>NW_022900927.1:57759241-57816680 GCF_012274545.1 Fukomys damarensis | reverse complement strand
ATATATATAGGCAAGACTTCTATTGTTCAACCCAATCAATGCAAATACCTTAGCTCCAAGGATAAAGTAAATAAGAGACACAAAATCAGACAGAACTAATTTATGTGGTGGACATATGATAAATTCTTTTGCTACAATGTAGAGTCTCAATCATGCCCATTTCAAGAATAAATTCCAGAGTTCTTATGCTTTTCTTTCAGTTACAGTGCATAGCAAATATGAGAAGAACAGGAAAAGAGGTGCACACGTGACTGGGTCATTAAAACTACACATGCAAGTGGCACAATGGCCACAAATAGAATAAAGATAGAGAAAGCCTTTATTTGAAGTAAAAAACGTGCATATCATAAATTCCTCTGTTGATAATTCTAAGCACATAACCCTTGGGAAGGTCTTATCTGGGGAAGGTTTATATTAATGACATTTTTGTAATGAATAATAGTGAAGATAAAACGTTGTGTTATGAGGTTGTACTGGTTGCTTTTAAAGGTTTGATACATAGGAAGATCACACAGACAGACAGACAGACAGAAAGCAGCAAGTGGCATCAAAAAATAAAACTAGCAAACAGTGATGCTGTTAAAAAAATCAAGAGCCAGTTAAAAACCATCCAAGGTGATGTGAAATTTCAAAGTACGGGATAAGGACACTCAGTGATAGAAACTGCCAACCAGATTCACCCAGATAGCTGATTATCATGCAGTTCTCAGAAGAGGTTGTTGGAAATCGGTTTATTACACAGCCCTCCCCAGGACTTTTCTTCAGTTTTTCACCTGCATCCATCCTGCTGATGAGGAAAGCTCTGCAGTTTCTAACCTCTTGGTAGCTCATGTCCTACGAAGGAGAAAACAGAAATCCGCCTGGAGCTTCACTCACACCTCCCACCTCTTCCTTCCTTCATCGAAATTGGGTTGAATCCTAATAAGCAGAGACACGAGATTCGATGCTAGGAGTGTGGTGGTAAGAATACCAGACGAGGTCTTTGTCTTCAAATATTTTGCAAGCCCATGAGTGGGTGAGAGGTTGGGATTCACAATCACTAGCAAATCCTGAAAAGCTGTAAGCCCCAACCAGAATGGGTTGCACTGTTGTTGTGATGGGGTTCAGGACACAGTAATCCAAAATTTGGCCTGCTAGCATTTGAGAGAACTGCAGAAGCTGGAAAGTTCCTCTTACCTTCCCCTCACCCTTTTCTGAAGCAAGTCACAAAGCCCTCATTCAAAAGATAGCCTTCCTATACTCAAAGGAAAGACACATCTTTTACTCTGAGGATCCAGAGAAAAATCTGAACAAGAGGCCTTGCTAAGTTTTTCCCAGTTTCTTATTATCAGATCCCTCTCCCTTTGTCCAGTCACACTTCTCAAAAAGTATCATCTCTGCATCAAACCTCACATTAAAAAAAAAAACAGCAAAAAAAAACCTGTATCCTTTTCCTGTCTTCATATTTTTAAAGGTTCTTCTGTGTTCACAAAAATTATGTTAAGGAACTTCTAATACTTTTATGGGTCTATCTTTTGCTAGAAAGGCTCAGCCACAAATTTAAGAGTGTGAAAAAAAATCTTTTTCTACCCTACAGATGTGTCAGAGGTCATTGCCCTACAAAAAAAAGTTAAGGTGTGTGTGAGGCCCACAGTGGCAAAACCTGAAACCGTCTACCACAGCCACCACCAACACACCAGCTCTGGGGAAAACAGCTGCTAGCCACAGCCCAGCCTTACAGAGGCTGAAGTTAAGTCAATCTCTTGCTGCAGTCTCCTGAGTTCTATCATAGGTTGGGTTCTGCCCCGACATACTGAAGCCCTAACACCAACCTATTACCCGTGAATGTCATCTCATTTGGAAAGGGGGCCTTTTCAGATGTAACCACGTTACAATGAAGTCATTCAGGTGGGTTCCAGTCCAGGATGACAGGTGTCATTAAGAAAGGGGAAATTTGAACATAGAAATAGATACACACAGTGAAGACAATGTAGGGACACACAGGAAGAAGACAGCTATGTGACAGCGGGGGAAAATATTAGAGCAATGGGTTCTTGGAGTGCCATCTTGGAAAGCCTTTCATTTTTTGAAACAAGGTCTCACTATGCCATCTGCAACTCACTACACAGACATAGCTCAAGTTGGTCTTGCCTTCATAATCCTCCTGTGGCCACCTACTAAATTCTAGGTTTGCAGTGTGTGCCAAAGACTTCTAGCCAACCCCAAGAGTCAGAAAAGGTTTTAGATTGACACGCCCTGACAGTTTAAGTTTGGGTTTCTTGCCTCCAGAACTGAGACCATACATTTGTGTTGTTTTAAGCCACACAATTTGTGATACTTTGTTAAACAGCTCTAGCAAATGAATACAAACCAGGACTATTAATAAGCCATCCTTGAATTCCTGACCTCCAGAGATCATATGAGATAATATGTTTGAGGCTTCAAGCCATAAAATTTGGTGTAATACATAATATAGCAATGATCAGACTAGAAAAGATATCTAACAATTCCAAGTCTAGCAACCATTCTGCTGTATCAAGTTGCCAGTCATTATTTTTGAGGATGAAAGAAAAGCCATGAACATTTAGCTTAATTGCTGATGATGTTTTCAGAGACACTGATAAACATTTCCATTGTTAGGCAGCAAAACTATGGAAATTAGACACCAACCAAAAACAAAGCCAATCTCACCTTCATTATAGTGGCCTCATGAGGCATCAAATAAACAGAGATAAAATCAGCACGAGGGACACTGCATTGCAAGGTGCATCATTGTAACTGTTCAACTACTCTCCAGATAGAGCCAACAGAAATAGATGACAAGGAAAAAAACTTTTTCAAAAAGGGTTAGGGATGTAGCTCAGTGGCTCCTCACTTGCCTGGCAAATACAGGGTACTAAGTTTGATTCCTGGTACTAGAAAAAAAATTACAAGTAAATGAGAAGGAGGAAAAAGAAGACAAACAGACAGACAGAAGAAAGAAAGACAGACAGACAGATGAAAAAGGAACAAATGAGGCAGGGGGCTGGAAAAACAGAGGACTTAAGAAAAAACACACAAAAGTTATAGAATTCCATGTCCCAGAAAGGTGGAATTATGGTTCCTACAAGCGACTGCAGTTTTTGCCAGTTATTTCCACCAGTTTATAAAGAGATCCTCGGTTTCTTCCTTTCTTCTCTTGCAATTTTTAAAAACATGATGCCTCATTTTTCCATTTTCTGATGGAAGGAAGAACAGAATGTCTGCCTTTGTTTTGTTTTGTCTTAATCACTTTCTGGTACTAGAGACTGAACTGAGACTCACATGCACAGCAAGCACGTGCTCTACCACTGAGCTCCACCCTCAGCCCTTGTATTCATAGCTTACTCGATGTACTGAGTCCCCATGTAGCTGCTTTACAGGTCGTCTGATTCATTAGTTGATTAAAATTTGATCTAGATGAGATAATAACATTTCAAGTTTGAGGAAGAAAAGGAAGACCAGAGGTGACGTGCTTTGGCCTGTGGCTTCCTTCTCAGAAAACTACTGATGGAGTTTAATACAGCACAGCCCAGATCCAGGATGTGGGCTCACTGAGGACCAGCACAGCATTACCCACCCGTCATTCAGGCAGTCACGGAATGTTAGTTTATACAAAGCTGTTTGAAGTCTTAAACCTACACCCCTCACCTCTAATCACCATCTGTTACCTGCTGTATTATTTTTCCTCTTTGTTAATGTGACAAAAGCCAACTACTTACACACACACACACACACACACACACACACACACACAAATTCTTCCTTTTCAAACAATAGTAACTGGGAATTTTTGACTCTGATATGAAACACTAAACACAAAATGTTATTTCAGTATTGTTCTTCAGATCAGTTTCCTTCCAAAAAGTTACTCAGAAACTGAGCAAGCCACCCAGATGTATTCATGTGGTCAACCTATCTACAGGTGCGAATTTTATGAATTCATCATATTTTGACACAGTTGAATTTAATTTCTTTTCTCACAGGTTTGTTTGTTTTTAATCAAAGCATAGCAACAAGTAAATGAAAATGATAATTTCCTTTGGACTCACCGCACTTTTTTTTTTAAAACAACTATTGATTGGCTGTGATTAAGTGAAGACAAAACTACATGCTGTGGTAGTTGAGATACTTCTGGAATTTATTAACTTCAGTGTACATGCTAAGGCCAAATGAGCTTCTTTAATTTCCATAATGAAATTGTTTTTGTAAAGTTAAAAATACTGTAATGAGGCCAGAACGGTGTGCTTTCAGGGGGCTCCCATGGTGAAACAAATGAGATTTTAGCTTCTCTAATTGGGCGTACTGCAAGCTGGCTTGATGCTGTCGTCCACACAGGATGTTTGTTATCCTAACAAAAAAGGGGTCTATAGCTGTCAGAAGAATGCTAGATGGCTTTTCGGAAGCCAAGTCATAGGGAGGAAGACTGTGGTTCTCTGGCTGGGACCACCCAAAGGGAAAGATCAAGTAGAGAGCAGGGCTTCTCTTCCCTGATTAAGAAGTTATTGGTAAGGTAATTTGTTTACAGCTATCAAAGGGAAGCTCTGGAAACAACTGGGGAGAATTCCCAGAATCCTCTGAAAGAATTTTATTTGATTAAGCTATGAATATGGATATTCTTTGTCTTTCTCTCTCTCTCTCTCTCTCTCTCTCTCTCTCTCTCTCTCTCTCTCTGTCTCTTTTTTCCTCTTATGAATTAAATCTCATCACCTGTCAACACAGGCCTATGGAGTCTCAGTGTCACTGCAGAAAACAAAAGTTGGACCTGTTTTGTGGAGGCAGCTATGAAAGCTCAGCTGGAGAACCTCCACAGTGAGCGCCATGGTAACAGCTTCTAACCCCTTTAGAGCTCTGGAATGGTTTTGATGTAACATTGTCTTCATTTATTTTTAACCATAACTCCCAACTACAAAGGGAAGTAAACTGCAAGGTTACAGTCAGATTAATTTCTACCAACAGAAGGAAGTCAGTAACTGAATTTTCCTAGTTTGAAACAGGCATTTAAGTTTGAATGTAAATATCTGACAGGACCCAGGAAGATGGATAATTTTGGTGTAAACTTACACACCATTCAGCCTCATGTACTCGCTGCTACATGAGTGAATGATTGTTACACTATCAAAATACATGAAAAATTAATAGCATACTCAACAAATGAATTCAAATCTCCTAAATCCAACTACTCAAAGCAATAAATATTTAAAGGAGAATATAAGATGTTATAGTAGGCTATAATTATACATTACAGTAGTGAAATGTGCATTTCCTATGTTTCTCTATGTATTGTTCCAGAGAACAACATTATAAATCATCACATAGGAATTAGCTTAAGTAGATTTTATTATAGTAAAACCTTCTCCTCTTGTCTCTAATTAACAGCTTCTACTTTACATTAATTTGATTGTTCTAATTTGTTTAAAAAATAAAGCAATCTCACTTTAATGGCAAAAGGATATCACTAATCTTTTTTCTTTTCATTGGTCTTTCCAATTTTTTTTCAATAAAATTCAAGGAGTTTAACCGACCCTACATTTTTAAGACCTACTTAAATATAAAAAAGACTTTTACGGGAAACTCTGTCACTATAAATTTTATAATATAGAATGTAAATTAAAATCAACTGAATAGATAGTCATTTCATTTGATATATATCCATTAAATATGCATGTACAGTGACACCTTAGTTCACAAATGTAATTCATTCTACCATTCTGGGGAAGACGGTCACAGTCATGTTTGTCTCTCAGTTTAGAATTTCCCAGTGGAAGCAAAGTTTTGCTGAATGTTTCTGTTTGTAGCAGAAGTGCTTGTGAACCTAGGTATTTCTGAAATATATAAATAAAAGTGACAAGATGAAATTATATATAAAATAAAAGTATATATAAAATAAAAGTAACAAGATAAAATTATATATATAATAAAATATAAAAGTAACATGATGAAATATATATAATAAAATAAATATAAAATAAATAATATATATACTAAAAGTAACAAGATGAAATTATAGCTCCAGAATGATGATAACCCTGAAAACCATATAGAACCAACTCCTCATGTTGTATTTCATTATTAAGAATCCAAATTGTATTATTTCAGAACAGTAGCAAAGCTTGGTGGTTAACAGTCTAGACTGTGGAATCTAAGAGATCTGGGCTGAAATCTCAAATTGTTCTCAATAATTGTTTGGCCCTGCATCCTTCACCCCTGAGAGCTCAGTTTCCTCACTGGGAAAGTGAGGACCACAACAGCGTCTCCCTCACTGGGCTGCTGCATCAAAGTGACGGTGCACATTGGCATGGGGTCTGCATGTTATAAGTCATCAGCTAAGTTATGGAATGAAGATGGAGTGATAAATATGATGAAAATGATGCCCACACCGAGGACTCACGTATCCAAAAAGTCTGTGTTTTAACACACAGGAGATGAATTTTTCATGCCCCGGTACTGGCGTTTGAGGTGATCAGAGGAGCACATGGCCTGTAAAATATATTTAGTTGTTACAGTTCTTGATGCAAAAATGCAACATTTTAAGTGGGAGAAATGTCAAATGCTTCAAAACTCAGCGTAGGTGTAGACTGAAGGAAAAGGAGTGGGAGGAGTAGGAGACAAAGGGTTGAGGGCCATGGTGTAGCTGCAGACAACCTCAGACAGCCTCAGAAGGATTTGTAATGTCAACATTGCCTAGAAGCAGAACTCAGCAGTCAAATGACAGTAATCATTTAAGAGAGAACAAAGATCAGAAACGAGATTCATATCGCTGCAAAAGTCCAAACTCTGGAGCTATATATATATGTGTATATATATAATCTTGGAGAAAGCAGATCAACGGAAAAGAGAATTGCAGTATGATTTGTTAATGGAAGTCTGCTAAATTGTTGGTCTTCACATCAAACGTGTCAAAAAAAAAAAAATGTATGTAGCATTTCAAGTAAAAGTGCAGGAGGGTAAAGGCAGGGAACATCATCACCCAGCACAGCAAACTGCTTACCTGATGTCTAGGAAGCAGAGGCGGAGGAAAGGGCTCCTATAAAGGCGCCCCTCCAAGACCTAAGGACCTCCCATAGGTCCCGCCTCCTAGGGTTGACCTCCTCCCCATAGCGCCACCTTGAGGACCAAGCCTTTAACGCACGTTCAACATCCAAACTAGTACTCTCCCTCTCCTCTGCCCAGTGTGTTTATGTCCTCTGGGTGTTCGGCTTTTCACATTATTGGGCTACGTTTATGACAAACATTTCACGTGATAGCAAAAGTTGTCATATGTGAAGATGACAACGAGAAAAATGTGGCTAGATGGAATTGAATTATTCAGCAGTAAATATATTACAAGGGTCAATAATCAATACTCATTAAGAATGTGATCCACATAGTGTCTAGCACTAAAAAGTCATTATTTGGCATCAAATCAGAGTGTCTCTTTATAGCCATTGCAATAGTTCTGTTACCTGTTTATGTCAATAGATAATAATAATACGATGTATTTTGTACTCTCAACTCACTTATGCTATGAGGACATTTCAAATCATTAACAGCCTGTTTTCCTTTCAAAATACTAAATATGTGAGTACAGATTAGATATTAATACATATGTGCTCTTAAGAAAGAGATTTGCCCATTTATATTCTCAGAATGGATTTTCAATTGTGTAACATCTCCACTCATCTCAGACATGAATACTGCAACATGTATGGGCATAGCTGAGGCAAATTTATCATGACAGCAACCAAATAATAAATCTGTATCTCTATAACCACTTCCATTTCCGAATAATTTCTCTGTCGCACATTATTTTAGTCTGGCAGATTGCTCTGTTCTCCTCTCTCTCTCTCTCTCTCTCTCTCTCTCTCTCTTCTCTTTACTTTGGGGTTAAACTGCACTTTCAGATTCACATTATTTTGCAGATAGCATGTCACCTTCACTTAAGTTGCTGCAGCTGGCATTTCTCTTCTCTCGGCTGAAGCAGTTAATTTTCTTGCATTGAGCAGCCAACACTGCAATCTACCACCTGATAATTGTGTTCTTCTTGGGCCACCAAAGTCTTAAAAGACAAAGAAGACTTCTTTCCTGCCTGCCATTCTATAGGTTGAATTCTAATAATTTTATCTTAAATTCTTTGATTTGCTGAGGGACTCCATGGCTATGCGGGGGTGCAGTTATGTTTTTTTAAGAAAAAAATTTAAACAAGTCACTTCATCCAATTGTTTTGTGTTTATTACAGGTGGATGGACCATATCGTAAATGATGCAATGATACAAAAATCTCAAACACAGTCAAATGTTAGGGCAGTGCATGTTTAAAGGCAGGAAGGTTATTCCAAATAAAGTACTTTTTATCACTGGAATTATTAAAAGAATGGAAAGGCAGGACAAATATCATGCTGTATTGCATCCAGACGGATATATTCTAAAATGTTCACATGCCAGTGATTTAATATTGTAAAGCTGGAGTGGAAATATTTTTTAAACCCACCAAGTCACCCTAAAAGTAAATATTTCTGTTAATCCAAAAATGTTAGACCATTAAAATGTGCTAACATTGAATTTCACAGCTATTTTAGTCTTCTGTAAATAATTACTATTTCCACTTTTCTCTAGACATTTATAATACCAGAAAATGCTAATTCATACTTATCAAGAGAATATAAAGCCAGAAACCAGAAACGTGCCCAGTTCAGTCTGTTACTTTATTTTGGGTGAAGAGACTGCAGTTTTGACAGTGGGGCCATCTGCTACTAACTTTCCTCCTCCTCATCATGCCAGTCCAGTCAAAAGCAATTAAACCTCTTTTGCCATTATAATATGTAGATAATGATGATAAATTATAGCTTTAAAATGAGTCTCAAATTATGCATACATTAGGTATTTTCCTTACAGCTACTGATGTAAAAGATATTCCTGTACTTGTGAAAATTTTCAGCTATTTTATTAATGATGTTGGCTCTATAATGAGCTACCTACCAGGATATTTTGCAGGCACAGAGCCTAACAGTCATTATAAATCTATTTATATACCAAGAAGATGTTTCAAGTGGAGAGCAGAGCCCTAACATTCTGCATTCTACATTGAGCAAAATATATAGCACATACGGCTCCAAGTTGCTATGTTTTATTATGTCACATAATCAATAAAACACATAAATACCACCAATAAAAAGGAGCAGGAAGAAAATTCTACGGTTCCAGCACAACATGGGGTTATATAGCAGAGAGAAGATGGGGCTTAATGATTTCCAGGGACAGATACAAACTTATCTCTCTCTCTCTCTCTCTCTCTCTGCTCATTTCCTTGTACTAGAAATTAAACCTAGGACCTTCACATAGAGTTATATCCCTGGCTCTTTTTAATTTTTTCAGTTTTTAAAAAAATCTTGAGAGGGCCGGGGATTCAGCTCAGTGCTTCCACTGCCTGCCTCACAAGTGCAAGGTCCCAAGTTCAATCCCCTGTACCCAAAGAAACAACAAACAAGCCAAAAAGATGTTGAGACAGGGTCTTGCTAAATCACAAAGTTGCCCAGGCTGGGTTTGAACAAGTGATCCTACTTCCTCAGCTTCTCAGAGAGCTGGTATTAGAGGAATGCACCGCCATGCCTGGCTCAAATCTATCACTCTTGAGGCAAACCATACATTACCTCTGATTTTCATCAAAATGCTTGCACTTTTCTCAATATAGAAACTGCGAATAAGCCAATGTTCCAAAATAATAACTACTATCAGTCTTCTTTCAGGAAAGTCAATGGAGATTACCATATTGGTTTTGCTTATTAAATTTGCAGCTGATAGTATAATTACTTTTTCCAGAAGATCTGGTACAATTTTGTTTCCACCTTATAATTATGTCAAGAAAGAAAGAAAGGCAAAGAACCAAGAAGCAGTGGGTGCCTGCAGTGTCTTGCTCCCTGGGACAGCTCTCTAAGACACCACATCTCTCCCTATGGCAGGTCACTGACGGGGCTTTGCTAACTGAGAGTCTCAGCATCGAACCACGTGTTGCACTGCTTCCTACAATTATTTTCTCTCACAAGAAACCATTTGGCACAGTAAATACACATTAATTATGGATAGCCAACTTTCTAGTTCCATTTTGTCATCAAAACACAGACTAATGATTATGGGGAGAAAGAAACAGTTTTGTCAAAAAGGAAAGAAACTTAGCAACACCGGAAAAAAGTTCTGCCTTGCAGTGGTTCATTACAGCCCACCCTTTTCTTTACTATGCAACACTCATAAATAAGTCAAGGAGTGGAAGAGCATAGAAAAATGAGACACTCACCGATTACACTGGCCACAATGCTATATAAATGGATGCCGTCTGCTGATATTTTAATAGGTCTCCTCCTGAACTGTATTGGAAACAGGACTCTCAGTTGCAACTAATCATCTGTTTGCAGACAATGGCCTGCTTCATCATGACTTATACAAGGTTCCACCTCAATTTCACAGCATTCTTCAAATCATCATTCTAGGACTTACCCTTAGCATCCAGGGTCTTTCCCCAGACAAATGAGAATAACAGGCACTAGCTCAGCAGAGACAAATTTCCAGTGCTAGACACCAACTGCACAGTTCCTTTTCTTTTACTTTTTCATCCTGATTGGTAGTGAGGAGACTTTTGACAAACAAAGAGTTCGAAAATACAGGGGATGTTTGGTCATATTCTCACACAATATGCAGATATTTTTCAAAACTTGAAGAGAGAGTGCTTAACTTCAGTCTTCACATGAGTTTAATGAAATGTGTTGTGTGTTGAGTGCGTGCAAATGATGTTTGTGAAGAAAGCATTTATTGTACCAGAAAACAGCTTTTGCAGCAGCCAGTGCGAATATTGTAATATCGGTCTTAGTAGGGAAAGAGAAAAAGAGCAGGAATGTCATAATACAGGGAAATAAAATCGAAGGGATGATGGACTACCAAAGAAAAAACAGGGGCATCTGGCAACGATATGGACAGTTCAGAAAGGCACCCTGGTTTCTACAGTCCTGAGCAAGGGCTCTGCGTGGAGGGGGATGACCCTACAAAGGCTGCTTTCTAAAGTGGTGGGTAGAGCAGTGGTGAACAGGCTGAAGAACTTCCTCAGCACTCCTATTTCTTCCTCTGTAAAGTGGACACATCCAGCTGCCTCCCAGGATCGCTAAGAGTGATAGAAAGAAAAGTCACAGGAAAATATCGGCTACGTCCCTTGCCTAAGGTTAGGTGCTAATAAAAGGTTTTTGTCATGATTGCCCCTTAGATCCAGAATTTACTACAGTTAAGATTTGACTTGACAATAAAAGTTTTATGTTATCATCATGAAAAAAATATTTCCTTCTTGCTTCCTCCATAAAATACAAGCTCTGATAAGAATGCAGGAACTGCTTAAATGTTAAAAGTATTTATTACAGTAAAAGGCCAATCTCTGCCTGGGATTTATATGCATTTATCTCATCATATTTGTCACCTACTGAGGCAGCTCTGGAAGTTCTCCTGCGTGGAGTCTTTAGTTGCGCTGTGGAGACTGCTGCAATGTCCTGAATTGATTCAAAGCATTCACCTTTCACAGTCATTGTGACTCCGGAGAAGAGCCGGAGTTGCACAGTGCCAGAGCCAGTGAACAGGTAGATCGAGGACAAGTGGCAATGTCTTTATGAGGCCGCTTTTCTGCCAGCCAGCACTTGGCAACAGCGGTCACTGAACTTTTTAACACAACTTGTAAAGACTCCCATGAAAGAATATTTCCAGAACTGCTTCAGAAAGAGGTCAGAACAATGGTATAAGTGCCCTGGAAATGAAGGGGGGGATATTTTGAGGAGGATTAATTGCAATGTCTCTATTAAAACACATTTTAAAAATGTTAAAACATTCACCATATTTTTGGAATCACACCACATCTGCTTTCTCCCTCTCGTTGGTGAACTCTTGAACAATGAAAACCACCACCTTTCCTGCCCCTTTTAGGCAACTATTAATTCTGTACCCCCGATGTGGAGCTTCTAAACCTTTGGTGTATACTGTCATGGTCCATCAAAACCTTTCCTTTGCTTTCTTTCTCACAAATTTTGAGTGCTAAGAGTCACCGGCAACTCTGCTGAAGGAGAAACGATACAAATGAGTGCACTAGGGCAATCGTTTGCGGCATTTTGAAAAAAATCAGAAACTTGATTAATGTGAGATGCAAGACTGATGAAGATGAGATGCAAGATCCTGAGAGCCACACATGGGACTCTAACGTGCAGCTGAGTGGGAGCTCGGGCTTCACCCCATGTGGAGGTGGAGCTGGGCTGGTGGGCGGCGGTGGGATGAGTCACACTTGGTCAGAGCTTGCTGGTGAGCACAGAACCCTTAACTTCAGTCTCTATATTTGAAGAATCTCTTAAGAAATGAAAACACTTTCTACTGTGGCTGGAGGGTGAGTGGAATTAGGCAGGCAGGGTCTTATAAAATTAGAACAGTCCCAAGCCAGCTAACTAAATATAATATATTACATTTTTCCCACGTAGCCCCTTCATTCTCGTTAGCAGCTGCCAATGTGTTGCAAAGTTTTTATTTCCCTTGGTGAAGAAGACAAATTTCTCCCTAAAGAGCATGTGCCTATCAAGACAATGCTAAGGGGCACTGTTAGCATCCTTCTTCTTAACCCCCATGGGCCCAGGGGTCCAGTTCCTGTATCGTATATTTATCCCTTTGACATCTTCAGCTCTGGCACCAGGCTGCCCTGTCTTTCCACAGTTGATTGCTTTTTTTCCAAAATTCTGAGGATGTACTGTGTTTTTCATTCATATTAAATACAAATGTATTGGAACTGTATTTTTAAAAATGCTCGCTTAACAAATCTTTCAGTTGAATCATTTTCCAGCAAAGAAAAGGTGACCTGATTGAAATTCGACTTAAATCTGACTTCCCTGAAAGTTATATCATCTGCCCAAAGATCTGTTCATTCTTTTAAAACCCACTTGGTCATGGGAGGGGGACTGACCCACCCACCCACTCTTTCCATCCGGTGATGGAGACACTGGACTGGGCTCTGTCCATGGCCAAATTCTGCGGTCGCAGTGAGCTGATAAATGATGCTGCCCCAGCTGCCAACTCTGTTGACACTCGTCAATTATGCCAGTGCCAAACAGAAAGTACTGAGCAGTGGAAACAAGCTGTATGACTTGCTATTGCATCAAAATAGCCATATTGATCTCAAGTCCATTTTCCAAAGAAAAGTGGAAGAGAGTTTTCCAGCAAAGCTAGACAGAAGCAAGGGAATATAACTGGTTGTGCATTCATTTTTTTTACATTTTTGCCTTCGTGCATACTAATTTAGAACTGATCCTTGGATCTTACTCTGCTCTCAATACAGTTCAAAGTGAAGTAGATCTAATTTAAACAGATTGGAAAGGTCTGTTGGTCTGTTGCTGTGGCAACAGTCATCCCAAGACACAGCATAACTAATAACTTAACTAGATGCACCTTGTCCTGACCATCCAACATAAGCCAGAAAACTAAACTGCTGCGAATCACTGGCAACTTTGCAGAGGGAGGAATGGTGCAAACAGGTACACCAGGGAAGCCGATAATCCAATTTAGAAGTGCAGATTCTCATTTCGGTTTCATTGGCATGTTCATTCCGAACTAAAGGGATCTGAGCTGTAATTCTATAAACAACCAGCATTTAGAAATCGGAGGCAACAAGATTCTCTAGAGGTATAATTGCTTTTAAACCAGACAACTTGAAATTGTGTCTACTTAGTATAGCAGGGCGAAGAGGGGAAATCTCAGCTTGGAAAATGAGTAGCTGGCCAAAACATATCACCAGCCAGGCACAGTTTGGGTATCTCAATACATCCAGTAACGGAATTCAATTCATTTAAACTCGACAGGGAGTTTCACAGCTCTTCTAATTGTACTAGGGACCCAAACACTTTACATAAACTCAATTTTGTAATTGAAACCATTGTTTGTAAAATCAGGAGAACTAATCATATTAAGGAGTAAAACAGACCTAGCGCAAATCACAGCCCTGCTATCTTACCACCTGCGGCAGTGAAAAGTTTGGTAAGTGGGGTGACCTCGCTAGTCCTGGTTACATCTTCTGAAAATATTGGTCATAACTGCATCTACTTCACAGGTGATCAGCACCAAAAGGAATGGTCCCCAGTGGTCCCCACCTTTGTCATCATTCTCCATCGATGGTAGCCCTCAAACGTTAGCAGTCTTTCATTTATCTATCCTTTACGTTCATAATTTGAACATCCAAGAAAGACTCTATTGACCATAACAATATGGGCAGGCTTTTTCACCAAAAGTAAAATATTCCACAGAAAGAAGAAAAAAAAAAAAAAACAAGAAATGGAAAGTTAGCAGCCCTGATTATTTTGCGGTACAGAGCTAGAGGCACTTAGCAACATTCAAAGATCTGAATACTTAGAGTAGTAAACTTGTTGAAGTTTCTTATAGGAGCTAAATGATGATGACGGTGATGACAATAATAAGGCCAAGCTGCCTGAATACACCTCTGCTTTACGCTGCCTGGGCAAGGACACCAAAGCTTCCATGTGGCCGCCCTGAGATGTTCGTCCACTCTGTCCTCCACGCCACCCTTTCTGCCCTTGGCTTGAAGGTACCACATTTTCTAATTTCCTTCCTATGTCACCAACCATACCTTACTTTCTCACCTTCTTCCTGACCTTACACATGTTAAATACCGGGGAGCTCAGTACTTGGTCTTCTTCCGCAGCTACTCTCCTTTTCTTGGTGCTCTCATCCAGTCCTAAGGGATTTAAGTACCCCAGATATGGGGATACCACTCTCCCCCGTTTGTATCTCCAGCTTGACTTTCCTGAACCACCCTAACCCACTCAACACCTCCTCTTTCGCATCTAGAATGGACACGTCAAATTCAACACATCTAAACAAAGCCAAACCTCCAGCAGGTCCTCAGGACTTGCTTTACCTCATTCTTTTCCTTTACAGTTCGTGGTGATTCCATCCTCATATAAGAGCCATCCCCAGTCTCCCATTCTTTCACATAACCAAAACCAATCTTCTCAAAACTTCTGCGGCTCTACATTCGAATATATCAGGAATCCAATTACAGCTTACAACCTCCACTGCCACCACCTGTTGTGAGCCCAGTTATCTTTTGCCTGGATAATTGCCTGAGCCACTTTATAGGCCGCTCTGCTTTTTTCTTTGTTCCTCTGCAGTCTGTCTGCATCATAACAATCTGAGAGATGCTTTTGAAATATGTCAGATCACGCTATTTTCCTGCTCAGATGTCTACATTAGCTCCTCATTTCATCCAGATGATCAGGTCCTACATGGTGTAATCTCCATCTCTCCGTAACCCCAACCCTCATTACCAACCCCTAATTCATTCCCCTCCAGCACTTCTGGTCTTCTTGTCTCTTCTGATGTTCCAGGCATGCTTTGAAAGACCTTTAGTTTATTATTCCTACTGCCTGTCCTATACTTGAGTCAGAGGACAGAGATCCACCCCAGACACAAGGAGAGATCCTGACTAATACGTTAGTCAGAGCAAGAGTTTTAACTGATGATGATAATTCATATGCTGTGTAGTATCTCAGAAAGTAAGAAAAAAAATCGTATTAATCACAAAACACTTGCATAAGCATGACTTATGTCAGAACTTTGAGAGATTTACCCTGATGTATCAAGTAAATATTTTGAAAATTAAAAGAAATGGGTGCGATTCAGACTGAGAAACTATTTATCTTAGTGAAGTCATCCTTTATGCCTTTCTTCCTTCCTTCTGTCCCACTGGAGACTCCTGCAGTCCATTTTAGGGAGATTAACAGATTTGACTCATTCTACTCACCACACCTAAACCACCATCATAGTTCACCAGGATGACTGCAAGAGTTCCCCACCTCAGCTCCATTCCTCTTTCCACTGCTTTCCAAAGCCTCCTGATTTTGCTGTGATCCCATTCCCTCATCACTCCCACCACCCTTCTGTTTCATACCCACTTGTCCTTTGTTCTTCCTTGAATACCAAGCAACTTCCTGCCTCCTGGCCTCCATATCGCCTGTGTTCTGCAGGATCAGCCTCCCGCCAGATGTCCATTTGGTTCTCTCCTTACTTCCTGCCGTACTCTGCTCAAATAGCAACTTAGTGACATCTGCCCCCATTAGCCCACCTAAAACACCCAGCTTCCCTTCCCCACATCTATCTCCTTCCTTTCTTCACTTCATAGTAACTCACGTACCATGTACTTGTTAATACTTTTTAGTGTCTTCCTGCCCCAAGTACAGTGAGAGCTCCATAACAGACAGCAAGGATTAGACTAAAGCTCTACTTTAGCCCCAGCATCTAGGTCAGGACTGGGCACATAGTACTTATAGTTATTTAAGGAGAAACAAACGCAATGACAGTTGTATTGTGCTGTGTGCCTTTGTTTGTATGATCAGACTTCTGGGTTCTTGGGAAAAAGAGCCCCAACTCCAGTAGGTGATAACGGTTAACTCAGTAGGTTTGGCCAAAGGATGGACAAGGCCTTGGCCAGCCCCTGTGAGACCAGCCTCTGGAATACCCTGCTCGGTAAGAGTGTCTTTGTGCATCTGGTGCCTCAGGCCAGGCCAGATAGTTTGTGCTATCATTGCGATTTGTGGCCAGAGCCTGTTTTGTTGTCCTGAGCCCTGGCCTGCACTGCCTTGAGCTCGCCTCTGAAGCATGGGGGCTGGAAACTGAGTACCTAAGGGCAGGCATATGGGTGCTCCACACCTACATGCCTGTTCCCCAAAGAAAATCCTGGCCACGAAGGGCCAGCCTCCTTGAAGTTCTGGGAACTTCACACGTGTCACATGCATCACTGCTAGGAGATTAAGTCCTGTCCACTGACAGGAAAACTGGCAGCTTGAGCTGATCTTCCCTGAACTCTGTCCTATGTTTCCTGTGCTTTGCTGATTTTAAACTTTATCCCTTCATTATAATAAACCAAGGCTTATTATGCACATGAATATAACGGCTTTTCTGAGTCCTGTGGGCTTTGCTAGTGAATCACAAATCTGAGCACAGCCGTGGGGACCGCCAAAAACACACCCAGCCCTTGGCACACAGACTTGGTCATACAGCAAGTGTGCACTCACTAACGGCTGCCTGAGGGAGTGAATGAACGCACAGACACCAGCTTAACCAGGTACCTGGATTCTGTTCTCTTTACTCACTCTGCCTCTAATAATATATTTCCTTTTTCCACACACACTCTAATTTCAAACACCAGATCTAACCACTCTCTAGTACGACAGCAGCCCTTAAAACTGTCAGTGAACATAAGAATGGTTGGCAGAAAGGTAAGATTTAAGATCAAGACCATTTGGGTAAACAGGGCTTTGCCTCTGAAGATCACCTTCCCGGCTGGCGTTCTGCATGGGACAATTTGATTTGCTGCCTGGCTCCTGCCCTTCGAGCCAACTTGAACCCAAAACGGAAATTGCATCCACCAAAATAGGGTCTCAATTTTTTCTTATTGTCCATCACTGAATCAATAATAAGGGGACCTGCTTTGTTTGCTTGGAATTTGACAGCCAAGTGACAGATAGGACAGGGGGACGGCCACGGCCTGAGTTTGGCTACACTGAACTCATGTATAATGACATGTGCGTGCGTGAGATTTAACGATGGCTGATAACATTCAAGGTCTTGAATGGGTTTCCCGTAGCCCACTGCACTGACATCTATCATTTTAAAGGCCACCGAGGAAGAAAAAAATATAGTTCTCATTAATACCCTGAATTTGACCTTCCACTTGCCTTGAATTGAAACCCAGTTATAGCTCGGAATGCAACTGTGCCTATTAAAAGAGTAGTAAAGCCCACTCTCCTGGACTTGTTTTTCCCACGGAAAACAGAAAGGAAGAAAGTCAGGACTCAGGTGGATACAGTTATGGTTGGAGACCCATTTCTCTTTGTGGGGCTCAAATAAAGAAAACAATGAGATATTCATTTTAGCTAGAAATTAAATGGTAAAACCATTTATCATCAGGAAAAAAATACATGAAAATAACCTACAGCCGGAATAATGAAAATCAAACTCATTGATTCTACCTGACAAGTTAAAAACTGGACAGCCAATTTCTGTTTCTTGCAACCTGAGAACCTCAAATAATAGACATCATAGACTATGCATCAAGAGTGCACCCATTATATAATCTATCATAGGATGGTTCAGCAGGGGCCTCACAGATAGTTATAAAAATCTCCAGAGCTGTAATAATAATCAATGTAGCAATCACACTGCAATGATATTTGCCTTTGCTGTAGATGTGTGAAGATAGCACAATGTATTCACTGTTAAGCAAATGAACAGTGCAAACAAAGGCAAAATTTCATCTGTTTAAACATGAAGGCCAACAAAATTTTAGACGCTCATAAAACAATTATTTTTAGCATGGATAGACTGATTTTAAAAAGTAACTGTTGCCTCTTGTATTTAAATATACGGTCTTCACCCTAAAACCCAAAATTCTGGATTTATTCTTTTAAAAACTGGATCAGACTTTTACCTCAATCCAGGATAATAAGCCTAGTTTAATGGTCCTCAGGGTTCATTTAGTTATAAAAGAACTAGAGCACATGCCTGGTCTTACATAATAGCTTCACTGTTCTTTTCCAAATGGTGTTGGCTTTCGTGTAATCATTTGAACATGTACCCCAAATACAGCAGAGTATGACATCTTACAACAATATAATCTCTACTCTTATGTTTCTGACTTAATAGAAGCATTCACAGACCCATGAAATTTTTAGTTAAAAAACAGTAATAAGACACAAGAGATTACTCAAGAAGAGAATGAAACCCTGTTCCTACCTTTGTCTCATAACGTAGCTTAGGAAACGGGTAAAAATAGATGTGCATGAGGGCAGTGCCCTCACTATATTGGTGGCCTAAAAGAACCATCAGAGCCATTAGTTCTGTCTCACACATCTGTGAAGGCTTCGTAGGGGAGGTTACATCTAACACGGGATGTGTAGGATAAGCATGATTTAACATGATAGGGAGAAGAGCAAGTACTCTCTCCCAAGAAGAACTGCAAGAACAGAACAAGGACAGACTCCTCTGCCTAGGGGAGCAGGATGAGGCTCATGTGCCTGGAGCATGAGATGTGTGGAAGAGGGAAAGTGAGGTGAGGCAGTGCTAACAGGTTTGTACAGGTTGAGTATTCCTCAGCTGAAATGCTTGAGACTGGAAGTGCTTCTGATTTCAAGTATTTTCAGATTTCGGAATAGTTCCACACAATGAGATATACTGGAGATGACACCCAAGTCAAAACACAAAATTGAGTTATGTTTCATGTGCATCTGGATGTACTTTTGTACACTTTCAGTGTACCCATGCTTTCTCTGCAACCCATCACATGAGGTTAGATGTAGAGTTTTTCATTTGTGGCTGTCACAATGTTTCAGAGTTTGGAGCATCTGAGATTTAAGATTTCCAGTTTAAGGATGCTCAATCTGTACTTTACAGAAATAAAGGACAAATTCAATGCAGGTGGTACAGCAGGAATCCCATTATCCAATCTGCATTTTATAAAAGTCATTCTGGTATCTATCTGGATAGTAGATCTCAGGCAGAACAAAACAAGAGAGAGACCAGTATTTTGTTCATCCATGTGCCCACCCATCCAATCTGTCGGGCAGTGTTAACAAGGATTGGCTGCTGAAGTTTAACTCCTTGGGACAGAAGTTGCAAGTTCATGATTCCAGGATAGATTTAAAATCTAGCTCTGTGGTTGCAACATTTTGATTGTCAATTTTAATTTGACCCAAACTTTAAAATGAAGAGATTTCCTATAAGAATCTAGTTTTGCCTTTTCTGAAAAATTAGATCTGGCAAAACTGGACCCAAAATTCCAGCTGATGTTGAGTAGTGAAAGAGGCTTCACAAACCAATTTCCATAATCGCCCTTGGCATTGTGTCCCTGATATTGAAGACAAGTGTTATGGCCAGCATGAGCTCGGACCACTTATACTTACTTACAAAAGAAAGAGAACACTGTCATTGTACCCATACAGCATTTGTAAGTGAGAAAGGAATGATAGGTCATCAAGGGTGCAGCTCATTTCAAGAAAAAGAGAAGAGAACATATTTCTTTGTGCAAATGATTAGCAGTTCAATTAATACTTTTTAGTGTGAATACAAAGTCATTGTTGAAAGAATACAAGTTAAGATGCTGTTTATTTCTTTGTTGTTTGTTTGCAGTACTGAGGATTGAACCCAGGGACTTTGCACTGAGCTACATCGCCCGTCCTTTTTTTATTTGTTGGCACGTATGTGTGTATGCATGTGTTTGTTTAAGATAAGATCTCACTAAGTTGCCAAGTTTCCCAGGCTGGACTTGCATTTGTGATCTTCCCGCCTCAGACTCCCAAAGTGCTGGGATTATAGGCCTGCATCACCATACTTGGCTATGACACTCTTTTGCTTACCTTATCTTCCTACACTTATCTATGTTTTTTGCATTTTGAGAAGTTTAGGGTCGGACTTTTTGAGAAAGTGACAGAAGAGAGTTTATAGATCCTTCTGTCACTGTGTGGAATGGTAACACCACATATACCAGTATTTCTCAGTTAACTCGTGTTTTACTTCATTTAATTTGATTTTATTATGCTAAAGACTTGGGGCTAATGAAAAGACAGGGCCTAGTAGAA
Organism: Fukomys damarensis; assembly: GCF_012274545.1. Taxonomy (NCBI): domain Eukaryota; kingdom Metazoa; phylum Chordata; class Mammalia; order Rodentia; family Bathyergidae; genus Fukomys; species Fukomys damarensis. The sequence continues at coordinate 57,796,054 of NW_022900927.1, read as the reverse complement.
GTCACACATCTATCTATTCGATAAATATGTGTTTATCATTTACTAGGTTTCTGGTGCTCTGCTGGGTTTGGGAGGTACAGTGATGACCAAGATAAATACATACTGAAGTTACCATAACAGCTAAGGAGATTTATGGTTAAATAGCACATCATAGTAAGAGTGGTACATGAGCAGAGGTTAGTGTACAAGTTGGAACAACTCGAAGGGCACTGAGACCATTAGGAATGCTTTCAGCACAAATGGAAGAAAGTCTGAATGATGGATGATTAAAGCTGAGGTTATTTTTTTCTCACATAACAAAGAAATCAGGGAGAAGTCAGCTGCTGGTGTTTTGTGGTGATTCCGGTGACTTTCTGGGCCTCTCCTTCCCGGCTGCACCAAGCATCTGGGATTTCTGATGGACAGAAATCAGCGTGGGTGTGGGTGAAAAGGAGAGTGAGAATGGAAGGCGATGCCATCTCTGGCCTGGCCAGCTGCACGGAACAGGTGTTTCTTGCAGTAATGGCCATGGAGGGAGAGCACTTTACACTGGTCTACCAGGACTTTGAACTTCACGGATTAGCCAAGTGCATGAGTGTGAACCCCTCTCCTGAGAAGTCTGAAAAAGAAGAAAATGAACACTAATGGTTTAAAACTTCTATGATTCAATGCCCTTCTAGGGCACTCCCAATCTGACACTCTGAATATCAAGAAGAAATTATTGAAATTCTAAAGAACGAACAGGAATGAGAAAACATTCAGGTAGGTGGCCATAAAAATCCAGGGATGGGAATGAAGTGGAGTTACTGGGGATACCAGTAGCATCCAGAGAACTTTGGTGCAGCTGAATGCGAATATTCGTGATTTATAGCTTCTGTTTAAGTGGTCAGTCCACCATGAAAACAGTGATTCAAGACTTAAAGTCTTAGGGCCTGGGATGTAATTCAGTGGCACCGCACCTGCCTGGCAAGCACAAGATCCTGAGTTCAACTCCCAGTACCAGAAAAAAAAAAATCTATAGGAAAATCTCAAAGTCTTGACTTGTTTTTGAGGCAGGACTTCATTTCATTCAGGGTGGTCATGCACTCACTGGGTGGCCCAGGCTGTCTTTGAACTCACAGCGATCCTCTTGTTTCAGTCCCCAAGTGCTGGAATTACAGGCGTGCACCACCATGCCTGGCCTGAGAAAATGGATCTTAGGTAATAATGGGAACCATGGCCTTCATGAGCATAAGGAAACTGAGTCATGACAGTCTAAGGCCAATGGGGTCCGCTCTTAGGCAATCTGTCATTAAATATGGTCTCCGCTTACAAAGGAGAAAAGACTGCAGAGAAATAAAAGCAACAGTCTGCTTTGCTTTACTTTCATGTTATTCTAAAAAAATTTAATGTATAAGACTAGAGCAATATGAATGGAGAAGAGCTCCGCAGAAGGCCTGATGCTGAGTGTATTAAAAATGTATGACACATTGTGTAGTCTCATAGGAGCCCTATCTGGGACCTCTACAGTGGATAAAATGACATAAAAAGTGATTAATAATATTGTAAATCCTGTTGATTGGAAAACTCAGGGACATATGACAGATCGACCTGACTATTTGATTTAAACCAATATCACTGAAATAACCTTTCAGATCATGAGAAAGAATAATGTCTTGCCTGCAAGCCAGAACACAACCTGAGAAAAGGCTGTTGTCTTACAAGGCTTGTTTTCATGCATTAAATGCCCTCAAAACATTTTGTGTTTGAACCTTTTTGTCCAGATACAACCTTCAACCTGCCACTACTCCATTAATCCTGCAAAAGGCATCCTGTAATATTCAATGCAAAATAGCATAAGAAGAAAATATACCAAGATGCCAACAATGAAAATCTTTAGGTGATGCACTTGAGTGATTTCTCCATATTTTATGACATTTCCTAAGCTTTTTCTTTACAAAGATATATGATCGGGGAGAAAAAAAATCAAATGTTTACATTAAAAAAGAAGTTAGAAACAAAAAGAATTTTTAAAATACAAAGGTTATAAGTGCATTCTATCAGATTGAGACGCCCCCAAAAAGCCACTGAGATTGAAGTGAATCAATCTCAACAGTGAAAGCATAACAGAGCAGTGATTATAACCACCATCGTCATCCTACTTTGGTTCTTACACAACCTGCGAAGGAACACTCACTCATCTGGAAATCTAGACAACCCACCCTCGGTTAAACTCCTTTACTTCCACAGTGCGCACCTTCCCTTTTTGCATCAGTGTCTTTTCTTATACATTTCCTACTACTACCCCAAGCAACCAGCCCTTCTCCCCGTCCTAGACTGCAAATTTATGGTAGCGCCAACGGTTTCATTGGCTCCAGGAATGGGCACGTGATTCTCTCCTGGCCAATCAGTTGATCACATCTTTTGGCTACAGTAGTTTGGTTTAGGAATCAGCATGTGACCAGTTAAAATAAGGTAGCACAACCGAGGAAGAAGCTCAGCTTTGTTCTGAGGGACTTGAACTTGGGTAAGTGCATGTCTGGGTTGTATATGGCAGTTCCTGCAGGCTTATTAGGCGAGAGAATCGAGTGCATTTGGAGAAAGCTTAATATTGTTTGAGATGCCAGACCAAGCCAATTCTGAAGTTTTCCCTGTTTCTGAGCTGTTCTAAGAGCAAAAAAAAAAAAAGGTGCTTAAGCCAGTTTAACTAAAATTTTTATCCTTTACAACTGAAAGAATTCCAACTTAGAGAACCTTTCCTCTAGTTAATATCCTACTCAGGGTTATTGTTTTCAGAGGACTTAATTGTTGCATCTGGAAAAGCCCAAGAGAGTTGCACAGGAAGGCTCCGTGAACTGTGTTCCTATTAATACATCAACCTGAAATATTTATGTAGCGTGCTGTCTTTTGCAGCCCAACTTTGCCCATTGAATTCATAAGCACAACTATCAAGGCTTTCATTAAAATAGATTAATTCTGAAGTTCAATTATATATAATCATTAATAAATATCAATGCATTAAGTAAACTATGCTTTAGAAGGTTCTAAACAGTTCCCTAGTAACAGTTCTTATATTTTGACAATACATTGAATAATAAACTCAAGCAAAAGTTCTCAGTCTTACTGAGTTTCCTTGTCATTCAAAATCTGAACAATCTGAAAGTCAAAGATTTTGAAGGTACAAAAATCCCATCTAGGTTAAGCTCAGCTCTGTGCTATTCAAGACCCTGATGTAATCTAGAACCACGGGAGGGCTTCTAGCTAAATCCCCAGAAAATGACAGTACACCACCCCTTAGTTCTGAAGGGACCTCTCGGAAAAGGAGAAGGCTCAGGGAAAAAAAGGCTCGATGCCATCTTGCTTTTCTCCTTCTCCCACCTGAGCGGGATTCAGCAGCACATGACCACACAACCATGAAGCTGTGTGGAAGTCCAAGAAGGGCAGAAAACGGCCTTCTCCGTCACTGTGGGAGCTCACGGCTCTGGCTGCTGGCCAGCAGAGCTCAAGCCTGCACTGAAGCGCCCATGTGCTTTAATCCCTCTGCTATAACACTTTCATAGTACAATAATTTCCTTTGAACAGGACACCTTTTAACTTCCAGGCAAAGATAATGATTATCTCCATATATTGTTCCCGTGATGTGAACACACACCTTACTCAGTGTACATCCTGCATGACAGTAAGGGATAGGAGAAAAAAAAAATCCCTGTCCACACCAGGATCCCCGTGTACTACTCCAAACAACTCAGAAACGGTTCCAGTCTTCACATGGGCAAAAGCTTTCATGAACGTTAGACACACTAGCACTTCTCGGCCTCTCCTGTCAGGTAACAGGTCACTAAGAGGCCAATCCTCCCTGCAGAAAGGAAGCAATCATTGTTTAATCCTGCCAGGTACTAGGGCATTTTCTTATTTTTAAAAATTATCATTTTCCTAATTCTTGTTTTACTTTTATTAGAAAGTAAAACGCTTAAAAGACCCAAGAAAAACAGTTAAGTAGGAGGTAAACGTAAGTCTTCCTCCTAAGCGCATCCTCACAGAGAGATAATAGTAATCATTTCTTCAGTGTGCTTTCCAGAAGTTGCTACACAATGGGCAAATTAGAACTGTGTGTAAGAGATGCAAATATCCTGATAAATGGTATGCTTAGTAAGGTAGAAATCAGTACCTATTTTCTCCAAGCTGCTATCTGTTGGTCTGGAAAGAAAGATCCAGAAAAGCATCCTGGAGGAGACATTGTCTTTCTTTTGCAAAGAAAAAGTAGCAGCTATACGTATGCAGACACCCAGGGTTCTGGGGCAGAGGAAACACTCTATGCCTGGGTGCTTTGACAAAGGCCAGTCTTCACCTGTTGTGCAGTTTTAAAAGGAGATGCACCAGTATCAGTACCGGACCTCTGACCTATGACTCCTGGCAAAGACAGGATCTAGGGCTCAGTCTATCCTTGGAGTTAGCGAATCTGGTAGGTGGCTGGGTGGTCCACCTAGAAAGGATACTGAGATCCCATCTGGATGGAAAAGGGACAGCTGCCCTTCACTATGCATGCAAATTAAAGGCGCTGATGTCCACAGCACAAACATGGACCATCACAGCGTCCAAGGACCTCGAAGAGTGAGACATCCCAGTGACCACGGAGAGGTGTCACTTAGTGGTGTCAGGATTAGTCAGTGCAAAACAAACCGGAAGCCAGAAAGAGAGACTGAGCTGAGGCTCTGCTGCGATGGTGCCCCCTGGTGCTAGGATCTGGGATGACATCTTTTTTGAACTGCATGAACCCTGGGGTTCTGGGACAATTCATAAGGACAAGTGGACACTCTAGTAATTAGTGGGAAAAGTAGGAGAGATGTATCCATCTGTGGACCATGTTAGTGAAGTATAATATCAAATGGTTACACAGAAGATGCTACATATGGTATAAATTTATATATACTTACTACGTGGTGGTGTAGGAGTCTGTATAGGTATTCCTTTGTATCTGCAGGAAACTGGTTCCAGCACCTCTAAGAATACAACAGTCTTTGGATGCTCAAGTCCCTTATATAAAGAGACATAGCATTTGCATATTTTATAATCTATACATCATGATCTCTGGATTACTCATACCTCATACAAGGCACAGGCTATGTAAGTTGTGGATATACTGTATTGTTTAGGGAGTAATGGCAAGAAAAAGTCCACACGTATTCAGGACAGATGCACTTCTTTCTAAACATTGTAAATCTGCAGTTTCAGGGCCCGCAAGGGTGTGTGTGTGTGTGTGTGTGTGTGTGTGCGTGTGTGCGTGTGTGCGTACCTGTGCAGAAATGTATGTGCCTGTATAACCCCATCACGTTATTCTTCAACTAGTTACTTAATAGAATGATATACCTTGCATATCCTCCTGTGTTTATATACCTGTTTCATTCCTTTTAATGAGTACATATAAATTCACTGTATAAATTTAGCATCCTTTATTTAATTCATTCTCCACTGAAAGATATGTTATTCCCAGTCTTCTAGAAGTACCCTTGCACATATATTTTTATCAATGAGATAAACTCATAAAAATAAAATTGCTGGTCATAGATCTGTGTCCTGGATGCTGCCAGATTGGCCTTCAAAATGATTGCATCAATTTAGACTTCCAGAAATAGGCCACAACCTATTTTCCTATTTTTTCCAGAGTATATAGTACAGACATCCCTCATTTCATTATCTAGTTCTAGTCCTGTGACTATGTCACTAAGGTAATTGATTATTAAATGAGGAAATGTGTACAGTATGTACATTACAAAATTCAAAACAAAGAACTTGTCAAGGGAAACTCCAACCGGATGTCTTTGCTTTTATTTGCATAACTCTTATATGCAATGCTGTAATGTATAACAGAACACAGTACTGTACTGTACAATCAGCAAATGTTACAATACTGTATAAACAAGGTATAGTATACCAAAAAAAGAGAGGCTGAGGCTCTATAAACAAAGTATTCAGACCTGTACAAAAAAAGATGGGTCCTAAGTCCAAACAGTATCCCTCAGTCATAAGTCTGAACAGTTCTTAAACAAATAGGTCGTTAAGCAAGGAATATCTATTAAATGTATAATTTCCCACTTTAATTATGGCAAATGTCATTTCATCTGATACTGCAAAAAAATTATTTCCCCATTTTCCAATGAAAAACTCAGTGCTGATAAAGACTATATAACTTATTATATTGCTAATAGTAGGACAAAAGTTCATCACTTCATATGTTTGATTTTAAAGCCCACTCATTATTTATATAATATCACTCTCTTTTAAGCAGTTTTCAGCATGTTGTAAATGCTTTTAAATTTTATTTTCATAACAAATCTTTAAGGTATCTTTAATTTTTTTTGAGACAGGATCTTGCTGTGCAGTATAGGAGGCCCTTGAACTTACTAGCCCAGGTGATCCTCCTGCTTCAGCCTCCTGCATACTGGGATTACAGGTGGGTACCACCATGCCCCACCAGCGTCTTTAATTATTATCCCCATTTTACAGGTAGATAACTGTGGCAGCAGAAAGTTAATTTACTCACTCAAAGTTACATAACTAGTAAGTGGCAAAGATAGCACTAGAACCTCAGCTGTTTGGCTTCCATTTGTTTTTCATTGAATAGCACCCTCTTATATTTATTTTCATTTAGCAAAGAGCAACATTCACCTCTACAAAGGCACTGGCTCTACATGTCAGTGTTTATCAAAAGCATGATAAGGAAATTTAAGTAGTCAGAAGAAAACCATTGCAGTGGGCTTGAAACGACTCCACGTTTACATACCCCCCCCCCGGCACTTCTTCCTCTCTCCTTCTCAAATTCTGAATGTGACACTACCTCTCAGGGTTTACAGTGTTGTTTGTTTGTTGGTCTTTTGTATGCAGTAGTCCACTGTGGTCACACATTTTTGTGACAGAAATTTAATTACTCAGGTGAAGGAGACTGGATCTGTAATATACATTGTACCCTGAGCTGATCTAAGTATTAAGGGCAGTTGTAAACTTTTTTTTTTTTTTTTTTTTGGTAGCAGGGATTGAAGTCAGGTCCTTGTGCTTGCAAGGCAGGCCACCGAACCGCTGAGCTAAATCCCCAGCCCAGGGCAGTTGTAAACTTAATTAATCTTATCTGGTGATAATTTCAATGGAAAAAATCATTTTTCTAATATAAATAATTGTTTTTAGTTAACCCATTTTATCATAGATATTTTTGTGTCATAGTATTTTAAAAATACAAATTTAGCATTGCTTTATGCAAAGGAAAAAAATGCCAGACTGGCATCTTATAAATCCTATAAATTTTTGTTTTATAAAGGAAATTAAAATGGGTTTTCAAAAATAATGTATAAGTACTGCATACCTAAACAATAATTTTATAATTTAAATAAGATAAAAATACCAAGACTCAGCTGATTGTAGATCATCTAATATTTCTAATAAGACATTTTGCTAGATTTATCTTCTCTGAGTGTATCTGTGTCCACAGAAGCATAAATACATAAGGATTTTTATAACAACAAAGCTAAAAAGAGACCAGTTTATACAAGTAATGAATCCTACTAAGACGTTTTCTGCTAGAAAACTCAAGTGATTTCTAAGTTTCTTGGGTTGAGTAACAACAGTGACCAGTGTCCATTTTTACTTTTTACATCTATGATTCTTTTTATTTTCTATTGTCACAAGGCCAAAGACCATACCAAAGGGTTGTCTCATTAATATTGAAATAGGATGCCATTAATTAGGTTCATAAACAGAACTCAGAACACAGTTGGTGCTTTCCCAGGCTTTCAGGAGCAGTCAGCTTTGTAAAGAGTCTTCTTTGGTCACTATTGCTTATGAGAAATATTATTATAGCTTTTCCCAAACAATAACGCTAAAGAATATTCAGGAGCATTCTTTCACCTGTCTCTCTCATAATGACACCACTTACAATATGACGAATTAACTAGTGTCTTCTAAGAGTTGTACATTGTAATAATTTTCAGAGTGAAATGCACCTTAAATATAATAAAAGATCAATTACAACTAGTTTATTCCACCTGTGGGAGTGTTACCATAACCATATTGTCAACCGCTTTCCTGACCTCATACATCTTTTTGTCTCTAATACTCCTGCAATGCAACTATCCCTCTGGACTTCCGCATGTGAAGAAACTGCATAGATGGGACCAGCGAGATAATGGAGCATCAGTACATTTTAAAAGGCAATTTGATAAGGAAACATACAATTCTAGATCAATAGATCCCATAAAACTTAACATAATTACAGTGAGAACAGCATCCGTTGAGAAGTACGGGCATGATAGAGTTCTTTTAAATATATATTCAGTCATTATTAAGCTATTCTTGAGCCAAGTAAGAACAGCAGGCATTGTCCATTTTTATGTTTTACATCTTAGGATTCTTTGTATTTTCTTTTGTCACAAAGTCAAAGACCACACTGTTTATTTCATTAACACTGAGATATTAAAAAGAAACAGTACTCTTGGTTTGTTAAAAGATAAATTAACCAAATAAACACTCCAGCTTGGCCAAGTTGTGGGAAAGTATTCTTTCATTCCTTTGTTCATTCGTTCAGCAGATGCTCAGTGAGTCAACTCTCTGCTAAATTTTAGGGATACAGCAGGGAACAGAGGAGACAAAATACAGCCCTCAGATTTTAGAGAGCTCACTTTTTAGTAAGAAAAACCTACAATGAACATATAGATAACTTCAGTTTAAGTACATCACATGGCCAAAAGTGACACAATGTACATAAATATAGCAAATAGGAGTATCAGGAGAAAAGCGTTTTAGATGCATTGGCCAGGAGATTTGTGGAGAAGGTGACACTTGAGCCCATACCTGCAAGAGATGAGATCCAGTCATGGATATTTGCATGGGAGAGCATCAGGGCAAAAGGAAGTGAAGTTCAGAGTGAGAGAGGCTGTTCATGGACCAGCAAGTGCAAGGGTGGCCACAGCAGAGTGAGTAGCGAGATGGTAAGAAGAAAGAGGGAATGTAGGTCCAAGATAAAATCCAAATGAAGCAAATTATGTCTGAACCGTAAGAAAGATTTTACTCTGAGTGTGATGGTGCTATGGGTTAGACATAAAATGTCCTCCAAGAGTCCCAGGTGTTTCTAAAGGTAGGGCTTTCAAAAGGTGATGGGATAACAATGATGCTTTACTCTTCCAGGGGTGAAGCCACTGATGAGTTCATGGTTGAATGCACTATTCCGAGGCGGGCCCAGTTGGAGAGGGTGAGTTTCTGGAATGTACTTTTGGAAGAAGTATCCATTTCTCTGGCTCTCCCTTGGATCTCTGCTTCCTGGCTGCCATGGATTGAGCAGCTTTCTTCCACCATGCCCCCGTTCACAGTGCTATTTCAGCCTAACCATGGACTGAACCTTCTAAAACTGTGAGTCACAATGAACCTCCCTCCTTAATCTGTGGGTGTCAGGATGTTTATGCCAGCAGCAGGAAGGCTGAATAACAGCGATGCAAACTTGTGTTTTTGAGTAGAGGAGTTTCATGATCTGACTTAAAAGGGCCTTAAGGAATCACTCTGCTGCTCTGCTGAGACAAGACAAAAAAGGACCTGATTAGTAAGCCACTGTGATCATCCAGATGAGAAGGTAGCAGTTTGAACTCTGTGGTAGCCCTGGAGGTGGTGAGAGTAGGATGCAGTCTGGATATTTTGAAGGTAGAGATAAGAAGATGTATTGACTCATTCGATGTGGGGGGGGGTGTGAAAGGATGGTTCCAAGGTCTTTGGCTAAGAAGCTGAAAGGCTAGTCACAGGAAGCACAGAATGAACGACTGTCCCCAAATTGGAGAGTATAGTTTTCCCTGATATGGATGCCTATTACTGACAGAATGTGAATATTTTTCCCTAAAAGTTAAAAACACCTTTTAATTTTTTAACTTTTTAATTTTGTTCATTGATACATCCACATTTAAATAAAATTACTCAATTGGAAAAACAGACACTGAATGCATAAGATGGGCCAGATGAGGTGTGGGGCAACTTAGGCAGGAAAATTAAACACTGATATACAATTATGAGCAGCACACACTTTCCTTCCTTTGCATCTTTCCCTCGCATTCTGGTAATGCGTGTCCCTGTTATAAATAGACTATTAGGGTGTAAACAGTGCTGTGCCCTTGCCAATGGGGAAACTGATTTGGCTAGACGTGACTGGAAGGAGGAACCCTGATGTGAAAGTACCGAGTGGAGAGAAAAGCAAGGAAGGCTGGCATCTGAAATTGATGTTAAAAACGAAGCGTGACCTGGGAGTGCGTGAGGCCATTCATATTTACTATGTAAAACGTTTTCCATTACAGACACACTTCAGCTCTGCCTTCGTCGGTGTTAGGGAAATCAGATGTGCCACACGAGGGACGTCTCTGGGGCCACCAGGCTCCAGAGCTCAGGGCAGCTGCGATCAAAGTAATAAGGCTGTGCTAACGTTGGGCCAGAGGAGGAGGAAAACACAAGAGATGCATTTAAAATGCCACTAAATCAAAATGACTCGCAGTACACTAACTTGGCAGAATGCATCAAAGGGCTAACTCTGAGGGAGCTCGCTGAGGTGAAGAGCAGGGCATCATGCGGTCCCAGGTTCCCAGACGTGTGGGCGCGCGTTCAGTACACCCCCGCATCCGCGGCCAGCCATCAGCGCAGTGAGCTCATTCCCGGCCTTGTCCACTTGGCCCGATTCTCACCGATGAGCCCAGTGTAGCCCTAATCTCTCCTCTTTGAATTTTGATTTTTCTTCCTTTCAAGTAGGCAGATTGCATTGTAAGAACCCAGAAACAGTGGCTAAACTCCAACAACCCCTTAACAACAATACGCTACTTGACACAATTTCTTTATCCTGCTTTTGGACATGGATCTATTCTACAGAATTCAGCCTAGAATTGTACTTAAAATATTTACTTTTACTAACTGCTACTAAGTTCTTCTTCCAGAAGTACTTGACAATGCTTACTTTTTCATTATTACAGAGGCTAAGGAATTTTTATTTTCTGTTTTCTTCTCTGTTTTTTTGTTTTAGGTTTTTTTTTTTTTTTGCATTCATTTTCTCTATTTTTATGGATAAGGTTCTGAGACACAGAGATAAAATAGCAGGAAGTCACCAAGAGCTGGGAATTAAACCTGTAATGCCATTTTTGCATTTTTTCTCTATTTTTATGGATAAGGTTCTGAGACACAGAGATAAAATAGCAGGAAGTCACCAAGAGCTGGGAATTAAACCTGTAATGCCTTTCTCCAGCCCCTCCTGACCTTTCAGATCAATGGAATTTTACTTTTGAATGCTTATAAGCTTCAGAAGCAAATCCAATAAGGGCCCTGGAATGCACCCCACCACTTCAGTCCAATGTGGAGCTGGAGAGACAAAGGAGCTGGCATCCCCGTGTGCATTTGAATGAAATCTCTCAGGAGCCACACACACCCCCAGCTAAGCACAGGAAATCTCAAGTTTTCAGCCAGTCTTCAGCTTCCTAATCAGGCCTTCAATTCGCTTGGGTTTTCTGCTTGAGCAGGCAGTCTCTGCCTGGCAGGCTGGGCTGGCAGGGCCGGCAGCCGCCTGTGCTGAGTGCTCACATCACTGGGATGAAGCTGAAGAAGGCCTCAGTGTTCTGGCTCTCGGAGAGGCTGCCAAGCCCTGAAAAACACTCCTCTTCTCTGTCCTCATTCCCATGGTGTGTACCGGAGCCAGACCTTTCTCTCTTTCATTATTTCTTTCATTCCTGGTCAAGGTTTTTTTAGCCTCTAAACTGGTAAGTTTGGGAAACCTTCTTTTAGCCAGACTTAGGGTGAGCCTTGCTCTGATTGACTTTTAAAAACAATTTCCACCTGACTTTCACATCAGCCACGACATAAAAGTGATTTGTTGGGTGTCATTAATGACCTTTTCTCTGGAATGCTTGAGTCAGATCCCTGCTGACAGGAACAGCATCTATCAAACTCTTCCTGCAGCACCTTGAAGCCACAGCAATCTCTCTGCTTCTTGATCCTTCTACAGTATCACATCTTGCATATGCTCACGCACACACAACGTTCCATAGATCTGTATATGTGTGTTTCACATTTTTAGTTGATACTGGTGAAAACTGGGGCATTCTACAGAAAAGTAAACTCATCGAAGGCTCCTTAAGACAATGACAGATCCTCTTTTTTATTTCCTACCCATGGGGGAAGTTTTGAGAGCCAGGATTAACAACCACAAAAATAAGTCCTCTGTCAAAAAAAAGAAGAGGTCCCCACACATACTGAATTTTCCCTAAAACTAGAGTAGGTGGATTATGGCTATGGGTCAGAAAACACTGGAAAAGTTTTTCTAGACTATGAACTAAATAGTCGTATACACATCTTTTGGAGCATGACTAGTTCCTGGAAAGAAATCTACTTGTACGGCTATTTGTCAGAATATCAGTAGAGTCATTTCAATGGAAGAGATTGCATGATTCCAACCCTGACGGGAATTTATATGAAACGAGTCTCGTTAAACTGGGCTCAGTTTCCTCAGTTTCCTTAGCTTACATTACAGTGCCATGACCTAACCAGATGTTTTCCCTTCTTTAATTATTGTACAAAATAGTTCTCTGCTCCTTCATAGGTGTTTTTTGGAAGTCTGCCCCCATATTAGGATAAGGCAAGAAAGTAATGCTCCCTAAAGATATACTGGTGATATTCTTTGTTATGTAATGGCAAAGGAAAAATAAGTCAATGGAAATAAAGCAGGTAATGTATACTCGCTCAGTGAAGGGTACCTCGAGGGTCTGCTGGAAATGAAATGGTGACTAACACTCTGATGGGGACAATTTGTGCAATTTAACACATAGACAACTGTGAAGATGACTGTGGTAATCTCTTTTGATGCTTAGAAGATACGAAATCCCAACTGGTCCTATAAATATGGGCTGAAAAGGCTGACAAGGCAAAATACTAGGGACACTGTATTTACTGAAACTCAGTAGAGTGGTACCATTGCCCTCGTCTTTATCCGTTCTGGGAGGTATAAGTATCAAAAGTGACAAGTGCCAAATCATGTGGTCTGGAAAGGGTAGCGGATTTCAAGGAAATGGACACCACGTTCTAGTTTGTATGTCAAGTACCAAAGAAAGGACGAGTACCAGGACAAAATTTTGGGGGTCAGAATGAGTCAAGTAACAAATCTGATAAATTCAAAGCAGTTGAGTGTCACGGTGTGACAGCAGAGAGCCAGGCTCTCTGAATGCTAATAGGCAAACATTACTAGTTTGAAGGGAGGAGAGTAAAGGAGAATAAATCAGTAGGGTCAAGAGTTTAGGTGCCTTGTTGGCTTGGTCCCAGGAATATTTGGAAATTCAAATTGCAACAGAAATCAAGGAGGTTCATGGAACTTCCTAAAGCTCACCCACAGAATAATCAGTGACTTGGGAGGGGGCGGGGGAATGAGTCTTTCTGAAAAATAAAATGAGCGCTACGGGTCCTCTCCCAACATAAAGACATGTAAATACAAAGTTCAGCTCTCAATCTCTGGTGAGTGAAAGCCCACCAAAACTCATCCATGATTGGAAAAATCTCATTATAGACCCCTTGTTCTCAAAACAGAGACAATCTACAATCCAAGGTTTCTTCTTCCTGTTGTATCACAGTTATTTTTGTAATGACTCATTATTCCTAAAGCCATAAATGAATAAAGATAGCATTGAGATTTCTCCAAGGGCAACCAAACCGATGACTCTACACAATTGATTATCTTTTGGACATGCTATGTTAGTACTCTGTGTAACAAAACTTAAATTCAGCTACCTCTGGGAGTGAATTAACTTTGAGGGAGTTGAAGTAAGTCATAGCTCTCCAAGCTATTTGATAAAATAATTACAAGTTTGCCTCAATTTTATGAAAGAGCTATGTGTGCTACAATTCTGTGCAAACCAAACAACTGTGAGCATCAAATCTCTTTTAAACCTATTTAGCATAATTTTTGCTTCTTAGAAGAAATTTTATGGTAAGTTTTAGGCGTGGCCTAACATGGTTTGCTAGTCCTGTTTTGTACATAGCAGCTTTGCTGAAAGTGAGAACCTCCTGAACTGGTTTACAGATGGTAAACTGAAGAGAGAGGTTCATCAAATTCATAGGAAGAAAAGATTTGGTCATTTCTATACCTGTGTTGATTCAGGATTATAACTGGTCATTTGATTTTGCCTTCTGAGTACATGTACAGTAGCTACAGTTTTACCTAAGAATTTAGCAGTACAGAGTTTTCTGTATCATGTCTTATATTGGTATTGTGTCCTCGGTTAATTTCTTAATGCCAAGACCCTTTTCTTTTCCTTTACTTTTATCTCTCACACTGCCTGGCCCAAGGAGGAACCATAACTTTGAGAGTTGTCAGAGAAAGTGCTAGAGATGGAAAATAAAGAATGAGGTAGATTTGGATAAATCGATGACAATCAGACAAGGGAAATAGCAGATGTAAATCCAGAGTCAGGAGTAAATCAGATATCAGAAACAGAAGACCCAAAGCAGAGGAACAAGAGAGGAGATTAGGTAGCACAGAGGTCTGGTTTGTGAGAAAAGCTTAGGAAATAGTTGCTGTCATCCAAAATATTTACTGAATCAGATAATGTTTTAAAAATTTAACTAGTGTAGCCCACTCGCTCCCCCCCCCGTGTGTGTGTGTGTATACGTGTATGTGTGTATGTGTTTTGGGATGGATTGGGGCTCCTACTATTTTCTTTATACTCTGGCTTTTTTCTATTCATGCCAAATAGTGGTGCTTCAAACTCAGGAAGGGTCACCAGAACAGAAAAGGAAAAAAGCACCTGTTTTGAAGTTCAAAGCTTGACCTTTTAGGTCTCAGAAGCTCAGCCCCAGAGGGGATGCAGGCGAGACAGTTTGATGAGCTAAAGGAAGGCTGCCCACCCCTCCCAACCCAATTGCACGGAGGATTCCCTGGGTCTGAGGGTTGCAGTTGGGCAATGAGAAGAGCCAAGGTGAGGGAGAGTCAACAGGGAAGAGGTCAGTCCATCTACGTGAGATAGACTGGGCCTGAAGGCCGGTGGACCAGAGAAGGGATGGTATTACTCCTGGCTAACACAGCAGCCGTAAACATTAACCATAATCATCATGTTCTCTACAAACATTTGTTGAATGCTCAAAATATGCCTGTTGGAGCACCTTGCATGTATCAAATTTTATTTCATCCTCACAACAACCTTAGAGGTAGGTATTGTGTATTAATTCCATTTTGCCCAAGTCTTACAGACAGGATCACTCCTTTTGCAAGACCATACAGTTAGTGAGTGTTGAATAAGAATGAATGACGACGTATGAGACTTGTGTTTTAGAAAAATCCTGGCAGAGTGTGCAGAACAGAGTAGCTGGGAGAAAATGACTGGCATTGGAGCAGCTGATGAGAAGTTATTGCAACAGTTAGAGAAATGATGTATCCTCAGAGCCAAGACCCTGGAATGGACACTTTGAAGTGTCAAATGTAACCCTGAAGTTCCCAGTCCCCAAGTCTCAGATAGGGAACTCTGACAGATAGACTCTAGAAGACAGGTAAGTCATAACAAAAACAAGTGTGGGTCTGGTCCTATCTTAAAGTCAGTGCAAAGACCAACCATACAGCAGAGGCAATTATGTCACAGCCATGCACAATCAATAAGTAATTCACCAGCAATTTACCATCTCATGAAATGGTTGATAATCAGTGCCTGTATCTAATTGCTTTAAGTTGTAAAATAAAGAATATTATGGCATGGTACTGAACTGAGACCGGGGAAGACTCCATGAATATCTAACTTCAAAGAGTCCCTTTTAAAATATTTTACAGATAAAAAAAATGGGCAACACCATACAGTCCCTGGAATTAACACAAAATTTAAAGGACTTAAGAGGACCTCCTGATTCCTGTGTTAGGGAGAATAATGGTTCCTCCACGATGTTTTCTTAAATCAGGTTGCTTTAACAATGATCATAGACTGGGTTGCTTACAGGATAGTTGAGTTTTGATCGTTCTGCAGGCTTGGAAGTCCCACATCAAGGCACAGACAGATTTGCCACAGTGATCATCTTCTCACTGTGTCCTTGCTTGGCAGAATGATGGCTGCACAGCCCTCAAAAGCCCCTTTTATAAGGGCATTACAGCCATTCATCAGGTCTCTACCCTCATGAATTAATCACCACTCAAAGGTCCCGGCTGCTCATACCACCACCTAGAGGTTATGAGGTACAAACTTCAGGGGAACACAAACATTTAGTCCATGACAGGGGCACACGACCTACTTCCCAGAAACTGTGACTCGTTTAAATTGTTTGGTGAAGAGGAATTCAGGTCACAGATAAAAGGAAGGTTTTTTTTTTTTTTTATCAACCTTAACATTGAATTTCATTAGAAAAATTGACTTAGTTCATCCCTGATTGTAAGGCTAATTTTAATGAGGGGAAATTGCCTTCATTTATCCGAGTGGGCCAAGTGTAATCAATCACAAGGGTATTTTAAAAGGGAAGAAGGAGAGAGGAGAACCAGAGAGGTAACAGTATGAGAAAGATGCACCAAGTTGTTGGCTTTAAAGATGACAGAAAGCAGAAGGAAGATAGGCCTTTGCTAGATGCTGAGAAAAGTTGAGGAACAAATGCTTTCCCAATTTACAGAAAGAAAAGCATCCCACTGTCACCTTGATTTTAGCCAAGACTCAATCTGAATTTCCGACATCCAGACTTTGGATCATACATTTCTATTGTTTTAAGTCATTAAATTTACAGTAATTTGTTACAGCTGTCATGGGGAACTTATACATTAGGTTAGAAAATAGGGTGTTTTTTTTTTTCTCCAAGTGATTCAGATTATTTTACCAACATCTGTGGACTGACGCCTGCCCGTATGAAACAAACAAGACTAACAAAGAATTATAGATTTCCATTTGTACCCTCGACAGTGGGAACAGTCAAGTATAAGTTGGGCATAAAAATTTCTAACTGGGTCACCTTCTGTCCCCATCTGCAATGGAAAAACAGCTGGCAGCAGTGTTTAGCATTTCCTGGGAGGCAACTGCTTCCTTTTACCTGGGTGCATACTTAATTTAAAAAGCAAAGGGGCTGAAAATGTAGTTAGTGGTCTGTCTGCATGGATAGGAAAACTCCTCTGTCTCAGAAGCATTATGAAAGGGAAATTCCTGTGGAAGGAAGAGGTTCTGAAACTATCAGTAGTCAGCTGTCGTTAGAGAATGGTCAGAGTTGTCACCTTATTTTCTCCCTGCCGCCTCCCTTTAGTCTTCTTTTACCGTGGCCCATTCTCTCAGCCAAAAGGCACAGCTCCTCTGCAGAGACTTCAGGTTGCTGGGTTTGGGGTCTCAGGGTCACTTAGGATCAGGGTAGCCCTTCACCTTATCAAGTAATAAGACAAAAGAACTCTGGGCAGTATGAGAGACTGCAGTCCAATAAAAGTTTCTGCAACGAAGTAGGCCTCAAATGTGATGACACAAGTCATGTCACCTTGGAGCACAAAATGAAACCTGCCCTGTCCAGGCTCAGAAAGTAAGAGCTGGCTGAACTTGGTTAAGAGAGCCTTTTAGCTCCTTTTAGACGAGTCACTGCTTAGGGGTCTCCGAGACGGAGTCTGAATTATACTAGGTCAGCATTATCACTTGCTTGAGAAACTATGTGACTTACCTGCTTAACTCTCAGAGATTACAGAAAAATAGCACCCCTGACTTCAGTTTAATACTTTGAATTTCATGGATGAACACAGATTCTCTAGTAAAATAATTATGACCGTATCATAAACCAACCTCAAAAATTTAAGCACCTTCCTAAGTAGGAGACAGAAAAGGTTGGAACCAAGTGGGACTCTCTGTCAGCCTTAGAGAATTCCTTCTGCTTACAAGCCCTTAAATCTAAAATTCCTTCTCCTGTCCAGATGGTCAGGTAATTAGTAATCAACCAAGAGTTACTGAGGGTTCAACCAAGCATGGTGGAAGACCCAACAAGTATAGGACGTGCCTAACAGCTTCAAGAAATTTGTAATTAAGTCAGGGAAATCAACCAGGGAAGGTTACAGTGGGTAATTATACGCTTCTTTATGTATTTGTTGGTCCTGCTATCATACCATACAGAAAGGGACTGTGTGTATCTTGTTCACACAGTAATACAAGGTAGGTATTCAAACATATGCATGGCCCTAAAGAAAGCAAAGCCCTAAATGTATGAATTGTAGAAGTTGAATTCCTATATAGGTGGGGGCAGGGGGGCTACAACCTATTTCGAGTTATTTTAAAAGCCACATTTGTCCTGCACTACACATAAGATTGAGAATATGCCCATTGCACATAACAAAGACATATGTGTGTATCCATGTGTGTGCATGTATGTGACACTTTGTGTGCAGACATCCATGTGTGTGTGTGGATGTTAGAAGGGCCAGTGGACCTGGCAGGACTGCAGAATTGTGGAAATCTCCATTTCACTTTAATTCTTCCTTATTGTAATACAATCCGAGTGCAAAGAGGGTTCAGACTAGCGAGAGATCAGTTTTAGGTGATTAAAAAAGGTTTTGAGGAAAATAATCTGTTTCACTCATTTTTCAAAAAAAAAAGTGAGACATTCCACGTAACAGTTTCAGGTATCTTACTTTAGCAACCAGAAGGCCAAGATTCAAAGCAAACTGACCACTCTTTCCTCTCCACACAATGGAGTGGAGCCTTATGAATCCCAATTGTCTGGATTTGAGGACAATCTTAGTGGCTCACAAGCTGTGAGACCTGGGAAAATTACTTCTATCTACCTCAAAGGTCTCTATCCATAAAGTAAGGATAGCTATAGTAATTACTTTATAGGCTTAGTTCAAAGAACAGGGACAACAATGCTGAACAAAATATTCTGTTTCCTTGCATTCCCCATTCTCACAGCAGCTTCGTAAGTCTTGGGATTAGTTCTGGACAGGAGGTTATGAGCAAAAGTAATGGTGGTCAGTTTCAGGCAAGCACAGAGTTTAGGAGACTGTATGCAGTTGTCTGTGTTCTCCCCCTACCATAGCGAATCCAGGGAGTGGGGCCCCCACCATCCTGTGTACTTGAATGACCGCATGGGGCCCAGCACTCCCATCACTATGCACGTTAGTGAAAAAGGAACAAACCTATGCGAGCCTTCTGAGGTATTAAAATGACTTGATTGTTACATCCTAACCAGTCCTATCCTGACAAATTCAGGTGGCACTGCTCAAAAAGTAACTGGAAAAGAAAGCAATCTTGCAAATCGTGACTCAAAAACCTAGGTGACACAGAGCTAAATGCTACAAACTGAGTAAACGAACATGTGGAAAATTTATAAGCCACGACCTTTGGGTTCAAGATGAAACTTCTAAGAAATCCTCCTTCTCATTTCTTCCAGAGGCAAAGAAATTTCATCATTCCCCCTTAAGATTTCTGTGATCGTCAGAGCCTTCGAAGTTTAAGGAATATTCTACCCTCTGACGCCCATGTGCTTTGATTTCGTCCTACAATTCACCTGCAAATTGTACTCAAACCTCAGTTTGCTTCAAAAACCTAATCAAATCAACTAAGTGGTGTTGCTAAGAAGTACACAGCAAAGATTTAGAATGCCACAAACAATATTGAAAACATCATGCATTTTGTTAAACCACTTCTTTTGACTTTCTGTCTCCTCCTCCAAGCCACTCCTCTCTCTACTATCCACAGGAGCTCCTAATCTTTTTTTTTCTCTCTCTCTCTTATCAGAATAGATTCTCTGACTTCTAAACATAAAGGACTAATATTAGTCACCAACTTTCACCATTAACAAAGTAACAGGGTCGCTTTGAATAACATAAGTATACTGTCTCACGATTTTGGAGATTTTCACCAAAACCGAGGTAACACAGCAGGGTCCCTGAAAACTGTAGGAGAGAATTCACCTCCTCCTAGCCTCTGGAGGTGCAGACCTTCTCCCTGCACCTCTGTGTCTTCACATTACCAGGCTCTTAGGAGAACAACAGACACATTGGCTTAGAAGCCCCTTGTAAGACTACATTCTCATGTACTAGGGTTAGGACCTCAACATATCTGTTTGGGTAGAGACAATTCAACCTTGCTACCAGATCACATTCCTGTAGAAACAGAATCTACCCCAACCATTTATCAGCTCTCTTGTTTTGCACTCATCATGCCTCAAACAGCACCTAATGCATCCTAGATGCTGATGCAAATAGTTATTTCCCAAAAGATAAATCAAGTATGATAGTAGATTGACATTTCCACCATTAAGTATCTTGGAATTCTGGATTTAACACATTTAAATGCATCAGCAAGTTATTAAAACAAACAGAACTAGAAGGCCTACTACTTTGGAAAGAAGAAAAACTAGAAAAGGGCACATTGACATTGTACAAGTGTTTAGATGATTCCGGGTCCAGAACAAAAACACACAATCTGGGTTATAGGCAGGAGACCATTACTAGGAACAGAGCAGGGCGGAGCTTTTATTATCTATGAAGGCAGCAAGTCACAAAATTCAAGACTTACAGAGCCAAGATTCTGGTAACAAGGGAGGCATAGAGAACTAAGCCTGATTATACAATCAGTCTGTTTTTTCTTTAAAGCATATGCCAAATTCTGGAGCTAGGCCAGATGACTCACAAGCTAAGCAGATAAAGTGAAAAGAAGCAAAGAGTTTGGAGGATCTCACTTTTCTAGAAGAAAAGGATGAGAGTTTAGGACCTGCCAGGTGAGGGACCTGGAGAGCTCCTCAAGCTCTCCTGAAAGTTGGGTCTTGGAAGTGGAAGGGATACAGACGTACACTGAGATTTCCCAGATCAAAGCCTAGCTCTTCCTGGGACTAGGAAACAGCCCTGATTCTTTATGAATGGTAGAATAACAGGTAAACTCTGGGTAGAGGAAAATTACATAACAAAAGCCACTGTAATTTGCTTATATAGAAAGTATTCAACAAGTAATAAAGAAAAATATTAGCCATGCCAAGAAACAAAATGTAACCAAATTCTAGAGGTAGAAATCATTTCCCGGTTGATCTAGATATTGGAGTTAGCAGGAAAAAACTTTGGAATAAATATGAGTTAAAGTTCAAGAAAATAAAGGGGAAGAATATAAACAGATAAAAAGATGGAAAATTTCCACAAAGAATTGAAATGTCCAGAACAGAATCAAATGAAAACTCTGGAAATGAAAATATAGACGCTGAAATTAAAAGCTATTTGGATGGACTTAACTGTAGAAAACAGACAAAATTAATAAACTGGAAGGCAAGTCTATGAGAAGAATATCTAAGCTAAAAAATAGAGAAGAAAAATAATAACCAATACAAATGAGAGCATAAATATATGTAGAAGAACACCAAAATTTCAACATGTATTTATTTAACATTGCAAAAAGAGAGAAGAAACCGAAAAAGAGAAGTAATATTTGAAGAGATAATGACTGAAAATTTCCCCAGACTCATGAAGACAATAATCCAAAGTTTCAAGATTAGGAAGATTCCACACAAAGTCAATACAAAAACCAAAACAAAACGACATTTAGTCACGTCATGTCAAACTATCAAAAACCAAAAATAACAAAAGTAAGAGGGAGGGTGTTATCTTTTAAAAAGCAGCAGTAGGATTATAAACTGAATTCCCATAAGCGATCATGAAAATCAGAAAGCAGCGGAATGGCAGCTTGCAAGTGTTGGAAGAAAACTGACAAGAGTTTCTGTACCCAAAAGTGAAGGGAAAACTTGGTATGAACAGATCCCCCAAATGGAAGGAATTCATTGCTAGCGTATCTGAACTAAAAGCATAAAGTTACTAAGAGGATTTTTTTTTTCAAGCAGAAGGAAAATTACTCCAAGTAGCAACATGGAAATGCAGGAAGCTCCGAAAAGCCAGCATTTAAAAAATATCTGTCATTCATCTCCATACAAAGCTCAGCAGCATACAGCTGGTTTCTAGCAGCCTGACTATCTGGTACAAGTGCCTCACTGTCAAAATAGTAATAGTGTTTCCTCCCCCTTGCTTCAAAAGAACAGTTTCCTCCCTCTCATCTTCACTTGACTCAGGGAAATGTTATATTCCTAAAGTACTGAGCAACTTCAGAAAGCAAAGAAAAGTTTAATTCCACTTTCTCTTCTTGAGTCAGCAAATGATTCTCTTACATCTGTCTCCCCCCTAAAAACCCTAAAATCGGATGGAAATGAATGCCCGCAAACCTTTCCTTCCATTTAATGTTTTCTCATCTTCCAAAGGCAGATGACTTCCAGTAATCCTCAGGGCAACAAATACTATCCTTAAGGAAGGAACTTCACAGATCAGCTGCCGCTTTTCTCTCCCCACTGCTGACGTTCCTAAACCTTTTCACTGCACTGTATTTCATTTTATCTGCACCATAGGAAGCTGGGGTAAAGAAGGCTGGGGAGTAATCTTTTGGACTCCTTCAGGATTTCCATTACTTAGTGGCCACCAAATGTATTCGGGAATGAAACACTTTAAATAAAGGTTTGACAGCTATTACAATGGTTAGGGGATATAAGTCCCCAACCTCTTTCAAGAATATCTGAGATCATAAGATAGGAAAAAGGAAAACTTGGCCTTCACCTGTGAGACAATGCTGTCTGCTTACTTTTTATTCTGGAGGCCTAGCAATGCCAACGCTCCCTTGCCCACCATGCTTTTGTGCACCAAGTGCATTGTGTGGCTTTCTTCCTGGCACAGAAGCTCCCTGCAGTGAAAGTCTCCTCCTGAATGGGTTTTCAGAGTGCAGACATTTCCCTGTGTCTTATTTGCAGCTTTCTACAATAAGCTCTCTCCCACACCAATACATATTTTCATTATCTTATTTTTAGAAATGCAATTTGAAAAGGCGAAATGTGATGTGACATTCTAACTGTGGTGGATTCTTCCCTCCGAGTCTCTCTAGGATCTGGCCGCAAATACATCAATTTTAACACTAGATTTCAGCGTACCCGGCACCCACCCCTCGCAGCTAGAGTATAAGCCAGGTGGATCACAGTGGCGGAAACGCCTGCCCGCACTGTCAGGAGTCAGAGATGTCCCTTCGTACGATTATTCCCCACTGCACCATCAGTGTCTGTTCTGCAGTGGGAGTGGGAGAAGCAACCGGTCCCAGAATCCACTGGATTTCATTTGCAAAGTTATTCTCAAATGCTAAACTAGCTTCTTTTCTTTTAAGCCACAGCATCCTAGGAATTGCGTCAAGAGTTTAAACACCAATAGGACTCTCAAAATAACTAATATACCAGCTCAGGGAAACTTTATTAGCTGATTCTGGCAGATTCCAAGAACGAACAGAGCAGGTCTTCAAAAAAATAGAGATCTGTGTCTCTAGTTAACCTCACCTCTCTTTTCTCTTCCATTCTTTACTTTCCCCCATCTTTTCTGGCTTTTCTTGTTCTCTCTCTCCTTGCAGCCATTCTTCCCGTTATGAAAAAAATTATCCTAGCATCTGAGATGTTCCAGGTACTATTTGAGGCTCTGAGGAGGCAAAGATAAATAAGCTAGCAGTGCATTCTTCTTGGGGAGATAGGCCAGTGGGGAAAACTAATTAAGATGCAAAGTGAGACAGATGAGCTGAAATCTGCTGCACCAAGATTTATGGGAAGGAAGAAGGTAGAAGATGGACTCCAGCCAGAGAGAAAGTTGTCTGCAGAGTTTTACGTGGTACTCAGACCTGGACTGACTGCTGGTGACAGGCAGAACGGATATGAGATGAGAGGTATTTAGATTCCTGGATGCAGGGGGAATGGCCAGAAAGTGGCCGGTGGGAAGGGTGTGTCTCAGTGGGCCGACCAAGTACGTGTTTAGTACCTTCCACATGCAGGTAGCTCGGGACTGGGGCGGGGGGCACATGGGTGAACCAAACAGAGCAGCTGCGGCTCCGGTCCTCTGCGCGGCCACACGCGAGAATATTGAGCTTCTCCCTGATCACACGTACGACCGAGTTGTGTGGAGTCATAGCTACAGGCAGAAGCAGGAAGTGTGTGTGCAAGTCTTGGGGAGACTGAGAGACGAGGAGGCATAAATAGGGTCCCTGTGC
Organism: Fukomys damarensis; assembly: GCF_012274545.1. Lineage (NCBI taxonomy): Eukaryota > Metazoa > Chordata > Mammalia > Rodentia > Bathyergidae > Fukomys > Fukomys damarensis. Next base: position 57,772,082 of record NW_022900927.1, on the reverse strand, counting down.
ACCCAAGTGACAAATTGCATGGGTGGAAGAAAGAGATCTCCCTGCAGAGACAACTGCAGTGCTTTGAAATGTCAAGAACCGAACACTCAGTGTACACTTGGTGTGCGCATTTGAATCAGTCAGGGTCCTCCAAAGAAACAGAACAAACACGCTCTTTAAACATAGAGAGACTTATTTTAAGAAATAGGCTTATGCAACAGTCAGGGACTGGCCAGCCTGAAATCCACAGGGGAAGCCAGCAAGCTGCAAACCCAGCATGTCCATGGTACAAGCCTCGGGCAGAGTTCCTTCTCTGAGAAACCAGTTTTTGCTCTGAAAGTCTTCCACTCACTGGATGAGACCCTCCGTGTTACACCGCATAGTCTGCCTAATAAAGTCAACAAACGATGCTACACATGGTACAAAATCCTCCCACGGCAACATCCAGGCAACTTTTTGACCCAACAACTGGGCACTGTCACATAGCCTAGCTAACACCCTAGGTAACATCAAACGCCTCCTGCAGCATGCGGGAGCCTCCTCTGGGTGCTCACCAAAAACGTAACTGGAGAGGACTCTGCAGGCAGAATCTGGACCACTGCAGTATGGCTTTGTTATCTCCCTGCGATTCCGTTAACCAAGGGAAAGACCCGTAGCGCTAAAGGTTCAGTTCTGGGAGTGGTAAAATGATTGTTGGGCAAGTGGCCCAAGGATGGCAAGACTGTGAAATCGCTTGTGTCAGAGTGGCAGTGAGGGAAAGCAAGGCTCTCCTGGAGATCCAGCAGCCAGGGCGAGCCTGGTGTTTGTACCACAATCCAGGGCTAGGAGGGTGGTGAACAGAAATGCTGCTTTGGTTCCCAGTTCCCATGGCTCAAGCTTGGAGTTAACAACAGAGCCCGGTATATAAATCTAGACAGCTTCCATGGAGGTGCCGCCAGACTGGGCTCACACGTGTGAACTTCTGGCTTAAGCCTCCCTAAGAGCTGGAACTATAGTTGGGTACCACCAGCCCAGCCTTGCAGTTGGTCAGCATTCAGCCAGCTGCCCAGCCTGGGAATCCTGCTGCTCTACTCCATTTCTGTCTGTCACTAAATTCTATAGGTTTTGCCTCCTCAAATATTTCATAAATCCCACCCCTTCCTCTTCATGCTGCTACTTACTATTCTTTCAGCCAGATCTCTGTGCCTCTAATTCAGTCACCTCCCAACACTTTCACTTTGCCAAGCAGAATGATAGTTCTAAAATGGAAATCAAGCATTGTCATGTTCTCTCTTCGCAGAGCCTTCGGGATAAAAGAGAAACTTTGGGAAACAGCCTTTATCATCTGGTCCTTGCTTACTTTGACCACCTTATTCACCCTTAGCTAAATCAACCACTAACCTTTTCTTTCCCTCTTAAAATCCCTGCAGGTCCATCCTTCCCTGGAATGTTCTCCTTTTCTTCTTCCCTGAACTGACTTCTATTCCTTGACCTTGGACTTAGATAAAAAGGCTGTTTCCTCCAACTAAATCTGGTTGAATCGCTTCTTCTCCCTTGGCATAGGATTGCCCCAGAAGCAGGTGCCTGGGGACTCTCTCTCTCACTTTACGTATGAATAAGTCTGGCTCCATCTGACACTAGCTCCTCCCCAGCCTGCCATCCTGGCTCCAAGCCCCACTTCAGCACGGAGTCACAGCAGCTCTACCCCCAGGTCAGAGGGTCTCCAGAAGAGTGCACAGCTCCTGCTGTCCTGGACTCAACAGTAGAAGAGCCCAGCATTTATCAGAGCCATGTGTTTTGCCACAGCAAGATCTAAACAGAGTGCAAAGCTTTATAAAGACACAATAAATAGTCGCTTCCGAGTTCCCCTGGTTTGAAAGACACAGCGGTACCTCTAAGAGCACCAGCAGCAGGGCTCCTTTCACTGTGTGATTCACCCAGGTATTGGCTTATTGGCATTCTTTCTCCATCGCCTAACAAGAAGCGATTCTTCCAAAAATAGGTAAATAAACACACATTTTTTAAAAAAGCAATAATTTCTATTATCGTCCAGAAAAGTGCAGGAACAGGAAACAGAACAGGTCTTCCTGCTGGTGACAACTGGCTTGGGATTCAGTTTCCTAGAATTAAGGCCAAAACAGAGTTCACAGTCTCTGCTGACAGTAGGTGTGGGGAGCACGGAAGGTCACTTACCTGCCAGATGACGTTTGGTGTTATCAAGGCAGCCACTTTTAGCACTGCAGTGGTTTTAAAGAAGTCCTTCGAAAAAGGGAGGTGGCTGACGGTGGGAGGACAATGGAGGTATTGACTTGCCTGAGAGTCATCTGTAGCCCAGGAAAGGCAGGTGCACGGACAGAATCGGGAAAACAACAGGGACAAAACACTCCCAGGCCTCTCTGACCACTGCTGTTTTGCTAAAGTGATGTCTACATTGTTATCATTACCTTGCTACACTGTTATTGTCTACATGGTTAAAGACACTGTTATGCTCCCAAAGATCAGCAAATTTTAGTTATTCAAAGTAATAAAATCCTGAGAAACCACATTAATCAAATACCCAGATGCACCACACATAAAACTGGTCGGAGCCCAGGGTGCTTTTCTTAATAGCTAAAGGGTCCTCATAATTATGTCTTAGATAAAGTGAAAAATAAATTCAAATTTCTGTGTTCTAGCGTATGGTGGGAAGGAGTTTGCAGAAAACAGCCAGCTTCAGAACTCTTCACTCACCCATTCATTCCACAAACGCTTGTGCAACAACCACAGGGAGACTCTATATACATCAGCAAAAACAATAGCCAAACTGAGTTTAAGAGAGTGGAGACTCACTGCCCAAGTTTGAGTCTGATACTGACCTATTAACTATGGAACCTTGGAAAAATTGTTAAAAGTCTGTGTACCGCAGGGTCCTCTTCTCCCAAAAGTGGATAAGAGTCCTTGAGCGTTGGGAGGAATAAATGAGTTTGTAAATAAAACTCTTGTTGCAAAGCCTGCTGAGTCACACAATAACCACAAAGAACCATAAAATAACAACCAGCGTTTAGTGAGCGTTTCCTACATACCATGGGCTCTAACCCACAATAAACATGTAACTAGTGTGAGCCACTATCATCATCATCATTACTACCTGGATCTTTACTTTTGTACTTTAATAATTGGGAATATACTTTGGTTTTTGTAGCTGTTACTACAGTGCAATTACTAGCTTTGCAGATTTCCACCACACTACCTGTATGAAATTAGACAAAACAGGACCTAAGTCCACCACAGTCCTACGTGACAGTCACACGACCATGTCTGATCTCGGAACACAAGCTGAACAGGTCAGGTAGCAGATTTAAGAATATATTTTTTTATTCCTTATGCAGAATATTCTACATGGTTAATAAAGAACGACTGTTTCCAAGGTCAAGGAGGAATCCTGTCTTCTTGGATCTTGTTTGATGAAGCAAAGCAAGGCTGTGGGCCTATGTCAGAGCAGTAACTGAAAGAAAAAATAATAATGATAAGGTCTGGAGATGGGCAGACATGAGATTATAGCCAGAAGAGTCAGCTAAAGCTCAGGGAATGAAGGCAGCTCTGTAAGTCCACGAGCTGGATCAGGAAACCGAAACAGAGTAAGAAAGGATTCAGCCAGGCATGGTGTCTCACATCTGAAATCCCATTTCCTTGAGAGGCTGATCCTGGAAGGCAGCAAGTTCGAGCCCAGCCTGGGCAACTTAGAGACTTAGCAGGACCAAGACCCTGTCTCTAGAAAAGGAAAAAATTTTAACGAGTTGGGGATACTAAACCCCAATGTCCCCAGCAAAGTTCCTGGATTCAATCCCTCATGCCACAAATACATAAATAAAGTCTTTAGCCAGAAGATCAGAAATTGGAGCCATGGGTAACAAATGCAAGGATCAAGCTTGTTCAGAAACAAATGATGGTCTCCATCTTCTGCTCACTGGCCTAAGAAATTGCAAACACTCAAGGAGTGCAGGCCTGCCTGATGCTAGTCTCCCTCTACAAAACTATTCACACATTACCTGGCATATGATGCTTATACTTACATCTCTTAACCCTTCTGAGATTGTAAGCAACCAAAAGCACCAACTACTTCCTCAACTTGGCATTCCCAGAGAAACTTCCATGTTATAGACATTCAATAACCATTTTCTGAATGAGTAAATGCCTACCATGAGCAAATTAGCAGACACCAAGGGAGTCCGATCCTGAGCCAACTGCCTTCTGAGAGCAACGTTCCTTACATCCTCCCCATCCAGAGCAAAATGGTTTCAGGGTGTGGGGACATCTGTTGGTACTGTCTGCCAAGAATCAACACTGCCATCTTCTGAGACAAACAAATCTACTTTCCTTTGGGAAACTCCACTGTCCCACTCTTTCCTAGCTAAGGGTGTGTTAAGAATTTAGTGAATCCTTTCTCTATCCTTGAAATTTGAACCTTAAATAGAATTTTAAGGCCAGGAAATGGATAGAGCTGATGCATCCAAGCAGTAATAACCCAAAGAGCTTTCCATTGGTCCATGCTACCTCAAATGCCATGATGTCTTGGTTTCTGTCCTCTCTGAAGACAACCTGGTACTTTGAGCCAAGAACCTTCCCTTTGTCTTTTCAACAAATTCCTCTGTACATCAAGTTAGCGAGAGTGCATTTCAATAGCTCTAAACTGAGCTGTAGTACCATGACACCCTTGCTCTAGATAACAGCAGACTTCAACGTCCACTCACAAATGAATCAGCAGGGAGTTTACAAAATCCCAGCTCTCAAGCCACACTCAGAACCAACTAAATGGGACTCCCAGTTCAGCCAGTACTTTTCAAAGCTCCCCCGGGTAATTCTAATGTGCAGCCCAGGTTGAAAACCACTGCTCTTTAGAAATATATTACATATGCCCACCTACTTGCCCTAAGGAAATGAAGCCAGGGAAATTTTACAAGTAGCACATTTTTAAAGACAGAATTTAACTTTGAGAAAAGAATGAATCTCCCACTCAGAATTCATGATTTCCCCTAGAATTAAAGAACTGGAGCTAGGTTTTCATTGTTAATTGCTATTTTTACCACAAAGTAAAGCTAAAGAACATCACAACTGTAAGCACTCTCCAATTGTATTAGCAATATAAATGAATTATGACATTGGGAAAGAAAACATACTTGGTGGCTTGCATTGGCTAGATCACAATAATCTATTCCAAGCTCAGAAATATTTCTACAGAAAAACTGTAAACCATGTTGAAAGTGAGGCTGTTGGTGATATCTGCCCACCAGAGGGTGATCCCAAGAGGGGAGGAAATGGATGCTTTCACTTCCTCTGCTCCTTCTGCCTGGTGAGAGACTGTATTTTTTCGTGCTATATGAAAGGCAATGAGGAAGAAGCTAGCAAAGGAGCAAAGCAATTAAATTCCACCGAAAACAATAAATGTGTCTACAGCATGAAAGGTATGTTGAAATATTTGACATTTTGTTTCCTAAGGCGAGGACTCGTCTTGTCATAAGAATGGTTTCTGTGGAGAGACTAAGACAATACGGTGACATTCCAGAAGAAATTCCAGCATCGTGTACACATCAGACAGGGAATCAAACCAGTCACACAGGGCTCAGACACAAATGCTGCAGTGGTGACGGCTCCTGGTCTCCACCTGCCCCGGAGGGGTGGCTCTTGTCACTCACAGCATTATCTCTTCCCCACGACTCTCCCCAGCACGCAGAGATGAAAGGCATACAGGGGCTATTCTGAGTTCCGTTGGGGCTCAGGGAGCAATGACACCCCGTAGGTTCAGATCAGTTTCTCATAGCTCTTGTGTGGACCCCAGTGTCCACAAAAGTTCATCAGAGCCATCCTCTACTACTACCAGCTACACGAGGTGATTTCCCCCATTTTTATTTTAATCCCCGGTGAGATGGAGTCCATTGAGAAGATGTCCGCAGACACTGAAGCCCACAACATACATTCAATAACAGAGCTTGGGCACTTTACTGAGGGTCCTGAAGTTGAATACAGAAAGGAAGGGGACCACAGACCCCAGGAATGCTCCAAAGGAGAATAATGATGCATCTTTAACAAATGCAGGGGTACTTCATTGAAATTCAACTAGTGTTGTCAGAATACATTTTAAAGTGTTAAAAAATAAAATTAGTCAAATAAAGTAGTATGCATTTACTTTCTCTTATTTCCATTGACTAATATATATAAAGCAGTAAGTCCTTCTAAACACCACTTGGAATGATTTATTTTATTTACAACTGAGAATTGGGGCTGAAGCGATGTACCTTCTAAACCTCACACTTTTCTACCATATCTATGGTATCCTCACCATTATACATGGTGATTTCAACAGAAATTGTCTTAAAAGGAAAGGAAAAGAAAAAAGCAACTTGGCTATGATCAAAAAGGGTAAAGAACCAAACAAGTTAAGCAAAAGGACTTTCTTGGGGCAAGGGCTCTGGAAAGGATTAAAAGTTAACAGCAATCTAAAAAACTGAAACCCAAGTTTCATTTTGGGAAGAAAGAAATTGAAAGAATCTGAGCACAGATTTCAGGAGAGTTCAGCAGTAATAACACACTACACAGAGCACAACACTTTGACTTGGGCCTGATCACAGATAGACCTTACACTGAGAGCCTCACATGCTTGGCTCAGACACTCAGGCTTGAAGAAGTGCACAGTCTAGGTCAGGAGTTGGCCCATAATCAAAATCTCCTCCACTGCCTGTTTTTGTAAATAAGTTTTAACCAGAACACAGCCATCATTTGTGTTAGGTAAAAAGAGCCCAAAACCAAGACCAACCAGAACAACAGCAAGCCTTTTTATGGGGGAAACTGCTGGGCTGTCTCTGAACAAAGGAGAGAGAGAGACAGGGTGGAGCTGGGAGCTTCTTTTATAGGACTGGGGCTTATAGGAGCTTGGTGGGATTGAGTGATGTAGTATTAAGAGATTAGAGGAGCCTGTGACATCACTGGGGGGGCTTGTGACATCACTAGCTGCTAGGAGGTAGCAAGTATGAGGTTACTCTTTTGGCGGGAGATGAGGCATGATGGGAAGAAGCAGCCTGTCCTTTGTCTGGAGAAGTCATATTTTGACATGGAGGCTGGTGTTCTATATGGCAGCCATCTTAAGGCAAGAGAAATCTAAAAATTTGCATATTGCAAAACCATAGAGATTATCCAAACTTCAAAGCCTCAGATATTTACTATCTGTACCTAAAAACAAACAAACAAATAAATAAAAAACCTAAGCCTTGGTCTCTGTACTTGAGAGGACAGAGCCATTGGGAAATAAGTCTGTTTTACGTATCTGTCAATAGAAGTGGAAAATGTGCGAACAGATAAAAGGACCCAAGGTGACTGCTTTATAACAAGAAAAGTTTTGACCCCCATGGTGGAGGTGGCATCCATGACATTTGGTCTGCAGGTGTCCCTGTGTCCACAAGTGGACGGGGAACTGGGAAGGGGAATATCACAAGCACCGAGTGAGTAATGGTGGTGGTCGAAGGAGATGAAACAGGTGATCCAGAGGGAACAGATGACAAATCAGGAGAGAAATGAGAGAGAGAGAGAGAGAGAGAGAGAGAGAGGGAGGGCGCATAAAGAAATGGAGGGCTTAGAAACTCAGGCTAATGCTGCACAAAGCATTAAGGAAGAAAAGAGGGGTACACAGGGGTTGCCAGAGAAATAACAGGCAGCCTGTACTTCGGGTAGAGGTTAACTCAAAGTGGAGGCACCACGCTGGGACCACGGAGAGTTCGCAGGCTGGTGAAGCACACAGGTGGAGGTCGCAGTGATGGGACGAAGGGGTGCAGTTTCTACACGCTGACTTTGGACCCGACAGCCAGGGGGCCTTCATGGATCGCGCCCCTGGGGTGGCTGAGGGGAGGCCCGAGGATTCAGAGGCGCAGGGCTATTCTGAGAGGAGCTTCTGGGAATTTCGAATTGTGAGCTGGAAGGGTGCTCCAGAAATGATTCAGATTAAAAAAAAAAATGAAACAGTGGCCGGAAGGTATATACGGCTGTCGCGTTGCTTTCTGAAGGGTGGGCACTGTGGCTGGAAACCCGTTTCATCACCCAGGCAGTATGCAGTAGTAGCAGCCCGCTTTGTAAGGGGATTTGACCTGTGGGTGAGCAGCTTCCATTCTCGCTGACTACTAGAAGATTTTTCTCAGCCGTGTTTTGGAAAAAACAGAAAACAATGTCAACTGTACTGAAAACCACTATAAATGCTGCCCACACCGTCCCACGGCTACATTGCGGGAGGGCGTTGAAAGGATGAACAGCCTGAAAATACTCCGTGGCCTCTCCCAGCAGCTAGGGGGCGCTGTGACTGAGGAAACTGCGGAGACAGAGGAGAGAAAGTGAAGCCCTTCCCAAAGTGGAAAGAGCACATAAAACATAGTTATTAAAGGAATCGGCCGACCTGGGCGGCACAAAGCTTGGCACACCAGCTCCCTGACGTGAGTAATAAGAAGCTCAGACCCTGCGAAGGTGTGAGAGGGAAGGACTGAAGAAACAGAGAACCCACAAAGCCACACTCTTGTGGGACACGGAAAGCAGCGTTCTTTCTCCCCTCAGTCACCTCTCACTCAACACTGGGGAGGTCACCTAACCAGCTCAGATCCCTTTTTCCATCTACAGACAGAAATGGACATGATAAAATAGCATGTCCCTCCTCAGAGAGCTTGAGCTGCTGTCATCCAAATGTTTTTTAAAGAGAATTACTCTTGTGGAAATGCCATGAGGTGCTGAGTTTTCGCTACACGTCTAAAAACCACGTTAGGAACCACTGACCAGTGAGATTTAGGTGCCTGGTGTCTTGGGAAAGAAGCGTCTGGTTATGGAAAAAACCTACAGACTAAGTGACACCCCCGCAGATTTGATCAAAACATGTGGTGCTTCCAAGTAAAGTGAGATGTGTGTAAGGACCGGCGGCTGACAGAGAACTGAGATTGGAATCCCAGTTCCTCTATTTTTTAACTGAGTGATTCTGTACAAAGCTCTCAGCCTCTCTGAACTTCAGTTTCCTCACCTGCAAAGTACAAGTAATATGTATATATGTGTATATATATATAATTTTCTGAACCCATAGAGAAATCAGCTGGGAAAATAGGAAGATGTAAAATGTTAGCTGTCGATACCATGTTTCGATACTATTTGAAGGCTCATGAAGCTTTCATGGGAAAGAGGCTGTACAGGACATAACCTCACTTGAAATCACGGCATGAAGAAAATTCTATCTGGGAAAATGTCAAAACAACTCCCAAAACCGATAATTGTTCATTACTACCACAAGGTAGTTACAATACACACTGGAAGTCCACTGACCACTGCCTCATTGCACTTCACTGAACACGGTTAGCCTCTCTTCCCTGGGCGAGTGAGTCTTGGAAGAACTCTGAACAGGCTGTTCCGTGACCTCTGTTCTAACCTTTCTCCAGAGTCAAGAAGCAAAATGAAGATGAGAAATAAAAAATACAGTCTTGGGAGTAGCACACTTGCACCCCAGGATGGGAAGCAGGAAGTGATGACAGAGAATGGAGAAGTCTTCTGTCCATGGAAAAAGCTGGGCTTGAATTGCCTAGAGAGGAAACCTGAGGTCCTCAGAAGGCTGTAAGGAGAGAGATGCTCAGCAGGAAGACACTAGGATACGCTCAGGTGGATGCACACTGGGAAGTAGCTCTGGGTCAAGGAACAGACTTCAGGAGCCCTGGAGGCTCCTACTTATGGGAAGTCATTACTGACTGTGTAATAAAGGTGAGAGGAAAGGAAGAACACACTAGAAAGATCACCTTCAAAGCATGCCTTGGACTGCCCACAGAGAAACTTAAGGAACTCTGATCAAGGAATCATAACTCCCATTTAGCTGCAAAATGCTACCAAGAAGTGCTCCAGCAAAGTAAAACAGTCAAGAAGCAAGAAAGTTGTTTAGTGACACCTCCCAAGTACCAAAATATAGCTTTTGTTTTTGGTTGCAGTTGTTTGACAAAGTCAAATATTATTTTCAAGGCAATGAAAAAAAAAACAGTATTGGAAACCCTCCACAAAGTAATTTATGGCCTACACTCTAGATTTAAGCAGCATCTCTCTTCTTTCTGTGTTGTCCTTTATTAAAATCTAATACTAATGTGCGGTTAATGTGACAGCCCTGAGTACAAGACGAAGTTATAAAGGAAATAAGCTTTTATTACTTTTCCAAAGACAAAGCAATAACTTAGAATAACAGAATGATGTTAAACTTTCTACCAGGTCTCACCTCAAAATTTCCCTTTTCCCTTTCCATATCTCAGGGATATTGTCTTTTAAAAAATTAAAGCTTCATTTTTAGAAGTTTACAACAGACCAGTAAGCAAGAATAATACCATATCCTGGTCTTCTAGAGGTGGGGGAAACGGTCTTTAAAATTAGTGCCCAAAAATGACCCCTAATTTCTTATTATCAGGTCATTGGATGAACTAATGATTAATTATGATACGGGACTTTTTCATTTCACTCATTTCCCATATTTAATTAGCCAACAACATTTTTTAACTTCTAGAATAATTCTCAAAGGTGTTATTTCCTTTGCGCCCACCTTATATTTCAGTTAGGGTCAGGTTTCTCAAGAGTCTCTTCCTCCTAGCCATTGAACTGTTTACAAATCTACCTTGCCCTGTTTAAAACACTTCAACAACTTTCCATCCCTTACACAATAACATCCCCAACCCTTCTCTCCTCAGTCTTCTCCGAACTCACCCTCTTGTCCGTTTCCTTCTCCCCTCCAGACTCCCTCAATAAAGCCACATCCACCACCTTCCTTTCAGTGCGCCTGTGTTCCTCTAATCCCACCACGCTGGGTCCGTCTTCACGCTCTTCCATTGTGTGTCATGTGCCCTTCCTTCCTGTTTATTGTTGAACAAAGAGCTTTGTATCTGTAGCTCTTACCATATTGCCAGGACTTATTCAAGGAGTGTTCATAAGCTTTAACTCATGGAATCATGGCAACAGCCTTGCAGGTCAGGTACCATTTTTCTACTCATTTTATAGATGGGGAAGCCCAGATCAGTCATGACACTTGCCCAAAGACACATAGCCATTAGGCTGGTGGGTGAAGGGAGGAAGCAAAATTCAAACCCAGGCAGTCTCGCTCAGGGCAGGCTCCCTGACCTTATCTGCACATAGCACTGCTTTCCACGCCTCTCCAATTCCCTGCTCAATCCAGTTCCATGATCATCTCTGCACTGCCCTGTCTGGCCATCTGCCTCAGTCGCTAATAAAAACCTCCTATGTACCTGCTGAAGAATCGCATTGTATGGTAACTATCGCAACCCCAATTCATCATGATATCCCTAGCGCAGGTGCTCAATACCTGTTGATGAATGACCCAGTAAGGGTGACAGATAGCCTTATTACATGTTCCATAGATGACATAAAAGATTCAAAGAAAGTGAAGTCTAATTGTTTGGGGGGGGCCCAGTATTTTCTGTTTCCAGCTAACCTTATATGCAAGCCGTAAATCCCAAGGAAACTTTACCTGTCTCTGCTACTGCTCAACCCTGAGCACTGTCCTCTAGAATATTCTAAGATCTTAGAAAAAGACCTTTGTGTGCACTGTTCCATTGAAGCACTTTGCTAAAGAGATGAAGGAACTGAATTTTGCATTTTATTTCATTTTAATTGTTCTAAATTTAATAGGCGCCTGCAGCGAGTGGCTATTCTACTCTACGGTGCATGTCTGGGCTAGATGCAAAGCAAGGAACACAGTGGCAATGGAAGATGGGGGGTGTATGAGTCACACAGCAATGGGAAGAGCCATACAGAGAGACCTAGATCTCAGGGAACAAACCTGCTCAGTTTCCGGGCTACGAGGAACTGCGTGGGACTTTCAAACACTAAGAATGTGACAGTCTCAGGCAAGTGCGATCAGTTGGTCAGTGTGCTTAGTGCCTAGATGGATCTAAGCGAAAGTTTCACATGAGAATTGAAGTGGAATGAGGGCAAGGAGTGAGACAAAGACTAAAATCGGGACAGGATAAAGACAAAAATATATGACAGGAAGAGGACAGTTATCTCAGAAATCTGACGCTCTTCTAACTTATCTACCCATTCTAACAACCAGGAGTTGTAGAGATTTCAAACGAACATGTGACTTGCTTTGATACCTGCTCTCTTTTTTTCCCAAGCACACATACTTTATTTCACTCATCTGTCTCTCAGTTGGAAAAATCAAAACAACAGCCTACTTCACTCCCTTTGATCTGCCATTTACATTTCCATCCTCATCCCATAATCTGTTAATCTTTTCAGTATCTTTAGTGCAAGTTTGAATTAAATTCCCATATTGAATCCCAACATGAAAGGCATTTCTTTGTGAGCAGACCAATATAATGTTCTTCTAATGACATTTAAAATGTTCAGCTCCGTAATGGAATGATAAAACAGGGCACCCTGTGTTAGTACACACTGGCAAAAAGAACATTTTTTTATTAGTCAGAAACCCAAAAAGACAGAACAAGATAATTAAAAAAAAAAGTTTATTCCTGCTAGACTGCCACAGTGGTATTATGACTCAAAATATAATAGTCACTGAATTCCTGTAGGAACCTAACTTCTTAAAAAGACATCAGACATCAAATTCTGAGTCATGCCACATTAACCACCAATGGCCAAAGAAAAGTTTGAATGCTACTGGAGAAGTTAAATATTAGACTTTCCCTGAAACATTTAAACTCGGAGAAGTAGGTACTGCAGTTGTCATACCGACCTGTGTGTATTCTCTATAGACTTCCAGACTGATCTTTGCACCTCTTCCTGTTGCTATGGTGACCTAGATACATTCTCCCCTGAGATTCCTTTCTCTCAGATGCCAAGGCCTTGGGTCAAGTGGGCAGGCAGGCTAGCAAATAATGCACTG
>NW_022900927.1:57753047-57759090 GCF_012274545.1 Fukomys damarensis | reverse complement strand
AAAAGACAGAGAGGAAGTGGAAAGTAAGAAATTCTTCTATCCTCAACTTCATTGCTTTTGCGTTCACCAAGGAGGCCTGAATGCGAGTTCTCAGGAGAATACATAGAAAACCATGGGTCTTGCTCTCGGCCCTCCACACGGAACTATTAAATACGATGTTCAATACTTAGAAGCAGTGACTGGGGAGATAGTTGCGAAGGAGAATGAGATATTACCCCCAAAACATCACAAAGGAAAAGGCTTAAAAATATTTTGTCATCTGAAATACTGTGACTGAAAGCCTCTCCTATCTGGGACTCTCCTCTGCCCTCTGTCCTCTGTCATATAAGATAAATATTTGCCAAGCCAGAGCGTCTAGACAAGTGCCATTTCTCAGTGACAGTATATGCATAATAAAGGAAACAGGTACTATTTGTACTCCCTGAAACTCCAAGCGTATTTATTTTACCCCAGGATACACAGTGTTTTAAGGCCGAAGTTAATGCAACTGTGATCACTAAGGAATGGTGAACTAGGTAATCCTACCCTGATGCTGCTGGTAAAAAGTCCACGTGTACTAACAGGTACCCTCCGCTCCAAAGTAATGAATGCCTCACCACACCCTGTATCAGGTGTTACCTGAGCTTTCCAGACGATGAAACTAAGACACAGGAATGAATAACTTGCCATAAGTCACACACCCAGAGCTCATAGCCCTTCTCCCTCCCGCTCCCCTCCCCTCTCTCCTTCTCCCGTTCCCTCTAACTCTCTCTCTCTCCCTTCCCTTTCTCCTTCCTTTTCTCCCAGTGTCCTCCACACCACAACATCCACACCCAGAAGTCCTCTGGGGAACATAACAGCACAGGGCACAAGACACTGTACGTCCACCAACTTTGTGATTCAGCACAACAGAGCGGAAAACTCAGAAGCCAGGGGCCACAGGCCAGAGGAACTTTGCAGTGAGCCCAGGGAACAGACAGAGGCCACCATAATCCTGTGATATTGATCCTGAAAAGGTGGTGAGCCCAGTGAGGCCAAAAAACTAACAAACAAACCAAAATCCCACGTGTCTGAGTCTCTGTCCATTTCCCCAACACAGGAAATGTTGGCTGCTTCTGGGAACACATGTACCCAGGGACTCCACTGGAACTCTAGAGGGACAGGTTGATTTTTAACATGGATAGACTAGAATGGGAAGTTCCGAGCAAACAAATAACAAGTGCGTGGAGGTTAGGAGAGATTCAGAGAGAGAGAGAGTGAGAGGGACCTGGAGAGAAGGAGCAAAGCAATACACCCCTTTCCCCATGGTATCCACCCTCCTGGAATCAGGGTTCCCACAGTGAGTTCCGCCGGGGTCCTGTATCGCCCGCCCCCCAGTGCAGATCCTCTGGGACAAAAACTCTCCCCTCTCTCCACTACAGGTTTAAACAGGCTTTCGTGTTTGGGAGGTCAGCATGGATAATTTTCAGTGATGTATGAATACTATTAACCTTTTCTTACAAACCAAGTGTCTTTCCCTTATTAAGATCTCAAAAATACATACACTTGAGTATCTTCGGTTATGAAATGCCAGTCAGATTTCTTAATGGCTGTCTATGCAGAGGGAACTGAGGCCATGAAATTTATCTTAAAGACAACTAACTTTTATATCTATCCTCCCTATCAAGAGACTAGGTAAATCTAGACATCAAAGGAGTTACAAACACTCACATTCCTCCCCAAAGGGCCTCTAAGAACCCTCTAAGCAGAATCCTAGCCTAACTCCCTTGTTAACATCTGCAGCCTGGGGTACAAAATGTCTCATCATCAGGACTTGGGGTTTTTGGTAACTGCGTCTTACGTGGATTGAGCTCTCAACCTGGATTTCATATTTTCCTCCTTCGTTTCAAATGATTTAATTTCTCAAGAATTAAATTATTTTTAGAGATCCTCTAAATTAAATGAAGAGTAAATAAAAAGGCCTGAGACAAAAACTGAGTAATTTTATTAGGAATATGATAAATGCGAGAGGTTGCAGTAGCCTGAAAATCCCATTATATGCAATTAAGGCGCTACATTAATATAATTGTAGACTTCCCAGCAATTTAGCCAAGCACATACAGTATTTACAGATAATTGCATAGTAAGGGAGAAATGCAAGCTGTGAGTTTGCCGTGCACGTGACGAACATTGTCAAATTAAAACCTGGTTGGGTTTCTCCTTGAGTTATTAGCTTTAAAACCTTAATTTTTATCTTTTCAAGATGAGGAAAATGCACTGGCATACAAAGCAAAATGCTTCCTGTTGAAAACTATACAAAGCACAATGAAAAGACAGACACCATTAAAATACCATAATAGTCATTCTGATAAAGCTTACTCCAAGTGTGTAACTCTGATCAGAAACATTACTCAACAGAGGATTCCAAAGCCAACCAATAGGTAAACAGTACTGCAGCGAAGATGCATAACTTTTACATTTGTGAGGCCCCTGATTTCAACATTGTTTACATGAAAATGATGCTAAAATTACAACAAAGCCAATGAAAGATGTAAAAAAAAAATGCTCAACTAGGGTGGGGAAAAAATCAGGATTTATTCTCTACTCTGCAGACAACAAATTATATAATCTTAAAATGAAAGTAAACTCTAGATCTCAGTTTCTTCACTTACAAAACTGAATGGTTGAATTACATAAACAACAAAAGTCTCTTCAATCTCTAGAAATTCTTAAGATACTGTCTAGTTGTTGAAGCAGGTCCCAAAGAACAAGGACTTTTCAGACATTATTATTCATCAGAAATTGAAAACAGGGTTGGGGATTTAGTTCAGTAGCAAGCCCCTTCCTGGCAAGCTCGAGTGAGGTCCTGAGTTTGATCCCTCATGCCAAAAATAAATAAATAAATGAAAGACATTGAAAATAATTCTACACATATATTTTTTAATGTTGATTTTTATTTTGTAGCAGTTTCAGTTCACAGCAAGACTCAGCAGAAGATGCAGAGATTTCCCTTATATCTCCAGCTCCTACACGCATATGCCTTCCCCTGCATTTGTTATAACCAGTGAACCCAAACTGATATATCACCCAAGGTCCATAGTTTAGAGTAGGGTTCACTTTTGATGTTGCGTATTCAATGATTTGGACAACTGTATAATGACCGTCCATCATGATAGTGTCACAGTGTGAATATTTTTGCTGTCTCAAGAGTTCTCTGTGCTCTGCCCATTCACCTCTTCCCCTCTAAATCCCTGGCAACCACTAATCTTTTTACTGTTTTGCTGTCTCCCTAGTTTTGTCATAGAGTTGGACTCATACAGTTGGAGTCCTTTCAGATGGGTTTCCTTCACTTAGCGTGATGTGTGGACAGCTCCTTCATATCTCAATGGCTCATTTCCTTTCAGGACTGGATAATAGCCCATTACCCGGATATACAACCCTTCATTCATTCACTTTCTGAAGGACATCTTGGTTGCTGCTAAGTCCGGTCCATTGTGTGTAAGGCTGCTATAAACATTCATAAGTATGTGTTTGTACACAAACATTTTTAATTCCTTTTGGCAGATACCAAGGAATAGGATGTCTGGGTCATATGGTCACAGCATTATCAGTTTTGTAAGAAATACTGAACTGTCTTCCAAAGTGGCTGTACTTTTTGTATTCTCACTAGAAATAAGAGTTCATGAATCCCATTTCTCCATATTGTCACCAGTATTTGTGGTGTCTTCAGTGTTCGTTTGAGCTGTCACAGGTATGATGTGGAATCTTACTGTTGTTCTAATGGGCATTTCCCTGGTGACATATATGTGATGCAGGGTGTAAGCTTCCTTCTCACCAGTGAATCTCACTTACTGGTGTGCCTGGTAAGGTCTTTGGCCCACTTTTTAGTTGGGTTGTTGTTTCCTTATTGTTCAGTTCTAAGACTTTATTTTTTAATGTTTTGGACAGCAGTTGTTTACCAGATATGTGTTTTACAGATATTTTCTCTACTCTGTGGCCTTTCTATTCTCTTCACAGTATCTTCATAAAGCAGAATTCGCTAATGAAATCTAGCTTATCAATTCCTTCTTTTACATACTGTGCCTTTTCTGTTGTATCTAACAAGTCCAAATTCAAGTTTATCTAAATTTCCTCTCACTTTATCCTCTAGGAGTTTTATAGTTTGTCATTTTACATTCAGACCTGTAACTCATTTTGAGTTGATTTCTTTGAAGGGTGTAAAGTTTGTGTCTAGACTCTTTTTTGATTGTTTGTTTGCATGTGACTGCCCACTTTTTCCAGCACTATTCTTTTTGGGACATGGTCTCCTTATATAGCTTAGGGATGGTCTTGAATTCACTATGCTGCCCAGGCTGGTCTCAAATTCATGGTGATTCTCCTGCTTCATTCTCCCCCCAGGTGTTAGGATTATAGGTGTGCATCGCCATGCTAGTATCTCTAGCACCTTTCTTGAAAAGACTAGGTCATATCCATTGTAGTTTCTCAACATGTATTTTGAAATAGCTACGCTTATTATTAATGCAGATTCGTCTCTCTAGAAATACAGTAGGTGCTAAAACCCTGAGTATTTGTGCCCCTTCACCCCAATTCCTATGCTGAATCATAGCTTGCACTCCAACTACAACAGAAGTGAGACATTTTGGAAGAGATTACACCAAGAGGGCAGCATCCTCCTCAAGGGGGCCAGACATGCTACAGAGCTTTGGCCTTTTCCCTAGAAAGGAGCCCCCACCAGACACTGAAGCTGCCAGCACCTTGACCTTGGATTTTCCAGCCTCCAGAACCACGAGAAATAAATCTCTGTTGTGCACAGGCCTCCTGATTTATTTTGTTCTCCCACAGGAGTTCACATGGACTATGACAATAAGAGAAAAACATGGACTGAACATTTTCTGTGTATTAGGAACTTTGCTACCCACTTTCATGTATGTTGAACATGTTTGCAGTAGGGGGTATATTCTATTGAGGAAATAAAATAGCCAAACAAGTTTTGTGTAGTTCTCGTTTCATATTAGAAGAGGTTATAAACATTCTAAAGTTATTTAACTTAATATGTGTCTAAGACTATCATAATCAAAAAAAAAAAAAAGAAAGACCATCATGATCACCCTGGTCAGCATGCCTTTGTTCATTGAGTATTAAATAGTGTATTGAGTACATTGGGTCATTAGTTATCCCAAAAATCGTCTGGGAAAAGTACTGTTATTATATCCATTTCTAGCCTGGGACTAGAGCCTGGGCTACTTGCCGAAGACCATCCAGCCAATATATGCAGAAGTCAGGACTTGAACATAGATCCTACTCTAAATCAAAAGTCATTGGGGCTAGGGATTTAGCTTAGTGGTTCTGCCACCTGCCTCACAAGCACAAGGTCCCGAGTTCGATCCCCAGTACCCCCCCCAAAAAAAAGCCATGTACAGTGGACTCAATAAAGAAACTATTCCTTTCTGAATGTCTTCGAATTATGAAAGAGGTGCATAATAAACACCTTTAATTTCTCCTCTGCACTCACAAAGATTAAGTAACAGATCCAGTCATCTTCTTGCTCCGCCCCTGAGTGATGGAAAACACGTGATCTTACTATCGGGCTTGGATCGAAGCTACCAACAGGAATGAAAACCTCCTCACATGTTAGCTGCCCACAACCCCCCAATACATTATCACACATATACTTCATGGAACATCCGTCCATTTTCCTCAACACCAAGTTTAACTTTGAGGGAGGCAAGTTACGGTATCAACTGTGGGGGGGGAAAGGAGTTTCAAAATATTGATACGATTGTCCATCGGAAGGGGACAGTGTGCAGCCAAATACTTGGTACACTTCCCACTACGTTATGTTCCTCAAAACACATGGCTGTGGGTGGAGGCCTGCTTCCCTTTTCTTCAGGAAGAAAATGACTTGTCTCCCATAGTGCATAAAGCGATCATGCAGAGAGCTGGCAAATGCTAACAACCTTTGGAGGTATAGTGTACTAGCATCTAAAAAGCAAATAAAATAAAATGAAGAATCCCATAACCAAAGAAAGAAAGGTCATGAGAGGAAATGGTGAGGTAGGACCCTTAACAGTAATAGAAAAAAAAA
>NW_022900927.1:57726994-57752975 GCF_012274545.1 Fukomys damarensis | reverse complement strand
CATAACAATAAGAAAAAAAAATTGGAAGCCTGCATAATGCCAGAACTAAGTTATATGCTAACACCCAAGGAAACGAATATAAATCATTCTAACTTCAAGTCACTCCCATTAGTTTCCTTTTTAATATTAGGCTCCATAACATCAATTAAATCTAATGGATTCTATGCTGTTTTGCTAAAAAAAAAAATGCAGTTGCACTAGGAAGACAATTAACAGAGCCACAGATGTCCAACATACTAATGCTCAGAGCCAGGGGTGGGATCGCTGGCCAAGGGCTCTCGTCACCGTGTACCTCTTTGTCCCTGGTTCTATTTTCGTGAAAACAAAAATGGACAGAAGACGACAGAATGATCCTGGGTGGAAGCAGCAACAGAGTGACGAAGCTTCCCGTAAACAGTAGCAGCCAAGAGAAAACATTCGGGTCAACCAGGGTCGCCCTTCTTCCTGTCAGAAAAAGCTCTCAAATAACGATGAGAGTGAAAAATGGCAGCACTTTGCTTTTTGCTGGGTTTATTTTCTTTTCCTCACCAAATACAAATGTACAGCTGACAGGATTCATATTTTTTTCTGTCAGGATAAAGTATTTAAATTATTGTCACCCTGAGTACATTCCCAACTTCTTGTTATCATAAAAGTGGACGAAGGGTGTATCGCTAAAACCTGAAGTGGTTGTTGTAGCTTGCGGGATGAGTCTTTCCTTTCGACAATGACAAACACTATTTCCAAATCTCACAGACAGGAAGATGTGAAAGGTAGAAGTATCTTCAAAAATGTCCTGAAGGGTGGTGAAAGCAATGTTTTGCTTTGCAAATAATAAGCACAGGTATGATATGTAAGTGGTAACTGATGAGTGTTTACTACAAGCCACAAAGAAACTATGCTAACGGCTTGAAATGTGTGAAGCTATTTGTTCTACATAAATTTATAAATGTACTCTTAGCATCTTTATCTTGAAGATTTAGAAACAAAAGATTAAAGACTCTGAATCCTTATTTAGCTGAGTAAGGCAAGTGACTGAGTAAAGCAAGTGGTCACATTTCCATTTTTTTTTTTTTCCTGGAAGGCAGCCATTGTGAATTTTAAGTTGCTGAGTACTGGATATTTTGTGTTATTTTCTTGAGCATTATCCCAGAATTAGTTACGATATTTGGGGACAATTTCATTCTTTCAGATCTTGCTTTTACACCTAGCTAGCCAGGACAAGAGGAGTTACCATTCAAGAGCTAATTATTCCCCACCACTGAAGCAAAATCCCTCAGAACAGATACCTGAAGTTCCTTGAATGATGAGATTTGCTTCTCTGGCTAGGAGAAACAGAAACTGGTCCCAGCGCTGTGTGAGCTCCTGTTTTTGTCCCTACAATCCTGTCAGATGGTTCTTTTTGTCATCCTGGCATAGTTGCCTTGAATGAATGCTGAAGACCCAAGGGACCCTCTCCTGACCTCAGTAGTTTTCTCTCTAGTGGCTCTTTTCTCTCTAACACTCTACCCCATAAACTCCAGCCTTGGCTTCACCTCAGTGGACTCAGCTTTATCTTCTCAGTGTATGGAGACTACCCAGCTTCCCCTTCCCGTACTTTCACCTAGAAATTCACTGCAGGCAGTAAGCAGGGACAGTAGTGTCTTCTCTTTATCTGCCATCAGCACTCCCTGTCTTTCATGATCTGATGTCTAATGCCTTTCATTGGTCCAAAATAATACATTGTCCAGTTTCCTAGTTGTTTCAGGAAAAAAGATCAGTCTAGTCTTTGTCACTCCATTTTGACCAGAAGCCAATGTATTCAACCTCAAATCTGAAGGTAACCATTGAGATTTCAAAGCATGAGCCCATAACCAAGGCCCTACTTTTAATGAAGTATGGAACCAAAGCAGTTAGATGATTTATTAAAGAGTACATCATCAGAAACCAAATCTCTTGCCTTATAATACTTTTCCTCCCCATACCATTATTTGTAAAATGATATTAGAAGGATGTGGGGGAAATTGATTTGGATCCTCTATTTAACTCTGTTAAATTTCAACTTCTGGTTTTCACTAGGCACAACTACTAGATTTTATTCAGAGAATGCTCACATTTTTGAGTCCTGGGAGATCATCCATAGATATTTTGGGAAAAGTATATGAAGAATATTTTATGTTCATGGATCTCACTCACATCATAAGAAGCACATAACCTGATTGGGGTGGGGTTTACTTACCACCCTTGAAGATGTAAAGAAATCTGAGCAAGGGAGACATGAACTTTACCCCATATATTTGACCTTAATGAGTTAAGCTTAAATCAAATTTGAAATAAATTGAATGATTTTAAGTCCAGTAAATCAGTTTGAAAGCAATATTGTTGTAAATTAAATCAAAGCTCTCTTAGTCTTCCTAAGAGGTAGTACCACACTGTAGTCGAGGATATAGATCTTGGAAACTGGCAGTGTTGGTTTCAAATTCTAGTTTCCTGCCTATATGACCTTGGTTAAGTCACTTACCTCACCAAAGTCTCAGATTTTATAAGATGAAAATGAAAAACAGTTGGTAGGATTTAATGAATTAATCCTAGCGGGGGGTGGGGATGCACACCTGTAATCCCAGCACTCAAGAAGCAGAGGCAGGAGGATCGCTATGAGTTCAAGGCCTGTCTGAGCTCCATGGTGAGTTCAAGGCCCATCTGAACTACACAGCAAGACCCTGTCTCAAAAAAAAAAAAAGAGAGAGAGCACAATAAATAAAGAATTAATCCTGGTAAAAAGTATACAGCACAAAGCCTGGTACTTAGTACTAAATAAAAATTATCATTATTTCATCTCTATAAAAAAATAAGACACTTGCAGTCAAAGGAAATAAGAAGTTGTCATCACAAGTAAGTTCTCAACACATCTCATGCTGTGATTTAGTCTCATTTTAAATATATTAAAAGTTAGACTGTCCAACATTCTCTTCGAAGAGCTAGATAATTAAAGTAGTTCACTGTTGGTATCACTCTCTTCAATTTTTCATTTACCTAACGTCATTCATTACCACCTGTGTACCATGGTAACTACTTCGGAAGCATTCATGTCCTTTGGATATTATTAGATGATAATTCCAGCACATTATACTACTTTAGTTACCATTTCAATCAACTACACATTTATTCTTCCCGTATTTCTTTTTCTTAATTCTTTTTTTATCTTTCCATATTTCTAACTTCCATGAATCAAATCCCTTTGCTTTAAACACTGCTACTATTTTCTACAAATACACTTTGTAAAAATGCAGCAGTTCAGGTAATGCTACCTCAGAATCACAGGAAAAGAAAATTTCTAATGGTCTTTCCATCGCTTCTTGGCCTTTTGGCTAAGATCAAGTGTAATGTTCTTTCCAAAGTGCTATTTCTGATTCTCACCCAAACATACCTACTTCTGCAGCCATACCATATTTCAGAACTGCATTTACATCTGTTCTTGAAAGCAGGTCAAATCTAGGTCTTTTGGTTTTCTTCGGTACCGGGGATCAAGCTTGGGACCTTGGCACTTGTGGGGCAGGCGGCAGAACCACTGAGCTAAATCTCCAGCCCCGGGTTAAATCTGAAATAATTGACTCACAGGAAGCCTAGAAGATTAAATATAATTATTATCATAAATTGTCTTAAAATTTCCTGTCTGTGTTTGAGAATGAATTCTAAATGTTTAGGGTTGCATTTTTATTTGGTAAATCTAGCGACCCTAAGTATGTGACTGTGCATTCACCAAGTGCCAGAAAAGGATATATGTGAACACAACTGTGCAAGTTGATCGAGCATTTAAAAGCCACAAGACTGCCAGTAGTGTAGCATATAAATATTTATGGTATCTGAAACATTTTCATGCCATTTCTCTTTCCCTGGTGATTCCAACTAGTTTTAGGGTAGCACAAATGTAAAGTGTCATCAACTTATTTAAATACATCCCCCAAATTAGACACTAAGACAGTAAATGAAGGCAAACTTAGTCTTCATTTCAGAAAGAGCTTGTCATCAAAAGCAAGAATTATTCCTTTCTGTTAGTGGTTGTCTAGCAGAGAGTAGGAGGTTCACACCAAAGCCAATTTCAATTAAGTCAAGATGGAAAATCTCATGTGACACTATCAAACACTTTACCAAGGTTGAGATAGACTGCATCTACAATTCCACATTACTCTTATCTACTGATCTTGTAGCTCCATCAAAAAAAGTAATCAAGCTTGTCTAGCATAATTTGTTCTTTTTAAGTCCTTATTTCATAATGTCTAATATTATCCTTACGTGTTTCATCAATGTTTGCATATTTTCTATTAATATTCATTCTATTCTTTTAATGTATATTTACCTTGCTTTTGCTAGATAATGATTGCAAAATTGTTCATTTTTAAAAAACTAACAATAATCATTATCATTAAGCTAATGCTCCAGCAATTATTTCCCATATTTGGCTTGATAAAGGTACTTAGATCAATTCTAAAATACTTACTGCACATTTGACTAATTGCTTATTCATCTGACAAGCATTGTGGGGAAGACAGACAGGAAGGAGGAAATGTTCCTCTGGAAGCCAATGATCCCTCCAGAGAGATAAAATATAAACTCACAAAAATGGTACCCAGAGTTTTATAAACTCTAGTAGGCTTTATAAAACTGACTCTTAAAATTTAAAATTTCATGCCTTATTTTTGAAGGTTCTGATTCATCATTTGCATTTCTAACAAGCATCTTCTGGTGATTTCAGCTACACTTGAAAAAAAATCTACCCTTGAATAAAACTGATTTTGACAGTCAAGTGTCATAGGACCAAAATGAAGCCATTATGGGTCAGTATTCTACAGAAAGACTTCCTGAGAGAGCAGGACTTTAAGGACAAGAGATTAACAGCAGTTCTCAAGGTAGCACCTGAGAAAGTGTTAAAACTGCTTTGAAGTATACTTGATTGGCAGGAAGAGACACTTTAATACATCGTGATTATCTGCTCATTGACCAAGCTAATTAGGCAATAAAGGATTAATAAAGTCACTAAACAAAATTAATAAAGGCAATAAAAATTAATAAAGCTCAATGAAATCACAATAAGTCACCCCAGGGAGAAAAATACATGTATCACTAGCAAGAGAACTCAAATAAATTTAACACTGAGACATCTTTATCTGCATTGTTTCACATTATATACATTAGATATATTCCAGAAAGTGGGAATTTATGAAGCTTTTAGTGACAATCCAGAAAGCAATACTTAAGAGATAATTTCAGTCCTATGAGTAAGTCCTCAATACTCCTGTGAAAGCCTGTAGGGTTAAACATAATTACATTAGATGCCCGAGGTACAGAATAAAGATCATTTGAGCATGCATAACTGCCTCTCTCCAAATATCTCAGACTGATCTGCTGTATTATTGTATTCCTTATAACGCCTATGTAAAGCCACCCTACCAGTCAAGGTCTGAGCAAGCAGAAGAGTATTTAAAACCGAAGGAATTCAACATTGGAAGGAATCGGTTACAGCCAGGATAGAAGAGACGGACAACCAAAAGGGCTCATGAAGCCTGAGTGAGATGAGCAACACAGATGTACCTTCCTCTAAAATGCAAGGGCAGCGGGGTCAGGAGCCCAGCAGTGGTCACCTGGCTGAGACAGAGCAGTGGGAGCTCGTCTGCTAGGAGGACGGTAACAGAGGTGAAAGGCGCAGGCAGAGAGGGGAAGCAAACCCTGGCTCCTCCCCTCCTGCAGGGACCTCCAGGGTTGGGCCCCACAAAAGCCCAGCACACAGCTAAGCTGGACTGAATCGGAGGCGGCGGGCAACAAATGGGGTCTCAGAGCAAATAAGTCCAACGCCGAGTAGGAGATGATGGGAGTTATTGTTAGTTTCTCAAAAGTATTCTGTTAACATAGAGAAATTTCGTTTGCGCGAGGACATTGAAACTTCTACAAATTCTCAATCCAGTGCTTCAATTATTCAGCTATTCATTACCGACTTTACTTCATTCTCCAAGGGTTACATTTTATCCTCCTATTCTTTCCTACTCTAGTTTCATAGGAGTTAAAATTCAATGCTTGAACAATCATCATTCTCTTTATTATATTATTCAATGCAAAGTCTTCGTCTTACCCAACTCTCTTACCTACACATCAGAAGATATTTTCATAGTTATGCCATTCCAGATATCTTTTTCCAAGTTTCCAAATGTCTTTACTCCATTTCTTTTTTAATGTACATTTCTAAAGAAGAATCTGGTATTTAAATCACTGAATCACCATAATTTTTCTCCCATCTGCATTCATTAATGAAATTTTTGTATCTAGCAATTTCTAGTCTCCCTGAACAAGGCCATCCATACATTAGTCCCGTTAGCTGTTTGTCTAGTAGAAACAAAATTTGTTACTTTCCTCTAGAAAAAAATCTATCACATTAATTAAGCACTGCAATAGAACTTTATGTTTTCCAAAGTACTTTGCATTTTCTGTGTGTGTCTGTGTTTGTGTGTGTCAACAGAAATGCTTTCAAGGGAGAGAGAGAGGGAGAGGGAGAGAGAGAGAGACAGAGAGAGAGAGAGAGAGAGACATGTATTTATATATAAATACACAGATGCAACATAAAAATGATTGAACAATTACATAATCACATTCTCAGAACACGTAATTCCCTTTTGCCACAGTGGCCCAAGCACCACTGATTACATGTCAGTTGACACTCCTCTCCTTAATTACCAGTTTCTAGTCTCTTCAGATTAGCTTCCTCACTGACTGCTTTACTCTTCAACACATAATCTGGGCACTGTCACCCTCCTACATCTCCCTAAACTCCTTTCCACTTCTCATTTCCCTACCAAAATCCCTTCTCTGTGAAGTCAGCCCACAGGGAGCCTCTCCATCCTGCTGAACTCCCATTAGACTTTAAGCCTGTGGCTTAGCTGACTGTTCATAAGTTCACATATGTGTATCCTCAGAGGCCTTTTACGCTCTTGAGAACAGGTTATTTTGTCATCCATCCCACTTGTAGAACACCGAGTAAAAACCAAGTACCCAAAACATCTTCACTGAATGCCACAGGAATTGCATAACCAGTCCTGGAAAGGGGTTCTTCAAAGTCACCAGAAGATGATGGAGAACAGATAAAAAGAAAATGCTACAGTGCAAATCTAGAAGACAAGAGAAAAGGCTGGTGGTCTGCATGGGAGCAGAACTATACTGATGTCAAGTACCCAGTATCTTCTTTTAAAAAAAAAAATACACACACACAAATTTCTCTTTCATTTTGGAGAAGTTTCCAAGACATTGTCCCACTAGGAAAAAATATATATTTTATCTTCCCAGATTAAATTTCTTTTGTTTTAGCTAGCAATATATTTCTGCTGCCTCTTGTATCTTGAAAGATAACTTTGAGGAATTTCATCTCATAGTCACTCTTTATTATGTCTTCTACCCTGTCTTAATTCAGTTTCACCGAGAGGCTCAAATCCAAAGCCCATCTGCGGCTCTGATTAGGTGTTCGTGAAATGTGATTTTAAAACGCAAGTCACCTGACATCATCACTCTCAGTGTTCCCTGAAGGTCGAGAAGGATTACACTGGTGACAATTAAACAGCGTGGCTTCCCCTCAGGTCGCCTCCTCCACCACCTGAATCCTATCATTCGGCCCTTTTTCCTCATTTAAACCTTTCCACACCAATATGTCTTCAACTTAAAAATCAATTTTCTCCGTTTCAGTTTCTTTTGCACAGTTGCTTCTTCTTTAATGTTCAGGGTCATCTCAATCCCATAAATCTAAACACAGCAATCAAATGTCTCCTCTCTGTAAAATGTCTAGGTACAGGTGGGGGTGCAGCCCACCCCACCCCCCAACCCGCGCGCCTGATTGATTGGGCAGTTTAAAAGAAAGATGGCGGACAGAGCAAATTATATTTCCAGAGAAAGACCATTTCATCAGAAACACGGGGCTGGAGGGTAGCTTTTCGTTTTTGTTGTTGAAATGATTCATATTATAATACTTGTTTTAAGGAGGCTTTTGCTTCAAAAGGCGATCTTGCCATGTATGAGTGAAATCTGAAAATTAAGGTCTGGATGACATTTATAAGTGTTTAGGAAAAGAAGAAGCCTCCAGCTAACTGGAAGTAGACTTGGTCTTTTCCTCCTTCATGTAGGTGGTTCACTGTGTCATGTCAATGTCTGCTGTGGGCTTCATACTAGAGCTCTCTGTTTCAATGCACATTAGTTTTTCCTAAACAAATACTTAGTGAGCACTTACGGTCATCTAGGCATTGAATTAGATGCCTGTCACACAGTCTGGTTGGGCTGCTATGACAAAATATGGAGAATTTTAAAACAGCAGACCTTTATTGCTTACAGTTCTGGAAGCTGGACAGCCCAAGATCAAGGGGTCAGCAGATGTTGTGTCTGGTGAATCTCTTTCTCTGCTGCAGAGATGTACTTTTTCACCGTGCTTTACATGCCAGGTGACAGCAGGGCTCCCTAAAGCCTCTTTTTATAAGGATATTAATCTCATTCATGAGTGTTGAGTCCTCGTGATTACTCACTCTCCCAAGGACGCACCTCTTAATATTATCTTAAATGTGTAAGTCTAGTATATGAATTTGCGGGAACACCACCATTCAGACCACAGCAATAGAACCATTTAGGATTAATACAACACCACCCCTATTCTCAGTGACGTGTGTGTGACAGGCGCAGGAACAAACAGCTGCAAGAAAGAGCAGTACGTGATGAGTAACCCCCTCCATTTACTCATCCATTCTTTCAACAAATGCTTATCTTGTGCTTTCTACATGGCAAACTCTCTACAGGGCACTGAGGATACAACAGAGAGAAAAACAGAAACCTTTTTCCCCTCATGGAACTTTTAGCTTGAGCATAAGTGACACATATTAATAAAACTAATGATTATGGCATCATAAACCAAGACAAGTGTTTGGAAGGCAGCATAGACCATAGGGGACAGACGGAGGCCCAGCACTCAGGGATGTGGTTTGGGGCTGAACCTATGCCGAACAGGAGGCGGGTGTGGAGACTGGGATACTGGAGTAGAACACCCCAGACACAGGTAAAGGAGGAGACATTCGGTGGGAAACCCCCGGGGGGAATCCTTTGGGGATAAGAGGGGACAGTAGAGGTGAAAAGGGGAGCATCCAGGAAAGATCAGCAGCTCTGGTGGCCAGCAAGGGTAGGACTTCATCAAGCAGAGAAGGTGGGGAGGGGACTGTAAGCCAGAGAAGGGTGGAGAGGGCAACAAACAACACGATTTAGGTTGTGCAGAGGGCTGAAAAGATGAAGACCCACTGGGCAAGCTGAGGTATTTGCCATTGTTCTAGGCATGCAAGGGAAATTCCCTGAAGGCTTCAGAGACGAGTTATCTTACACTTGAATCATAGCTTAGGGACAGCAATCTGAATTTGGAAGGCAGCAGCAGACATGGGAAGGAAAGTGTACATGCAAGAGACAGTCACAGAAGTAGATAAGCAAGGTGAGTTTGAAGGAAGTGCTTCGTATTGGGGGGCAGTAAAGAAATTCTGAGAAGGAAAGAAAAAGAAACCATATTTCAACATATCTGTGAGGCCCTCTGCTAGAGACTTCATATGAACCATTATATTTAGTTCTTGGAATTCATGAAATCATTGTTGCTACAGTTCTTTAACTTTATCACTACGCATAAATGAGCAAATGAATCTCAGTGGAGTTAGGTAAGTCGCTGATGTGCCAGGCCACCAAGTCACAGAACCAGGATCTGACTGGAAACTCTTGTTTGGTTTCAGTATGAAAATAACACCCCAAGGTCTTTCTTTCATCCTAGTTCTGAGTTCGTAACTCGCTCACCATTCCTCATACACTATTGACGTGCAGAAAGGCTTCTCATTGCTCTGCGAACTCTGACTGACTATGAGAAATTCCCAAAGAGCACCCCAGCCAATGTCACACATATGTATCTATGGAACAAGAGAGAGATCTGTGATAAGACACGCAATTGGAAGAGTGGGAGAAAGTAGAATCCATTTCTAAGCTACCTGGTCCATCCTTCCCCGAAACTGCAATGACCGGGCATCTGCAGGATGTGAGAACCAGTTCACCAATTCAGTCTATGAACTTTCACTTTGTTGTTTTTAATTTTCCCTGTAGGGAATCAAAAGACAAAAAAAAAAAAAAACTTGTCAAAGCTCCCCACTCTCTAATTGCTTAATTATTAACAGTGAAAATCTGATTTTTCAGAGTTGCTTGATGGTCAGGCCATAAACCAATGCGAGTTGACAGTGAACGAAGCCCACTCAGGTCTCCAGAGTGGAGTAATGTCGAAGTGACTGCTATTTCCAAAATGGAACTAGAAAAGCAATGGCTCTGTTATTGCCTGGGATTCCCAGTCACCCACTGAACAGATAAAATGCCTTTTAGGCTTGGATAGGTCAGGAAGGGGACTGTTACATAATCGTTTTTTCCCCAACTAGTCTTTGTCATAGCAGGTAAAACTCAGGTTGATTATTAGGCAGAGAGAAAACATGAACCAATTATTAAGCCTATTGCATTATGCTTAGAGTTGTTTCCTAGTTCTTATTATCACCACTGGCTGTGAATTTCAGCATTAATTAAGTAGAGGCATCAAAAGTGTACTGATATTATAATCTGAAACCATTATGCTAAATATCTCCACTCCAGCTCATCATGCCTGGCAACAACAGGAAGGTGGAAAGCAAAGTAACCATAAAAACAATGCGGGAAGAAATGAATAGTAGACAGCCTCATATTAGTCATAAGAACAATGGGAGGCCCGTCTACAAAGAAGTGACACTGACTGCCCCGCTCTGAAGACTCGGCCACAGAAATGATACCATGTTTACAGGGCAGCCCAGAAATGGGCTGAGCTATCCCTGAAAGACAGTAGGATCTGAAGAGAGGGGTCTGAGGAGAGGGGTTCCCAGAAGAGTCGATTTGGCACTGACCTCTCCTCCTTCAGAGAGCAAACTGGAACCCTAAGATGAGGCTCTTGGAATTTCTGGCAGATCCGAGAGCCAGCCCGTGGTGGCACGTGCCTTCTCCTGCTTCCTCCAGGGAGGAGGCGGTTGCTTGAGTGGGAACTTGCTCCTCTCAAGGGCCTTTTAGTTTCTAGCTCCTCTCATATTCCAGTTCTCCTGGTTATTGCTTCTCTATTCTCAAGGCACCACTGTCTGTTACTCTCTCCCCCCGTCCCTCTCCCTGCCTGCTCTCATTCCCTCCTTCCCTCCCTGCCTCCCTCCTCATTTACTGGACAGCACTGACATCATCAAGTCTCTTTCATTGATATATTTTTAATACATCAAGTCGATCAACCGTTCATCCAACCTCCATCTGACAGTATTTCTTTCTTTTCCCTTTCCTGCCCCAAGCAAACCCTACCCCTCTGTCCTCATCTACTTTCTTATCTCCCCTCACATTTCAAATCCTTTATATTGGAACCATTGCTTTACAGTCCAGTGAAACTTCTCTCCAAGATCACCAGTGTCTCTCCCGGTGCTAAGTCCCATGGTTGCCTTTGGTTTATAATTTTCCGATCTCTCAGCAGCATGTGACACTATCGATTGGCCCTTCTTTCTACAAATTCTTTCTCCTTGACTGCACATTCTTTCAAATTCTCATCCTGCCACTTTCGCCACTCCTTTCCTCCTCTCTCCCTTCCTCTTCTACGGGCCCCATATGCTTTTTTTATTTTTTATTAGTACATATTCGTAGTACATAATGATTACATTCTTTGTGTAGAGTTGGTGCCTGTACAAAACACACCTTAACTCTTTTCTCATCTCTTTTCCCGTCCCTCCCTGCCCCTCCATCCATCTCTTCATCCCCTTCCTACTTGAGAAACACCTATCTCCTTATTTCCCATTATCTGTCTTTTATTTTGCTCTTTCTATTTTGGACTTCTTCTGTAAGAAGAACCATGTGCTATTTAAGCTTGTGTGTCTTATTTGGCTTGATTCAGATGTTTCTCTGGGCTCTGACTGTGGCACTCTGCTCACGTAAAAAAGCATGGCCAATCCTGTGATTTAAAGCACCATCCTTAGGTCAGTGAGTTGGCAGCTGGCAGCACCATATCAGCACTTTCAAGATCCACTTGAACGTGGTTGCTACAGTTTGAGTGTGTTCTCCAAATTCGGCGCATCAGACTCTGGATTCCTCAAAGCGGTAGTGTGTCGGGAGGCCTGGTGTCACATGTTCGAGTCAGGGGGCAGAGAATGGATTAAGGCTTTTCTTGTGGAAATGAATTATTGTGGGAGTTCAGCCGCTTTTCATTCCTCCATATGTGCCCATTTGCCTTTCTATTTTCTGCCATGAATAAAACACCTCTGGCTCCCACCAGAAGCCGAGATGTTGCAGTCCTATTCTTGGGCTTTCTGCCCCCAGAATCATGAACCCACATAAACTCCTTCTTTTGTAAACTGCCCAGTTCCAGGCATTCTACTGTCACAACAGAAATATGCAAAGGCCTACTGGACATCTCCATTTGATAATTGCATAAGCATCTTAAATTCAGTATATCAATTTAGTTCTTTTCCCTCTGCCTTGGTCAATGGCACTACTGAGTCTCCACTTGTTCACATCAGAAATATTGGAATGATTTTGGGGCACCTTGTTGTCCTCTCCCTGTTTCCCACCACTCGCATTAAGTCAGCATCAATCTGTGCACTCATTCTGCAATTATTTATCGAGTCTGTGCTTTGTGTTAGGTGCTCTCGTGAGTAGAACAAAGTCCCTGCTCTCGTGACTCATGAAACTCACAGTTTTGTGAGGAATACGGCAGTCATTAAACAAACACATAAGAAAGCAAAAAAGACAGGAAAAATAAAAGAGGTTAAAAGATAATACTTCTTAGACTAAATTTGGGGAAAAAAAAGAAAGAAGCATAAAATATTAAGAAGTATTAGGAGGTAGAAATTATTCCCTGGTAGAGTGAATAATCCAAATTAAAGAGAGAAAAGAAGGGCTGGGAATTTAGCTTAGTGGTGCTGCCACCTGCCTCGCAAGCAGAAGACCTGAGTTTGATCCCCGGTACCAAAAAGAAAGGAAGGAAGGAAGCACGGACAATTTTTACAAGTCGGTTTCTGAGGTGTTGAGTTGGAAGTGTCTGGTAGACTTTCAGAGGTGCTTATCAAGTAGGTGGTCATAAGCATAACCTGAGACATCCAGGAAAAGTCTAAAGCTGAGACAGAAATCATGAGGCAGCAGTAGAGAGACGGTAAACCTAGAAAAACAGAGATGGAAAGAAATCCCAGGATAAATCCTGATGGATTCCATCATGGTTGGTTAAAAAGGAAAAAAAAAAAAAAAGTAGTTAAAAGGAGATAGGAAGAGGTAATTCAGAAGGGGGAGAAATAGGTAAAAGCAGAGAGAGAAGGAAATAACTATGTAAAAGGAAAAAATAAGTCACAAGAGTCAATTATAGGAATACTGTCAAACAAAGAACAGAAACATACACATAGACTCAGAAACATTGACTGAATATGGCAGAGGCAGCACTGGAGGGACAATGTGGTCATAGATTAGAACTCATAGTGCAGTTCAATTCTGTTATTATTCTGATTTTATTGTCTAGAATCCAGAACGCTTTACAGAGCACAGGGAGAGCTGGTGCTCAGCAAATAGTGACTGGTTACCCGTACCTGCTAATTGCCATTCAGCAATAGTTTCCACACATCTTCTGTGGTACATTGTTCAAGGACGAGAGTGGTGTGCCCATCCTTCTGATCAACCCCTTCTTTTTCATGTTGGGTTATGTAAATCGGGTTTGCACATTTCATCCGTCAGACAGAAGTGGAATGGTTCTAATTTGATCTAACCTAAGGTCAGGAGGAGGGAATTCAGAAGACTGTAAAAGTTAAAACTTTCTGGTATAAAGGAAACAGCAGGCTGCCTTATGTTTTCAACATTAGCATTTAAGTTCACTGCAGCTGAACTTAATTCGTATCAGTGGAGATTTATATCAAACAGTGGGAAGGCAAGTCATATCCTACTGCTGTCTCGCAGAATTATCATCAGGAATGTCGCCAATTTTAGCACAAATAAATGGTAGTTAGGAAAGTAACCTGTATGATCAAGTCCTATAATGGTCATTCTTTGATTTAGAAATATGTTCTAAACCTGTCACTTTGCATGAGCTTGATTTTCAAAGGAAGATTGGTGGGTGGGGGGCCATGCTTTCTCCAGCGGGATAGCACAATACACAATAACAAAACAGAAAGTTAAAGAACATTGTGCTCACCATTTTATTATTTTAAGTGTGTAGAAAATAACTTGAAGAGGTGGATACATGCTTATGAGTTAATTACATACAATAGAGCTCACTATCATTGCTGTCTCGTAACTCTAAACTGAGATACCCCTAAAACAGTCATCTCGTGGACAGCTGAAACACTGGTTTAAATTTTCTCTATTTTATCTCCTTAGTGAAGTCTGAGATATGCTTTGTAAGTTCACATGAGAATGGAAAACCAAACTGATTCCATAAGTAAATGAAGGAGCATTCAGACCGAGAAGGGATCTCAAGAAGTGTCATTTCAAACCTCTCAGTTTATCAAAAAGGAAACCATGATCCAATGAATTCAAATAGCCACCTCAACAGTGCACAGAAATGGGACTGTCTGTCTTCTACTGCCATTGAATCATTCCCAAACACAGCCAGAACTGGTCTGGGAGTCACCAAACAGATTCTTAGACACACAGATTTGGGAGTGGAATCCAAAATCTTATAGATTTAAAAAAAAAAAATCCCCAGATGATTCAGATTTCAAACATCCCAGAAAGAATATCTGTGACACTGAGTCACTCTCCATGGGGATTGGCTGGACATGCACCTTGGGAACGAGGGCAGGTGCAGTCTGTTCATTTTCTCCAATTTAAGCAGCTTTTTATTTGTAAAATACAAACTGGTAAATTCCATTTTGGCCAGCTCATCTATTTATTTCTACCCTAAAAGTAGTGAAATTTACTGAAGTTCTTTGTTACTTTATAAAACACTATGTGCATTATTGTGTTCCCTCTCCCCTTTCAAAAATAGCATGAGGGTGCCAGGCGTGGTGGCACATACCTGTAATCCTAGCACTCGGGAGGCAGGAGGATCGCTGTGAGTTCGAGACCAGCCTGGGCTACATAGTGAGTTCCAGGTCAGTGTCAACTACATAGTGAGACCCTGTCTAAAAAAAAAAAAAAAAGCATGGGATAATACTGAAAACATTTGTGTGTTTTCTCCTTGAGATAAAAATATGATACCTTGATTACTCAATAGTGCCACTATTATATTAATAGTATTCTGCATAAGAAAATCAACATACAAAAACTATATCTACCCCAAAGCCATCCTATACCTACTGTTGATTTACCTGCTCTTCTTCCTGTGGTTTATGGCTATAGCCTGCCATGGGAACAGTGAAGGGGAACTTCAAAAAGAAAACAACTCCTTCCTGACCACAAAATCTGTCCAAACCTATTTCTCTTTCTATTTTCCTTTTAATTTTCATGCCCATTTATCTAAGTGTCCACCAGATATACTCACTCATGTGCTTCACAAGTAATCTGGACTCATCAGGCAGCCAACCAAAGTCATCATTTTCTCTTAGATCAGTACTTTCTGTGCTTCATGTATTGGTTCATCCACCCAATCACCTAAGGCAAAAATCCAGGAATTGCCTACATTTGCTGAAACGTGTTGAAATTTTAGATGCAAATGAAAGAATTTCAATAGAAACTGGCTTGACTAGAAAACATACTTTATTGAATCACTTCCTTGCAACATCTATGAAGAGGTTCTGGACCCAACTATGAAAGCTTATAAATTATCTTCCTATTCACTCTTCTCAGCCTTTTTCCATTATTGCCTCCATTTTAGAGCTGATCTTCTTTCAGCTTTAGTTCCAGTCAAAGAAGTTCCAACCTAATTATTTCACCAAGAGTCCTGGCCTAGTTGGATCATCTTAGTTCAGTGCCTGCTCCTTAGCCCATAACTATGGTCAGGGTTGTGGAAATATTGGGTCATCTGCACCTATTTTAAAAGAATGGGATCAAGAAATGGACGGAGCATGGAAGAGGATTTGTTATGCAAAGCAAACCTGGGATGCTACTTTTGAAAAAAAAATGGGAAGGATCAATGCTCTGACCTGAATCCAGAGTGTCCTCTAAAGGCCCATGTATTAAGTGGTTGCTCCCCCGCCTGTGATCTCTGATGCTACTGGAGATGGTGGAAACTTTGAGAGGTGAGGCCCAGAGACAGGAAGGTCACCAGGGGTGTGCTCTTGGGGGAGATATTAAGATCCCAGTCCCTCCCTCCCCTCTCCTCTGCTCTTTCCTCTCACCTCTCCTCACCTCGCCTCTCCTCTCCCTCCTCTCCCCTTCTGCTCTCTTCCCTCCCGCTCCCTCTTCCTCACAGCCACTTCCCAGGTGCCAAGAGAATAGGTTTTTCCCCATCACTCACAATTCAACTCAAGTCTGATCAGTTCCTAGCTTGAAATCAGTCAAGGCTTGACTACGTATAGCATAAAGATCAAACTGCTTAAAAGGATATTTAAGACTCTCCAGGATTTGTCCTACTTCTGTTTCATCTCTCAACACTTCCCATTACATATTTTAAGGTGGCTGATAATCGCATGAATGTTAATAAAGAAAAGTAATATTTCTTGAGTTCTTTCAGCCATCAGGTTCTATACAAAGAATTCTCTGTGCCCTCATGACAACCTTATTACAATCTTCATTTCACAGATAAGAAAATCCAGCCTTGGAAAGGCTAAGCAAATTACCCAAACTCACACAGCTAATAAGTGCTAAAGCCAATATTAGAATTCAGTCAGACAAGGTATGTCTGAAAACAAAGTCTGATCTCAATTATTATACTATATTGCCACATGGATCAGATTGTATCCCTCCAGACTTGCATTGTTTTTTGAGCCTTGCTAGTGTATGACTTGTCAACCCTTATCCAACTTCAAGACGGAGCCCAAGTGCCTTCTATTCCATCTTCCCCGGCACAAACAGAGCTTGCCACCCGCTCCTTTATTAGTGACGAGATGCAACTTGTAAACAGCAGAAACATGAAGATCTACAATAGCCGAATGATTGCATAAATGATGGTCTGTGGTAAAATATTACTATCAAAAATCATGTTTTAGAAAAATACTAACGGTCTGAGGCACTGCTCTCAATAGAAGGTGACTGGGGAGAGAACAGCAGAGTACAAAGTGCTAAATAATGCATGCTTCCGCCTTCATGAAATAATTTGTATCTAACAAAATTGGCACATTCAAAAGACAGAATGGTGGTTAAGAGGACAGAACTTAGCCTCTGGCAGAAATAGGTTTGAGTTCCATCTTTGCTACCAGCTCTGAGACCTTGAGAAGGGGCACAACCCACTGAAGCCCCAAATAGGTGCATGTGAACACATACATGTATCTATAGCATGTGTATGTCACAGTTATGTCGCATCTCTACCTATGTTTCTACTTACAGAGAGCCGAGAATGAGAGATTGGAAGGAAATATGCGCCCGAAAATAATAAAGGTCATTTCGTTGATATTGATTTTCTTTTTTACATTTTCCATATTTTCAGAATGTTCTCCAATGCGTAGGTGTCTCCCTTATCCGTATTCTGATCCATCCTCTACACCAACATGCTATGTTTGATCTACAGTTGGGCTTGGAGCAGAAACCACATCTAGTCACCTAATTATTATACATTCAACATCACACCTCATGTGGCATCAGTGATCGGTGACCTGTTCGCTACAGTGTGATCACCGCCAGGCAGATCTAGCTGGGGTATCAGGTGGTCTTCTTTTAGAATATAGTCAGTTTCTGACAATTTAAGTGCTGATTATCTCATCTTAAATTATCTATATCCTTATATTCTACACACTTCTGTCCTGCTGGCAAAATTTGAAGGTTTCATGGATCCTTAATATCTTTACCATGACAAGGAGACAAAAAGCAAAAATGATAATATTGTTATCAATCAAATTCCTTCCTCCACGGAATCATCTATCATTATGCTCATTCTAGAAGCTCCAGTGTGAGAAATTTCTTTTAAAATATAACAGCAGGGGAAAAAGTTTCGGTCTCCTAACAAATACTCTATTTTCTTTTTTGTTAATATAAGCATGTAGCTTTATTTCATCTC
Organism: Fukomys damarensis; assembly: GCF_012274545.1. Classification (NCBI taxonomy): domain Eukaryota; kingdom Metazoa; phylum Chordata; class Mammalia; order Rodentia; family Bathyergidae; genus Fukomys; species Fukomys damarensis. The sequence continues at coordinate 57,734,869 of NW_022900927.1, read as the reverse complement.
TGTCCTGGGTATTAGAAGACTTACCACTATTGCTTTCCCTGTCTTCCTCTTTTACTTAAACTTGATTTTGACCCCCTTTCTGGGTAGCAACTTTCTAATTAGTTGTTGAAAGAATTGAGGTCAAAATAAATTCAATAAATCATATCCATTTTGCATTTTTTTCAGTGTTTGGGATGGAATTTGTTCTAACACTGAGTTATACCCCCAGATCCTCAATTTTGAAATTGTATACCAATAAACACCAATGCCTTCTTCCATATTGCTTTTTTTTCCAACATTTTTACATCAGTGATCTCATCTATCTCTCCTGCCCTGTAAATAGAGCAGCCACTATTCCCATATTACACATAGGTAAATGAACAGCAAAAGCAAAAATCCCATGGGTGAATAAGAAGGAAAGATTACCACTTTAGGAACCGGGTTACCAGTGTTTGAATCCTGGTTCTGTTCTGGTTCTACCTGGAGCCAGCCAGTCCCTCAGTATTTCCAACTATAAAACAGGGAGGACCATGAGAGTGTGGAGGATAATCATGAGCACTGGTCAATTAAACTCCATACTTAAGGCACCCAGACACTGGGTCACATTGTTCTTGATTTCAAAGGGAGAAAGACTTCTTTAGGATTTTTGACAGTATTACTAAATGCACATCCATTTCATCATCCAATACCATAGTAACAAAAGGCTTTAGCGCTAAGTAACTGCATCTGAGCCAACCTCGCCTTGTGTGAGCTGAGAAGCCTGGGGCAAGGTCCATGATGTCTGGAGCCATACTGTCCTCCATCACCAGATGCAGGTAATAATGGCCTTCCTCGGTGTGGTTCTGAGGCAGATAGTAGGACTATCACAGCAAGTTAATGAATATGGCCATAGTCACCACCGTGTAATTGTTAGTAGCATTTCGCAGTAGGCAGGCTGTACCAAAAGCAATCAGACTCCATTTCTTTTATAAAATTTTACAATTCAGAATTAAAAAATAAATAAATAACTTAGCACTTGGTCCAAAAAAGTTGAAAGTAAACAGAATCTACTGTAGTTGGAGAGAACATGATGTGGCCCCCCAGTACCAAGTTTTGTTGAATTTTTTCTTCCATGATTTTGGATGACTTTAGTGCTTGCTCCATCAATACTTTTTAAAGAAGCAATTTAATATAAAGTTAATCCCTTTTGTTACATGGGGTCCCAGGATGATGGGATGCGTATCGACCTCAGACACCACTCAGATGCTCATCCTATTTCTAATACAAATGCTGGTCAAATGTAAGGCTTAAATTCTGTAGTTTGGATGTGTTTTTTTGTTTTGCTTTTTGAGGGAATGGAAAAGCACCTTATGTGTTTGAATTTTGGGGGAAAGTAAGTCAACTTGCCTGTAGGAACTAAAATTGATTTAATTAAAATCTTTTATTGAAGGGTAATATCCATGCATCCCGAGAGCTATCATTACTCAATATTTATATATCATACCGAGAACAAATTGGCTTAAGAAATTCCAAACAGTAAAAGCTGAAAGTGACAGAATGGATAAAGGGTAATTATGTCCTTTGCAAATAAGTCTGCTTCGTGAAATAGTAGATTTCTTCTAAGATCAAGCTTTATGTATGTTTTCAATGATTCAGTGGTAAGAAATCTGATCTGTACAGAGCACAGATTCTAGGTCACACGCTAGTGTCCAGAGTGAATCAAAAGTCTACTTTTTCACAACAATGCTATTGTTCTCAAGCATCGTTTACCAGATAGCCTAAAAATAATAATCAGCTTGGATGCACTGGCCTTTATCCCTTACAATTAAGTCTGGTGATCTTGCGTACCTCACTGCAATTGATGTAAAAACAAATGCAAAGCCGTGACAGCCAGCATTAAACATCACACAGAAAAAAGTACAATTAGCATTTCTGTGCTAATTAAAAGTGATGCTGGGTTAGTTCCAATATCATGCTTTTAAATGGCTAATGTCTCAAGAGAACAAAGTAGGAAAAAAATGTATTTCAAATGGAAAAGCCCTGTGCAAACTTTTTTAAATGATCCAGATTTGTTGCTGTTGTTATTTACTCCTCATAACAGTAGACTTTTAATCAGTTTACCGTCTTCACTTTCCCCCCTGTGTAAGCAGGAGGGAATTCAAGATGTTTTTCTGCTTCCTTAAATCCTCTGGCCGTCTGCTTTCACACAAAATTAATTAAGGATTTTCTAAATAAAGAACATGCCATAGAAGAAAGGAGCAATTCAGGATTTTTGGTTTTTCCTTTATACAGTTCTGAAGACCTTCAGTCTTTCCTATAAATGAGAAATTTAAAGACAAATACCACTTCCCCAAATCCAACAGTTTTTCAAATAAACAGATGATTACCATTGATTCAATACTTTTTTTCAAACATAGCCCAATTATTCACAATCACAAAGGTTCTACATGGTGTTAAATCTGATTTTCTTTCCCAGGAATGTCGGAGGATCACCAAGAGGTGGGGAGAGAGGGAAGCTATTCTTCCACCACATTCCAGTCCTGTTAAATCAACTTCATATGTGTGGTAAATTAGGTCTGCACTTCAGGTCAGCGAATTTCTATTAACTACTTATTATGGAAGAAAAGAAAGCGGCCCAGTCAAGAACTCTTACACGTCAGCCAAAGCAAGCTGCCATTCTGTTTAACTTTTACAATGAATGTTCCTCCTCCCTGTTTCACACATGTGAAAGAAAAAAACATCGTTTGGCATTTAAATTCTCATTACCACAGTAAATTAAATCAAAGGACCAGCCTAGCCTTGATTGATTATATCTCCTGATATTAAAAGTCTAGAAAACTCTGGATTTTGCTAAGATTTGGGTTTATCATGTAATCATTTTAAAATAGACTTCCTGGGATTGGGAAAACATGGTTGCGTTTCCTTTCATCTGTACTCCCAACTCTGGGCTAGCCGCTCTCATGGGGTCAAAAGTCTATGGAGTGGCAGCGAGGCCCCACTCTGAGGAAGTCACCAGAAGAGGAAATGATTCCAGTTTTCTCCACAGAGACAGGTTGAGCAAGAGGCCACAGCAGGCCAACTTCAAAGAGAATCTCTGCATGAGGATTGCAACTCCCGAGATGCTGGAAAGAGTGATGGTCACAGAATTCATCATGAGCAGGCCTGGCCCCCTTAGCTAAGGAGAGTAGTAGCAGGGCTGTTCCCAATCTTGCAGAATGTATGAAAAGCTGGGAGTGAAGCCTTTGGATCTGGGAAGGAAGCCTTCCTCAAAGGCTGGCAGCGTGTACATGGCTGTACCGTAATCCACAATGCAGGAGCTACATTGCCTTCCTCTGTCACTTCCTGACTTTCACCAATTCACATAGCCAATGGCCACGCTTGAGTCCCAGTAAGAAAGAACTGAATAAATGGAAATGAGTGAGTAAAAAATTTTTTCTAACTGTAATAAAGTCAGAAATGGTAAGAGAATTCAGAGCAAACGCAAATGCATGTCTAGGAAAATAGAATTGCTCTTAAAACAAATGATGAAGATGTAATAATATACGTATTACAGTAGGAGCAGCTGCAGTTAAAGAACCAAAAGCAGTTTATGAAGAGAAATAAAAGGAAAGGCCATTATTCCTCAAATAAAGAAATCAGTAAATAAATTTAAAGAGTGAATAGCTCCTATTAAGAGCAAAATCAGTGACTTGGACAAGCAACTGTAAGAAAAATCCCCAAACACAAAGCCAAAGTAACAATTATATACAGAGTCACCCACCGCATAACATTTCAGTCAGCAACTGGTCATGTACACAGCAGTATTTTATTAGATTGGAGCAGGACTAAAATATTCCTGTAACCAAGTGACATCATAATGATCATAAAGTTTTAATCTAATTTTCAGATGTCTGTGGCAATTCTGATGTGACAGTCAAGCCAGATTATCAATTTGATTGGCAGGAGATTCACCCAAAGTGTACTTCTGGGTATGTCAGGGCGGGTCACAGAGCCATGAAAGTGAATACTATATACAGTCCCTGGCTCCTTCTTCTCTGGCACTGTTCTTCAGCTCTGCTTTGTCACCCATGAAGTAAGCAGCTTTGCTCTACCATAAACTTCCACCATGATGTTTCTGCTCTGGAACCAAAAAACCATGGACTGAATCCCCTGAAAACGGGAGCCAAGTTAAACCTCTCCTCCTCAAGTTGTGGGTGTCAAATATTGTATCTCAGTAATGGAAAGCTGATTATGCAGCTGGCATAAACAACCCTACTGTGCTGCCAGTTGTATAACAGCATATGCAAATAGATGTTGTATATGATACTTCATAATGATAATAACTTGCTAGCTTATATGCTTATACATTTCATCATTATTTTAGACTATACTATTACTAGTTTATATACTTACTATAATATACACTTCATCATTTTGTACTGTCCTGCTTCTACTTGCACAGAGTTCACTGTGGTACAGTCAACTGTGCTATGCCTGGAACAGCTTCATATACCACTCATATTTTCTATTGCTCTTGATTTCATCATTTTTTTTCTTGTGCTTCAATTAGTCTTGTGCTGTTTAGCTCATCACAGTCCTAGGAGAAACAGACTATGCCACTCACACACACAATCTGATACCCTAGGTGTGCAGTGGTCTATACCTCCTAGATTTACATGAGTATATTCTACAATAGTCACACAATGACAAAGTTGCCAAGTGACTCATTTTGCAGAAATATACTTAAGGATAAATGACCCCATGCTCTGGCAAAGAGAAAAAGATGGAAGGACAGAGCTAAGAACTTAGGTTTTTATTTGTTTTGCTTTCCTAAAAGAAGACAGGAAGATATGACAAAGCTAAGATATTAAGTGAATAAATGTTCTCTGAAGAAAGCCTTGAGTTTGAAGAAAGAAAGGACAAAGTTAAAGCATAGACTAATAAGATGTACACATAAGAATATCTTAACAAATTATAGAAAACAATCATAATTTTATAGAAGATAGCAGCTAAGTATAAAAAAATGATAATTATCAGATATGTGCGACCTCAATAAAATACGATTTTAGTTTGAAACATCAATTTATCATTTTGAACATTACAAAATTCTAGTTCACAACGAATAAGCAATGTCAGAGAGAAATTGCATAGTGCAATTTACAAACTTTCTTCAGTAAATCTGTTTTCGGCTAATGTATATCCCTTTCCCCAATTTATACGTTAAAGCCATAATCCATAGGAAATCAAAATATACATGGAGATACTGCCTTTAGAATGGTTAAATGAAAATGAAGACATTAAGTAGGTCCTTAATCTAATCTGACCTGTAGCCTTACAAGGAGAGGAAATTTGGACGTAACAAGACATGATTACACAGCTGTAATTCCCAGCACAGGAGGCTGAGGCAGAAGGATTAAGTGTTCAAAGCTAGCATGGAATACATAGTAAAACTCAACCTCAAAATAAAATTAAAAAGATTCAAAGAAAACAATGTGCAGGTACAGAGAAAAGACCATGTGAAGACATCTAGAAAAGCAGCCATTGGCAGGCCATGGAGAGGCCTCAGAAGAAACAAAAACCACCAACACCTTGATCATGAACTTCCTGGTTCCATAGTCACAACAAAATACATTTCTGTTGTTTAAACCCAAGTCTGTGGTAATTTGTGGTGATCTCTCTATCAAACTAATAGCACCCATAGTGAACATTCTAATTATCAAATAGAGAATGTGTTCGTATGTGTGTGGAGAAAGAGGCCATGGATCATCTCTTAAACAAACCAGGTACTTAACCCTAAAGAAGATTATAATATTTTTTAGAAATACATGTTAGATTCTCCAGTTATGCACTGATAATTAAAAATAAATCATAAATGTATCCTCTCCCAAAAAATTATGGAAATTATGGCCCTTTTATTAAAACAAACTGTTAGAGCAAATAGCAATCAAAAGAACTATTTTTTAAAAATACAAAAAGAAAATTTTAAGATTCCTTTTGAAACTAAGGAACCCTAAGAGAAAAATATCAAAGAACCCTAACATTAAAAAGAAGCACGGAGATCTTGACAGGCTCTCAACTGAGTTTTTCAAACCCAGTGGATTGTGATTTGGGTCTGCAATGTCCCCCAAAATCTCACCTGTTGAAGGCTTGGTCTTGGGGCAGCAATGTGCAGAGGGAACATTTGCAGAATAATTGAATCATGAGAAACCTGACCTATCAATGGACTAATCCATCAATATGTCCAAGCTGAACGTACTATAGGGAGGTAGTGGAAAATATAGGAGGTAGGGCCTAGTTAGAGAATGACGGTCAAGAAGAGCACATCCTGGAAGCATATATCTTGTCTCTTGTATCTTCTCTCTTTCTATCAGCTTCCTGGCTACCATAAGGTGGGTAGTTTTCCTCTGCTGTACTCACTTCTTCCATCCTGATCTTTCTGCCTTCCCATGGACCTAAAACCAATGGAGCCAGCCAACCATGGGCTGACACATCTAAATCCATGAGTCAAAATAAATTTCTCCTTCTTTAAGTTGCTTATCTCAAGTATTTTGTCAAGGCAACAAAGAAGCTGGCAAGTACAAGTGCTTTTCAACTGAGGCACTATCGGCATTTTTGATGGAAGAATAACTTGTTGTACAGGAATGTCTTGTGCATTGCTAAATATTAACCTATTTCTAACTCCCAGGTACGTTCACATCTCACTAGCACTGAGATAACTAAAATAGTAGCACATACCCATGTTTACAGTAGCACAATTCATAACAGCTAAATCTTGGAAACAGCCAATACTGTGTATCCATCAACAGATGTACAGATAAAGAAAAGGTGGCATTTACATAAACGGAGAACCACTGCCATACAGGATAAACTTGAATCATTTGTAGAAAAGGGATACACCTTGAGATCATGATGTTAGGTAAAATAAGTCAGACATAAGCTTAAATGTCACATGGTTTCTCTTGCATGAGAAAGTCAAAATATAAATAAAGAACAAAATAAAAGGTAGATAAGAGGAAGTAGAAAGATAGATCTTTCTTAAATTAGAAGGGGATCAAGAGTTGGCAGAAGGTGAGGGAAGGGAGGAGAAAGGATGAAAAAGGCATGAAGATGTGTCATGTCCATGCACCAGCTCTGCACAGGAACATAAGCATTACATACTGCAAGCATGTGCTTAGAAGAACAGGAAGAATGTTAGGAAGAACAGGTAATCCCACTGCTATTTTAGGTCACAGAATGTGGGAAATGTCACTAGTCTAATCTAACTTTATAATAACACTAAAGCAAATTTAATAGAAAAAGAAAACACAAGTATAATTTGACTTAAAATCGGTCTGTTGTTGGACAGGAAGATGTAATTCATGGAAGTGCCTGCCTCAATATCTATTTTGAGACCAATATAATTATAAAGCAACTTCAATCAGAGTCCCAATATGACATTTTGAAAATGTTGGCTATAATGATAGTGTTTTCTAAAGAAATAAAACTAGAGGGGCAGGGGATTTAGCTCAGCAGTTCGGTGGCCTGCCTTGCGAGCGCAAGGACCTGAGTTCAATCCCTGGTACACACACACACACACACACACACACACACACACACAAAGAAAGAAAGAAATAAAACTAGAGGAAAAAAGGGGGAAAATAGAAGAGACTGCTCCATCAAATACCAGAACATAGAACAGGGTATCACTGCAACATAAGAGAAAATTAAGAAGAAGATTCTGGCATAGAAGAATTTACCACCTAAGAAAGGCAGCATTTCATTTCATTCAGTAAAACATGCATAACAAATTATTCTGGTTATCCTTCTGGAAGAAATTGTTCAGGTTACCACCTTAATAAGTTGTATACATATTAAAGAAGTAAATATAAAAATATATTCACCAAACAAAAATATTTCAAGAAAATCTAGGAAGATATATATAGATCTTATAAAATCTTA
>NW_022900927.1:57709357-57726789 GCF_012274545.1 Fukomys damarensis | reverse complement strand
AGGTAAAAATTATACTTTTTATGACAAAAATCATCCTAAACAAAGCCCATTACTGAACAAAACATGTAAGAAAAATACAAAACGGAGGGCAAATGATTAATACATGACACTACACAAAAGAGTCCAACAAATGAACAATACGACAGATAGTTTTTTCCCAGAGGTAAAGAATAGGTGGGACAAAATCACAGAAGAATTGATATAAATTATAAGAATATATTTAAAGGTGATCCATTTTATTAATGGTGCAAAAAAAAAAGTAAAATGTGATGCTCTTTATGTCCTATATTATATACCTAAAATGTACCAGTAAACTTAAGTGGAAAAGAGAAAAGTAATGATTATTGTTGTTTTTATTAACACATCCATTTCACATTTCTTAGAATAAAACTGTGCACAAGGGTAAAATATGAGTAAAAGGAAATGGAAATTGTAAAAGCCTTTTTGAAAAATAATTGATCCATGTTTATTGAAAATAAAAATATACATATCCTTCATCAAAAGAAATCCCCTCTTGGGAATCTTGCTAATGAAATACAAGTTAACATATGAAAAAAATAAATACACAGGATATTTAATGCTTATAAAATACAAGAATTACAACAACAAAATAGAAATAAAATAAAAGCTCATCAACGTGGACTATTAAGCAACAATCAGAAAAGATGAATTAGTACTCTGGCAGTTGGGATAAAAGTTTTCACAAAGTATTTTAAATGAACAAATCTAAGTATAGAAAAATGCTCTTGAAAAACACATTATAAAAACTGATGAAACTTTTTATAAGTTTACATTTCTAGATGTATATATGTAAATTTGCAAATGATTATAAGACTGTGGAGATAAAGCATGCATTGCTGATAATATACAGTTTTGCAATTATAACATTATGTAAGCTCATCCTATGACATACATGCAATTACATGAGACAGAGGTGTATTGTAATGGTGGTGGGGGGACAACAGGGATGAATGGGCTGCACTAAAAATTTTATAATAGGTAAAATTATGTGACTACATAGTGGTAAAAATTTCAATATGTATACCTTATTTTATTAATTCTAAGATACTTTTTAGCACATCTCTGAAGTTATAATGAATCTTACAGTTGAAGAGATCATGATTGGCTGCCTCACAAGCAGCAGGGTTTTTACTCTCATCATGGTACATAAAATAATGGGGCGTCAAGTGTACAAGATGTAGTATTACACTACTACCATGCTGCTTGCAAAGTGCTTTTAGTCCAAGTTGGTAACGGTGCCTACAGAGGAACAGTAGAGAGGACCTCTGGAAACAGTAGGTTTCACGTGTCTTTAAGTGAGTTTCAAAGAGGGGGAGGTGGAAGGAAAAAAATGGACATTAGGACAGAGTCACCTAGTGGTCACACAATTTAAGTGTATTAGACTCTTCTGTGTGGATTAAAGGAGGAGCAGCCATGCACTGAAATCCACCTAGAAGGCAGGTTAAACAAGAGTTCAAATTTCATCATCCTCCCATCAACCCTTAGGCAACCAAAGCAAGGCAACAAAGGTCCTCCTGGCCCAGTTGCCACCTCACCCAAAACTGCAGGTCCTGATACCCCTGTTCTTCCTTCTTGGGCTCCCAGAGAGATTAACAGACCAAAGAGATGTGATTTCTCTGGGCTATGAAGTAACTAAATGCCCCAAGGAGACTGAAGTTGGGCCCAGAAGTCGGTAGAGGAAAACTCTAACTGCCTATTTAAAATGCCAGTTCCATATGATTTCACCTGTGATTTTCCAAAAGTTAACTTTTAGGAGCATGAAATGTTACCGGCACAAATTTTCCATTTGCTTTTAAAAAATAGTCTAGAAGTAATATGCAGTGAATAGAATGAATTTACTATTTAGGATCTTCCCATTCTTAAAATATTTTCACTCTTTTGCAATTTGAGCATTCAGTTGATTCTCAGATTATCTAAAGCCAGTTTTTATACATATGACTTGCAAAGTCATTTTTCCTTTTCTTATTTTTTGTTTTTTGTTTTTTTTTGGTACCGGGATTGAACTCAGGTCATTGCGCTTGCAAGGCAGGCCACCAAACCTCTGAGCTAAATCCCCAGACCTTTTTTCCTTTTCTTATCATACTCGTAGCCCATTAATCAGGACTCCTAATCTAGATAGAAATGAGAAGAGACCTAGGACCACGAAAGAATACTGTGTAGATAAATACTCCACTTCCAAAGGCCATTGGTTAGAAATCAGTTTGGCTGTGTTCCATTTTGACCACTAAACTTGATATGTCACCTTTATTGGATTAAGAAATGCCTAGCAGATTAGTAGAGCAGGCTCCTGGGTACATCCAGGTAGATCACAGCAGTGTGATCCTGGATAATGCACATGGTCAGTCCCTCGCCTGTTCCTCTCTGCCACTGTTCCCCTGCTCTGCTTCCCAGCCACCATGAAATAAGCACCTTTGCCCCACCTCCACCCTCCCCATATGAAGTTCCTGCCTTGGAACCAAACAACCATGGACTGGATCCCTGACACCATGAACCAAATTAACCTCTCTTCCTTTAAGTTGTGGATGTTCAGTAATACATCTCTGTGATAGGAAATCTGACTAATACATCCATACTTTAATGGTCTTGTATTAGTCAGTTGGGGGTGCTGTAACAAATTAACATAAAATGGATAGCTAAAACAACAAATTTATCTTATCCCAATTGTAGGAGCCAGAAAGTCAATATCAAGATTCCAGTCCAGTCTATGTCCTAGTGAGGCCCCTCTTTCAGGATGCAGACTGCCAACTTCTTGTAACTTCACATAGCATAGAGAGTTCTCTATTTCTGTGGCCTCTTATAAAGGTACTAATCACTTCCACAAGCGCTTCACTCTCGTAACCTAATCATATCCCAGAGTACCCACTTCCAAAATACCATCACCCTGGGATTCGTGTTGCAACATCCAAATTTGAGGGGACACATGCAATCCACTGCAATCTTATTGCAGGTCTGGCATTGGCTGGGCAGTGGAGCGTATGATATAAGCATCTGACTCAATGACAGTTCTTAAATGACTGATAATTAGGAAATAAACCAGGAAACATGTATAGAATCTAGCGCTGCTGATCAATCCCTCTGTGGATCTATTTGAAAACCATACTATTTATGTGAGAGCTCTCGCCCCCTTGTTCCTGCCCCTTCTCATCTCCCTGACCATCGGTATGGTGTCCAACCTGGCAAACGGAGTAGGCTGGTGGCTGATACAGGATGCTGTTCTGTTCCCAATTCTCTCCCTCGCCATCCCACCCTCCCTCAGTGTGATCATGAATATGCTTCCCCTATCTTCACCTATTTGTAGCTCAGCTAATTTTATCTCAGCCATCACTCCTCACTCATGTCCTTGCCCACTTTCTTCTATCGTCAGCTGCTTCAGGAAAGATGGAGGAAAAGGTTTAAACACATTCGGATGTGTGATTCAATTCAATCATCTGATACATTGAAACCATTGTTTAGAAACTTCTCCAAATGATAAATACTTAAAACTTGGGGATTTTTGTGAGAAAGGAGGATTGCTTCCCCTGCCCCCAAAAAAATCCAAAACAGAAAATATAAATTACTAAAATTGGGCTTTTAAAAAGCTATACCTACTACTTCTCTTGCTTGGCATATAGTCTAGGATGGGGTTGGAGAGGAGAGCCAAATAGATAAAAGAATATTCAGTGTCAGATAAGGGGAAGTCCTTTTTAAAAGGTCCAACCAAAGAAAGCCCGGGGCCAGCACAAGCTTAATGGTAAAGACTAAGTTTTAATTAAGTGCAGTCAATCACAAGGAAAAATATAGACGTAGAGAAAAAGGTTAAAAGCTATGTGAAGAAAGGTCATTTTTCCTTTTGATGTGAGAAGTCCTAGAGAGAAGGTGAGTTCCTAGGGTTTACCAAACCGCATCTGTATATGGTCATGCAAGTTGCACACTTCCTAAAGTTTCCCTCCCAGTTAAAGCACTGAGAGAGGCTGAAAACCACCAGAGTTCCCTGGTATGAGGCTACGTTTGTTGGGGGAATAGGAAGTTTTCCCTCCATTGAAGGGATGTTTCTAGCCAGAGAAGCCAACTTTTTCTAACTAGCATGTGACTACTTAAAAATGGCTACCAAATTCTGCATTACTCCCACCAAGAAGTCCACTCACCTTGAATCTCATTTTTTTTAACTGCTACATCAATAGAATATAGTGAAAGTGACAAAATGCAGCTTCTCCTTTCTACCCACTGGGACACTGACTTTTGAAACCTAATCATGCTGAGAGGATGTACAGGCAACACACATAGTTTTTTGACAGACCCAACTAGGGTCCTGGCCAACAGCATCCTCCAAGCCTCAGAAGTCACCTCCAGATGTTCCTCGACCACTGAGCCACCTCAAGATTTTTGGAGCCTCAGACACTGTGGAACTGAGAGAAGCCATCTCACTGGCCCTACTTGAATTCCAAATCCACGAAGAACTCAAACAGCACAAAGAGTGGCTGTTATTGGCCACTATGTTTGGAGTGGCTGCTTGTGCAACGGCAGATAATCTGGAACAACATCTACCCAGGAGCTGTTTCTAATCCCCACACAGGCTCCAGATTGGTTGGCAGCAGCTCTGGTTCATACAGTGCCAGGCTAGGGTTGCCAGACTGAATCCTTGGGCACTCACTATCATTATTCCCATCGCACACAGCCATCTGTCCCTCATTCTCTGAAGCTCAGAGTCCACATTTCTTATCTTGGCAGACAAGCTCCTTGGCTCAGGCCTCCTGCCTATCTTGCTCTCTAGTCTCCCAAGTCGCACACTTTGTTCTCTCTGACCTGTGGTTCTTCACGTATCCTGTCACAGTTGCCCGAAATAGCTTCCCTCCCTTCCCACCTTCACCCCCATGGCTGTATGCTCGTTCTCTAACTCGACTCTCCAGTGCCAGTGTCATCAGCGATGCTGCTTTGATCTTGAAGTGACTATAACGTGGAAAATACAGAAGCTTCTTCCGTTTTTGTAGGGATGAAAGCTTTATTTTGGCTTACATTTCAGAGCCTTCAGTCCACAGTCACTTAACCCTGTTGGACTAGAGCCTGTGGTGAGCCAGTATAACACGGTGGGCGTGTATGGAAAAGGCAAATGCTCCCTTCATGGCAGCAGGGAAGCACAGAGGGGAAGGAGCTAGGGTCCCAATAACCCCCCTTCCCTTTTGGGAACAGTGTCTTGCTGGATCACTAAATTGCCCAGGCTGGACTCTAACTTGTGATTCTTCTGCCTTAGCCTTCCAGACTTCTGGAATTAAAAGTGTGAACCTTCGTGACCAGCTTCTAGCATCCCTTTGAAAGCCATAGCATGGAAACTTCCATAATACACCAGTCCCAGTGGCTTCCCCTAGATGTTCCAGGCATACTCCCCTCTCCGCAAGAATTAATAAGGAAAAAGACGAGGCTGTGAGACACACCAGAATCAGTCATCTTCATACATGCTACCATGCATGGGCTTGGACGGAAAGTGTGGGTGCTCATTCCCACGGAGGAACGAGGTCAGTGGAAGATGGTGCCACACCAGTACAGCCATCTCCAAGAGAGGGCCTGCACCATGAAGGGTTTGGGATCCTTCCAAACTCTTACTGACTGGAATTTAAGCGAAGTTCGCAAAAGCAATAAGTGGCCTAGAAATCACGTTTAGCCTTTGTCTCACGTGGGTAGAGAAGCATTGCGAGGTGCTGCCACACGAGCTGCAGCCTGACAAGCCACAGCCCAAGATGGCAGCAGTGGACATTTGAGATGAACACATTCGGGACCAGGCTTCTGCAGGTTTAATAGGAACAGCAGAAAGCTACGAATGGTGAGCAATTCATTTCTTCCCTATCAGATCTTGACTCTTACTGTTGTCTTTTTCTATATGTGAGCCTTGCCATGAAACAATTACAGCAAAAACAAAAAGGATCCCATGTAAGAAAATGACAGGTTTGGTTAGGAAAAGAATGAACATGTAACAAAGTAAATGCTGACCTCAAATATAATCTTTCAGGTATTGTGAAATAAGGCAGGCTCGATCACTCAAATAACAAAGATTAGGCGAAAAGGCTAGTATGTGAAAGTCGAAGAGACTCATATGGATAACTGGAAAATTGATAGAGGCCCTGGAGTTTCTAAAATACTTTTTTAAAAATTCAAACACATCATCTGACACGATACAAAATCTATGGGCATTCCACAGGAAAATAAATATTTATTTCAAATATAAGATTTAAAATTTGTAAACAAAAGCAAACAGGTTTGTTTTTGTTTGTTTGTTTTTTGCCCAAAACTGAAGGCACTGTTAATGCTAGCATGCATTTCAGTGAAAAAAACCAAACATAAAAATGTTTATCTCTCTAAATAAAGAGATGTTTCTCAGTGTCACTCCTCCCTATCCACCCACCTCTTTTCCCTCTTCTGTCATGTTTGCTTCTTCTTACCCATCTCTTCTCCCTTCCAACCTTCACTTTCTAGCTTGTTCTTCTTTTCAGTCAAATAATCTACTTATTGTGACCCTACTCTATGCAAGCCAATTCTTTGGGCCTTAGGAAAAATGTGAATACAATTCAGTCCCCAAAATGGACTTGAATTGAAGAGATAAGAACCCAGACCGCTGTACAGCAAGATCAGACCATCAACCTCAGGATCCTGCATACAGTGTAAGGGTGACAATGGCAGCTATGATCAATGGGCACAGCATCAAAGAACATTCTGGAAGGGGTTACTGGGAATAACCAAAGATCTGTGGTTGGAAAGTGTGACATTTGATACCACGGTTAACCCAAGTCTTTAGCGTAGGGAGAGAAGACTGCAAAAGCAGGCATAACTGAAATTACAGGGGACTTTGACTGTCAAGCCGTGGGAATTTAGACTCTAGTCATTAGTATCCACCATGAAGAGCCAACAATGCTCCTCTGATGGTATTTTAAAGATTTATCTTTGAGAACCTCACTCCTCTCATTCTGGCCAACTCTACTCTTGTTACTTGTCACATTTACAAAATAAAATGTTATATTCTGTATTCTCTGTGATAGCAGTGGGTAAACTAAAGGTTTTTAATTTATCTTGAAGCCACCTCTATTGCTTGGGTTTGTGTGAATGAGTAGCCAATGTTTCTTCCCCCTAACAATAATCAGTTTTGCTTATTTAGAAATATGAGATTTTGAAGATTATTTTTTAGATGAAAAGGAGAGCAATGAGATAAATCCAAGTCCACTATAAAATCCACAATATAAGTCATTCAGTATATAAAACCAATCCCATAGAAATCTTTAAGAATTACTGCTAGGTACTTGTGATTTTTTGTTTTGTTTTGTTTTGTTTTTTTGAGACAGGGTCTCACTATGTAGTTGAGACTGACCTGGAACTCACTATGTAGCTCAGGCTGGTCTCGAACTCACAGCAATCCTCCTGCCTCAGCCTCCTGAGCGCTGGGATTACAAGTGTGTGCCACTATGTCCAGCTATTAGGTACTTGTGATTTCAATGAAGCCTGCCTAGCAACACTTGATTTGGGTTTTCCAGGTTCCTAGATAAAATAAAATACTTTTAAGGTCTTAGAAACCCATGCCACCAAAAAAAATAGTAGTAAGAATTAGAGAAGTATTTCAACTAAATAAATGGCTCTTGAGGATAGACTAGAACTTCCAATGCAAAGATAGAGACCTTGTTCTGGACGACCAGACACCTGAGTAGCCAGGGGCTGTACACTCACTCTCCACCACCCTCTTTAACCCAACCGCCTAACTCATTTTATTATGGATAGACGAGCTAGGTAGAAATCTTATAGGCAGTCAGGTAGGGCTAAGTCCCCGAGAGGGCCAGGACAAAGGTGAAACACCCCACAGCGGCACATCAGCTGAAAAGCAGGCTTTGAGATGGAGACGAGATGACCAGACGCACACACTCCTGCAGAGCACTGGGCTCAGTGAAGTGCAGATAGGCATCGACCACCCTGGGGTGACCAGAGACCTCTGGACCCACCGCCTCCTGGGAGAACCCTCGTTCTTTCCCTCCACGCTTGCGACGTGACTCGCTTCCCACTTGGACCACCGTTACCTGAGGGACTACGCTTGTAACCTTATTGGACGTTCATGGCTGTGGCCCACGCTGTTGTACCCACGTGGGTTTCACCCTATAGAACTTCTCTGTAAAGTGGGGTCCTTGGGCTCCCCACTCGGGACCCCTCCTGCCCCTCAGGGGCTTCCTATCAATAAATATCGTCCTACTTTTAACCTCTGTCATTCCTAGGACTCACTCTTCGATGTCTAGAGAACAAGAATCTGGTGTATCACACAGTTAACGGGTTGGGAGATATATTTCATATTTTCCCATAATAATTTCTTCAGATTAAAACTCCCAGAAAATAATGCAAGACCCCAATAGCATTGGGGCTCATCAAAAAATACTCCAAAGCACAGTTCTAGGTCACACTGAGTTGTTTGAAGCAAAAGTTCGAAGGCCTCAGAAGCAAAGTAGTATTCTGTCTCCAGCCTCACACCCTTCTCTCTCGGCAGAAGTCACAGAAACCAGAATTCCTGTCCTCTAAGGCAGGTCACAGAAACTAGAAACCCTGTTCCCCCAAAGCCCGCAAAAAACCTAAAGATGATACTCTAATCTTCCCCTACTCATTACCTTTCAGTGTTGGAGCTGACTATAAAAATATTCTCTAACCTACCTTGTCCAATAGTAGATCTTGAGACCTCAATCCAGAGAAGTCCTGCCCCAGACCCAGGAGGAGGGAACGTTACACAGAGCCCAGGGAGAATCTGAACAAATAGGCCTCCCCCTGGCCCCAGTCTATTCCCATTAGAATCCACCCTTTTTCTAATCACATTTGTAGAATCACATTCTTCATCAGACTAAGCATAAAAGTACACAATTTTCCCTCGGTGTTGGGTCTTCACTTCTGAAATCTCCCTTGTCACATAGAACTTTGATTAAGTACGTTGTGCCTTTATTTCATTCACCTGTCTTTTGTAAAAGGATTGTCAGCCATGCCTTTATGATGGGTGAAGAAAGGTATCACCTTCATCCGCCTTCATGAGTGAGTGATCCATGACTTACTTTCCTAGCCCTGCATCCCTATCTTCCCCCAGTGGAAGCCCTTTTACTTGCAGAGGAAATTCTAAGAATTAGTTTAGCAACCTTAATTGAATACCAGAAGAGGGAATACACCCTCTCTGATATTCAAACGAGGAAGCCATTTGGTTTCAAAAACAGGATAAAAGAAGCTGAGTTAAACAAAGAATCATTTCAGGAAAACTAAAATTGCAATAGCAGAATTAAACCTCACAGGAAGAGTGGAATTCACACTGGAGAAAATTACATCAGAAAAAGGGATGGAAGCCAATAAGAGTCCTGAGGCTTCTATGAACTGTAGATAAGAAGGCAGGACAAAGAGCAGGCGGGACTAGCAGGGCTTTGTTGTGATAACAGATACAAAGGCATGAGAGATGAACAGATTGGGTTTTGTGAATATGGGTCATTATTTCCAAGAAGATCCAGCAAATACTTAATTCATTTTACCTGGAGACAAGGAGAGTGGAAAGGAAGTTAGTTATAACCTTAGCAGTTGTATCTGGAACTAATAACATCATTTAAACCAAGGTTTGGATTCTTTTGTCCCTTTTGATTTTGCCTACAATATAGAATTAGTGTTCCATACTGGACAGACACAAAAATGATGCCAAGATTGAAATCTTCACTACGTCTTTATGTGACCTTGGTCAAGTTACCTGTTTTGGATATAAAATGTAAAATTATAATGAAATTATGAGATGAGAATAATCATAGTCCCTTCATTATAGAGCTGCTGTTGGGGTTAAAAGACTTGGTTATGCAAAGAATGTAATTTGGTACATAGCAAATTCTCAGTAAATCAGTTGGGTCTTACTATTCTTGTTACTTAAATTGAAGGAGTGTATTACCTGCATGGCCCTACAGATGAAGATAATACAGTTACTAAAATAACTTAACGCAAGTGGTATTACAACTACTTGCAGTTCACTGACGCAAATCAAAAGGAAGAACTTCATAATTTGACCAAAGGCACCAACCTTGTCCACATGTATACGTGCTACACAGGTAAGGACCAGGGTTTGCCTCTTCTCATAACAATACTATTTTGCCACCTGAGACCATATTGCATCCCGGGCAAAACTCTAGTTACTATGTATTCCCAGACAATTGAAGAAACACCCAGTTCTCCCTGGATGTTAAATCAATTCACCAAATAGTAATTGTTTGGAACAGCAGCCTCAATTTATTTTAGATAATAAAAGCTAGTGGGTATGTGACATTTCACTGCAGGCATAGTTACGTTAAATATAAAAATAATGGCTCAGGCCTTAAGAATTAATACTTTCATATTAAGTAGAAGAATAGGTATCTAATCTGGGGCAATATCTATAGATCTACTGTATAAAGAGGCATAATGTTTAACAGCATATGACATATCAGTGAATATAACAGATTAGCCTTCAGATTTCAATTTAAAGGTATAATTGAGTAATGGACTTTAGACTCTTACCTTTAAGTGGAAAGATTTAGAGAATTAAATCAAGTTTAAAAGTATTGGAATGGTTAAGAGAACGTGTGATTTGTTATTTAATTTATTAGAGTTACTGGAGTTGTTAAGCTTTGGTTGGCAGTTTGGGCATTTGAAAAGCTAAAAAAGAAAACTGAATGTATTAAATTTATACATGGAGCTTAAATACTTAAGGGGATTTTATTAACTAGGTTGTAAAGGGACTCACTTGGGAGTTAAATGTGTTTGACTTAGATGGATCGAACATTATTCGAAGTCTCCTCTGAAAGCAATTGTTAAAATTTACTAGATTCATAAATCAAATAATAAAATATGTAAGGTGAATTTAAAGGTCTTAAAACAGCTGGGTTTTTTGAAAAAAAAAGACTGTACCTTTAATAAAGTGAGTATTAAATTAAAGCTTTGAATAACAGCCTAGACTTTTTCTCTACACAAAAGTGGTACTCAGACAAGGAAAAATTCAAAATTGACACAGAGACCTCATCTAAAATATCATAAACATTTCTAAAACATAAATCTATAGAAGTAAAATAGAAGCAACAACACAAAAAATTACTTTCCAAGTGAGAAAAAAAAATATTTGAGTATGCAGATCAAATGGGTTTACTCTGTTCTAAGCAAAATTAAGAACTAAGATTACGTGTTAGATGAAAAAAATTGAATTACAAGGATAAGGAGAGAAACATAACAATGTGATCACGAAGGAAATAAATCAGGCCAACCTCAGAGTTCTCCTCATAGTAAAGGCCAGAGGACAACAGATCGACAGCTACTGGGTTTGAAGTGAAAAGGTTACTATTTAAATATTTTATACTTCACAGTTTGTTACTTATGTATGAAGCAAAGATGAAGACATTTTCATTCTCAAATTTGAATATAGCTCAGTGGTAAAGCATTTGCCCAACAGTGTGAGACCCTGAGTTCAATCCCCAGCATCAAGATAAAAGGGAAAAAAAGACATTCTCAGATATGTAATTAATCTGAAAATGCAATTCCTATGGATGAGGATGAATTACAAATAGAAAGACATTTCTTAGCTATAAGAAATCAAGCAATTGCATCTAATAGATGGATGGGGACCATACAGGAGTTAAAGGGTAAAATTTAAATTGCAAACATTTTTTTTTTCAGGTCAAATGGTATCAAGATTAAGCCCAGCCATTTAACTCTTTTCTTTCTACTTTTCCAATGAATATGGGGGAAATAGGAAATCTTGAGTCTAGATGTGGTGGAAGAGGACAACATTCACATGGTGAAATTGCTTAAAAACTTTCTTACCACTGAAGATGAATCCAGATGCAGAGAAGACTTAGAATGTGTTCAACTTGTCCAGCTCTACATAAGAAAGAGTTGCAAACCCTGGGTGAAACTGAAGGAAGTGGCTGCACCTTAATGATATTCTTAACCTGGAGGATTGTGCTAGATTTAGGTCAACTGGGAACCATTTATGCTACATTTTTCCCAGGACTGTCCTTAACATTGGGAAGAATATGGCCCAGGATCCATTTTGCAGCCACCTAAATGGAAAGCTAGCACATGTTAGGGATATGGTGAGCTGCACGTAGGAGATTCAAAAGCGGATGCAAATATCAAGACCCAGATTGATCCAGACAATGTACATAGAGAAAGTAGTCTGTGTTTCAGAGGTTTCACAAAACCCTGGCGGGGAGAGGGGTATTTATTTATCACCCATTCATTCAACAAATATTCATTGAATGTCAACCAATAGATGACGTTGGTATGATTTTGTGCTCTGCATTTTATTTGTTTGTTTGTTTGTCTGTCTGTTTTGGTACTGGGGATCAAACTCAGGACCTTGAAGTTGCTGAGCTAAATCCCTGGTCCTGTGCTCTGCATTTTATATTCTATGAGTAACTTGAGACAAGCAACTGAGTAATGGCCATGATAGGTACAATAATAAGTGATATACACGGTGATAGTAGATCATCCACAAAGCTTCCATTTCTGACCTGGGCACTTGGGAAAGACTTGATAAAGGAAATTCTTATTTGCATGTAAAACACACATTGTAATAAGTGAAAGTTTTGAGTAGGTAGGGAAGGCAGATAAGTACTTGAGAGAACATTTCCAGAAGAGGGAGCAGCAAGAGGTAAGTCAAGAAGCAAGACAACATGATGCCTTGGGATCTAAAATAGAGGTAAGGCAGGGGTCAGATCATAGAGGATCTTGTAAGGCATGTTGAAAACACTGAACATCACCCCCAAAACAACATAAGTGTGCTGAAGGGCTGTAAGCAGCCAGATAGGATCCAATTTCCCTTTTGCAAGGTGATTCTGCAAAGAAACTGGGGTTGAAGGCCACAAAGCAAAGGGCAGAGGGATGGGTTAGAAGGCAGCTCTAACAAATCAGAGGATTCATGGTCATGTAGGACCCAGATGTCTGATTGTTGACACTGAATATATTGGATTTGAGAACTGACTTTGAGATTAACTATGTGCCCTAGTTTTTGCTGCATAACCAGGTATTCCAACTTCGCACAGACACATTTGTTAGCTCATAAATTCTGTGGATGAAAAGTCTGAGCATGACTCTGCTTCCTGGCCTCAGCCAAGGGTGGAGTCAAAGCGTTGGCCAGGGTTGAACTTCATCTGAAGCCTAATCTGCTTTCAAACTCATGTTTTTGTAACAGGATTCAGTTCCTTGCAGTAGTAGGATTGAAGGTCTCAGGTTCTTGCTACACGGATTTTTCCAACATGACAGCAAAACATGACAATATGACTTCAAAACAGCCAATTAAAAAAGAATCTGCTAGCAAGGTAGAGATCACAATCCTATGTCACTTCATCATGGAAATGATATGCCCATGCAATCTATTGTTTACAAGCAAGTTGCTAGGCTAGACTGTACTCAAGGGGAAAGAACTGTATATGTGAATTAATATTAGAGGTAGGGATCATTAGGAGATATCTTGGAGTTGGCCTGGCTATGTGGATTTGGATAAATCAAAGGGTAGACCAGATGTCCATACTATTTGGAATGCTGATATAGGGATTGGATTTTATCCAGGGTAATGAGATGAATTCTGAATCTATGCATTCAGGGATTCAGTAGCATACCCATAAAGAGCTGAGGAATATGTGCTGGGGTTTAGGGTTCAGATACTTAGTATAACTGTCTGGTCTAAGGATATCATTAGCCTCTCAATAGGTCACTGAAATTTTGACCATAAATAAGATGATCCAGGAAGGACAGGTAAATACACTAAGTTGTAAAGTACTGGAATGCAGCTCCATTAAATGGGAAAAATTTAAGGAAGGAGCTACTGAATATGAATCTCTAGAGACTGTTCAGCTATACCTTTTTAAATACCACAGATGATCATGATATGCAACTAAGCTTGAAACCTGCTGAAATGTACTCATAAAAAAAAGATTAACACATATACACATAAGTTTCCATGGTGTTTATCTCCAGGAGGTAGGATTGCATTTAATCTTTATTCTCTCCTTTCTGTTTGCGTATAATTTCTACCTTAAACATCTTTCTTTTATAAAAAGGAGATGAACTTTCTCTTTTAAAGAAAATAATTCTAGCACATAAGGTTCACCTAAGGAATATAATAAAATAAAATAAACAATATTAATAGAATAAAAAGTATATAGAAAACTCAAGCTAAATCTTGTGGAAAATTTTTTACCAATGCTAAGATTTTTATTTTAGCAATAATACTCAATGATAATAATGCTCTTATTATACACTACGGAAGAATATGTTAGTATACCCTTCCTGGAAAGTAATTTGGCAGTAAGTACTTAGACTCATACAATTATTTATATTCTTGGATTTAATTCCATTTCCAGGAATTGATCCAAAACAAAGAATCTGAGATAAGAACATGGATTATCTATAAGGAATTCGTAGTCCTATTATTAATGATGGTGAAAAATTAGGAAGAGATAACTGCCAGATAATTGGAAATGTTAAAAGGTTCACATCCATATCTCATAGCCTTTTACCTCCTCCAAGTATATACAGATGTGTATCTCCTCCTATGATACTATAAATACACACTCTAATGCCGTAACACTCTGTACGCAAACACTGTGTGCAATGTTACAAATTATGAGTACATACTTTGTAATACTATGTATGTTTAACACAGTACTACTCTGGAAGTTCCCACTGGCTTGATTATCAGTCAGGCTATACTTTCCAGTTTCGTCCCCTAGTCATCGCCTGTCTTATTCTGGCATGGCTGGAAGAGAAGTTCAGGGAGGAAAGTGGCCATGGGATTCAGCCCTGAGCCCCTTTGCCTTTTTTCTCTCCTTCCTTCTCTCTGTCTTCACCTCTCATTGCTGACACCACCTCCTCAAGGTTTTCCTGAGGCAGAATTTATGTGCCCGAGTCAAGACCCTTCCCTGGAAACCAGACAGAGCACACAGGTCCTCCAGAGACCTGGGGTAGGTACCTTTGAGGGTAGTGCATACAGAGCCACTGTTCCTTCTGAGCAGTGGTTCCATCCAGCATCTTTGATCGAGCTCTAGATGTCTTTCCACAGAGTGATCTCACTCGATGTCCCTCCCTCCATTGGCCCTGCTCTGGGGATCCCATTCCATTCTACAGCCCAGCTTCATGGATGAGTTTGGTTCTGGTTTCCACCCAGAAGCAACTCAAACGCATGCCTTGGACTCATGTCAACAACTGCACTGGAGGCTCAGGAGGGGAAAAGGCAGGCTATGAAGCAGCAGCCTGAGAAAGAGACAGTTACAACCTTTGGCAACAGGGAGGAAAGAGGCATCAAATTGTGAAGAGAGCAAGCTGCTGTAGTATGTATGTATATATGTGTGCATGGATGTAGTTTGATGGTGCTGGACACTGGACCCAAGACCTTCACGATGAACTACATCCCCAGCCCTTTTTGCTTTTGAGACAGGGTCTCACTGAATCATTTGGCTGACCTGGCTATGCTTGAATTTGAGATCCTCCTGCTTCAGTCTCCCAGCATACAAGATTACAGGCAGATACCACCACGCCCAGCTAATCCATCACAGTTTTTAAAATAAAAAAGTAAGCTACACAGGCAAACTAGATGAAACCAACACAATCACTGATTAATGGAGGAGTTTTTTTAAAACAAAACAAAACACTGTTTTAAGAAAGTTAAGATTCATTTAAACATCTATTTGGTTCTCTAAATCTTTTTTAAAATTCCTGCATGCATGACTCTGATTAAATCAATAGTATTATTTTAGGTTATGCTGCCTGGGATTAGAGATGTCTGTATAGTTGAGGGCCAAATATGTTGTGTAAAAGTGCAAAGTTTAAAAAACTAAAGAAACATAAGTTTAACACATGCACAATAACCTGTATATATTCTCTCTTACACAATATGTGTTCCATCTGGGCCTTCAACTTAAAACAGTCAGTGAAACTTTTCACATTTCTGCTGTTTATATTCAGTATCATTGAGGTGAGAAGCCATTTGGACAGTCTGCCTTTTTAAATATGGTCTACATCTATTGACTTTAATTAGCATTTTGTTACTGTATACATTGAGCAATAAGTCTATTTGTGATCATTAATATTTTCCTAAGCTTCTAAAAGGCCTCTTAAATGTAAAAATCGGATGAATATGGCTGCATTACTGAGCCACAGAGTCTAAATTTCACTTCCAAAGTAAAAAGCTAAAATGATTAGAAATCAATTTAGCTTATACCTGTAATGCTAATTATTGCTGGCTTCAATGCACAGTAAATCTATTTCATTCCCTCAAGTGTACAAGCTTTTGGAAATGCAGAATTTAAAAAGAAAACACCTTGCTATGCCCCCCCAAAGCAAAACTTTCTAATGATAGTCAATTTTAGGTTTAGGTCTATGCATTCTTAATTGTTCCACAAAAATTACACATGCCTAATCACTGCATTTCTGCAATCCAGAAAGTGTCATTCTAATAAATAAGAGATTAAACATTAGTTACATAGAAAGCCCATCTACAATCTCATAATTCCACATAAAAGAACTCTAATTCTTACAAAAATAGAGTTATTAATGATGTCACTTAGACAATCATACCAGGTGAATTTTTTTGCTCCTATCGACTTCATTTTACACTTTCCTTGTAAAACTTTGTGCCTGTTGTCTGTTAACATACTTCAAGCGTGCAACTTCTACCAGCAACCTGAGCAGTGACTGAAAATGACAGCCATCCTGTACAAGAGAGATGTACGTGGCAAGAATTCTCAGTATCTGGAGAAAACTGCCATAGTTAATACGGGGACCAACTGCTTCCACTCCACGGCTGGTGTAACTGACTTCTCAGTGTTCAACAACCAAGGCCTGAAGAACAAAGCTAAGGAAGATGAAAGAGCTGCAGCTGTGAGGGAGGCCAGCGTTTACCTCTTTCCCTGAGGTCAGCCAGGACCTAGAGAAGGGCAGGACACCTGGAAAGGAGCACTGCAACCCCAGTAACTCGCCCCGTCTTCTGAGCAGGGACACTGCTGGTCTCCAGAGGACAGGAGTCAACCAGTGTGCATTCTTCAGAAAGGACAGTGGCTGCAGTGGACAACGTCGCCTACCGCATGTTTCTAAGGGAAGTTATGTGACCATCCATCCTGGCAGATGACACAACTGGTAGAGGAAAGAAACTGGGGGAGTCAAAAAACTCTTCACATGCCCACACAGCTAACTCTCTAGAAGCCTGAGCTTAATAGTAAGAAGAAGGTTAATTTTATTACCTATTCTGTATTAAACACCTAATAGGAAAGTATAACCAGAGAGTAAAATAATACATATACTATATAGTTTATATATATAGATTAGTTAATATATATGAGAGATCTAGATAGATAGATAGATAGATAGATAGATAGATAGATAGATGAAATATTTGTTTGTTTCTCCTTAAAATCAAGTAGAAGATAAAGGTTAAAGGT
>NW_022900927.1:57597026-57709347 GCF_012274545.1 Fukomys damarensis | reverse complement strand
TGAAATATTTTTGTTTCTCCTTAAAATCAAGTAGAAGATAAAGGTCTCTTGGGAATCCGTACAGTTAAATACTACAAGAGAGACAACAGACAAACTCACAGGCCCTTAACTTGGTATTTATGAAAAGCATGATTTCTGTTTTCTTCTGAGACAATCTGGGATGTAAAAGTGGTTTACGTTAAAACCCATAACTCTTGGCTCAGGCCTATAATTATCCAACAGGTGACTAAAAGCAGGACAAAGCTTTTTCTACCCTGCATGACCTTAAAACGTTGGATATAGGTATGTTATTCAATTAGGAAAAGTCAACAGAACAGATTATATTAGTCCTACATTTTCCAAGTCTATGTATCTCCTTTAAGATGGAAGACACCAAGATAAGAGTAACTAAAGTAACTTTCAGAATTCAGGGGGACATTCAGTTACCAGTTTTAGTTTTACTTTCCATTATTGCTAAAAACAAGGACCTATGCTAGCCAGTAACACAACCGTCTGACAACTAGCAGCCCCTGTGTCTGACTTAATGCAGAGAGGTCCTCTCAGAGCACACACACCTCGAAGAACAAAACTCATTTCTCCACAAGTCAGCCACATCTGCCCACTGCTCTTCCATGATTTTCAGTAACAAATTAGAATATGTAAATTTATGGTGCAAGACATGTTTTGAAACGTGTATACAGTGTGGACTGGTTAAATCAAACTCATTAGCATATTATTGCCTCAAACACTTATTTCCCACCTTTTTTAAACCAGACATTTAAAGTTGTGCTTTTGTCCTTTCTGTAAAATATACCATTCACATGTATATGCATAGACCTATAGGTAATGAAAATTTTTATTATACACAGCTTCTTTGGGCTATAGAAAAACCCAAACTTCTATAATAGTCTGTGAAGAACATGCAACCAAGACAGTATTTATTCATCTATTTAACAAATACTGTTTTTATCTTACAATGTAAACATCGAGAGAGTCATTAAAATAAATAAAAGGTTGGTCCCCCTTCTCAATTACAGGGGGAAGGTGAATAGAAAATTATTGTGACACACTCAACTATGAATTAAGTGCCGTGAGAATGGTACAAATAATAGAATATGAGTGTTTCTGAAGAAAAAAAAAGAATCTCAAAACAACCATCAAGAACAGCATTTTAGGAGGCTTGGCATTAAAATAAGTGTAAACAGTGACATTTCAAGAGTACACTGCTGAGTTTTAAAGTATTGCTTTTTTAAAAATCAAACTAAGGATTTATGGCATATATTTTATAAAAATACACTAGGCTTTATTAATCAGTAATGTTCTGGTTGCAGAGCTTCGACATCTAAACTGAGTATAGGAGGAAGAAAAAAAAATCTATTGATTTTGGAGGGAAGAATATTGAAGACATTTGAGGAAGGGTGAAGGACCGAGAGGTATTGTGATTGGCCCAGCTTTTAGCAAGTAACATCCTTGGACTAATCAACAGAAGCTGTGAGAATGGACACGTTTTACAAAAACGGCCTCCCTAAAGAACCTCAAAGTTGAAATAAAGGGAATATAGCTCACAAAGAGAAAGGGATATGGAAAAGATAAACCATAAAGTCCCGTATGCTCAGTGGTATAAAATTGAAGTCCTTTATACTGTAGGAAACACTGCTCCATGCAAACTTTCCCACATCACATAAATACAGCTGGGCAGTCACCGTTCCATTGTTGCTCAAGATTTATCTACTCAACAAAAGTCAGCAGGACAACTGGCTCTTTATGAAAGGCAAAAGAATACCTCTAGGCATTCATGATAACCTTCACACCAAAAGTACAGAGAAACCCAAGTACAAATTTCTCAGGGATCACCACAAATACAGACTTTAATGTGGCCAACTTCGTGCTGCAATATTCGAAATAAAGAGATTCTCCTACCGTCTTTAATGTGTCCAGTTCTACAGCCAGGTCATAAAAAATGCAAGCTTCACATTGTCCTCTTCACAGGATATCTGAACAAGTTAAACAAAATTCTACTCAACATCGGTTTCACTTGGTTAAATGTAAAAGCAGCTGCCCCAGCTCCTAGTTCTTCCTTGTTTCTAGGCGACAACCTCACGTGACTAAGATGCTCAGTGAGAAACATTGAGGAGTGGGGACCTTCAAACCCCTGCAAAATTCTCTGTTTCTCGTGCTTCTCAATTGTTCAGCAAGAGGGCCCTTAAAAGGGACACCTCGTAGGAATCAGCAGGCTTTGCACTGATGAGCATCTAATCTGTGTTGCACGAGAATAGTCATGGTCATTACTTCTACGCTCCAGACTTTTCCTGCAACAAGTGTAAGTCCGAGACCTTGCTCAGATCATTCCCTGGTTTGCCAGGTTTAACAAATAAGCATGCAAGACATCCAGGTAATCTTTAATTTCACCTAAGCAATTTTTAGTAGAAGTACTGTATATACCATCCAATATTTGAACTATTCTTTACTAAAATCTAATCATCTGAAGTTCAACTTCAGCTGAGCAACCTGCACTTTATCTGGAAATGCTATCCTCCATGCTCTTTTTAGTATTGCCTTTCAACCTTTTCCCTAAAGTCTTCCACCTAAAGACTTTCTAAGAATTAAATTTTACCAAGTATCTTACCTAAACCTTTCAAGCTTTGCGCTTTCCTCTGTATACTGGTCATGATATTCTGAATTCAGAGACAAGTCAAACAATGGTAGCAAAGAAAGTAAACAACTATAATTATTTTCTCTTTCAAATAACTCTTCTTTCCTCCATGTCATTCCAATTCCAGAATAAAATACTAGACATGCTGCCCAAGAATCCTATGGGATTCACGCTATTGTTTCTTTGTAAAATACCTGATGGCACACGCTGGCAACACCAAATACGTCCTTGGCTGGATACTCGGGGACAACACTCTTGCCAAGGAAGTTCCTTGCCCATATGTCATAAGCATGTTTGCATCCTTGCAAGAGGCCTGCCTCAAGGGGAAGAGGAGGTCATACGTCACCTCTCACTGTCTAGAATTTATATTCACTCTGACCCTCGCAATGTCAGGTCTGGAAGGTCCCTCTACTAAACACAAATCATAAAAAAAAAACTTGAAAAATAAACATGAAAACCATAACTCTTTCTTCAACTCAATGCCTCTACTGTCACTTCTATCTGAGAATTTTTTACAAATTTTTGTTGGAGGCAGTGAGGCATGTAAGAAGGTAACAGTTATATTTATCCAAGAAAAATAACAATCCTAGAGTGGAGGACAAAAGAATTTCTACCAATGACATTAGCAAATGATTTCAAAATGAACCCTCGGGTCATATCTGGTAGATGATTGCTAGGACTCCATCATATAGAACCCTTAAGGCTAATATATAAAGGGAACCAGTCAGACATTTATCCTACCCTTCCTGGGCCGAACAGTGACATTTCTTGCATTTCAGGATAATCAAGCAATTGATGATAGACATTTCTTCTTCATGGGAAAATTTCCACTAATGAATACAGAAAGAATGAGAGAACTGGAAAACCACCTTTTGAAGCCCTTAAATGAAATAATGGATCTAGATAGCAATCATCAAAGAAAAGGAAACTTTCTAATGGAGGGATGAGTCACCTGAGCCCATTCATTAAGCCTCCTGACACAAAGAACAGGAAATACAGGACATTGCCCAGAAATGAGCCTGACCTAAAAATGGCATCCCACAGAACCTCTAGATCATTGTATCATCCTCTGTATATTTGTATATGTTTTAAGAATTTCATTATTTAAAGGTTAAAAAGAAAAACATGTTTTCAGAATGTTCTTGAACCCCTTTGCTCTAACCCTCCTGTTAAGTCCTTCAGAGGTACATTTATTAGTTCCCTTTCCAGCCTAAGTACATTCACCATCCTGAACAGAGCCGAGTCTTTCTTTGATGGCTGAGGTCATCATTTCAGGCTGATTATAATAAACTTCAAACAGAAGTTTCCATAGCTACACATTTGAACCGTGGAAAGGAGACTGAACTGCCTCCACACTAGTTCCAGAATACTCAGGCATTGATCATAAATAGATCTCAGGCTCTTTTATGTACTAAGTATCACCATCACCTGTTTTATTGACATTTGACCATTTTCTGATACAATTTTACAAAGTATTCAAAATCCCAGTGTGTGAGAACTGGGCCTACTGAAACGTCCCGATTAGTTGATTCTGATTGGCCAAGATTTATGTTTTAGACCACAGAATCCATGATACAGGAAAGGTGCTGCTTACCCAGCCTCCTAGCCCACTTGCCAGAACCTTTTCTGAGAGATGACCAGCTCTGGGTATGTCCTAAAGCAGGTGAGGTTTACCCGAGATTTCATGAAGTACTAGTTGCAGCCATGTTTGGTGGAGCAAGTCTGGCATCCCAGCACCCTGGGAGGCTGAGACACAAGGCTGGCAAGTTAAAATCCAGCCTGAGCAAGTCAGCAATTTAGTGAGAAACTTTCCCAAAATTAAAAAGGGTAGCGAGGTAGCAGTGTGAAAGCCCTGGATTCAATCTGGAGTATGACAAAGAAAAAAGAAAAGGCAATAAGTGCAAAGAAAATGACCAAACCTTATTTGCCTTGCAAATAGAAAGGCAAAGAGTAGGGCTCTGGAAGAAAGGTCCTGTCCTTTCTTGCACAGTAACTGCGGAAACCCTCAGGCAGGAGATTGTCCTTCTGACTTGGTCCGATTTGCTCCTCTTCCTCCATCTTCCCCATCCCATTCTTACTTCCACTGGTCCGCAGGAGCGTGGCCACACTGCACATCAGCACCGTCTTGGCGGATCTCCCCTAACTCTGCAGTGCTTGTTCCTGTGGCCTCATTGTCAGTCACAGGGCTGAGGACACGGTTGCTCCTTCCCCGTGTCCTCTGCCACACGCTGGCTGCCCACTCTCCACGCAAACTCCTGGAATACATTGTCACTCAGTTTTGGGATGCTTTTTGACAGATTGCCTATTTACTCTCTCAGCTTTCTGTCCTGTATTTTCTGTCTGCTTGTGGCAAAGGGGGGGTACTTCTGTTTATTGGTTTTGTTTTGTTTTTGTGGGAAGGGTAACTTCCGGATTGAAGTCCTTGCTGAAAACTGACCTTTTCTTGCCTTAGTTTCTGCTCAATGCAATTGGCCTTGAACGTGCGCATCTGCCCTGTGGCTGCTGGAGAAGAGTAGGCACATTCTGCAGCTTGCCAACCCAAACACCAAAGAGGCTCAAACAGCAACCTTTCTGAGGTTGGTTTTACTTTTTCAAATTTCACCCTGGAATTTCTGAAACTTCACTTATGGCTGGGAGTAGAGATCAGGACTCTTAACAAACAAAGGAAAATTCTACAAAATTCAGAACTGAGTTTAGTGGAAAAGAATCTCTATCATGGAGATTCTTGCCCTTTTCTGAGAAGAGTGAAATAGAGTTCTCACCACATTTTCTTTCTTAAAGACTCCTTTTCTCTTTTACATCCAACTTTATTTCCTAGACACACACGCAAGGACATACATACACATACACTTCAAGACCCCCAAATACCTGCTACTCAAGAAGTACAATGGGTCCAAGTCTCAAGTTAAACTTCTGTGAAAAGAGGCCACCACCTAGAAAAGACATGGAAAATTCAGAGGGAAGAAATGTAGCTGCTCATGGGTTCCTATAGAGAAATGAGGTTGAAGAATAAGACTCCAGCAGAACCACGGAGGACTTGATAAGAAAGAAATTAATTATTTCACAGATAAGGAAAACCAGAGTCTATAATACAGGGGGTCAGTGAATAAGGAAAAAGACCCAAAATCAGGGGGAAGAGAGGCTGGGAAGCTGGACAAGGAAACGGGAAGTGACCCTAATAAAGACCCAGAGAAAATTATTTTCCCCTAAGGATCCATGGCTCAGGCCGGAGGAGGAAGGGCCTTCCAAGGAGACGGGACAGGGCATCCCTTCCAGATGACAAAAAAGAGAGGCTGAGGATAGAAATCAGCTCAACTTGTGATTTAAGGTAATAGCAGGGTGAACTAACCAGCATTCATAACTGAAGGGGACAGAACTTAGAGAAGAGGCTGCAGCTCCAAGAAGAGATAAATCTATGCCACTACTGGAGCAGCAGGGACGGGATTTAATGTTCCAAAACCTGAGTGGGGTGAACTGAACTCAGGCAGCTGTACCTGTGGGAGGCCTTGGGCCTTCTCCTGCCAGGAGTCTTCAGTTCTGCACCCAAGCTGCCAGGGTTTGCTGAGCTATAGTGGAAGAAGCAGGGGTCAGGGAGGAACCACAGGAGCAGAATGAAACAGAGTAGGAAGATGGGGTCTCGGGGAGATACGTTTTGTAGGGAAAAAAATCTCCTTCTGCCTTGTTAAATAGAAGGACTCTAAAGTTGCACAATGAAGCAATCTGTTTAAACCTAGACCTATAACCAACATTCCCTTAACACACGGTTATGGATTGCCTACCACATTCAATGCACCAGCTTAGCTGGAATCAAGAAGAAATAATCAAGAAGGGGATATTGAAAAGCATGGACCTACTGGGGATTTAGCTCAAGGGTGCTGCTGCCTGCCTCACAAGCACAAGGACCCGAGTTCAATCCCCGGTACAAAAACAAAACAAAGAAAAGCATGGACAAAAAGCGAAATTGATTTCCAAGTTGGAATATCAGTAGCTCAATTATAAGCAATACTGAATGACTGATTATCGTCTGATCTCAGTAGAGTCTATTCATCCACGCATCTAGCCAAGTGTCCGACAATAAGCACGCTAAACCTTTCCTCGGTGATGAGATTTATACCAGATGGTG
The DNA here is from genome assembly GCF_012274545.1 of Fukomys damarensis. Lineage (NCBI taxonomy): Eukaryota > Metazoa > Chordata > Mammalia > Rodentia > Bathyergidae > Fukomys > Fukomys damarensis. The sequence goes on along the minus strand of NW_022900927.1, from coordinate 57,702,592 downwards.
GGAACAGAAAGCTGAAAGGCATGATCCACAACCGCGAATAACTCTGTCTAACGAAAAAAGGGAGAAAAGAACAAAACAAAAATGATGATGCAATGTAAGCACAAATTACATGGGTGCTCAAGGTACTAGGAGAGTGGAGCATGGTAGCGCCTTATCCCAGATGGTTAAAGTAGAGGAAAGCATTCCAGACAGAGGGGATAGCACACCACAGAGAAGGATGAGCTTGTGCACAGAGGACAAATATCTCCCTGGGGTTGGAATCCACATAGCACAGGATCAACGAGGAGATGAAAGTGCAGTTTCTCAACCTTGGCTGTACTGACATTTTGAGTTGTATAATTCCGTCCTGTGCATTATAGGTTTAGCAGCATTCCTGGCATCTACCCACTAAGCACAAGTAACACAAACACACACACACACACAACATTCTCTGCAGTCAGAAATAGCTGCAGACAAGTCAAATGCCCCCTAAGAGACAACATTGTCCTCAGTTGAGAATCAGTAGATCAGAGGATAATGGGCCAATATGTATGAATGGGATTTGGGTGTTGCCTTTTAAGCAAAGAAAATCATAGAAATGACTGGTCCTTCAGACAGGCTGCTCTCTCCGCAGAACAAAGCTGGAGTAAAAGAGCAAGCACAAGGAGGCTACTGCAATAGTCCAGGCAAGGCAGGATGTGAGCACAAACAGTAACATGGTACTGTGACAGAGAAAGGAGAACCGGGGGAAGAGACAGATGATAAAAATGATGCTCATGCCCTCCTCTTCGCCCTTCCAGGCAAACAAACTAAATCTTAAAATGATTATAACTGGCAAATAGATTTACAGTGTGGTGATAGAAAAATGAATACTTCATGAAGCTTTCCTGGCGAGACATTTACTGCTTTTGCAAAAATCATTTCACATTAAAATTAATACATTCATTTATTTAACAACAACACTATTAACTTCTAGGGCCACCAGAAAGTAGGAGAAACTATGTGTAAATGAACATATGTAGAATTACATACATAAAATGAAACCATTCGGCTCACTGGGTTGGTGGCCTGCGAAAAAGGAAGAGACCTCAATCTCTCTCTCTTATTGATGTCTCAGAAACTTGCAGCATCCCAAGAATGAAAAATAATTCAGGCAAACAACACTGTCTTTTTTCAAGCAGATACTCCTCGCAGGGACCAAGCACATTCTCCTTCTGGACTCACACAGCACCCTTTACCCAGTGGTCTCAAAGTGTCCAGGCTTTTCCAAGGCCAATTCATTGTGTCTCCTCTGAGAGCACTTTTCCATGAGAAAAGTAAAATGCTCATGCTTGGATGGCTGTCAGACTGTGACACACAGGTACACCACTTACCTCCGTTCCCACTGAGAACCGTAAAAGCAACAGTACCATGTGCCCGGTAGCTGGCAAAATGGCCACCATATTCCACATACCGGGCTGTCCAACCCCGCGGCACTCTGGTCATCCTCTGGGTCCTTCTCCTCCTCCTCCTGACCCCTTCTCCAGATCCCGCCTAGCACACAGCTGAATCTCATGTTCATCTTTGCTGTACACTGACTCTGCATGACCAAAACACAAAACTCTGTGCTCCCGCAGGTTGTCGTGCAAACTGAAATCTAAGCAAAACCCTAAACAGTGCCTTAGCTAGGCATGGATATCACTCTGGTAGGACAAGCACTGGGTTGGCTAAATTAACATTTTTCTCCTTCAAAGTCTTTTTCATTCCCCTACCTTTTCTATTTCATTTTCAACACCGAAGTAGCTGACTTACTAAACCACTCTCCCTGGAGACTGCTGGTCTTTCCAAGGAGACTGTTACAGAAAAGGAAAAAAAAAAAAAAAAAAAAAAAAAAAGGCGTATTCTGCCCAAACTTACTATTACTGGAACACCTCAGGAGACATAACATTTATAAACTTCCTGTCACCCAATGTGCTGTTCAGAAGCCATTCATTTTAACTTAATTTGCAGGACTGAAAGTCTCAAGCTCACATGCTCTATAAAAAGTGACTTTTTTAGCTACTACCCATTATCATTTTCTCTCCTGACAAGGGTTCAAAGTTAAAGAGCTTCACAGAGCTGGAAACCCTTCATTTGTAGTTAAACAATGACTCCAAGACCATTCTTACCTGGAAGGCAACCATTTTCTCCCTTCAAAATCTAATAACAGGGCCGGGGATTTAGCTCAGTGGTTCAGTGGCCTGCCTTGTGAGTGCAAGGACCAGAGTCCAATCCCGGTACAAAAAAAAAAATCTAATAACAACATCAATGTATAGACTACTACTACGCAGCTGGTGATGTACTGCTTTAGAGTAAATGAATACTTCATAAAAATCTTTGAAAATGTGGCTTAAAAATCGTTTTTTCTGTTGCATGGTCTTCCTTTATTTCTTGTAAAATTTACAATAAAACAATAAAGTTATTATCCATTGAACTATAGATGATTTAGGGTGAAACATGGATTTCTTTCCACTTACTTTACACTGTCAAGCTAATCAGCTTAAGAAAGCCAAATAGAATCACATCATTTATAAATTGATACTATATTCACTCTACTGTTCCAGGAAACTAATTTTGGTAAAATAATCAATGGCTTTGATTTTGCCAATTCTATCCACTGGTCACTTTTATGTCCTTACTTTGATTGACATTTATCTTTTTTCTCCTCTTACTCTCTTACTGGACGGCAGTACTTTTGGGAGATTCCTCAACTCTTTTCCCATTTACTCCAGTGATTATCTGATTTAAACCATGATCTCTCCATTTTCCAGATATTCTCCTTTGTTCCTTGTGTAGTGTTCAATTTAACAACATTTTGCTCCTCTCTTACAAAAAGAATTGCTTCCAATATTCTCTTAACTGTCATAACAGAGTTGTTATTGTTTATAAATTTTCTTCGGTTCCCTAAATTCTGTTTCTTCAGGGGTCAGTTTTTTGTGATTATATTTTCCTTTTCTTCTATGCCATGAATTTCCTCAGCTAGAAAGCTGAGTAGGAGAAGGATTGTCAACTAGCAAGTTTCTTTTTAGGATGACAAGGTGAGCAGGTAAGAACCAGCTTTATTACAGGCTATCTAAATGACAGAATATACAGGGGTTTATGCCAGGGATAAAACATCCACACTAACAGCTCATAATTCTCCCCAAATGTTTGTTTGACTTCCTTTAGGAAAGAACACTCTGGATTTTTGTTCTGTTGATGTTATTCTTGCTTGGAGCAAGGTACTTTGTTACTAGACTCTTTGAAGGAGAAAGTAGACAATGTGTCCTTAGAGAAACAGGGCTTTAAATATAACCACCAGGTTGGGGGCCTATTACGCAGTACAGTGAATATAGATAATGTTAATATAGACTTCAAAAGCCTAAAAGAAAGGATTTTGAAAAATTTTGCCACAAAGAAATGGTAAATGTTTCAGGAAATAAATAGGTTTAAATTGCTTTAAACGTTACCCAATGTATCAAACATTACGTGGTAGCCCATTGATATGTACAAGTTTTGTGTTTCATGACCCATTTAAAATAAAAATATATAACTTTCAGCTCTCTGCCTTCTACAGACACTCAGTCCCCCTCTGTGATGTGCCTTCTCCGAGTGTGAAGTACGAAGACTTTCTGGAGAGTTCTATGAAGACTGACTCTGTTCTCCGCTTCTGAAAATATTATGAGGAGTTTTTCTGTAACCTATCCCACCAAACTTTAAGTGGAAACAGCCCATTAGTCGCTTCGCTTTATGTAAATTGAGGGCATCAGTTTTGCTCTTAACTATTCATCAGTCTTTGTAAATCCAATATGAAATTTGAATGCACATATTATTTAAAAAATTTTAGCAAAGTATATCTCCTCCTGACAGAAGCCACAATATTTAAATAACTTCCCAGGAACCACACATGCATGACAGTCTTTCAGAACCACATTTCAATGGTCAAAACTTTCCCCACTCAAAACCCTATTATTATCATTCATGTTATAGAGACTCCTCTGTCATTATGCGGTGTTTAATAATATAGAGATCAAGTCTGAATTCACTTGAGTTCTGTACAAAACTTTTTTCAGGATTCGAGGTTTTGCATGAGAATTTTACTTGTCTGTAAAGATTCAGACATTTATTTTTGCCAAAAACTGTTTGAAAGCACCTATGCATTTTCTCTGAGAATTATTAAGTGCTATCAAATGCCGACTCAATCTTCCACTTGGGAAAGCTTTCTTCTTTAGATCTCTTGAGATTACGTATATACCATTTGTGCTGCCCTTACTTTCAGAAACCACCCATACTTATAATTTCACATATTTTTTTAGCTACTGCACGGATTAACTTTGCCGTTGTCGTGTCACCTCTTTGACCACTCCATCCACGGCCTAAGAAACCACCTTGGGTTCTCTCGGTGGTAACTGGTGCCATCTTCTGCAGTTTTTGTTATGTTCTTTCATCTTCCGAAGATTTTAAGAACTTTTTTCTGTTTCCTTTAGCGGGTCATTTTTTTAAATACGTTCTACCCGTAACTTCAAGGCAATGGTTCCTTTCTTTTAAGTTACAAAAATGTTCCAGATGCATCATGTGTTAATTTTGTTTGTCTGTTTGTGCATCCTTTACTGAAAAGAGTTTTATTCAGGCCCTCTCTTCTGATGGGTAAGTAAGTCACAAATATTACTCTTAATCCGCCTCGGCTTCTCCAAAACATATCTTGTATTCCCTGTCACCTAGATGCCAAAAGAACTCTCCTCTCAGATATTAATGAGGGAAAAAAGCGGTGACCACTTATACACGCACCCAGGTACACTATGTCCTTATGGCAGATTGTATTTCATTTTCTAAGCTGTCCGTGACAATGTCCGCCCTCTCACACGCTCTTCTGTGGTGTGAGCATACCATCTCCCCACCAGGGAGTGGAGTCTAACACCTCCCTTAAATGGGTGCTGGTCTCAGTAATTCACTTATGCCCAAAGGGCCTGGCAAATGGGACCGCTTCATGATTTCAGAAACTAGACAATGTCAAATAAAGGTCATGCAGCTTCTGTCTGCTTGAGCTCTGCATGCTCCTCTTAGAAAGCCAGCTGTTGTGCTCTGCCATGTCCAAGCCACAGGGACAGGCCATGCATAGGTGCTCTGGTTGCTGTTGCTAGTTGAGTCCAACCTCCAACTCATTCTAGTGCGGGTGTCAGACATGACAGTGAAGAATCCCCTGCAGGATTCCAGCCCTCTACCATTTGGAGGCCCCATTTATTGTGGACGAAAGAGTACCCATCCATCTACTGACCCATTGAATTCATTAGCATAATCCAGTGCCTGCTGCCTTTAGCTTCTAAGTTTGGGAATAGTTTATAATTCAGCCAGCCACTGAACAAGCTTTCAAAGTCAAATTCTCATATGACTCCAACATTTATACAGTATAACTTCGATAAACTGAAAATGAAGCAGCTCTTCAACCCACTGCTTGGTGTGTATTAGTAGAATAATCTATTCCTGGATATATTTCATAGAAACCCAAAAACCAGTATAAGGAATGCTAATTACCACTGCTTTTCTATCCCTTCTTTTCCCTATCTCTTTTTATGGCTGACTGCCCATCGCAGAATACAAGGTTCCACTCCATGTACGTACCCTGTCGGTCCTTTGTATAATGAAGGATTCCTCTGTGTAACCATGGAGAGATGAGAAGGTGAAAAAAGCCACGTCCGCTCCTGAAAGGAATTTCCACGTGGGGCATGCGGAAGTATGGGTGAGGCTTGCTCCTGAATAGGGCAGCCCCTTCCTGCCTTTGCCCTCTCTGGCCCTGCTAATCTGCTTTAGGATTGTGTAGCACACCTGCCATTAGAGTTCCCTAAGGCTCTTTCAGTCTCGCCCTCACCTTATTGTAATAATGCAAACAGCCCCAGCAACTGACAAGCTGTGTGGCTTCCAGAAGGGTTTCAAGCACAGAGTGTGGAAATTATGTCCATTATTCACGATTTGGGGCACACCGAATAAGGTATTTCCCCTTTGAAGATAACAAATTTTGACATGTTAGATCACCTGCAGAGTAACCATACCTTCCACCGTATTCTGCCTGCAATGTGGTACCAAACCAAGCACAAGATGCCAGAGAAGTACCACAGGACCAAATAGTTCATTCTTTAGGTCCACGGTGCCTCTACTACTCATAAATATATTATGCCTTCTTTGACCTTTTATTACTTTCAACCCAGACCATATCTTGGGAGTGACTCATTCTAAAAGTTTATGACTCACTATGTAAACTAATATCTTTTCTCTTTTCCTAAATTTGTCCTCTCTGCCCATTCTTGTGCTTGGGAATTTGGTGAGCACGGTCATATCGATGCCCTTTGTGGCTTTAGCAGCTTTGATTGTCTCCCCATGCAGTCTTCATCTCTGTGGGCTGGAAGTCGTAATCTTCTTAGTTTGACCTCATGTCTTAGCCCATGTGTTCCCTTGGTTCTTTCATCTGCCCTTCACTGGCCTTTCTAAGAATCATATTTCTTTGTTAAGAGCTACTAACCACACACACTGCTGCAAGAGCAGGTGTTCCAGCCTTATCTTTCACTCTCTCTCTAGTGGGCTATTCAATCAAGCATGCTTCTATGGATTAGGAGGTGGGGGAAAACTGGACGGGAGAAATGTTTCAAAAACAATATTTCAAAGAAATATTTTGTCACCCAAACGATGCAAGGGGAAATTACTCCCCGGACCCCTTTAGTATCTATTCTAACTTGAATGATATAATTTCCAAAGCATGAGGGAGCTACAGAGGTAGGAAGTGTAGAAAAACAAAGAAGCTTATTTCTGTACAAGTGTTCATAGAGGGGGAAGAAACAAAAATCAGGGGGGAAATCATATATTGTGTACATGGGGAAAAATTAAAATAGGATGGCAGCTTCATTTTGATATTTTGGTTCTTAGAAGCTGTTGTTTCTGTAGGAATGGGGAAAAAATAAACAAGTGGAACAGAAGGTGTTATACACAGGAGGAATATAAACAGACTCGTGTTAGTGCTTTCAGGAGAGTGCCAAAGTTCCTTCTCAGTAGGGATTTCCAAACACCAGACTCAGGACTAGAGATGAGCTGCCATTCTTGGATCCGCGTAGGATGCTTGTTATAAAAGTCTCTGGAGCCCCTATTCCTGGAAATGCTGGTTCAGTAAGACAAGGCTAAAGTCTGGGCCAGTATCTAGGAAATCTGAGTCTCTGATACTTTTGTTGTTGTTGCTTTTTCTTCAGCACAACTGGATGTATAAGTAGGCTTATGAATCACTAATCTAGATCAGTTATCATTCTCCAAACCTGAAACTGTTTGAGTTTTCATTGCTTCATGTTTTAGCAGCAGACTCCTCTTTGAAAATGAAATCAATACAAAGAATCTGAGCATAGAAAATCTATAAGAGTTGTTCCCCTCTTAAAACGGGTGGTGCCCAGATGAAGATCTCCTTTTCCCTCCTTTCCTATGTGATCCAACAAATCATCAGGAAATTTTTAAGGTGACACTGGCATGGGTTGTAGATTACTGTTCTTGTCTCATTCGTTAGTTTTACTGATGTGGGGACTGACGCTCAGAGAGCTGATGTCTGCCAAGCTCACATGGTAAATTAAAGGGTGAACCAAGGCTAAGAACCAGAGCAAACTTCCAGGCTGTGTGCGGCAGCAGCCTGGAACACAGGTCATTGCAAGGCCGTGGGAGCACCCTTGTGAAGAGTGGACTAGGAGACCCTTCTTGGTGGCCCGATGCTGTTCTTCCCAGAATTTTGGAGCTGACCTTTCCACCATGACTGCCCTTCACTAAGGGCAAGGAACCTGCATCCACTCACCTTCTTACAAAACCTGCCTTGTTGATAACTTCAGAAAAACTCCTACAGCCTCCCTACAGGCAGCCCCTGCTAAACCAAGAAGAAAACAAAGCCCAGAGCCTTAATTCCCATGAACGAGCCTTCTGTTAGTCATCTGCATTCTTTTGCTCAACCTACTATCAACTCTAAGTTTTAACAGACTACGTGTACGTGTAAGTTACAAAGCATAGTAAAATAAATTCTCCTGAACCTTCCACCCAACATAAAATTTCCAAAATAAATGCCCTTCCCCACAACCTCCCTACCACCAGCAGCCATAATGTTGATTCTTGGTTCTCTATCCTTCTCTTGCATTTATTGTACAGTTGCCACTTATGGCTATATACCTGACAAGTCTGGGATTGGGTCCGCTCGGCTTAGAACTTTAAAAGTGACATCATACCACAGCTATTATGCCTCCCCTGTGACATCCATGTTCCTGACATTCATCTATGTTGACACATGTCGCTGAAATCCACCCAGTGTTCACTGCTGCAGGTGTCCCACATAATGGAATTTGATCTGTAAAGCATTGTTACAGGTACTGGGATATAGCAGTGAGCAGACCCAATCTCTCTCTCTTCCTGGTGTGTAAATCTCAGTGAGAAGCATACACTGCACAATTTTTCATCCTGTCTCCTGCCAAGGCACATTTAGACTTGGGGAATTTTTACCCTTGAATTCTTACTTTTACATACAGACCTCCAGGGACAACCTGTGGTGTTTTATGCTCATGTATTAGAGTCTCTCTAGGGCAGTAGATCTCAACATTGAGGGAAGATTAGAGCTGCCAGGGGAGCTAATTTACCACAGCTACTAACGTTAACAGGTTAAGAGCTTAAAACTCTCAACATACAACTTAAAACAGAGCCACACACCCAAGTTCTAATGGGAGGCCACATAGTTTCTAGCTTCACTAGAGGCTGATAGATTTTTCTGGGTTCCAGAAAGCTAACTATTGATCATTCTACTCCCAAGAAAATGCAAGGCAACCTGCTGCAGTAAAAAGATGGGCTTGAAATCAGAAAACTCATTTAAGTTTTCTGACACTACAACAATAAATACATTATCCTTTCTGGGCTACACTTTGCAAGTCTGTGAAATGAGAATATTTTAAACTCCTAGCTTATAGGTTTTGGTCTAATCAGAGAATCCTATGTCAGGCATAGTTACTGCTCACTGTTTCCTGTGTTCTGGGCTCCAGGCTAAAGCCCTGACACTGTTATCATATTGAAGCTTACGTTCTCTGTGTCACACAGAGAGGAGGCCATTTAGGTGATGTGCTTCTGCTCCCACACTAAGGAAATCTGTATTTTCTTTTTACCTTCAATCTCTCCAATTCCAGTTTTTAAAAAACTAGACTGCAAGAAGTATGACTTTCTGAACCATAATCTCTTCTTTAAAAGCCACACAGTATTGTACAGTAGCTACCACACTGATTCTTGCCAGTATTCAGTGGAACTTACTCGGGATTCAAAAAGCCTTTGTACCTCTCACTATTACTGCTACTGCTACTGCTACTACTGCCTTCCTTTCATTTTGTTTTCTTAATTTCCTATCTCATAAAAGACATCACCATCTGCCCAAGCTAAAAGCATAAAAATAATTTCTGATAATGCACCCTTCCTCAACCTCCACATTCCTTCACCAAGACCCATCAGCTCCCTACCTCTTCCCAGATGACTGCTACTCCACATCCTGGAGTGAGGCTCTGTCACCTTCCATCTCTTCTGTGTTCCATGGACTCCCTACTGACCGCGCGCAGTGCTCCTGTCCTCCTATATGCAACCTCCACACTCCAGACAGACTTTCTGAGACCAAACATGACTGATGAACTCTTCCCAAAGTTCACGAGGGCTACACTTGTCCTTGCAAGTCTCAACTTCTCAGCACCAAGGTGAGGCCCAGCCCACTCTGGCTCCATTTCTCTCTCTAATCTTTCCACAACTCATCATTTAAGAGATTTAAAAACTGGAAAAAAAAAAGAGAAACTTGTCTAGTCTGTAAGAGCCATTTATTGACAGAATAATGATGATCACCACAGTAATATTACAATAGTGTTGATGGATATTATAATGATGATGATCATTATTGTCTTAATGTGCTAATTTCCCTACATGCAATACCTCCTTAGCCCTAACAGCCCAGGTTATGGCCTTTCAGGATATCAAAAGACAAGTGTCTTTCATGTATATCCTCCTTGACCAAGGGCCTCATGTATTCACTGGTAAGATTTACAAGAGACTCTCACCCCTGACTGACCAAATTCAGCAAAGAAGCCAATCCCCAACTCCCAAAGTGTGCATCCTCTCAGAGTTGTATGCCCAGGACCAAATGCACAGTGTTGTCAGAGGTGTAGCAAAGACTCAGCAACACAAAAAGAAAGAAGAGAAGGAGGAGAACACCTGGATCTTAACCCTCTTCAAGTGACAACTAGGCACACCAGGTGGTCATGGGCCAATAATTACAACTCCATTAGGAGAAAATGACCATAAATTGAGTAGTCACAGCACTGGTTTAATAATATTTAGTCGTGGTTTTTTTTGTTTTTGTTTTTTTTAATGCACTCTCAAAGAAAACAAGCACAGCTGAAAAATGATCTCTTTCCCATCCAATATATCTGAAACCATCTAAAACCCCTTTTCCTCTTTTGCTCCATGTTCCTCACTAGGCTGTCCAGAGGCCCTGCCTCTCCTCCTCCTCTACCTCCCCAGAGTAGAAACCTCTGTCCTGGGCCTCGGGGCTGGCCTGAAATCATGAGAGCTGTCTTCTGGGGAGCTTCCTCTGGGATTGTTCATTTGTTTCCTTTGCAGAATCACCTTTGGCAAATCCCTGAACTACAGCTTCTGAGGTCAGAGCCCTGAGCAGCCTAGTGACCACCAGTTCTTCTGACACAGGCTCCAGTGCAGTCTCTGGGAAGCTCTTGACTGTGCCAGACAAAGGAGCAGTTGGCATTGTCGTCTGCAGCAGGAAGGCGCGTCTCCTCCGGAGTTTTGTTTCCCTGTACTCTTTCTCTATCCCATTCCGGAAAGCTAAGTGGAATTCATAACAGCTTTAATTTCTTAAATTGGCCTTTTGGTCCTTAGTACAGTATTGTTTGCTGAAGCTGAATATCTCTTTCCCTTATGCTGCCCCTTTGGTTCCTGGCCAAGGCATCTGTTTTTCTAACATGCTTTTTTAATGAGTCTTGTGGAGTCTCCCGAGGTGAGAGAGAGCTATCGAGTCCATGAGTTCTGGGTCTGCCCAGTAGGATTCTTTGTTCATATAAATCCTGCCTGTCTGTTCTAGCTTTGCTTTCTTAAAAAATGGAATAGTAACAATCAGGATATATGTTGCCAACGGACCAGCATCTAACCCAGACTCCAGCTTCATCCATTGAGACCCAAGCTGGCTACCCACTGAGGTCTCCTCTTTCATATCTACCCTCACAATGGGTTCTATACATCCAAGCGCACGTGATCGCACTGCTATGTTATGGTTTGAATTTATGTGTCCCTCTAAAATTAATAGGTTCCAACTTAATCCCCAGCGTGGAAGTACTAAAAGGTGGGGCCTCCGGGAGATGACCAAGTATGGAGGGCAGAACCCTCATGAATGGGATTAGCAACCTTATCAAAGGGCTGGAGGGAACTAAAGATGCAGCAACAAGGTGCCATCTTGCAAGCAGAAGCTGGACCCTCACTACACCCTGAACCTATAGGTGCCTTGATCTTAGACTTCTCGACTTCCCAGACTGTGAGAGACACATTAACCAGTCCCAGATATTTTTTTACAGCAACACCAATGAACTACAACACACCACATCGCCATGAAATTCACTTAGTAATCTTTGAGTGTTTTACCTGTTTCTACTTGGTCCCTCCACACATCTGTCTATAGTAGCCAGTCTACAATCAGCTGGTAAAACTGTTGGAGAAGAGGAAAGAGATAGAGTGTCCAATTTTTTAGAGTAGATTCTAACTTTAAAACTTTAATATGTTTTGGGATACTGGTTTTGTTAAAATTTGATTATTCCAGATCAGTCTAAGGTTTTATTTCTTTCTTCTGTATTTTGATCATTTTTTTAACCTAACAGTGACTAGAACATTATTAAACTTTGTCTTTCCAGCTGCTCAGCTGCTAAAAAATTTAATATCATCCTTGATCTTTCTTTTTCTTTCACATTTTATGATCAATCTGTCTGGGCATCCTGTTGGCCTTATCTTCAAAATATAAGACACCTTAATCCTATGCATTGGAACAGAAGCTGGGTAATGCCCACTGCCACTACCTAGCTCAGGCCACCTCACTTCTCTGCTAAAATTCTGCACCACTCTCCATGCCCCCTGCCTCCTTTCTATGCTAGCGTCGATTCCCAATGCAGCAGCTGGAGAAATCCACTTAAAACATGCATCAAACAATGTCTACGCAAAACCCTTCACCAGCGTCCCATTTCACTCCGAGTAAAAGTCAGAGTCCTTACAATGACCTTGAAGGTACTTTATCGGTGTCAAGTCGTCTCCTGTTGTCTCTGGCTTCCTCTGCTCTCATTTCACCCACCTCCTTCTACTCACAGTAGACATCACTGCTCTTCCCTTTAACACCGTGTAGCTCACCTCCTCCTCCCCTAATTCAAGTCTTTTGGAAATAGCACTGTCTCAGTAAGGTCCGCCTCAACCACACCACTTCCTCTCTCCTAAGATCTCTCTCATCTTCATATATTTTACTTTCTAAGCACTCATCATTTTTGACCACATAATAAAATTTGTCTCTAAATTATGTTTATTGTCTGCTTTTCCAACTCAAATGTAAAATACACAGAAATTGCTTTTTTTGTGTGTCTTTGCTGTTCAAACTTTGTTTCCATTACCCAAGATCAGTATCTGATGTATAGCAAATACTTACCTGATGAGTGATTAGTCAGTGAATGTCTCCCTTTCCTCTCTGTCTAATGCTAGGCTTGAATATGTATGGTTCTCATGCATGTCTGTTTGCTGAAAAATATCTGAACTGCTCATCTGAGGCTTCTCTCTTTGCCTCTACTTAATCTGTCCATACACTTCTCATTCCTCCACTTGCCCTGTGCTGCTGGCGAGACTGAAGTATGTGTCAGGTACTGTGTGACTTCCTAGGAATGGGCCTCTTAAATGGTCTTTTTGGTCTTTCAATCCGAAAAAAAAATGCCCTTGAATTGTTTTTCTACTGTAACAGAATAATATGCCATATTGTCTAAACATTGTAGGTTCTTTCTTTCTGGTTTTTAAATAAAATCTAGTACCTCTTCTTCATTCACCACCTTTAGAGTCCTGGACATCTAAATGCATAGCCAGGGCTTACACTGTCAACAGTCCAGAGGCAAACTGAGACCATGGAGTTGATATGGCACTTAAGTAAAAGATAAAATCCAAGAGGTTATGACCTCTGCGGCTTCCCTATTTGCCTGAAGATCACTATCAAAAGGGTCAATATCTGGAGAGGCCCATCTTTGTGCTTGTCACAAACCACTGAAAGCCAGTCTCAGTGGGCTCTGGGTCCTTGACTGTATCAGCAGTTTGGAGTCCTCCCTGAAGAGGTGGCTGAGATCCAGGGCAGATCTTTATCAGGTAGAAGAAGGGCTGAGCCAGGCAGGCCCAAGTCCTCCCCAAATTCACCACCAAGTAAAGCCTCCTCGCCTTCTGTGGGGAAGAGCGAGTAAGGGTGAAGCAGAGGTCAGGTGGAACCTGTAATAAATGTCCCTTCACAGGGAGATGTCAGGACCATTGTCAGTGTTTTTACCATACCACATGACATTACAGTGCTAAGCAGAGTGGATGTATCTAGGTTCAATCACTAAACTTCCCTGAGTATTCTCCTTTATTCTTCATACATATAATTAGTTTTTTTAGGATTGTCGTTTTACAAGAAACCATTAATAAGATCAGGGCAGGAAACTTGCCCATTTGAGTCTCTGCCATAATTCCAGATCCTAGCATGGTGCCTGGTACATAAAGGCCACTTCATTAATATTTGTTAAATGAAGAATTCAGATCAAATACATTTCATTCCAACAAAAAGAAAATCACTTTTACATGACAAATCCAGATGATGGAAGCTGCTGCATACAGTTTGATTGTTATTTTACTACGTGGAGGTTTAAATTAGCCAATACTTGTCACGGGACCCCGTTCACTTCGTGTCTGGAGACGACAGTGCAGGCTGTGAAACAACAGGTGTTATAGTTAATAAAAGAAACCACTGGGTCCGACGAGGCATCTGAGTGTGTTCTCCCCGATAATTGTATTGTTTCAGGATATTCCTAACTAACCATCTAAGGTTCATTCGTGCAAGGAAAAACTATGTTTACAATTATCCCAAATATACCTCCCACAGTGCTCCAACCATTTCTCCAGAATAAAAGCTCTGTTCCTTTTTCCCATGAAACATGTGCTCTTTTGAATCATAAAAATAGATTTTGTCACCATTCAGCACTTAACCAATGGCTTTGGATTTCTGAACTGTGCTGAGGGACAAAATGTGTGCTCTAATATGCGATTTAAATGTATGTTTCAAAAGGAGCTTGTGGGACAAAGTACACACAGCCAGGCAATCAGAGGAAGCTTCCAGAGAGCCACTTAAAACGTTGAATAAAACATACTATGGAAAACATAAAGGTCAAAATTTGATAAAAACAAAATGAAAATGTCAATTACACGTATGGATTCTTCAGTTAACGGCTCAGCTGTGTCATTTCGTGGGAATTTTTGAAGATAGTTGCGTTGGTAACTTTTAGAATCTCGAGTTAGAGAATATTCTAGAAGTAACAGACATTAAATATAGAATATAGGAATGGCCAAGCATCTCCTGACATCATTTCATGGCGATAAGGGCCGGGAAGAAAGTCCCACTAGGTCCAGAAGTCCCTTCCAGCTACCAGCTTCCTTTCCCTTTATGTTCAGTCTCAGTTCTCCCCCAGCATGCTTTGCTCTCGTTTCCTCCATGCCCACGCTTCATGTGGTTCTGTGACGTGCTGAGCGGTGCCTTCTCCTCTAGGTAGTCTCCTGAAGTGTATCAGCAAATGTCTCCATTTGCTCAGTATCTCAGATCTCATCCTGCGGCCTTACAGAAACCCTTTCACTCCTCAGCACCTCTCCTCTCCCTAAAAGTATCTCTACGGGCCTGACCTTTCTTCACAGTGACGCTCATCACAGTTGTTGGTGTTCCCCACTTCTGGCCTCAGCCTTTTCTCACTTTATTCTCTTGCTGTCAGTGATTCCAATCACTCCCTGAGCACCTCCACCCTGATAATAATTCTCAGTCTTCTACCTCTGCCCACATTTGACATTTCTACTTGGACACAGGCCTCTCTCAAGCTTAACCAGAGCCAAAGGAAACTCACTGTCCTCCCACAAAAGGTTCTTTCTCCTGAAACTGCCCCCATGTCCAAAGCTGGAAGCCTGACTTCTCTGTCTGCAATTTCAGACCCAAATCTTTTACCTGTGTCTCAAATCCATTGTCTCTTCCTTGTCCCTGCTGTCTACTTCTTAATCCTGGTCCTATTCTTCCTCTGAGAAGTGTTGCAAAGGCCTCTTAGCTGATTGCTTTTTCTCCGGCCTTGACAATGTTATTTCTATGCTCCTGCTGCCAGCAAAGTTATTAAACTAATCGGATTATGTTACCTCTGCTTAAAAATCCTTCTCTGGCTCCCCAGTAACTACAGAATCAGAGCCAAGGTCATTGAGGGCACTCTAAGTCCATCTTGATTTGATCCCTACTCACCTTTTTCAACATTAGTTGCTATACACCCCCACCTCTGAATCTACCTTTCAGCAATTTACAGCTTCTTATAGGTCCCTACACACACACAACCAGAAAGAATTTGCTTCACAATACACTTGAGAAACATCACATTTCTTTAGTTTTCTACTTCAAATTAAAACTGCCTCAGTCTTTCTTTGCCAGGGTTGGTGAGAAATATAGCCCCAGCTGTTGGTCACCCCCGCTCCACTGAGTTCTGTGAGAATCTCAGAGTTCACACAGGGAACAGATCCCATCCTGGGTCCCCTTGGTCTTCTGGATTATTACTATTCCTTCTTGCATAATGCCTTTTTAAGGCTCTCTAAAGGACATGAGAGGTAACAGTCATAGTGGTTTATCCTTAGATAACACTTACTATGTGCTAGCCACAGTTCTAAGCCTTTTGCATAAACCTTAGCTCACATAGTGCTATGAGGGAGGTACTCCCAGGGCAGCAGGATACGCTGCCCCAGAGCACGACACTTTGGCAAGTGGATTATTTTGAGCTGAAGACAACTGAGAAGGAGCAGGATATAAGTTTAGTTTCCTTCATCTGTCAGGAAATTTAAAGTTCATTACCAGATGGAGGTGGCTTATCAATCTGAAAATGGCCCGGGAAGAAGTTATATAACAAACTTTACTAAGTAGGCTTTTTCTACCATTAGCTTCCCATATGGTTGCTTGTCCATAATTTGACACTTCCGGTGGATCAAATGCCTTTCCCTTTGTTTTATCCCTCCTCTAAGAATGTCTTGCTGTGGTTGAAGATGATCTATAAGCCGGGCTTCTAAAGCACTGCTCACGGTACTCATTTCTGAGTATCCTCTTGTATTGCATATGCCATACGTGGGTTAAAAAGCTTGCTTGTTTTGTTGTTGTTGCTCTTGCTGTTAATCTGTCACTTTTTTTTCACAGCAGCCCTTGTCAAGCATGTAGAATGGTAGAAGGAAGATTAACACACTCTCTATCACTGTTCTTAGAAGCCCCATTTTGAAGTGGAGAAACCAAGGCACAGAGGTTAGGAAAGTGGCTTTGACTATATGTTGGTCTAGAGGATTCCTTAATAGGAGATTTATAGTGAAGTGAGAAAATAAAATATGATTTTGCCTACCTGTTTTTTGTCTTCTGCGCTCCCCAAAGAAAAAGTAGCAATAAGGATGACAACTAAAAGCATCTATTGATCCTTAGATGTAAAAATTAGCCTTTGAAAGCAATCCAATCATTTGCTCTTACACACACACACAGACACACACATCAGGATAAGAAAATATTACAACTACTTTTCACCAGAATTCCTATCCCAACACTGCAGAGTCTTTCGCAAGTTGCTATAAAGATGGACTCAATCTCAAGTATGCAAGGAATGGCAGTACTTCCAGAACCCTTCAGACTGGGCTCCCCTCCCACTCCCAGGCTTCCTAAGAAACAAGGGCTCCTGGCTGTGCTTCCCTGTCCTACTTAGAGCCAGGTGCCCTGAGCAGCTGCCTTGACTCTGTTTCCTACACTTAGGGAGCTCCCACCCCAAGGCCTCCGCTGATTCTTCTGATCTTCAAGCTGGCCAATGAAAAAGTTCCTCCACTTCTGCCAGTCTCCTGCTGTGGACAACAATCTCTGTCCTTTCTATGTGCAAGGACTCAGCTAGACCCTGGGTGAGACAGAAGAATGAATAAGCCATTATTCCTGCCCTCTGGGCGCTTATAGGCTAATGATATAGGGGGAACTAATTAGCTTCTAAGGGGAAAGAGGTATCTCAGGTTGTCCCATTTTTGCTTACATTCAGGTTAGACAAAGGCACACCAGTTACTTCTTGGTTTTGCAAATGAATACCAAGGAGAACAACACTGCCAAATCGATACACTTTAATTGGAAGTGTTTATGAAACCCAGGAGAATTTCCTAAATGTATTAATTGCTTCCCAAGGAAATATAAAATTCACAATTACTAAAGCCATGAAAATTAATACAATGACATCTCTAAAAGATTGCTTTGTAAACTGTTGCTAAATGCATGAAAATAAACCACTTGACCTTTTAAAAAGTTTTAAAAAAACAACTCTGAACATCAGTATCTAAGAGTTGTTTGACTTGAAACTAACAAACTTAGTGTAGTATTGCAATTTATTTAGCAGAGATTTCATTAGTTTTAGAAAAGTTATTTCAACAAAGAAGGTGGCTAAAAGGTTAGATGTGAATTATCCTCCCATTCCTTCTATACCTACAATATATTAGTAGACATTCAAAGAATCTTAGTTCTGAATTTAGATTTTAAAAAGTATTTTGAAGTGAAAATAGCAATTTTTTTGTATTCTAAGATTCTTTTTTCAGTTAAAGTTTACACTGAATTACATCAGACAGTAAACTGAAGGGCTGTTCCTCCATAAAACACCACTCAGGCACAGCTTTAAAACCTGAAATCTTCCCTTGAAAAGAGCCTTCCTTCTTATGTGCAAGGTCATTCCTTCAGTAAACGTTCCTCACCTGCTTCCATGGGTGTTGCATAGTAGGAAATACAGAGAGAAATACCAATCCCAAGCCTCAAGAAGTACACAGTCTTAAGAGAATGGAGATACTTGCTTTATCAAATTCAAGTACACTGGGAAGTAGAAGCCCAGGAAAAGAGACCTAACTGTCCCCCGGTGACAGACTCTAAAGAAGGAGGAAAACTTCACCTGGCAGTGAAGATGGGCTCATTCATTCCAGCAAAATGGCCGTCAAGGGCTAGAGACACCAAGACCCGAGCGATGTGTTAGGATGGAAAATGAAACATAGTTCAAATAGACCAGATCCTACAGTACAGGGGGCCAGTGGGCCATAAGCTGCATAACTAAGCAAGGCCAAATAGGAAAAATGATTAATTCCTGGGCATTTATTATGTACCAGGCACAGCAATAGGTATTTTAAGAGGATTATTTTATTTGACCCCTTCGACCTTTAAAGTACTATTATTATTCTAATTTCACTTATGAGAAGAGTGAGGCTTAAAGAAGTCACATTACTAGCTTGAGATATGACAGCTAGTCAATGGCTTTGAGACGAATAATCTTTCTTTGGAGTCCATAAACATAACCACCTTTCAAATAATTAAGAATCGTGTACAGTCGCCATAGGGGTTGACACAGTATCTTGTAGGGAATGGGAAGCCACCGATGGGTATGAGGCATGGGGTGACATCGAACATATGATAAGGTCTGTAATAGAGACTTTTCAGTTTTGCACACTTATGTTTTGGGGGTAGAGAGGGCCAGAAGAGAAGCAGGGCACAAAGACCAGTATCCCAGGAAGGAAGAGTGTGTCTCTTAGGAAGAAGAGAAAACAAGACCTGACTTGGGCAGCAGCTGTTGAAATAGATTGGAGAAGACCGGTGCCCAAGATATTTAAGGGGCAGAATAAGAGAAGCCCAGGCAATACTGTTGGACATTGGGTGCGGGGCAAGCGTGGAAGGGTAAAAAGGGCCACACACAAGGAAGAGACCCTCTTTCTGACTTCTGATGTTTCCTTAAAAATGAAAAGACATCAATTCATATAAAACTCCACGCTTCTCTCTCTTCCCTTCTACTTTCACACTCTTCAAGCTATAGCACTCTACCTGATAGGAAAAACAGAGGATTCCTTGTTCTTCTTCTCTCCTGGGGGGAAGTTATTCTTAGGAGGTACTTTCTGTTTTGCATTGCCAAGAAATGGGGAGCTTAACAATTTTAGAAAACAACCTAATAATCGGTGCATGACCAAGAAAATTAAGAAAGAAGATAAAACAGTGACAATTGAGAGTGAATAAGCCACAGGCCATGGTTTGGGGCTCTTCAGTGGCTACAGCAGCTTAGATGGTCTATGTGGCCAATTCTGCTGGTTGTGCAGTTGGCTTCTAACTGCTGGTCCTGCATGCTCTTTCTCTTGGATGCTACTGGCTTGTGGTGGCTCTGCACACAAACATTACAGATCCCTCCAAGAGCCCAGACCTTACCAGAGAAGAGGGACAGGCAATGGAGGAGGAGTGCAAGGGTGGGATGGTTCAAAAAATTTTTTCTTCTTTTTAACTGCAAAACAATTGAGGGCTCCATGCCTACAGCAGAGCTCAATGAGGATCTGGTTTTAAAATATTAGTGCCTTCATAGGTAAACAATACAGACTGGGGAAAAAATAAAGAGGCTTTGAATGCATGAGTAAAAAAGGCTAAAAGAGCTCTACTAAAAGCCAGTGATAATAGTACCTGTCATCCTTGCAAATTTTACTCCTTGCTAGAGGGCATCAATGCTTCACGCTAGAGGAAGGATGTTGGTGTGTAGGTGCTGCTTTCCCTCCAGTATGCTAAGTCACTAGTGTATTTTTCCTTTCATAATTGTGTTTAAGGTCTCAGGTTGTATGTTTCTGACACCAGCCAACTAGCTTCCTGGTGAAGCTAAAGTCTTTCTCTTTGGGATCCTCTTCCAATTACTATAGCATTTGCACTTGAACCTGTGATAACTCTGCTCTGTACACTCTGGGAATACTATTTTGCCATTAATGGGGGAGAATAGCTCCTAGACTATAGATTGGTTTATAATCTAACCAGTTTTTTTGAATATGCTTTTAACTCTTTAGATTCTTTACAAGAGCTGTAGACTTGGAATTCTGTCAGGACAATGTCCAAGGGATAGAACTTTACGATTCTGCCTGGGCTATTGTTCTTGGAAGCTCTCCAAACCTATCCAGAATCAAGAATTCCTCTCACTAAGATGGGTCAAAATAACAAATTGAGGAGGATGGAATATTGATTTTACTTTCCTTAGATCTTAAATCAATGTAACAAGAAAATATGGTTTGGGACTTGAATTCTTCTGGATTTTATGGTCTGAAGATTTTAATTTCTCCCTAGACATTGTAGAAGGGATTGCTATTCAGTTTGGACTCATCCTTGTAATGTTGAGATTTGGGCTTTGAAATGCTGTCCTTTAATCTACAGAAGGACATAGGCAACATGCCATTATCACATACCAAGGAAAATAGACCAAGAGCAAATAGTCTAGGGAAGAAAATAACCATGGCACTAATTCAGTTAAGAGACTAATCTGATCCATGTTAGAGCCTTCTCAGCAAATCACCACACACTGTGGCTCCGCCACGATCTCCGAGAAGCAATGGAAGCCAGGAGACAGGAGTATGCGGATGCAGTTGCATTCACAGACAGAATACCCCCAACACCCACAAGTTAGGGAAAAAAGGGTTATACTGACTCACAGTTTACAGAGCTTTCTATCCATAGTCAGCTGGCTTCGAGGCAGTGTGGCATGGCAGAGGGCATTGCAGAGGAACAGTCCACAGCAAGCAGACAGGCAAGAGCACATTAAACCTCTTTCTGTCTCTTGTATTCTATACAAGTTATCCTCCCTAGGGCAGGTGCAGCGTTCACACCCTTAGTCCTAGCCAGAGCTATGCCAAATCAATCAGTGGACTGATTTAGTAATCACACACCCTTGATCCCAGCACCACACATTCTAGACTCAGCAACCACCGAAAAGCACCCCCATGACTCCATGAGGCTTTAGGGAGACATGGAAACATCCTCTCTTCCCCTTCTTGGAAGAGCTCCACTCCAGTCATCCAAATGGTTGTTGCTATACTGGGTTAAAAGGATGGTAACTAACAGACTGGGAATGTGACTTCTTCATTCCCCAAGTTTCCCTTTAAACAAAGGACCATCATTAGAATACCATACCTGTCCTTGTTCTACCTCCTTACCTCTGCGGTCTAAATCCTCCCCTAAAGCGAGCATCAGAATATTCTGGATATGGGGCCTAACACTGATGTGTTTTAAAAGTCCTCTGAGTGATTTTAATGTGCAGGCAGAACCAAGAACCAGTGAACTAATTAACCTCTAAATGTACCTTCCAACTCTTCTTAAAAAAAAAAAAAAAAAAGAGCTGTGATCCCACCGACAACGAGAGGAAATGACTTTGAGGCCCTTGGGACCTCCTTTCTAGCAACTCCGAGACTTAAATGCCTCATGTGCAATCAGCCCTCTACACAAGCTTCATGTGTTGGTCCCAAAGCTTGGCTCTGAAGGCTCCCCTACAGGGTTACTGTCACACAATCAGTGGTGGAACTGTTCTTTACTGTAACTGGAGAGGGAGATAATCAGGAACAATCCAGGTACACCACAGCCTAATCACAATGACTGATATTTCTAGGGCTGTGTTCATCAAGCTTTTGTGTAGATAGACCCTTTAGGTCAGACTTATTCTAGAATGCTTCTGCCTCCACAGCTGGAACCTTTTATAAACTGAAATTCGCCATTCAGCTTTCCCTCTTCCCTAAGTGCAAAATCCCTCCTAATGGTAGCATCTGTTGTCTGCAGCAAACAGAGTTGATTACAGATGCTCTGAAAGGAATTTAAGTCCTTTCTCACACTACTGGGGAAGTGATGGGGCAGTGGGAAAGCAGTAATTCCTCTGATTAAAAAAAAAAAAAAAAGAATCTTTGGCCAAACACTGCACGCAATAATAAGGTAAAAGATCTATTCTTCTATCAAATATTAATATTTGTTGGATTTTTATCTCTTTCTTCAGCATTAAATATGGCCAATAACCATACATGTACTGTCTCTTTTAGCTACAGAGCAGGTGTGCAGGTAACTGGTTACCAAGCAACGTATTGGCTGGGGATTAGAGAGCACACTCGCACAGGCATAACTCTGAATAATGCAAACCTTGTGTAAGTGATACATTTTTCATTATCCTAGCATCACATCAAGTTCTATACTACTTTTTTTTTTCCTCCTTTAATCTAGGGAGCATATTCCTATTAAGAATCTTGAAGAAATCTTACCATCAGATATCTCTTTCTTATTAAAAACAGTGAAAAGAACAGATTCATTGTATCTTATCCATCAGACTTGTTATCTACCTAAACATCTGTTCAGTTTTTGTTGTCGTGTTTGGAAAGAATAATTATCCAGCAGACCTTATAAGAAATGAATTCCAACGTCTGGATGAACCTTTCTAATGACGTGCATTTATAGCTCCTTGAGGGAAAAGTTACCTATTCTCATAATCCTGTTTATTCTTTCAAAATGAAAAGGCCTTTGGCGGTTATTTTAGATCTTAGAGGGTTTTTTAAAACAAGCTCTCAAAAGCCTTCTGATCCTTAATAAATATGATCAAACTATATTTAAAATGCTTGGAGCTCCTCGGTCCAGGAGCATAGAAAATACTTCTGCTCTCTACCTTCGCTGTTCTAATTTAAATGTTATCCTGGGTTACGAACTCCAAATAGCAAGTAAGAAAGTCTTTGTTTATAAGAAAGTCCTCTAATAGTTATGATGACATTAGCTTTGGGGGTTTTTTATTATAATTAAATCTAGGAGGAGTGGCAGCAAAAGAAGGAGAGGGAGGGATAAGAAGGGATAAGGAGGGAAAGAGGGAAGGGAAGATCTCAAAAGGGAAGCCATTTCCCCCGTCTTGGGCAACATTAAACAACTAGGAAATCTATTTGTGTTACTTTCAATGTATTCCACAGAATGGGGGTCAGTGTTTTAAAGCCTACCTTGCAATTATTCAAATGACTCTCCTCATCTAGAGAGGTGCTTTCAGATGGAAATTGTATGTGAAATGATTTTGATACAAGGGAGCAAAGTAAATGTTAGCATCCTGAATTGAAAGGTTATATATCCACAGTACTGATTTTACCACACAAATAGGCAAGTGTGTTTTTCCTAAACCTGAGAAGAACATTTGTCTTAATTATGAGTATAGAGGAAAAACGACAATGTTTTCCCCCAGTGTTGGGCGCCGAGGCGTCAGTTGCTGATACAGAGAATGAGCACATTTTCAGGGCCTCGGGAGCGCGCGGGGGAAGGCTGCGACCACGCACCACAGAAAATGGCACGGGTGGGGACCTGGTGTCGATCTGCTGGCTTATTGACGTTCACACTGGCAATTTTATAAGATCTCTAACAGCTTTGTGTAGCCGTGTCTGTTATTTATGACGGGGCATCGTCAAATCCAGCTATGGCGTACTTGACTGGAGCAGAACACTAAAGAAACGGTAAAGTTGGCAACTTCAAGCTTCTCAGGAACAGAGCTGGGAAAGCTGTTCCCACTCCTCCGAACTGCCCCTTTGCTCAGAAAGAAAATGCACCGTTCTCCATTCTGGGGGTGGAAGGGAAGGCCACGCATAATTTCTTGCAGTGAAATGAACAGTTCCTTTATTTCAACACAAAATTTATATATTTACTATCACATCTAAAATAAACATCTGAACTCAGGACCGCTCCCAAAAAGCAAAATGAACGAGTTGTGTTTATTTTTCAAGACGCAACCCTAACCAAGATGCGTGCAGCTGTGTTTTCTCCTTCGTCACTTTTGTCCCCCAGCACAGTCACCGCCTCCATGCTCTGGTCTTTCCTAATAGGGTTGCTGATACCTTGTCTTGATGTGAGAAGGTTTTCTGACTGGCAAGTCATCCATTTGTTTTAAGAAAAATAATGATAAGCTACCACAGATGGTCGGTTTTAATTTTGTTCTAAGACTTTTCTGTTAAAATTGAAAAGATATTCCTACAAACCTGCCCTGGCTGGCTGTCTCAAGCATTTCAAATATCGTGTCTATGTACAGTCTTGTGACTTTAAGATAATTTATATCAGAAGTGTAATTTTCTCAATGATATTTCAGGCAAAATCACACTTGAATGGCAGTCACCAGAAGAAACTGGAACTTCTTAGCAAAGGAATTTGAGTTGGCCTAGAACACAGGTAGATTTTTATACATCTCTCTTCCCCATCTCCCCTCCAAAAACATGCACGCATGAAATCATTCAATAATCATATAATAAAGAGACAATCTAGGCAGAATTTTTTAATTAAAATTTCTAAATGCCTTAATTGTCTAATATGACTTGATTGGTTATATTCTCTACTCCACTTCTTTCTAAAATTGCTTGCTTAAAGCTATCTCTATTTGGTAGAATCAGGTAATAAACGAAAAGAGGAAAATACTGTCTATAAATCTATTTACTGTTATAAACTTTCTGACAGTTTTGGCCTAAACTTCTGAATTAATTTTTAGACCTATAAATAAGCAAATATCACCTACCCTATTTTTTTGCTATTAAAATAGGTTATAACCACTTTTTTTCTTTACAGTGAAAACACATTGGAGTTTGAGATTTCCAAGATGCAAAAATCAGTTATAAATTCATACGTCAGTTTCAAAACAAACAATAAATACGAAGGGACTCAAAATGAGTTATCCTCGCCCCCTGTTCCCTGTTAGTTTATCTAATCTTATCAATCTCTATCTTTCCTCTAACTTTGTCTCTGGAGCTGCCCAACAGCCAGGGCCACATTGATTTGTTTTGTTCAGCAAAGAAAATATTCATTATTGTCTTCTAGTCTGAATTTATTCAAAGATACGGACCCTTCTACTCTAAACTTCAGGGTCAACTCTTTTCATGCCAAAATTTAGACATAATCTGATCGCTTCTCGGCCTTTTGGCTAAGATCAAGTGTAGACATAATCTGAATACCATTCCCTATGTGGACCCCTCAATAAATTATTGTTTTCAGTTTGTTGCATGTGCTTATGCTGCTCGAGTCTTTTCAGAAATAGTGCAGGGCAAAAATGTCTACCATTTAAAATGTCAGCACCATGATTCATTACCTTATGTCAATTCTTCTATGCACTGGAGCATGGTAATTAACAAAGTCTTCCTTGGAAAAATTTGCTGGAGGGCTTAAGAGACAGAGGTCTGGGGTGGCAGTGTAAGAAGGACACATGCTTACAACCGGATCCAAATGAATGTCTGGGGAGACACCTAAATCAGTCCACAGGACTGAAGAACCTTGGGTATAGACAGAAACACCCCTCCCCAACCTCACCCCAGACAGCTCACGAGGACCCGGAGCTATCCTTCTCCTTCACCATTCATGAAGGACAGTTGGTGCCCTCAGAAACAAAATTCTCACACTGCCTCTGTTACTTTACCATTTAGTAATAAATTCTCTGGGCTATTAAAATGGACCCTTTCCATCATGAACTACAAGGCATTTCCTATGTGTGTATTTGCATATACGTATCAAAAGGAAAAGGTATTTATCAAGCACATCCTGGTATCTAGTGTTTTCTGTGCACTTTCCTATTTAATCTCCTCTACATCTTGAGTTGTTGCATTCTTATTGTTGATTTTACACAAGACACTCAGAACTCAGAAAGGCCAAAGTAGCACCTTTATGTAAGGAAATATACTTGTGAAAAATTGTTCTGGGATTCAAGTTTGGGTCAGATTTCAAATCCCCTGTTCTTTCTACAGAGTTGTGGTGGCTGGTGAGATATAGATTTCCTCACATACTGAGGAAATTGAATTTGGCATTGAATAGCATCATCTAACTCTTACCTCTGAAAATAGTTTTGGCAGCTCCTCAAGTAACTGATTTGTATTTTGTTGCCTAACATTTATTTCTGTTTGATAACATTTCCAATATTTAAACCCACAGAAAATTTTGTTGATCTGTGACATTTAAATTAGATTTTTTATGTCTTTCTTTCTGACAATTTTAGGTCATTAAATTTCAGAAAAATGTCATGATTTTTAAAGAAGAGTTTTCTTTATACGTAAAAAGACTGTCATATAATACACAGGGAAAGGGCCAAGGAAGAAAGTTCTGAAACTACACACTCTATCAAAACAGGGTCCAACAGACCCCTGAATTAACATCAGCTTAGGAGTTTGCTAAAATGCAGAATTTTGAATCCCATCCCAGAAATTCAGTTCTTGGATATGAGACCATGTTCTCTACATTATAAACACTGTAAAAGTTCAGGAATCACCAATACAGACAAACTATAAAAGAAGTTGCATTTTGAAGACAAACTGTAAATGTTTTCATAACCCAAGAGTTACTGAGGTCTTGAATTGGAAGTGGACACTATAATTCCTCTGTGGAAATGTATTAATTATTTTATGGAAAATGGCTTTAAGCAAGTTGCTTTTGGTACAAAGCACATGAAATCAGATTATGCCACCCACATATTTATAACAAACCAGCAAATGAATACACATACAAAACCTACAAGGGCCCCTGAGCCTATGGTACTTTTCCTACTGTCTCCTCTACTTCTTTTTCTCCCTACTATGACCACATCCCTCTAACACTATATGATTATGTCTGTCCCCTGTCCATCTCTTCAAATGTTATCATGATTTTGCTCAAAAGCAAATATACCAGCTATGTAGGTGACATGTAAAGCCATTTCTTATCAGGCCCCAGTCAAGTATGCTCCTACTTCACCTTCGAACAGTGCTAAACTGTAGTTTCCTGAGCATTTACTGCTGATTAACACTGTGTCTCTCCCTTCAGCAAAATAACCTTCAATTCATCGTCTTCCTTAATTGATTGATGTCAATTTGCCTTTTAAGGATTACCTTGGAAGCCTTCCCTGCTGCTCTGCAGTCCTACTACAGGTACAGGGAAGTGTTCTGATTCCTGCTGCATAATAGCATCATCTAAGTGACTTTCAATGTATGTAAATATAGCCCTTCCAGTTCTCCTATGGTCCTGTTTACATGGTCTATCATTTTCTATACTCCTACTTTTAACCTATTTTGTTTTAGAGTCTAAAGTATAGTATGTATATTTCTTGAACACAGCACATAGCTGGGTCTTGCTATTTTATCCATTCTTTTTAGTCCACTTACATTTAGTGGAATTGTTGCTATAAATGAATTTGTTTGTACTCCTGTTTTATTTGATGGGTATACTTGCATTTAGATTTTATATTTTAAACTTCACTATACAGTTGAGTTACTATACAGTTAATACAGTTGAATTTATTTGTTTTTAATATATTTTATTTTCATTTGTTCCTATTTTTCATTTACTCTTGCCTTTTATGTTAAACATTTTTAGCATACTGTACCATTACAATTCCATGTTAGATTTTTTTAGGCATATTTTTGAGACTTTGTTGTTGTCGTTGATAATGTTGTTGCCATTTGTGCTTATTCTAGAGTTTATAATTCATGTCCCTAATTTAGTACAATAGACTTCAGGTTACTATTAACTTAATTTCAGTAACATTTGTCAACTTAGTTTCATTTACTCCTCCTTATGTTGTGCTATTATTATCAAATTCATGTCTATAATGGATTTCAGCTTCTAGCACACATGTTAACAAAACTAAGTCTTAATATCTCAGGGCCTCAGACAAAGTAGATAAAATATAGAAGTTAGATAATGTTTCCCAATCCTTTTATGAAGCTATTTAATGGCTGAACTTTATAGGCAAAGGGTGGGTGGGAGTGGGTGAGTAGTAGTAGTAGTAGTAAGACAAAGGTAGAGGAAGAATATCAGGACAAAGTGGAATGTATCCCCCCACCCAAATCCGCTGAAAGGAATGAGAAAAATATGCGTATAAAAATATCATAAGCCAGTTCAGTAAGTGCAAAAATATAACCATGAGCTAAGACCATCAAAGGAAGAAGAGACAACTTTTGAGGATGAAGATGACTGTGGAGAAGAGAATGTCAAGAGCTTAGTGACAGAAATGAGCGTGTTGGAATTATAAAGAGGCCTTTATAAAACCTTAATGTAAAACCAGCCACCATTAATATGGTGTCTTGAAATTCAACAACCATTCATTTCGAAGACTGAAGAAAATTGGAATAAATGGTCTTTATCTCAACTTGATAGAGGCTGCCTATGAAAATCCATCAGCCAACATTATGCTAAATGGCCAAAAACTGAAAACTTTCACTCTAAAATCAGGAGCAAGACAAGGATGTCCACTATCACCACTCCTGTTCAATATAGTTCTGGAAACATTAGCAACAATAACTAGACAAGAGAAAAAATAAAAGCAATAAACATAGGAAAAGAAGAAATTAAACTGTCATTATTTGCTGATGATATGATACTCTACATAGAAGACCCAAAAAACTCTGCCAAAAAACTTCTAGACTTAATTGACAGATTCAGTAGAATAGCTGGATACAAGGTCAACACTCAGAAATCAATAGCCTTCTTGTATACAAATGACAGACTCACTGAGAGAGAAATTGGGTAAACAATCCCTTTCACAATAGCCTCAAAAAATGAAATATCTAGAAATCAATCTAACAAAGGAAGCAAATGACCTCTACAATGAAAACTACAGCACTCTGAAAAAAAAGAGGTTGAAGAGGATATAAGAAGATGGAAAGAAATCCCTTGCTCCTGGGAAAGAAGAATGAACACAGTGAAAATGGCCATACTACCAAAACTGCTACACAGATTCAATGTGATTCCAATTGAAATTCCAACAGTATATTTCACTGAACTAGATAAAACAATCCAAAAATTCATTTGGAACCAGAAGAGACCTAGAATAGCAAAACCCATTCTAGGCAACAGAGACATGACAGGGGGTATCACAATCCTCAACTTGAAACTATACTACAAAGCCACTATGATAAAAATAGCATGGTACTGGCAAAGAAACACACCCGAGGATCAGTAGAATAGATTGGAAGATACAGAAACAACTTGAGATGTACTCAACTACCTCATCATTGACAAAGGAGCCAACCATCCTTGGTGAAGCAAAGATAGTCTCTTTAATAAATTGTGTTGGAAAACTGGATTTCAACCTGCCAAACATTAAAACTAGACCCCTGTCTTTCATCATGCACTAAACTAAAACTGAAGTGAATTAAAGATCTAAATATTTAAACAGAAACACTAAACTTGCTGGAAGATAAATTAGGCAAAACTCTCAAAGACATTGGCATAGGAAAAGAGTTTATGAACAAATCCTCAGTAGCATGGGAACTAGCAGAAAGAATCAACAACTGGGATCTTATCAAAAAGCTTTTGCACTGCAAGAGAAACCACCAAAAGAGCGAAGAGACAGCCTATAATGAGGGGGAAAAATTTACCAACTGTTTCTCAGACAAAGGTTTACTATCTAGAATATATAAAGAACTCAAAAATCAGACCCCCCGAAATGTAAGAGCCCAATTCAAAAATGGGCATCTGAAATGAACAGACATTTCTCAGATAAAGAAGTAAAAGTAGCAAATGTTCAACATCACTAGTCATTCAAGAGATTCAGATGAAAGCAATACTGAGATTCCATCTCATTCCAGAAAGAATGGCTACCATCAAGAAATCAACCAATAACAAATGTTGGCAGGGTTGTAGGGAGAAAGGAACCCTTCTCCATTGTTGATGGGAGTGCAGACTGGTGCAACCACTGTGGAAATCAATATGGAGATACCTCAAAAAAACTAGGATTAGAAGTCCTATTTGACCCAGCTATCCTTCTGCTGGGTATCTTCCCAAAAGAATTAAAAGAATTACATCATAGCAATATATGCACACCCATGTTTATAGCAGCATAATTTGTAATAGCTAAAATTTGGAACAGCCCAATTGCCCATCAACTGGAGACTGGATAAAGATTTTCTATAAAATGGAATACTACTCAGCCATAAAGAATGAGAAACTAGAGTCATTTATAGCTAAGTGGATGCATATTCAGGCCATACTCTTTTTGTTTGTTTGTTTGTTTGTTTTGTTTTTTGTTTTTTGAGACATGGTCTCACTATGTAGTTGAGACTGACCTGGAACACACTATGTAGCCCAGGCTTGTCTCGATCTCATAGCAATCCTCCTGCCTCAGCTTCCTGAGTGCTGGGATTACAGGTGTGCACCACCACGCCAGCATTCAATCCATACTCTTAAGTGAAATAAATAGGACACACATGTGTAAATACTAAATGGTTTCTCTGGTGTGAAAAACTAAAAGTGTAAAGATTTAAATTGTATAATTGATAATGTGAAATAGGAAGAAAAGGGCTAAAGGTGTCGGGGAAGTAGGAAGGGTAGGGGAAAGGAAAGAAGGGGAAAGAAAAAATATGAGAAAAGGAAAAAATGGAAACAAAGTCTTTGTAAATAGGGAAAGGTGGAGGTGGTGAATGGAAGACAGGGATATGGGGGAAAAAAATAAAAACCAAGATACATCACGTAAAGGTACACGATCCCAATGATAAATGCAACTGCACTGTATCCTAAAAAGTACCGATAAACTTAATGAAATAAAAAAAAATGGTGCCTGGGGGGTAATAATACAAAGAAGCACGAATCTCATTCACATGCAAAGCCAACCAGATGTGGGAAGAGGGAAGAGAAAGGCCCAGGTGGACTCTTCCATAGGGTCATTAACATTTGAGAGAATCTGGGCAGAGGGAGGCCTCACCTCTGCCAGAACGTGGCACCTGGTCTTGCTCTGGGAATCAAATCCACCCAGGAGAATGGAAAGAGAGTATGGGAGGGATTCATGGAGCAGATTCCTATTCACGTTCCACTGTGGAAAATGGTCACAAAATTCCTCTTAGAAAGGGAAATAGAGGAAGAGGTCCTGCTGAACTTCATCCTTGGCAAAGCATCTGTTTCTCAGTCAGAGTTCATTTCTACAAGGGAGGAGCCCAGACCACGTGGATAACTAACCATTCCTGCCACCATTTTAAATAAGAAGTAGATTTCGGATGATCAAGGATTGGAGGAAACAATGAAGGTGTATCTGCTATTTGTTGGTTGTAGTCTGCATTTGACTTTGGCTTTTCTTTGTAGAAATAACCTCCAGTTTTCCCAGTTGGTATAATTTGGGGGGACTGACAGGGAAACCAGCCTTTCCCAGTCAGTATATTCTATCTCCAACCACTCCATTCACATATGGACAAGGACCAAAGAAATTCACATCTGAGACTTTTTCAGAATTTTCAAGAAGGTATCTGATAAGTATTCCTTTCTTTTTATCAGTGCTGCTAAACTGTGAGATATGTGTGCAAGGCAATATTTTTTTTAAAAGAGGGAAAAGTGGAATAAAATGGCTTCAACAATCCAGCCATGCCTGAGATCACAGATTAAAAATTCTCTTTTATCTTAAGCAAATTTGAGTTGGATATTCTTTAGCTTACAAGTGAGAGTCGTTATTAATACTTAATTTAAAATTCATTTCCTCAGTTAAAGTAGATGCATTTCATATGCTACTGGGTACAGTATTAGGCAAGCAGAGAGAAAGCATTTCCATTACCAAAGATTCTACTGGAAAGTTCTTTTCTAGAGTATGTTTTTCTTTCTTACTTCATTTCTTCCTTTGTTTAAAAATATTGGTGACAAAATAAGGAGACCAGATAATGATTCATGTGTTATAGAATTAAGAATGGACAAGAGTTTCCACTTAGAGCCCTAGTAGCTAATTTGTACAAACACAAATAAAAGCCCAAAATACTCTCTTCCACAACCTAACGCTTTCCCCTGAAAAAGCCTTGTGCTCTAAAGAACTTCTAGGAATTCTCAGTGCAGCACGAAACTTGTTTTATATCATATGAGCAAATACAGCCATATTCAAAGAGTTTTTTTAAATGCATTGCATTCTGATAATTACACTATGATCCTATGACTTCAAAGTGCTAAAAAAAAATCAATGATAAAGTTTCCTTTTCTTCTGACCCTGTTCTTGGAGAAGACAACCTACACTTTGCCCTGTATCTATTCCCTTCAAAATCAGCTATGAGGGTAAATAAATCCCTCTCAAAAAATTGCCCTTTGGGTATTTTGGGTCTCATTTT
Source organism: Fukomys damarensis (assembly GCF_012274545.1). Lineage (NCBI taxonomy): Eukaryota > Metazoa > Chordata > Mammalia > Rodentia > Bathyergidae > Fukomys > Fukomys damarensis. The sequence continues at coordinate 57,670,450 of NW_022900927.1, read as the reverse complement.
ACTTTCATGAAGCAAGAGATTACTCACAAAAATGAAGCAATGCATAAAACAAAGAACCCCCCCCCATCACTATGCGTTACCTACCAAGAAAAATAACACAAAATGAATACATGTTAAGTATTTTCCACCATGAAGGTTGCCTCATTCTTTAACAGTGTTCTCTTGCCAATCATGTTTAATCTACTTAAATTTCTGGATCCTGTGTTCAGACCTCTGACCTGCTCTTGATCCAGCCTAAAAGTCTAGGTACATTTTTACAGAGCCTGCATGACACACTTTCACATAAAGCCATTAAACCTTTATTTAAAATGTACACTTGGGAGAGCAAAAGGAGAGGAGGGCAATGGGGATGAAAATGATCAAAATACATTATATGTGTAAACCAATATACCAAAACAAATCTCATTGTATGCTACTAACAAAAATAAAAAATGCACATTTAAATGTATGCCCTCATTTTGAAAAGAGTAATATTCTGCTCCTTCTGCCTCTACCTCAAGAAGAAAGAATCAGCAAGTTTTACATAGTGCTCAGCTCTGTTGCAGAGTGTTTTTATACAATAATTTGCAGTTTTATTCAGTTCCCAATTTTAACAAGGTCGAATTCTCAAATAATTGGCTGTAAGGTTATGTACGACATAACATGTTTGGTTTTGTTCCCTGCACTCCTGCTCCATAACCTGGGTAATCAAGGCAGATAATTGTACGTGTTATCATGCCCCAGGTGGACAGACACAGCTGGCAGGTTCCAAGGATTCCTTTTATGTTCTCTTCTACCTCTGCCCCACTGCAGGTTTTCAGAGATTAGAAATCAGAGTTGCCTCATTTTGTTTAATGGTTGCATAGTTGGTTTAATTATTTTCTTAATCACAAAATGAGATTTTAGGTGTGAACTTCTGATGTGGGAGAAAAAGCAGGTATCTCTGAGCGGGTATTATCATGTACCCACTGTTCTCACTCTCTTCCCCAGCAGGAGGATCACTGACCTACAGGAGAATCACTCCCGAGACTCCTTATGTGACAGTGACTGTCTCCCAAGGACAACCCTAGCCGGCTGCTCTAGACTAAGGAAGATGTTCTTGCCCTGATGCAAAAACAGGACAGTGCAGTTTTCACAAAAATTGACCTTAAGGAAAAGAATCCTCCGTCAAAACAAAGTAATGTGATGCCCTCAACTTTCAGTGAATAAATAGGGGAGACCACTTGGGGTGACCCTCAATGGTCAGGGTCCTCACTCAGTTCAAGAACACCAAATACGTAAAGCTTACCTGTGTCACTGACCCATCATCAGTCTTATGGATGCTCTTTCGGCGGGAGGTAGGCGGGGGAAGCCCCCTACTCCCTCTGGCCTCCCAGGAACACCATTGTGGTGTCCACATTTTCCAGTTTCTCGCTTGCAGTACAAAATATATGTCCTTCTCGTCCCATTAAGGCCCTGAGTGACAGGGTCACTCACTGAGCCAGGACATGGATAGCTGTAATTACTACATCTAGTCCTCTTTCCTAAATGTCTGTCCATTCTCAAAGGAGACTCTAATGTCTTTACCGATGAAAGAAGTGCCGTAGAAATTCCAGATGACCCAGCATGGTATTCCTGACAAGAGAGGAGGAAGGGTGCGTGTTCATGTCTGTCAAAGGATGATTCTCAAGTCATCCTTTAGATCCTTGTACTCTATAGGGTTGCCCAGGAAATGGAACATCCCATCTTCTTGACAGCCATTTTCTTAGCCACTGTTGAGATTCTAGGAAGCCAAAGGTCCAAAGGAAAGCAAAGCATGGAATAATCAGAAGCACAAACAAAACTGAGTGGTGCCTACCAAGGTGCTACATGGACGGTGTATGCTTCATCAGGTTCAGCTAAATGGCGTAACTTTTGCCCGACTTTCTTAGAAACTGTCACACAGCACCAATATCACACATGCTATAGTACAGTAGAAAAGACTGCCAACTGCTACCCAGGTGAGCTCAGACTGGTAACTTGAGACTCTCAACTTGCCTGTACATGAACTAGAAATAATATTTACCACCCCAGGCTGTTGAGAGGAGTAAATGAGGTGGTGCTTGTGAGCACAGCAAACCCAAAACCTAGAAGATAACAGCAACCCCACAAATGCCTTTCGTTCATTTTTATCTCCAACTCCAGGATTAGTTTCTTTCATCTGTTTTGTTTTGTTTTGGTATTGAGAATTAAACTGAGAGCCTTCACCCTGAATTACATTTCCCAGCCCTTTTTAATCTTTTTACTTTTATTTAAAGACAGTCTCGCTAAGGTTACCCTGGCTGGGCTTGAACTTGTGATCCTCCTGCCTCAGCCTCCCAGAGTGCTGGGATTACAGCACCCTGGCCAGCACTTCTGGTCAGGATTCATTTCTCATTTAAAACCCTTTTTATGTGAACTTGGACAGGAACACAAGACCATATTTTTCTCTTCTCTATAACCATTTGCTCTCCCGTATGCTCTCTGGCCTGCCTTTGAAGACCAACCCAGTCTACTTGTCAGGGTTCTTTCATGCTGAGCACAGTGATCAATGGTGAAGTCTTCCTGTGAACTCACACTTAGCCAACAAAGACCTTCTAAGAACAGACTTTGAGCCTTGCATAGGGCACCTTGATGGTTCTACCAGACTAAGGTCAAGGACCTGGGGTACTCAAGCTCCAACCTAGTTTACAGAGCAAGCTAAACACAAGAAAGTATTATACCACACTCTGAATGTTTATGATTAACCAAGCACTGTTCTAAGTACTAGATAGAGAAGAGATAGAGACAGAGACAGAGACGAGAGAGAGAGAGAGAGAGAGAGAGAGAGAGAGGACCCTGTTGCTATTCCTATTTGAGGCAGAAAAAAAGTCGCATCATTTGTTCAAGATCATGCAAAGGAGGAGCCATAACCATTTTTCAGTTCACCGTATGAGCACAAGCTGAGAATGCTGGGTTAGTGGAAGATCCTTTATAGCAGGAATCACATCTTGTTGTGCTTTAGTTCCATGGTACACAGTCCAAAAATGAAGCGGCTGCATCCACGACAGTCTTGCTGGAAGACATGGGGCTTGGTGGACAGACCACAGGAAAGCCGAGTAAGGGCCACTGTGGCCAGTAGAGAAGCAGCCCACATGCTCAGAATCTGAATTCAGTGTAATTATAGGCCTGGACTGAGAATACGGTACTTTATGGAAGTTCCTTTTGAGGATAGTGGGATAGATAGATAGATAGATAGATAGACAGACAGACAGACAGACAGACAGACAGACAGAGGGCTTCAAGAGCCAGGAAGAAAAGAACAGACTTGACCACATACACAACAAGGAAATCCCATATATCCTTGAGCAAGGACACAGGTTGAGAAAGGAAGCATTTTAGAAACTGGTCTGGCCGGGTGAACGACTGGAAGAGAGTCGAATAATCCAGGTGTAAGATCAGGAGGGAGATAAATTTGAGTTTGCCAGGTGGTTCCATTGGAAGGAAGAGTGATAGAACCGAAAGGACAGAGAGAAGTAACAATCCAACAATTACTATTGTTCACGTCCCTGCAATGGTGCGTAGGGCTGAGGATAAAACTACAAATAGGACATATTCCTTGGTGACAAACCACCGAGAAGAGAGAAAGGTGAGAGAGCTCTGCTAAGGTGATGCTTGGGCATCGGGGTGGAAGGCACCATCTCAGACCTACAGTTGGAAGGGTGGGATTCCATCTAGACCTGTAAACCGCACTTTTCTGCAGTCTCTTCATCGACATTTATCTTATTTACATTTCTCCACCAAAGTGCCACATTATTCGCGTTTTCAAGATAGCTGGGACATGTTAGAACTAATGCAGTCAATGAATATCTATGATCAATTAACTAAATATCATTAAACCCAACGGAGATTTCTTATTAAAATGATTACAATGACACAGTCTCTTTCTTTTCCCTCGCTATCATTTTGCAGTCCCTCCCACCCTCCCTCCATTGCTTCACAATTACCTCTCCACTCCTGACAAGATACGTGTCCTGCTGTTCCAGCCATCTGGTTCCCTGTTTTTGACTCTCCAAGACTCCGGCAATTCAGAAATGTTGCTTTTGTTACACCGTCAAAAATTAATATAAAGAAAGAACCATATAATAAAGCTGAGAAGTTTAGTAAACATGGTGTCATAGGTGTCAGCAAGGAATAGGATCTTGGTTTTAAAGCCTGGAACATCTAATGGCTCCTTCTCCATTATTGACCCTGAGTTATACATTTCCTTTCCTGGCACTTGAATTGCTGTGTCTATAAGTGAAAAAGATTCCAAGCTCTTAAACTCTCAAAAATAAGAAGTCCTGAACCCAGAACAGGTCTCACCACAGTGTTGGATTAATGGGGGAAAAAATAGGATGGATGGGAAGTAACTCTGCAGCACACCATGTCTTAGGTGGTTATAAATTCAGCACAGGAAATACAGGTGCTAGTAAAACAATGAACTGCCCACTCAATAATAACACACAGGTGCATGACACAACAGGAACACAGCACTAGATAATCAGTTACAGTCCCTCAGAGCAGCGATTCCAGGAGCAAAATAAATGCGGCCTAAAATAACTTCCAAAGGGATGAAAAATGGGTTTAAGTTCTCTTAGAAATCCTAATAGACACTAACGACCGAGATCCTGTGCTAAGGAGCTGGGGCTGCTCCTGCCTTATCAGGGTGCCAGTGCTATAACTGATGGGTGATACCTACCTAGGGAAGGGAGAGGTGTGTGCACAGTTAGGTTGACTTGGTGATGTCCCTACCCTACCTTCATCACCAGTGTGGCGTTTCTAAAGGACTGATTAAAATTCAGCAGCATTGCCTCTAGAGAATGCCAGTGAGTCTAATCTTTACATGTTTCCTGATTCACTGGTAGGTACAGGGTGCCACACATTACAAAGGGAAGCAGTGTTTCGGAAGAGAAGAGAAAGAGGACAGAAGAGAAAAATCAAAAGACCTATATAAGTCTACTGCAAAATAGCTCTGTGGTCTTGGGCAAGAGATTGTACCCCTTAGATTTTCATGTGATTAACTGGAAGTTAAAGAAGGGGATGCACTTTCTGATACAAAATTCAATGTTTTGTTTGTGTGTTTGTTTGTTTGTTTGTTTTATTTGTATACTACCTGTTCACCAAAAACAAAAAGATGAGTGGTACCAAAAAATGCATGGATCACTTTGAGATAGTCTTCCTCGAAGAAGAAAGTGGTGATAAGTCATAGTTCAACCACTCCATCTACCTATCAAATATTCTTAGAGCTCAATTTTTGTCGCTTTTCCATTTTTATAATTACCATCTTCCAGACTTGAGAAACATAAACAATGCTGCCAGTAACTGGTGAATGATTTACTCCTCCGTAGGAGCCAAGGGACCAAGAAAGAAATTAACACTGGCTTTCAGGTTTCAAATTTCATAGAGGAGACCATGGGAGAGGGGGAAATAAATTAGCGGAGGACAGATATTTCAGATATTTTGATCTTGACATATTTGTGAAGTGGCTAAAGCTTCCCATTTCCGTACAGAAGTCTGAAGCTTAGGGAAAAAAGTCTGGACTTGAGATAAGATTCAGGAGTCATTGGTTTATTGATGTTAATTGATAAAATGAGAATGAATTAAAGTATCCAGGCAAGAGAGTGCACAGAATGAGAAAAATAGTTTGCTTAAGAGGAAAAGAATGGCTAAATTTAACTGGCAAGAAATCACTGAGTTCTCTAAAAAGAAACAAGAAAGAAAAGTCTGAAGGGTCATGACAACCACAAGCTTGAGCTGTCAAGGAAGCCAATACAAGATTTTGATGAGGTAGTGACGGGTCCAGAAAAATCCAGAGAGGAGTAAATAAGAAAAATCCAAAGCATTTGGTGGCTAAAAGACATCAGGGCTATTGGTAAGAATTATTTCAGCAAAATAGACTTTATTTTACTTATATTTGGAAGACTGTAAGGATTGTGTGGTAGAAACAGAAGACAGGGAAAGAGAAGTTAATAGATAGTAAGTGTGATACAAAGCAAGGCACAGCTATTCAATCTCTTGGCAGACATCACCCCTCTTGGTATGATGCTGTGAGGGGTCTCTGTAAAATGTCCTTGCTGTCTCAGCAGCCACTCAACTTATAGTTGATTTTTTCTGGGTTTTGTTTCTTTGTTTTATTTTCTTTCTAATCGAGGTGTGAAAAAGTTCTAGGTTCAGTTGAAGTTCCTGATGAAGAAACACAATTGAGATTTTTTTTTCCAGTGATAAAACCTGTATGTTTGCATTTCAACAATGTAGCTGAAACTTGATGTAAATTCCTCCTTGTTTTCCTTTTCTGGCTTAATGAATATCATTTATTCAGTATGAAATCTTTATACTATATGTTCCACGTGTTAAGAATAAATGTATATTAAATCTTGGTAAAAAAAATAGTAGGTGTGATACATTCTAAGTACGTCCTCTTTTTCATTGCCTGAAACTGGATAAAGGTGGCTATTTTTCATTTACTGGCATGAGTCTATCAAAGGTTGATTTGAACTGACTCGTGGCTGGGAGGACTGACAGATCCCACTAAGGAGAAAATAACTTGGCATCGCAGAAAGGGGGGTCTTCTAAGCCCCATTCCCTTGTCTAAGCTGTTACATCTGTCAGGTTGTAAAACAATCATTTAGCCTCTTTGTTGATCCATTTCCTTAGCTGTGGAATGGGAAAGTAATTCCCTTTTAATTGGATCCTGAAGCGCTAAGGGCCTTGCAGACTGCCCGGGACTCTGCAATATTTGGAGACAATATCCTCGCTCAGAAATGTTTCAGCTTCTTTTGCCCAGCTACTGAAAACACCACTTTCTCTGGCCATGAAATCCATAGCCTGAAACGCTTCGGATGGAAACTTCCTTCTGTGAGCAGACTGGGCTTCAGACGCTAACCACCTCCTAGTGCCTCCAGAATGCAAAATGGAGAACTGAGGAAACAATCCAGAGGGTTCCACTCTCCAGCCAACCTTCGCCTCCCTGGATTTCCAAAAACCCAAAAACTTTCCAAAACTAAATTCCTACCACATAAGCAGGAGCCCCCACTTGATTGGATCTGTGCAGGTTCATTTGAATTCTCTGTTTCTTTCCTCTTGAATTTCAGCCTCTACCAATTTGGTGTCCCCCAGGAGCTGTCGTTAACAGCCGTACATCCTCTCTTGTAAATAAACCCCACTGTCTGCTGGAAATTTCCACTTCACATCCAGCAATCTCACTGATGCATCACACCTACAATCAAACCCATCAATCTTTCCTCCCAAACTGGCTCCTTCCCAGACTCTCCTATTTCTGTCTGTTGACATCATTCTCCCCATTGCCCTGGCTTGGATTCTCAGCACCACCTCTGTGCCCTCAGTCTCCTTCATCTTTTGTGTCTGTTCCCCAAATCGGAAAAATTTTTCCATTGCAGCACCGGGCCCATCTGTAACTTCCAGGCTTCCAGTTTTTGCACCCTTCCTGTTCCTGGCACCATGCTGACAGCTTTACAAACCTCACCTCCCTCCATCCTTCTGACAGCTTTTTGAAGAAGTCCATGAAATTTCTTCTCCTTCTGCAGACGATAAATCAAGCTGTTATTGACTGAATATTTGTGTCCCCTTCAAAGTTCATATATGAAACTCTAGTCCCCGGTGTCACCACATTTGGAGATAGACGTGTGAGATGACAAAGATTGAGTAAGGGCTGCTGCCCTTATAGGAAGAGGAAGACACCAGAGCTCACTCTCGTTCTACCATTTGAGAATACAGGGGAAAGGTGAGTGTCTGCGTGCCAGGGAGAGCCCCTCACCAGGAACCAAGTCAGCCTACATCTTGATCTTGGACTTCCTAGGCTCCAGAACTGTGTGGAAATATTTTAAACCATCCAGATGATGGTACTTTTTCATAGGAGCAGTGATTATGCCCAACTCAACACTAAGAGACAGAGCTAGGCATCCAAAACCAGGACCACCTCTCTTAAAAAAGCACGTCCTTCCCCACTGCACAGTGTTCTGGGCCACTTCTTCCACCCAGACCCCCATTCTGGCCCCCAGCACCTCGTAAGTTCAGAGACAGCTTTTAGGGACTGCCTTGCCTCCCGTCTTCGTTCAGCAACTCTAGTTAACCTATGTGTGTCTGATTTGTCTTCCTCAAGTACCCCTCAGCTCAGATCAGTCCTCTGATCCGATCGTTCAGCGGCTCCCCACTGGTGACAAGATCAGGTTCACTCTCTCTGCCTAGGTGTCCGAGTCCTCTCTAGTCTGTTCCTCACTTTTTATCCAGCCCCAGCTCCCTGCACTGCGTATCCCAGAGGGATGCTGTTCTGCTTATCAAAGACTTGAGTTATTCATAAGTGAGTTCCAATGACAACAGGGCTAGATTAGTCTTATCTCTGTGTGAACAGTGTTTGGCACAAGATAAGTGCTCAGTTAGGCATTGAACTGAATGAATGCATTGGTGCTCACCCTTTACCTGGCCTGGATAGACCCTAATTCATCTTCCCACTGGCAGTTTACCTGCAAATCAGGACCCAGCTCAGATCTACCTCAGCTGCAGTGACCTCTCCACCCAACTCACCCCCTATGGCCTGATCCCTCTCCAAGCCTTTCTTGAGGATTTTCCAACACTGTCACTCACCTGATGCATTTCACTCAACTGCGTGAACCAAAACCATTATCCATGTTCAGAAATGTCCGTTTTTGCATTATCTGGTTAAATACACATGGTTTCTCTTATGTGAGTAACTCAAAGTATAAATGATTTAAGAGGCAAAATAAGTGATAGATTATAGGAAACAGGGAGATAGACTTTATGCAGATGGGAAGGGAATAGGAGATGAGGCGTGGGGGAGAAGCAGAAATAAAAAGGACCAAGATGTATATGTACCAATTGCCATTAATGAACATATTTGCTATGCATCACAAACATATAGACATAAGAAATATAAATGAAAAGATAGCAAAACTACTGATATTCACCTAATGACAGAAATTCTCTTCTGTCTTCTCAACTCTCCTCTATTCCTCTTTCTCGTTATAAAAATATCTTTAGCTGACACCCTTGCGGCCCAGCTAAACAACCACCACAACAAAAGAAACACTTGCTCTATCCTCTTTTACAGCTAATCATGGCCATGGGTCTAAATTTTAATCAGTGGGATGAATTATTAGCAAAATTGTCCCAAAAGCATCTTCAGAGGCAGGATTTTCTTCTCCCGTCACCTCAAATGTATATGTGGTTCCAGGACTCCAGCAACTGTAGTAGACCATGAGGACATGATGGTGGGAAAGTGCTTGGTATCTGTCAGCACAGTGACACTGCTGTCACATCCCAGGGCTGCTTATTCCTGGGCTTCTTCATGGGAGAGTAATAGACCACTATCTTGCCTGAATCACTGTTATTTCGACTTCCTATTTAATGCAGTGAACTGCACATCAACAAAGAAATGGACTTGCAAATATAAAAACATTTTGAAAGGAGGGTAAGGAAATGAATTCAGTCTATCTATCTTCTTTTTTATTTATCACATAGAAAAATAAGCCATTATGAAATTTTAAGTAGAAGAACGGATTCATGTATTACTTGAATAATCACAACAAAAATTTTAATCATAACCATTACTGATTATTTCTAGGTGTACGTACCTTGGCTCAAAAATCTTTTGAACTTTCCAGGGACAGAGATAAGAAGTTTTATTTTGTGCATGCACATCTGTCACCCTCTCTAGAATAAATCCTAATGTTGGTTTGGCTAAAACCTATGCGAATTTATCAAACATTGACTATGTACAGGATTACTAACGATAAGTAGTGGAGGAGTGTGAGCTTTAAAAAACGAGATCCCTCATCTTCAATAACTTCATCATATGCTATAGTCTGCGAGGTTATTCACTGTCTATCACAGCCCTAAGTAAGAAATTTTATGTTCAATTAAATATTGACATGTTTGACGCGCCATGCAGCCTGGTACACCTCACCTTACCTAATTTAATTTACTTATTTCAGCTTAAAAAACAACTCTTTTTGAAATCTAAAATGTTGATGCTGAATATCACCATTAAGAGAGGCTAAAGAAAGACATCAAAAGAAATAAAATGGCAGTTCTTTGTAACACATGGTTCAAACTCACTCCTCCTGGATGTAGTTAGTAATGTTCCAGGAGACAAGATTTCTTTCCATCAGCTGTGAAAATCCACCCTCACTTCATTCTCTTCTGTAGAACACTTTGTTGGGCCCATTGCGAAGTGTTACAGCACAGCAAATAAGTTTATTGGAAAGACCAGCTCTTGTTTATTTCATAATTATGCACTTGACATTTGGAAACTCCTGCTTGTTACTAATCGCTTAATTATGCACCCCAAAGTTCATAAAAAATCATAGGTTTAACTTCAACTTAAAAGATCTTTTGATTGCTCTTGCTCTGAAATTCCATCTCATCCACTGTGCATGCGATTACAGCCCTCACAATGACTGCTGACGATAATAGACCTCATTCGAAGGAGAGAAATCTAAACATGCAATGACCTGATTTTTTTTTAATTTGTGTATCCACAGAAAGAAGGTGCAAAACAGATAAATCAATAACAGAAAAAAGCTCTGATCATTGGCTTTATGTACAGCAAATCATTACATAAAGCTTGCATTAATGGAGATTTACATATACAGTCTGAATGGTAGGTGACCTTCAGGAAAATTGCTACTAAGACAAAGGCTTTTGCATATTACTTTAAAGATATTTGACAAGAGAATGAGCCTTGTCTATAAATCTTTATTATTATAAGTTTCACAGAGATCATGGAATCCACCTGAACTATACACACCTCTTAGCTAACATTAACAATATATTTGATGAATTTTGGCAGCTTACACACAAAACCCAAAATAATTATGACTGGAAATGGAAACTGGAATACATTATTTGTTGTTTTCTCATGACCAGTCAATGATATTCAGAGAAAATGGAGATGACCTTCACAGAGCAAGCAGTTTTGATCACAAAGGTAGACTATCACTCTAAATTAATATTTCCAAAAATGAGTTTAAAGCTCTAGTTCAACATGCTTCAAAAAAATACTTCTATGGTCAAAAGTCTATGAAAAGAAGATTCTTTCAAAAACATTTAAATTAGTGGATTACATGCTATAAACATACTGACATCTCTGAAAAAGCCCTGCAGTAAGGCAATCTCTGTAACTGTAATTAGACATCCCCGCCCCAATAACCTGCACACTGTTTCACTTTGGAAATTGTATTAATGAATGGTACAAGGTTGGTTTTTACTTTGCATTGTAATCCTCAACTGATTCCTTTTTCTTTCTTTCTTTCTTTCTTTCTTTCTTTCTTTCTTTCTTTCTTTCTTCTTTCTTTCTTCTTTCTTTTTTTTTTTTCTTTATCAGGGCAGGGATTGAACCCAGGGCCTTTGCCCTGAGCTATATCCCCAGCCCCCTTTTTTTTTTTTTTTCTTTATCAGGGCAGGGATTGAACCCAGGGCCTTTGCCCTGAGCTATATCCCCAGCCCCCTTTTTTTTTTTTTTTTTGAGACAAATTCTAAGTCACTAAGTTGCCCAGGCTGAGCTTGAATTCTGAATTCTGATCCTTCTGCCTCAGCTTCCCATGGTACTGGAATTACAGGTGTGCACTCCTACTCCCAGCTTGTATACTATTTATTATGAAGGTCATTTACCGAATGCTTGCTATAGTTAAAGGATCATAGGGAACAAGAGACAAATAGAAGACTCAGTCTCTAGAAGCTGGTACTCTTGGAAAGAACAGAAAATCTAACATCACCTCAAACTAATATATATCATGGCAAGTGCTACAAGAGTTGCCATGATTAAGCTGAATAGGGAAGGTTTCAGAGTCTATAGTGTTTAAAACCGAATCATGAAGAATGCCTTGGATTCCATCTGGGGAGAGATGGGGCTTGGGAATATAAGGCGCAACAAAGAAAAACTCGAGCAGAAAATTCAAGATGAGCCGGGGAATAATGACAAATGGATGAATTGGATCAGATGGAGTTTTAGGGTAAGGACCACCTAGGATAAGTGCTAGAGAGCTCAATGAAAGTTTCCAAGAGAGGTCAGATTCTGAGAATGCCTAAATGTAGGAGTGGGGGGGGGAGTTACAGGAGGGGAGTGCAGGGCACAGAAAAATCTCCAGTGACACAATGAGAGCTGCATGCAGTGGTTTCCACACTGTGCTCCATACAGAAGTGCAGCCACCAGAGGTTTGTCAGTCTCTTCTTGGACCACAGCAATGTATAACTCAAGATCTTAAACAAATTCATGTTATGAAGGCTCAGACTGCTGCACGTTTCATTAGAAACGTTCACAAGCAACCAAAAGACTAGAAAATCATGGTTTTGGAATAACAGAAGAAGGTGATGAATTTCTGCTGCCTTTCATAAATCCAACACAGTGGCAACACAGACCAGTAACCTTAAATATCACCTTGTGCTCTCCTTTCTCACCTGGGGCAGTAACCATGGAAAACCGACGAGACCAATTTCACCACTGCAACTTTGACAGGTTGCCAGAGATTACCTTCATCCCTCCAAAGCCACACATCGCTAGAAATCTATGTGAGGCAAAGGTGTGTCCCAAAGGAACATATGGATCAAAAACAAACTGGCAATGACACACACTTCGAGACAAATACAGGAAACATACAATTGGGTTTTGAAAGCCTACTGCCCCAAACAGTTTGGTCATCACAATTGCTTTCAGCTCTGCTGGGATACTCCGGGTTCCTAGCAAGCTGGAAATGTGCCTGACAGGAGGTACAAAAGGTAGAACTGGAACACGAAGACTGTTTTAGAAAACTATGTTAGAATATGGGAAGTCAATGTCCGCAACATCGAGATGGCCTTCCTCATATGCAGGGTGTTTTTCTGGGAAACGAAGCAGATTTAGTTGCGAAAAACTCTATGGAATTTCAAAATAGCGAGCCACCAAATATATTCAAAGCTTTGATTAATTAGAATGGAATGTATACACAGATATTTTGGTGAATTTGTTTTACGAAGTAACTATAGATCATTTTTTTTCTGCCTTGTCCTTTTTGAAAACATAAAAATAACTTCCTGAAACGTGTCAGTCCATATCCCTTCCTTGTCTAGGTCAGTGATTCCCAAACAGCAAACTGGTGCTGGATTGACTCTATCTGGATCGTGTAGAGAGTTTCTGAGACGTGTGGATCCCTGGCCTGAAGCTACCTCCATCTCCATCCTATTCTGACTGTGTAAGGGTCTAAGGTGAAATTTCAGAGAGATTTTTTTAATTATCCATGTCTTGGAAGCCGTTAAGCCACATGATAATTGGATGCTACTAAGATGGTTTATAATATTGAAAGAGCTGTGAAATGTCAGGAAGAACAGAGTCAGGACAAGTAAGTGCCTTTGCTTTTTGGGCATGGAGTTGTAATACATTTCCCACCCTCCCTTGCAGTTAGGAAGGGCCATGTGACTGGGTTCTGCTTAAATAAGGATAGAAGAGCTGTGCATCTTCCAGAGAATTTTCTAGGTTCATTTTGTTTGCCAGTCAGGTTCCTTAGATCCAGTGGACAATTGTGAAAGCTTAGAGGAATAGCAGAGCCTCAGGAGAGAAAGTGCCCTCAGCCATAAGTAAATATAAACATGGGTCACTGGTAAGAACATGGATACACCTCGAGACTATGATGCTAAGTGAAATAAATCAGACACAGAAGGTTGGATGTTTTCTCTTTGATAGGAAGCCCAAAGTATAACTACTTTAAAGAGAAGAAGAAAAAAAGTAGATGACAGGAAACAGGAAGACAGACTTTGTGGAGTGGGAAGGGGACCTGAGGATGGAGGAAGCAGGTGGGAGGGGAAGTAAAAGGGATCAAAATGTGAGAAATGTACCTCCCGATCCCCTGCGATAAGTGTATTCATTATGCTTCACAATCATACACTAATAAAGAAAAGTCCAGGTATCTGAGTGGGTGTGGAACAGAGCAGCAACTACCAGTGCCCACCCTCCCAACTGTGAGGTAGATGAGAAATCTAGTCTTCTTGTGTTGAGGGACTCAGACTCACCCTAACTTTGTCAGCTGTGAGCTTCCCCTTACTAAAACAACCACCCTGCTATTTTGGTAGACATCGCAGCGATTAAGAATTTTAAAAAATCATAAAGAGATATACTCATATTTTAACATCTGACTAAAAGGCACAGAACCGTGGGTCATAGTTAACCTTTAAAAGAAATTCTGATATGAGCTTATTTTTCTGTGGTTTTCTTCTTCCTGCTAAAAGTAGAATACAGTGGGGGTGGGGGTGGCTAACTGAGAGTTCCAGGTAGTAAGACTTCAATTTAATGAGTTTATATAACCGTTACAGGAATAAAAATGAAATATAGCAACTAATAAACCTGAATTTTCAAAGTCCAAATAGATCCAAAATAAAAGGCTGTGAAATTTTAAGGCTTAATAGAATCACAAAACCTGAAGAGTATTCAAAAGGTCATGATATTTATTTACTTTTGAAATATCTGTAGGAGGAAATTCTACCACTGAGCTCATCATTGTCATTATTTTGGAGATGGTTTTACAGTATAATGTAAAGAGGACAAGGTTAGGAGTCAGACAGAGCTGGGTCTAAATCTGAATAAAGTCTCCAAGTCTCATTTCCCCTCTCTGCACCGTGGTGAAGATCTTACCGAGTTTGTTGGGTGTTCTGAGATTTCACTGGGCTCTAAGGCTGCATATGACATGCTGTGAATATTTTATATGTGCGTAGATTAATTTAATACAGGAGTTGGTTGCACTATGCCTTCTTTTTGAGGATAATCAGTTACTATCTACACTGTAGGGAAGATCTTGAGAATTTTGGAGTAGAACTAGCTCATTTCTATCCCAAAAGAAAGATAATCATACTGGCAGGTGCCTGAGCCTGAGATTCTATGTAGGTTAACACTGTTCTTGTAAAGCGACTAGGATGCTAATGTCTGTGCCTCTTAATCCTTTTTCTGCCAACCATGAAAATCTTGATCATGGGCAAGGTTTGCTGATGCTTAAAGCTGCCTCTGTTCTTAGGGAGCAGAGCTGGACTACCTGCCATTGTCCTCAAATCTCAGGAGCTCTAGCTCCTGGAACCTTTCTCATCACCCATCTCAAAACTGCATCATTGTAATTCCATGATGGGAATGGAATGAACATGAGAAAAAGAAAAAATGGAAACAAAGTCATTGTAGATAGGAAGGGGTGGAGGGGTTGACAGGAGGGCAAGGGAATGGGGAAAATAAGAACCGAGATGGATTATGTAAAGGTGCAAATTCCCAATGATGAATGTCATTACAGTGCATACCTTAAATGTACCGATAAAATAAATCAATTAAAAAGAGGAACATAAGACTTCAATTTCAAATAATTAGAAAATTATTACAAAAACCACAATGAATTTGCATAGTCTGGGGCAGACATTGTACTAATAGGAAAAAACGTAGCCTTTGAAAATTTTATTAATAAATACAATGGAATAGGGAGGGATAAGCTAAATATTTACAAGTTAGCCAAAGATTGTAAAATGTTAAATAGAATCTTTTTTTGTCTTAAAATAAAATTTGGAATATTTTTTTTAAATGCATCACAGACCAGAGGAAGCAGAGGTAACCGCTACCTCGCTGACCACAGACAGCCATGAAGCTGCCACCTCTTTTCTTTTTGATAAGCTACTGGGGAGACAAAATGTCTTTCCCAGTATTCTAAGTTTCAGTTTGAAAATTGAATTCAGGAACTTGTCAACTCTGACAGCTGAGCTTTAAAATTCAGTTCAAAGACAATCTGCTTGTACTTTATAAAATCCGTCTTCTAACTTCAGAGGAGTAGGATTTTTCAAAATCTCCACTATGTAGGGAATGAAAAACTTTAGTTTTCCTTCTTCCCAATTAAACTCAGGTTCTGTATAAAAACTCGTACAGTTTTTCTTTCTCTGCCTACACCAGTTCTTCTCCTCTAAACTGCCTCTTCCTGAAAACAGAATCTCAGCCTTCATTTCAAAAAGCCAGACTGAGACTTTGGTGGAATGCAGCCCCTTCTCATCAGCAAACACCAAGGATGAAAATAGATTCGGGATTAATCAGAACCAGCACTGTTCCAGTGACGGGATTCATGACACCTGAGGTCTTAAAACATAATAATAATAATAATAATAATAAGCAAAGCCTGGGAAAGAAATCACTCTCTTTCCCAAAGTTACAGGAGCCTCACCTGGCAGTGTGTTCTTCCATCTGAAGAAATATTGAGAGGTAAAATTACCAGTACTCAAAGGGATAGGTCAAAACCCTAAACATGGCAGGAAACCAAAGGTAGAACCACGATCCAATGACAGATGGTAAAGGCCTGTCAATGTCAGGGAAATTACACGGTGAAGTTCGCTCCTGACATTTCATTCACACAAGAATAACAGGACCCCGAAGTTAAACAATGACATTCCGAAAGGAAACACCTTCACGGATGACACTCCGTGCATAGCTCAGCCTCCGAGGCACACACTCAAACCAGAATCTCATACTGCTCAGGTGTGCGTGGGGGGCGGTGGCGGGGGAACAGGCAGAGGGAAGGCGGAAACGCGAGGCGCAGAGACAGGCAGCCAGGGCCCCGAGCTAAGCAAGGAGGGAGCAGGAGGGTGACAGTTCATTTCTGCTTCTTCCCCAAGGAGTTGAGCCTTCACTTCATAGATTTTTGTATGTGTGTGACATTTGAAAGGTGCTGTGATCATCCATTCATTTGGGTTCGGTTTGGCCTTTAAACGTAATATTTCAACTGAGAGTTCAAGCTGGTGAAGAGGCTGAAACGTTTTCATGAAAAATAACTAAGCCAGACAGTTCCTGTTGTCAAGAAGACCCTGCCGAAGGCAGGAAGCTTGAAAATTAGCCACTCACCACTGGGGCCCGGGGCGCAAGTCCAACAGTGACCTTCCAGACAGTTCCAGAAGATATCACAGGGGGGTGACGCATGCGTGCTGGGGAGAGGAGTTGTTTCCGCATTAGCAACACTGGATCTGAAGGGAAATGCTTGTGTGTGTGTGTGTGTGTGTGAGAGAGAGAGAGAGAGAGAGAGAGAGAGAGGGAGAGAGGGAGGGAGAGAGAGAAACTCATGAAAAATAAAGCCCTGCTGAATTCCAAAGGCAAGCTCTAAGTGTTGGCGGCTCATCTGTGTCACTTTGCCTTTATTTCATGATGATCATTAATTGCTACCTTTATTAAGATTAATTTTAAATTTGTTCCAAATTGCTTTCAGCAGTGGATTTTAATTATCACTAACATATTAGAAATCAATTACTAAACTACAAAAAGTAACAGAACAAATTTCTCATAGTGTACCAAGCATAAACATACACACACACACACACAAACACACACACACACACACACACTTACACCTCCAAAAACTTTACTTGTTAGGTAATGCGTAAGGTAATGCATAATACCTGCTTTTCATTCCAGGTGATACCCAGGAACCCAGCACCCTGCCTCATCCAGCACAAGCGTAACTACTTTAAAAAGGTGATTAAAAACAGTATCTTATTTGCAGGTGCTTCTTCCCACGTGAAACATGAGGCTAAAGAGGACTGAGCTTCCCCTGAGTGAATCACAGAAACGCAAAACAGGATGTTTAATTCGTTTCAGTTTTCACAGTAATTTACCAGAGATAAAAATAAAACCATGGCATTTTGCTGGCATAGTGGGGGGAGCTCTCTCCTGGACGTACAATGACCCTCATGATGTCTCGAACATGAATCTTCTCTGTGTGCTCACGTATTTTTACGATTGTGTTTAGGGAAGAAGAGTTTGACATATTCCGACCCATTCAATTAGTGAAAAGAGAATCTTCCAACAAAACAGGTCTTTTTAGGTGGCAGCCCCCAAGGTCTCCAACAGTGAAACAGACTCAAGCCACCACCGCATTCCCTATTCCACCCTCAATGAACAAATGGCTCCGTTCACCGGATCGTTTTAATTTGAGAAAAGTTCCTCCTGTTTCATGGAATAGAGCACCGTGCTTAACATCGGCCCCAAGTTTAAAAATCTTTAAAGAAGACTTCTATCTTTGCCAGGAAGGTTTTGCAACTTATGCTTTCATTATTTTAAAACGAAGCTTGAGATGAGAAGAATGTTATTTTTAAAGGAAAAAAGAATATTTATCTCCAGTCCTTGGCTTCAACATTTGTGCATAACATCCCAAGGGGGCTGATGGCAGGCATGGTTTAAAAGATGGTGGGTCCCTTACTTTTCTTTCTTTTATATATATATTTTGAAACCCCACACCTCAGAGTTTACTGCCATTGCTGCCCTATCATCCTGGAAGACTTTTTATTTCCCTGCTTTGGAGGGAGAATTCTGTCCATCTGTTGGCCTATTGATTCTGTTTTGCAGTGGTGCCTTGGCTAGGGTCCTCGGGGGTCAGGACAAGTAACCTCAGTTGCATGGAGTTCTCTTTCTTAAAGCTTCTGCTTGTTCTAACTGGATCTACCAGCCCCAGCCATCCCTACTCTACAACCATATGTAAAATGTGTAAGACACCGTCTAGTTGTAAGATGCATTTTGCTATATATGTGTGTGTGTGTGTGTGCATGCACATGTGTTTATAAACTATCACTAGTTCACATCACTTTAGAGTTCTTTGCAAGCAACAGAAAAATTGCTCTGAGTAATTTAAGAAGCAAAAGACTATCCAAAGGTACTGCCAAGCTCACAGGACAGATAAAAAGGCAGAAGGCTGTGGCACAGAAAACAGTGGAAACCATGGAAGGTTTCCAGTGGTCCACTTAGCAGGAACAATTTGATAATTGCAAATACACATTTGTCCTGGGATGTATGAGTTTCAATCATTTCTTCAGCTTCTTGTTTTTCTGTCATCACTGAAGTTTAAATCTCAGAAGAGAAAACCTGTTGCCTTCGACTAGGCTTTCTAAATGTTGGCACCATTGACTGACAGTCTGGGCCAGATATTGGGGGGGCTGTCCTGTGCACCCTAGGATGCTTAGCAGGCCAGAGATATCAGTACCACCCCCTCTCATCATGACGACATGCAGACATTGCCAAATGTCCCCCAGTAGACAAAATCACTCCCCGTGGAGAAGCTGGCTTGGACTGAATCACAAAACTGCCACCTCATGGCTTAGGAAAGGACAGGTAATTTGATACATAACCCCACAGGAGGAAGAGAAAGGAGATAGGTTTTCAAAGAGGAAGTGGGGTTACTGTTTCCAAAACAGAGAAAGCAAATGTTTGCTGTCCACTTCCACATTTGTAAGAAGAAAGCCAACACGGACTAAGTTCTCTATCCCACATGTTCATGAAACAAACAAAAAGAATCAAGACTTTTGAAAACAGACCACAGAAAAAGAAATCTGTCTGTGGGCTGAATTGGCCTCTCACACAGCTGAGGAGATGAGGCTGAGGGCACCCAAAGGGCACAGCGCCGGGGAGTGGGTGTTTTTTCTGTTTGTTCAAATTCCCTGTTTCCCTATCTGATTTTTAAATCTTGCCAGACCTTTTCCAACTCTTGGTATCTATGGACTTGTGGTAATTGACGTGGCTAATTTAAGGGAAACTGATTCCAAATCCCAGAGAACACCCAATGCATCTCTGTATTAATTAATCAGCTAACTCTGTTGGTTCCAACATGGTGCTAATGAGACCAAAGACATGAATCCAATCCTCATGCCATATGGCTTGTTCAAGAGCCAGCTGATCAATGTATATGGCTCCTGGAGGCAGGGGCAGAGGAGAGGGACGTGTCCGAATGGATCCGTGCCCACATCCACACCTCCTTCCTGTGGGGCACCTTCCCGGGGAAGGGCTGTTTCATTATCCCAATGGGGTGCAGAGTGGAGCACATGCCTGACACCCTACTTCTCTCTGAACGCCCCCTCCCCGACATGTCCTCCTCTCCTCTTTCCAGCTCTTACCTACCCGGATTAGTTTACGTTGCTGCTTCCTTTTCCTTTTGTTCATTAACATTTCTTAAAAATTAGAACGTAGAAATTCATCTTCAATCAGCACTGACTCTAAATTCGCTGATCCTACCATCAGCAGCAAGACCGGGCCTGTCTCTTCTTCCATTATTATTTCTGACAGCCCCAAAGAAATCACTTAATATTCATTTCGGTCTCCTTTTTCAGACAGTCTTAAAAATCAATTTCAAAATTTTTCTTCTTGATCCTGTCATTTAGCACTGAAATGGCCCAAACTGATTACTTGGGACATTAGCGTTTCTCCTTTCTTCCTCTAGGATGTCAGCTTCACTTTGTGAATCTGTTCTGGTCTGATTTAAGCTGGCTTTCATTTCAGGGTTGTTGTTTTTCACGGAGAAACATGATTTTTTAAAGCCATATTTGTAGAACAACTTTCAATTATCCTTGTTGAGAACAACCAGCAGCAAAGAATAGGCAAAACACTTTGGTTATGAGAAAAATCAGATTCAATGGGCAAAAACAGAAAAAGAAAGGACTTAAAATTGCAGTTACTCTAAAATCTTCAAGTGTACCACTTTAAAGTCTCTACTTTCCAAATAGCAAATTAGTGACAGTAACATCATCTTATTTGTGAACAACAAGGGGAAACTAAAATAGCCATTCATGACAAAATTCAGAGAGCTGCACAAAGGTCAAGAACAGGAAGGAAAATGTCTGAAAGGGCAGAAAAGGTAAGGCAGCTGCTATAAAGAGGAAAAAAGTTCTTTGTCTTTGCTGCCATTCTGTGAAGAATCGAGAGAGTCTGGTTTATTGTCGCTGTCACTGGCTGCCCTTCTTCCTTGCTATTGTTTCATTGCTTTCAGGCTGTTTTTAATTCGCAAAGTAACATTAACAGAGCCCTGGAAAGGTTCAAACCCATAAGGAGGACCGAGAAGGGGGAGCTTAACTAAAGGAAACAGGTCCAGATCGCTTTATTTTTCAGCTCTGGTTTTCTTACTGAACAGAGAATGATTTTTGGATATAAAGAATGCTACAAACATGACATTAAAAGAGTGCTCCGGACCACGTAAAGCAGTCCTCCAGCTTCATAACCATAACCAAGTTCTGCCGTAAGAATCCCTTCGTCGTATTTGCCATCCACCAGCTTCTTATTTACATTATTATAATGTTCTACTGGGTCTCCACCCAACCCTACCCAAGAAAGACTGGCTTTCTTGAGAAAGAAAATATCTGATAAAACCATCAGTGAGGGAACCAAAGCTATCGACTTGAACTGCAAAACAGAAAACAATTAGATTTATCTTGTAGGATCAAAGAATCAAAATCATTCTTTCTGGGTCTGTAAAAAACATCAAGCATTGAGACTTAAAAGTATCACCTCGGGAATTAACACCAGCATGTGCACCTGCGTCCAAACTGCTTCCCAAAACTGGAGATAAGTGTAAGAACCTGTCCATGCCACAGCAAACATGATCCAATGGACCTTGAAAAGGATGGTGTGACTTAGGGATAGTTCATCCTGTATCTTTTCTGCCTGCCCAACCTGTGGCCTTCTAGTGCCATCAGAAGACCACTTCTGTTAAACACAGTAGAATTGTCCTACCTTTCGGGTTCTGATTGCATGGACCACACTGGATGGATATCACTCATGAAACCAGGGGAAGGAGACACGGATGACCATATTGGTGAATATTGGTGGGGCATTTATCGGATATCAATAATGCACTACACTCCAGCTGCAATGCCAAGATGCTGTCCAGACCGGAGTCCTTAGTCTACTTGAATGTATAGGCAACTAGTGGCTGCCATAATGACAAGAAGGGAAAAGCCAGAACTATGTAGATTACTGACCATGTAAACAAATGAATCAATTTTAGAGACTTGGAAAAAAGGGAAACTTTAAGATAGATCCTAAGAAAAGTCAGACAGAGAACACATTTCTCCAAAAAGTTCCGCCAGACTTCAAGCAAAGCTGATAGAACACCCAGACTTTTCCAAATTGGTTATGATTCACTTTACCACCATTCCATTTATCTTACGAAGGAATTTATTTCTAAATTCTTGCAAATATCATTAGCTCTTTGAATGCATTTCTAATTGGATTAGTATTATAAACGTTGCAAACTAAACTCAACTGCCAGAGACAGAAAATCTGAACTGCCCGTGTAATTAACACATGTCCCTAGGCTAACAGGCAGCATTGACCAAGAAATATGACCCTGAATTAGGATGACAGACCCTTCGTTTAATAATGCCACGCTTTCAGCTCATCGTTCTCCATCTCACATTTCTTTATGATGCTTTAGCATTTGTAAAACCATCTTTGATTCTAATAAAATAAGTGTAATGGAAGCGTAAAACAAAATCAAGAAGCATTTTCATTGGCAGCTGACTTTGGAAGTCACCTAATAAAACCCTCCCCTACAGTCAGGAGGCCCCACAGGTGCCTGAGAGCCTCTGGTTTGGCACATCCATCGATCCCAGATGACTGTGTCACTCAACATCAAGGGTACAGGATCCACTACGAAAACAGTCCACTTTCAGACAAATAGGTCAGGTTCTGCTACTGTGATATATAAATGTGGGCAACAGAAAAGAGGAGAACATTTTTATCCTAGTCATCTCTGTTCTGCTAAACCATTTGGTTTCCTAACCCTTCCATTTCGAATTTTCCATATAACTTACCCCTCATTTGAATCCCCTCCACTATGTTATCCTCAGAATTACTCTAATTCATAAGAAGGACAGCACCAACAACACAAAATGTTTCTGATAAATTCCCTGTAAATCACATAGAGGACAAAAACACATCCATTCGCCTAAGGAAATGTATTTCCTAAGCCTCATAGAGACATAACAGAAAAAAGCACTTTGTAGTTCACAAATGTCTTAAAATTTCAAGAGTCTGACCTTCTCTAACTGGTCAACAATTCCTTAAGCGAACAAACAGCTCATTGACAACTGCTTGTGTAAGGTCCTTTTGGCTTACTTCAGAGCTAGTTATTTTGATGGAATAAAAATAAAATACTTTATACCTTGTTGTTTGCCATCAAAAAGTCTTTCACCATTTCACTGGGGAAACAAGACTAATACACAATGCCCAAAAATAAATTATTAAGTAACATTTAGCTTTTTGAAGAGAGGTACATTTGTAGATTTGCTAATTATACTTCCGTTCCATACACATTAGCCCAGAATGGTCTATCTAAGGCTTAACTTGACTTCAGGGCCATCTCTTCCTTCTCCTCAAACCCTTTCCTGAGTTTTCCACGTGTCTAGCTAATGCTATTCCCTAAACATGGCTTCCTACAGAACACTCCATTTTGGTAGCTGCTATATCTCGTTGCTATTTTATAGCAACATCAAACATAAAAGTTAAACACTTTCTTCTACATCTCTACTGTACTAGTTTCCAAAATTCTCCATGTCAACATAGAAATAAGATTCCAAAATCTAAAAAGCTCTTTTATGTATAAATATAAAATATAAAATTAAGCCATTTTAAGTACTTACATGCAGTCCTTGTCATACCTTGCTGTCAGTTTCATTGTATATAAATTAAAACAAAACAAAACAAAACAAAAATAGATAACAGGAAAAGAAAAATAGCCCAAAGTGAGCAGCAAGTAAAAGCTTCAAAAAGAGAGGAAAGAAATATATGTAAATCATCTGCCTGAATCTTATTTGTCTTCTCAGATTTTAGCCTTACACGATTCAATTTCACACTAAACACAGCAGAGACAGCTGAGCCGAGGGAAAAAGAGAGTGGAACTATTTAGCGTACATTGCAGAAGAAAATAACTCCATCCTTTTCTGAGCAAATTCATGTCAACTTCCCCTCCTCTGCAGATAAATAAAAGTATTTTTAAATAAACAGTCACTGTAAATTTTGATGTTGCAGAAAATAAATCCCCCAGATATTCTGTGTAGCTTCAGGAGTAAAAAGCTTTCAAGGCATTTATTCTGAGCATCATACTGAACTCTATATTCTGAGCACTAAATCCAAACCAGTATCACAGAAAAAATACAGCACATTTTACCATTTTAAGACATCTAGGACCTTGAATTCAATTTCTGGGGAAATACAATGTCAGGCAAATAAATTTTTAAATACATTTTTAGAATTAAAGGGTAGCGCTTGACTATGTTTGGACTTATTACTTAAAACTAGAAAGAAACAAAGATATTGTGAAGTTAGATCAAAATAACAATGTCGAGTACGACTTGCTTTTTCAAAAATTAAAATATTATGTATATTAAGTACTTGTAAAAAATAATGGTCTGCCACGACATCTAGATGGACGTTGAATGTATTATATAAAAATATTCGAGTTCAGATTCCAGAAACGACAATCACAGACTTCAGAGCCCCTTACTTAAAACTGAAGAAACTTCAAAAAATAAAAATTTTTCAAACTGACAAAAAAAATTTTTGAGACAGCTGTGCCCCCTGGAGGTGACATTTGGGAATTGAATAAATCTTCCCCACACCAGTAACAATGACTAAAGAATGGAACTCACATTTGGAAGTGCAAAGACGGCTTAGAAGATTTCACTCATGTTCCTTTCATTGTGTTAAACCAGTTTTCAATGAATACTAATTTAGAATTTCAATTTAGAGCTGTTCAAAGGGGTGCAAAACATTTTGGTAGAGAGGATTAAAAGCTGGTGTTCAATATCTGGGATACAATGATTAGGAACACGCTGAATATGATGAAAAGAAAGAATGGTGATTCCAAAGCAGGTATCTTCCAAACCCCTTCTTGATGAACAACACAGCCGAGGACGCTGCCTCTTCTTACCCGCCTACCAGTACCCTCAGAAAACTGAATCTCCCTACCCAGCAAATGGAATCGTCCTCTCTTTTTAGAAAAGTTCATCACCTCACTTGTATTTTTCTGTCTTTATATATGTGATTCCAAAGAAATGGAACCAAATCTCCTCATCAAGAGAATATACTGTTCCAGTGGAGAAAAGAACGAGAGAATAAGTATGTCTCTGTCAAAGTTGTTCAAGATAGGAATTAATAAATTCAGCTTTGTGTGTTTGAAGTTGCAATAGAAAAAAAAAAGTGAAGGATATAATTATGGAAAGAGATTCAAGGTTAAAAAAAAATCCCCAAAGCTATCCTGAACTCAAACAAAGCCACCACTTTTAGACAATGAAGACACCTTCTGTTTACCCTGGACGTGATAAATGTTGCGTCTTTTTATTTTTTATGTTACTTTGTGATGGTGGGGGGTACCAGGGTTCGAACTCAGGACCTTGCGCTTGTGAGGTAGGTGGTGGAACCACTGTTGTGTCTTTTTAAACAAAGTGGGGAAGAAACTAAAATAATTAAGTAATGCTAGTGCACCAGGAAAGAGTGTAATTACTGTCTGGATGCAGAAGAATAAACCCGAAATATCAGTGTGCTGCGCCTCTCCTAAGGAAACATGTTCTTAATGGACCTGCAGTGTGGGGAGAACAGGAAAAGACAGTGCTTGCAGAAGGACGCCAAGGACTTCACCTCCGATGAATATGGGCCACGCTGCATCTTAAATTGGGGCCTTGGGCACAAAGGCAACTCCATTCTCCCACGCCATTTCCTCCTTCCTCCCCAGAGGGGTTCCCTAGACCCAGCGCTACCAGAAGGAACCCCGCTTTGCCACCCTAGCTTCCCACTGCCTCTGGTTCCAAGCCGATGAAGGGAGCAGTTCTTAGGTCTGCAGTACATAACGATCACATTCATGGGGGGCTGTTGGTACGTGGACGTAGTATATCTTCATTCCTTTTACGGCCCCTTCCCTTCGCCTCCTCACCACCCACCCGATCTCTTTGGTCCAGAGACGGAGCAACTCTTAACTCCAGTTCTCCCATCCCCCAGCCCCTCGCTCCTTAAAGAGGCCCAGGAGCCGCCCCTGAGGACGGGAAGTCTGCAGTGAGCACAGCTCTCCTAAGGAAGTTCCCAGGAGACATCCACCTCCCACTGAGCACTCAGCTCCCCAGATACGAAAACAAAGACTTAATGATGCGGAAGCAGGTGACCCACACTTAGCCTGAGTCCGGCTGCCTTTCATCCATGGTGCTCCCCTGGGCCCCCAGCCCTCTGGGTCACTCCCCTGCACTCCAGCCTCCCCACCAGGTCCAAGGGAATGTGCTCATTCAGACATCAGGTTCCTGTCAGACATGACTAACGTCTAGAGGCCAGAGTGCACCCAGGACCCAAAAGACCCTTCTTTCCATCCGATCTTGAGGAGCTTGCCCTTTCCCGTCTTCTCATTCACCTCCTCACCTCTGCTCGAATCGGAATAAGAGCCATCGCTGGAATGCAGAGAATAAAAGGCATTACTGAGTTCCAGAGGGGAAAGAAGGGCCAGGAACACCACCCCGTGGGCCTCTGACATGGCAGCAGGACAGCAATTAAATTGGAGGTGTCGGGACGGCGTGCTTGGGGCCAGGGCCCTGCTCTGACACTTACCTTACAGCCCTCACCGGGGTCTGTCTAGTTTCTGAGTGTCATTTCTGTATCTGTAAAGTGAAAACAGTAAGATTTCCCCCAGGGTTGTTGCAAGCATGGGGTGACATAAGATAGCCTACTTAACACAGCACCTGTCTGACAAGAGTAGGGAAAAAATAAAACCCATCCAAGAAGCAGCTTAGAGAGGAGAAGCTGCTTTCCCTGGTATCTCCTGGGTACCCAGGACTACCTAGGGCACTGTGGGGTTGACAGATGCCCTAAGCAAGGAGTCTGACCTTGAGACACCTACCACTAAGTTGGGAAGATGAGGCCACTCAGCCAGGGACCAGTTTAACTTTCAGAGAGACGGATTGTGAATGCAAGAGTTCTCTTTCTCAGTACAGACTTTTCTCCCAGAGCCTGTGCTCTCATGACCCTTCCCAGGTTCTCCAACCAGGCACGGCACTTGCTTTGCCTCAACAGCTCACTTGCCAGGTCCAGAAGCCTCATGGTGACCAGATTTGGGTGCCTGAAGTATCACACACAGAGAGACCTGTCTGCACAACTCTCAGTCAGTGATACTCAGCAGTCTGGAAATGCACAGCCAAGAGTCAGGGACAGGGCCTGGGATTTAGCTCAGTGGTGTCACCGCCTGTCGAGCAAGCGCAAGGTCCCGAGTTCGATCCCCGGTATCAACAAAAACAGCTCTCTTCACTTCCACTGGCTAAGAGGATCAGACTTCTTTGGGGAACCTGGTGGGACCAGAGATGGCTAACAGTACCACCAGCTTCCCATTGATGCTGTAACTGGTTGCCACAAAGCTAATGGCTAAAGCAGAATGGATTTGTTGTCTTAACTATTCTGGAGGGTAGAAGTCTACACCAGTTTCCCTGGGCAAGAACCAAGGGGTCAGCAGGGCCACATTCTTTCTGTTAGATCCACAGAGGGATCTGCTTTCTCTCCTTTCCTGGGCTCTAAAAACTGGGTTTTCTGGCCTGTCACTCCAGCCTCTCATCCTTGTCTGACTTTGACATCCTGCCTACCTCTTCCACGGGCCCACCCAGAACATCTAGGACACTTCCTCTCTCAAGATCCCTAACTTGATCACGCCTGCAAAATCCTTTTTGCCAGTAAGATAACAAAGTACTGCTTTCAAAGAACAGGACATGGACATTTCAGGGACCCACTATTTTTCTTACCAACTAGTACCTGTAATTCCCAGAATTAGGTGCCTGCAAACAAATCCTCAACCTCAAAATGATTCAGGAAAACAAAAAAGAAGAAAGAAAACCACTCATCTCGGCCATTTCCTTGATCTGCCCTAAAGCCAACTTGGAAATTAAACACATTTTCATAGAAGTAGCTTTGAAGGTTTTACAAGAAAAAGGTTGTGGACATCAAGACAGAATGACCATTAAAACCTGCTTCTAGATGAAACCGGCAGGGCATCATTGAAAAAGATTTGAAAACAGAACCTGGTATTCTTAACTTTAATGTTTGCAAACACCTAGGATAATCCCTAGAACCTCTGTTGCCCTACCCTGCTTTCTAACTACTCTCTAAATTGACTTGATATTGAGGTTTTTTTGGTTTTTTTTTTTTTTTTTGACAGTTCAGTGACAGGCACGAATTACTTCATGGTTACCATGGTAACTAAGGTACCTCAAAACAGAGGAAAAAAATCAGATTAAAATAAAAAGAAGAGGGACTAGTCCAAATTAGCATTAATGACTTGTCCAAGTGAAATCGGGTGCAAACAGGCTGGGCTTTGGGAGTGTTTCATTAAGGGTTCCTCAGTCAGTTCAGGGAAGGCACCCATGCGAAGAATCCTGGAGTCCAGCAAGAAGCAAGGGTTCAAAGTTTACAGAACCTTCTACTCTGCCTTCCTTATGCATCTCTCTTATTTGGATCACTTCCTTTGTTTTTCATCTCCTCCTGCTTTTCCCCTTCTGAACACATTAGTTACTATGGAAACATTGGTGTGAATGTCAGACAGCTCAGCTCAGAAATGCTTCATAAAGTCAATTTATAGAATAGTCTGACATTTATCTCATGTTTGGGAAATTTAAAGAATTTGTGATATTCATGACCACGGATAGGGGTGGGTGGTAAACACTGTGCTATCTGTGGATTTTAAAATTTGTTTCATGCACACCGAGAAAACATCAGGTTTCGTCTTTTAGGGGAAGAATAGCAACAGAAACAGGAGTCTGGTTTGGAATTTGAAATCGGATTCATTTTCCCTCGGTTCAGAGAGGATTTCCACCCTCTTGGTTTGTAAAGCTGACTAGAATCTCTTGTGTCAAAATAAATGCTTTTGGAAAAAAATTATGGCTGGCTTATTTTTTTAAAATTTTAACCTGACAATGAGACAAATGGTATTAGCTGTAATAATATACACAGGGCAACAAGATATAGAAATGCTAAAGTCCATGCTGTAAAAATTCTAATTTTACCGAGATGAATTTCAGAGTTAGTGTTACCCTATGGAATAAAAATAATAGCTAATGATTCTAGCACATTTACAATGTGTCAGCCCCTTCTAATACTTTATATGTATGAATTCATGTGATCCTCACAGTACACTGGTAAGGCAGACACTATTGTCGTCGTCTTTTTACACACGAGGAAACTAAGGCATGGAGAGGTGAAGTAACTTATACCCATAAGTGATGTAAGCAAGATTTAATCCAAAGCAGCCAGGCTCCAGAGCCTACATTTTGAAACATCATGCACAATTGCTTCTCTATGAAAATGCAAAATAATCCTAATAATGTGTGCAGATGGGGAGATTGGACTTACAGTTCTGGACTAAAAAGATAATGTAGGCATGGACTTTGAGTATCACCACACTGAAGATACAGCCCAAAGCCTTAGGGTCACCACAAACGAGGTGAAGACAGGATGGGCTCCTAATGATTACAGCGTGATAATGAATGCAGTGTACAAATAAATTTGACTCCAGACTTGCAGGCTCTTTTATGTCTTACTATGTATAAAAAAGTAAAAATGTTTTGCTCTGTAACCATCAGGAAAGCTAGTAAGAGCTGAAAAGACTTTGAAATTAACTCCATTGTACTCCATCAGAAGAATTTTAGTTACAGAGAAAAGTCCAGGGTCTCTGTGAGGCAGCATTTAATCTTTGTCCCCCAGGGGTACGAATTTCCACTCTCATCATCAACTCCCACTTTGGGTTTGAGAAAGCCAGACCTGCTCAGCCCCTGTGTCTGACGGACGCGAGACCGGGATGCAGAGCTCATCCGCACCTCTCCAATCCGACCTCAGTGACTGCTTCAAAGACAGGGGTTGACGGGATCAGGGCCAATGAAACGTCAGGAGAATTTTGCTGGAAATGCTCAAACAGCAAGAGGATCGAAAAGGAGAGCATAGAACGAGCTGTTCTTAGCCACGAGAAGGTGGCTTAGGATGTACAAAGGATACTGAGTAGAATGATCAAGATTAAGAGAAACCCAGCCAGATGAATCAGTGGACCCCTGAGTGGAAGCGTCCATAGTCTGTTCACCTTTTCACTTACTGAGCTAATAAATCTCTCCTCCCTCCTTTTCCTTCTCCTTCCTCCTCCTTTTTCATCCTTTCTCCCCCTCTTCTTACTCTTCTCTCCTTCTCTTCCTCTACCTCTGTCCTTCTTCTCCTTCCTCCTCTTCCTCTCCCTCCTTTTCTTTCTCCTTCTCTGTCCTCTTTTCCTGATCCAAGCACACTTGACCTGGCTTTTAATAAACAAAAAGGCTAAACGCACACAACACAGAGCAACAGGTGTATTCTGAGAACAGACACTAACTATATCTTGTCCATTTGATTCATAAATAAGCAACCACACAATTATTGACATTCCAAAATCCATAAAACTCTGAAAACCAAATAT
Organism: Fukomys damarensis; assembly: GCF_012274545.1. Taxonomy (NCBI): domain Eukaryota; kingdom Metazoa; phylum Chordata; class Mammalia; order Rodentia; family Bathyergidae; genus Fukomys; species Fukomys damarensis. The sequence goes on along the minus strand of NW_022900927.1, from coordinate 57,640,235 downwards.
TTCTTGGTAACCCACTTGGTGACAGAACAAACATGACCTTCAGGGACACCAGGCTGGTTGGAGTGTTTATTTATCCCACTTAATGACAATGTTCTTATGTTTTGCTGTAGAGCAATCAATATTTGTGATTATAAGATGCCACCCAGATTGTTAAACTGTCATGCTATCTATATGGTACATAAATTCTTATCATTATTAAATTTGAAACCACCAAAGTTTTGGATAAAAATCACAGACTTCTGGTCGCATTATAAAATGAATTTTAAAAAGTTAAATGAATGCATAAATCAAGTGATTATGCACATGCTTAACCTCTCAGTGGGATGGAAGCTTGAGCTAGCCAGCTTCATGTGCTGTGAACCACAAGATGAAATCAGCCATCCTACAAAAATAATATTGAAAGCAACGTTGTTTGCACGCCAGATGATAAACGTACATCAAATCAAACACTGCTACAATTCATATTCGGACAAGGTGAAAACTTCGAAGTTCAGGGCAAAAACAAAAAGAATCAACTGCGTTACAGGGAGAGCTTCGAGAACAGAAAATTTAGAAGGAAGCAGCCTCCTGACACCTCCCCCTACCATCACACCAACCATAAACATGAAGTCTACGTGCTGAGTGTACATGGGGTTGACACTGATTCATTCTTGAAATCGATGTCCCATGTTCATGTGGGATTTATTCTGAGACCTCCTTCCTGAGTTCTCAGGGTGTAGATCCATGGTGGACAGAGATTAGATGATAGATAAAATGTTATTTTCATTTCATTTAGCTTTTTCAACCAAGAAAATGATCATGCTATACAATATTAGAAAGAGTACTGGAAACTAAACAAAACTTATTCTCAAGTAGCAAAGTTTGGAATCCTGATTCATCTGTTTTCTTCTTTCTACCCAGTACCTGAAACGCCAATACACAATATGTATTTCCAGTGAGCTTTATTAATAAGGGAAATAAACAGTGTAGTCTGATACTTTTGCCCCCTAACAACTAACAAGTTGTCAATGGGACAATTGACAGGTGAAAAGAAAAACCAAAGAAAGAAAAAAAAAACAGAAGTTTTCACCCCACTAATACAAAAAGATCCTCCATGGGCCTCTCATCAGCTGCAGGAAACTTAAATTTAGGTCAGTGATCCTAGATGTACTTTCTAGTCCTATGATTACATACTTTTTTGCATGCAAAGGCAAGAAAAATGTTATAGGATACAGAGAGAAGTGTATGTAAATTATTCAAAACGCTAACTAATAGAGCATGGAATTATTCCTAAATTTAAAGAAGATTCTCTTGGAATTTGAGAGAGGAATAAGTATCTATCTCATTCATATATATGAAAAAACGATGCCTAAAGTACTGTATTGAAGAAAGGAAATTATCCTACAAAATTCTCCGTCTTAAAATAACCCACACATGAATATGAGAAATGGTGATTCCTTCTTCCCTTATTAATAAATCTTCCAGTGTCCAAACCACCAAGCTGTAAGAGTCCAGCTGGACCGAGGGTTGCCTCACCCCCCAGTCAAACCCAGAATACTGCTGATTTGTTCTGCCCTCATTATTTTGCTCACATCCAACCTCTTTTCCACAGAGATGATTGTTAACTGCATTCCCTCTCCAGTCCAGGTTCACCTCCAATCTTCCTGTCATGTAATTGCCAGGTCAGTTTTCCTGGAAAAACAAAATCTTTGATCCCATCAGTCCGTGTCAAAACCTTCGGTAGCTCCTGACTGCCCTCAACACTGCACTTACTTTGGAAGAATGAAACTATATTTTCCCACTTTCACTCTTCTTTCTTAAGCTTCACCTTTTCAATGTTCAGAACTGAAGCACTGTCCTCTTACCTCACCTTTAACAGGCTAGAATTCCTTAAACCTTGCTCATAACCCCTATTTTTTTCCCATACCATCCCATAGGTGGTCCCATTATAAAGATTTCACTAACATCCAGATGCCAGTGAATCTCTTTTTTTTTAATTGTGACAAAATACATGTAAGATAAAATTGAAGTTATCAGTCCATGTTTGACATACACAAGGATTATTTGCACTATGGAGAGGTGGTTCATGTATGTAACACATCTTAATTCTTCTTTTATTTTCCTCACCTGCCCTCACCCTCCCTTTCCTCCTTCTCTTAATCTTCTTCCTTTTGTTTTGTTTTTTTTTTTTTGCAAAAGTTCTATCTTCCTGTGTTGTATTCTCTTTAATTTGCTCTTTATTTGCATTTTGAGTTTCTCACGTAAGCGAAAACACGCTATATTTCATTACATGTGCCTGATTTACAGTACTTCACGTGACATTACAGTTTCAAGATGTATCCATGTTCCTACAAATGACTCAAATGTATCTTTCTTTATAGCAAAGAAATACTCCATTGTGTATAAATGCTGTATTTTATTCATGCATTCATTTGTTGAGGGAATATGGTTCATTTTCAAGAGTTAGCTATTGAGTCGTTCTCCTATAAATATGGTTATGCGTGAATCACTGTATATGATACTTTTAACTCTTTAGGGAAGATATCTAGGAGGACAATAGCTGGGTTGAAGGGGATTTCTATTTTTTGTTTTTTTGAGGAAACTCCACACTGATATCCATAGAGGTTGTACTATTTCACATTCCCAACAATGTCACTGTAAACAGGGAAGGGAGGAGGGGCTGAAGGGAGGGCTGGGGAATGGGGAAAAATAAGAACCAAGATAAGTCATGTAAAGGTACTAGGTCCCAATGATGAACGTAACTGTATTGTATACCTAAAATGTACCAATAAACTTAATAAAGATAAAAAAGAAGCATTCTTCTCCACAGCCTCACCAGCACTTGTTATTGTTTGATTTCTTGAAGATAACCATTCTTTCTAAAGATAGAATCTCATTATTTTTTTTATTTGCATTTCTCTAAAGGCCAGAGATGTTGAACATTTTTCCATGTATATGGAAGCCAGGGAGCTTCAGTCTCCAAATGATTCAACAGCCTCGATCCTTCCTCTCTTATGGCTCCTGGCTTCTCAGACCACTAGATCTTCTGGCTGTTTAGCGTGCAGACAGACCTTGTGGACTGGCCTGTCTCTTATCCCATAAGCCTATCTAGTAAATCCCCTTTCTTAGTTATAGGGTTCTGATTTCTTCACATTCTTGTCAATACTTATGCTCTGCTTTTTAAATGATGGCCACTCTAGTGCTTGAGAAGTTGTATTTCATAATGGCTTGGATTTGCATTTGCCTAGTAACCAGTGAAGTTGAGCATCTTTGGCTATATTTGTGAGCCACTGTGTATCTTCCATGGAAAAAAAGGGCTGTTGTTTTTTTTTTTTGTTTTTTGCCCACTTTTAAGTTGGCTTATTTTTGTTGTTGTTGCTGTTGTTGAGCTATAAAGATTCTTTATTTATGATAGATAATATGTCCTCATCAGATATATTATTTGAAAATATTTTGTCTCTTTTTACTCACTTGGTGGTGTCCTTGGACACACAAACTTTGAACTTTGACAAAGTCCAAACTGGCCATTTTGCTGGCCATTGTGCTTGTGGTGTTATATATAAGAAACTATTGACAAGCCTATCTTTCTTCTAAGAGTGTCAAAGTTTTGGCTCTCTTACAGCTGTTAAGTACTTTTTTTTCTCAAAGTTAATTTTGTTAATATTATGTAAAGCAAAGACCAAACTTCAGTTATTTGTAAGTGGTTTTCTACTCATTCCTTCGCCAGACAATTAAATGACCATGGAACACCGTCACAAATCAATTCCTCATTTGGGATGTATGGGAAACCCTATTATTTCTTACATAGGTTTCACCCCTAAATTTAAGACTCAATATGTATCCATCAGGCCATTGGGCTTCCCCATTTCAGCACTCTCCAAACAGATTTCCTGGTCTCTACCCTCTCTAAACACATTCATACTCTACGTCATTCCAGAAGGTGACCTTTCATCTAGTTATAGACGCAAAACGTATCTCCTCATCTACACTTTCCATATCCGGTTTGTATTAACTAAATCTCCATCAAATATTTGGAATCTCTCCAATTCTCTCAAGCTCTTCTGCTATTCTTAGATCAAGTCTGTATGATCTGGTAAAACAGTCTCTTAAGCCGAGCCATTTCCCTCTCTCCGCTCTTGCACTCTTTTAATCTATTCTTCAGGGATACTGTTTTTAAAAGACAAATCAAATCACCCATCTCTTTTTTTCCCTGCATCCCTTCTCCAAGCCCACTCTATTTAGTTCAGTGTCCTCCCATTACTTTAGGACAAAGACCAAAATGGTAATGATGATACGAGACGCCCTAGAGTCTGACCTTCTCTCCAGCTGGGCCATGCACCATTCCTCACCTTTCACTCAGGTAAACTACTACCCAACCTTCAGCCCTCACATCACAAGTCACTTATTTAAGTGATCCTTGCTCTAAAAAGCCACCTTACTAATTATTATTACTAATTATTATCACATGGTAGATTTTTTTTGTTTTGCAGAGTGCTTTACAATTTGAAATTACATCTCTTTGGAATTAATGTGTCTCTTTCCTCTAGATTCAAATCTTCATGAAGTCCATCTATTTGTAACAAGGAAAATTCAAGGCTCTCCATGATGTGATTTTCCTAGACTTATTCACAACTGTTGTGTTTCACACTCCCAATTTCATTCTTGATAAAATTTGATAAATGTTCTATCATTGTATTCTATTGACATTATTCTTCACCTGTTTCTTTGTACTCTGTTTCTCTATAATTATTTTGTTATCATTCCAGCCTATCCTCAACTGTAATTCATTCTTTCAGATTTAATTTATGTACTGAGTACCTACTTTGTACCAAGTCCTACACTGGAAATACAGGACAGGCAATATGGAACACATTGTCAGTTCAGACACAAAGGAAACATAGAAGAAAGTCTACAAACAACCAGCTACAACTCCAGGTATAAAGTGATACAAAATGACTTTTATAATTATTCTGACAACAGAGAAGTTAATGGTATCTCTGCCTGAGAGTGTCAGCAGAGCTTCAGTATAGAACATGTTGCTTTAGCAAGGTCTTGCAAGATGACTAAGAATAGAAAAGGGGTAGGGCCAGGGATTTAGCTCAGCGGTTCAGTGGTCTGCTTGCAAGCGCAAGGACCCAAGTTCAATCCCCGGTACCAAAAAATAGAAAAAAGAAAAGAAAAGGGATAGTGTCCAGGCATAACCATCTCTACTAAGTCACACTGAACGTGTGCCCACACCTGATCTATTTCAGACCTATCCCAGCAAACAATCCAAAGTGTCTGGCACACAGATGTGACTCAAAGGTAGGAATCCACACAAAAAGCCCATGCCCTTATCCCTTCAATGTCGCTGATGGGTCCAGCCTTGGTCAACTGTTCATTTCCCTCACATGAAAAGGAAAAGTATAAATTTCTAATACAGTATTAATGTGCTGTGAGATAAAATAATAGAAATACATAGTGACATCGAGCTCTAACCCTAAGCTGCCTCCTGTGAATCTTGCTCCCAGGGGTGCTCACTCTCCCCTGAGTTTGGATAGAAATTGTGACTTACTCTACGTCAAGTCAATTCACTCAGGTGGAGGAATTTCACTGTAATTAAGATCCTACATCAGTCGTGTTTGACTTATTAAAATGGAGATGAATCAGAGGGAAGGGTGACTTACTCAGGTGAAAGAAAAAGTAGACCCTCCCTGAAAAAGGAAATTCTCCTCATTAGGTTGATAAAGTAAATGGCTATGTTGGCACAAGGCTAGGAGCTTGTGAAAGCTGTGGGCTGATAGAAAAAAGTCAGTGCTCTTGGTCATGCAGCCACAAAAAGGAGAATTCTGCCAACTACTGGAGCCATCTTGGAAATGAACTCTCTCCAGTCAAGTCTCCAGAAGAGAACCCAGCCCTGACCAACACCTGGACTGCAGCCCCATGAGACCCCCAGGGAAGGACTCAGATGAACACCTCAGACCCTTGAGCCAGACAAACTGTACAATAATAAATGGGTGTTGGTTGGAACTACTAAGCTTTTGGCAAGTGGTTATGCAGAAGTAGAAAATGAGCACTGATTTAACGCTAGATAAGATGTTTCTTATTGTTGTTGCTGCCATGCATTTTTTTAATGATTTCGCCCAAACGGCCTGAATATATAACCCCTTAGATATTGAACTGACAGAATACACCGATTAGAACAAAATGTAAATGTGTTTCTAGCCAACTCACCAATAATGCAAAGTGACAAGAGAATATTTCAACTTGATGTATTCTACTTCGCAGTGAGATATGTAATTATTTTGGGTTGCTCAGATTCTTATTCTTAGCAGTTTCTTTGGTTTTTAATGAATCAGTTGCTCTTAGATGAAGAAAAAAAAGATGCAGAAATATGTCAGCTTTGAGGATCAAAACAGCCATCAAGCAAGAAACGGAGGAGTGCGTTGACTTTGCAACCCACAAACTCAAATAAAATCGACAGCCTGTATTTGTGCCATGTGTTCCTTGCCTGTTATTTGAGTCAGTGTCTTCTCACAGGAATAATTTCATAAGAGGGAGTTGATGACCCTGCACTAAATAAGTCATTGCTATGACTGATATCGCCAATTTATATATAATAAAAGCAGAGAAGGAACTGAGAGTCCCTGTGATCATTTGAAATGAGAATATTATGCTTCAAATTATACTGTTCATCTTGATTATAAATTTACAAGCAGCATGATAAACACGTATGGTAAAAAAATATATATATAGCTATAACATTCTTTTCATCTAATATGTCAGACTTGATAAATATATATCATTTAATTTGAGATCATTTTGTCAAGGATCTAACATATGCCCTAAACAAAACCCAACAAAGATAATTAGAAACTTATATTGCTTATAAAAACAGACTTATACTGAAATACAATTCAAAGGAAAATATCCAACAGTTTAAAAAAAACCCCTTTTGGGCCATGTTGGAATCTACTTCCAAAATACAAAGATGGGTCATTTATTATTCAAAAATAAAATTATAGCCAGGGATTTAGCTCATCGGTTCGGTGGCCTGCCTTGCAAGCGCAAGGACCCAAGTTCAATCTCCGGTACCTAAATAAATAAATAAATGAATAAATTTATAGCTCAGATCTGTGGGTTAAAAAGGACCAGAAAAAGCTTAATAGATGTTGGAAATGCTCTTTATTCCTGTACACACCTTTAATGCTTAAAATTCTGAAAATGAGGCTAGATGAATAGTTAAACATGAAAGAGCCTTCTCAAATCAGGAGCCCACCTAAGGTTTAACCAGTAGTTTCTAGATGCATTGTAGTAAATCGCTATTTTTCATCAAGATCTGCTAATCTCACCTTTTACACTTTCACTGTTACCCTTTTGTGGTTTGGGCCCTCTGTGTTTCTTACCTACACTGCTGAACAGTGTCCTACGTGACTCTGCTGCCCTCGGTTAACTGGCTCAAATCTGTACTCATCTTTCTAAATGTGATACGTCACAATGCCACTTAAAGCCCATCTCATCCATCTCTGTCCTCAGATGAAAACTCTAGTGGCCTGGCCTGTGCTCAGAGCTGCTGGTGACGCCACCCAGCTCGTCTCTGCAGCCCCACTGCCCTTGGCCCTTGGCCCTGACAGGTCTTGCACTTGATTTCTAGCCCCTAACAGGAGGCATTTCTCCCTTTCGCTCCCTCTTCACCATATTTCTCTTCCTCTTGCCACATATTTTACCTCCTACAACCTCCAGCAAACCTTCTTGACTGCCACTCTACCCATACAGGTTGCAGCTAATCACGCCTCTCCGGGCCTCCTGCACAACACTCGGCGTGTGACTATGTATCCAATCCCTGGCTCTAGCGCACCACTGCTCCATATATGTATCTGCCCTGTCTGCACGATGAGTGGTGTGCTCCTCGGGGTGATCCCAGTCACTCAGGAGGTGACTGCTGCTCACGGAGAGATTGAAAGTGAAGACACGAATTCAACAGTGAGCCTTGTAGGATGGAGCCCCTCTGCTGAGGCACAAACGGAGATGGAACTTTCTGTGAGCATTGCTCAAGCAGGGGGCAATGCCTTTAAAATATCACCTACCACTAATTCTGGCAGAAGCTCCCACAAAACCAACCTTCCAGATAGGGGACGTCCCACAGACTCAACCGAACGATGAATGATCTTCTCCTGAACTTGGATAACGTGCTATTCCCCTTCCAAATTTAAAAAGCCAGGCCTGATACACAAAATGAACATCGGCTGCATGCAACGATTGAAGCTCAAGGCGGTGGCTGCACTTAAGTTGCATACACTGTACCAAGGAGGGTGGAACACACAGCCAGGCTCGCCGTTCCCCCTCCCTGTAAAGCTCACCCGTGCCATACAAAGCCCTCCCCGCTCTGCCCCACCCACAGCACCGGTCCTTTCCCCAGATTCCTTTCTGCAGCCCTTGTTCCCACTGTTTCCTACTGCTCCAGTTAGACAACTGCACTCTGCACCAAGCTCAGTAACTGTGTTATGCAAGGAGAGTTCGATAACTATAGCAAAATATTTAGACATCCAAGCAGTCTTCGATTTCATTTGGCAGATAAAAATTTAGCGCGATGCTCCTTCTTAAAATGAGACATAAAATGTTTTCTCATCCCTCCGGTAGTCAAATAGGAAGAGAAGGTATCTTTTGACATAAGGGGCTTCAAATAAATTTTGAAAAGTTCAGTTTGTCTGCATGCAAAATGAAGCATAACTGATTTCTGACATTTTAATTTTAAGTGAGCTGCTTGTCACATGTCACCTGAATAGGATCCACAATATGTATCTACATCAAGGATGTGTCAACTACGTTCAACCATTATTGTCATTTCTCTATTGCATAAATTTACCTTACTATTATAAAAACTATTATTTGACATATGGAGAAGGAAGGATTGAGGTTAATCAAATTTCAAGGATATTGTGAATATCAGATATACCACAAAAAAATTGATAATCTATAACAACTCCCACGTATATTCAACCGAATTCTACAACTGATAAAATTAGACACATTTGTATATGAGATACTGAACCTTTATGGAGGTCAAAGCATCATACAAGACATTGCATCTACACTGAGAACTCAGAGGGAGCCTCTGCCCAGTGGGGAGACAGACAGTGAGAAAAATCATCCTCATTATAGAAGAATTAAAACAAGGGTTAAAAAATGAGTTTGTGATCACAGCAGAGACCATGCCTTCGGGCCAAGTAAAAACATCACAAAACAGTGACACGTAAGACAGGTTTTGAGGGTTTTTGTAGTGTTTGACAGTGAACACAGAAAGGACAATACTCTACGGACCCCAGACTGGACTACCAAGTGGAGGGAGCATGTGGATCAGGAGGAGGTAAGTGTGCAGGAAAGGAGCACACCCCATACCAATGGCCCTTCCTGAAGACAATCAGGTTTTCCTTTGGGTGATGACGTTAACATCCAAACCAGGCTGATGTCACACACAGTCGAAGCATGAAATCATGGATAAAGAAGAAGCTAAAGGGGATGTTTATAGAAACACACGAAGAAAGAAACCTCCTGGTAGGAGGGAGGGGTCCCAAGCACGTCATCGGTGAGCTCTTCTGCCTAGAGTCTTTCAATGGGTGACCAGAGTATGGGAATTTGTTCAGGGCCCAGTGGTCCCCTATCATAGGCGGCCCCTATCATAGGTGACTCAAGCTTTCTAACACAGTTCAAAAGAAAAATCAGTTACTCAGCGTCCTTGAATTCCTCAAAACCCAGCCCACAGCCCCAGATGTAGGGAGGAGTTGTCAACTTGGTGCATTCCAGTCTGCCTGCCTGTCCTTATTAACTCGTAATCATTTGTGCCATATATGCTTTTAGATCTCTAAGCTTCTCTCTCTGCAAGGCCCAAGCTAGCTCTCAACCTGGTGTATGTGCTGTTTTCTTTTTAAGGCCAACCAGCCTTACAAATCTCAGTCACGCACGTTGAAGCTCTAAACTACAGGGCTGAGATAAGAGGTTACTCCAGCAATTCACCTACTGCTCCATTATAAACAAGTAAAAAGCCAGTGGAATTTAATGATAAGCATTTAGTCTCAGCTGGGCTGCACCTTAGTTAAGACATCTCTACTTCATGTATTTCTCATCTTCTCCAGAATCCAGCAGCAGCTAGCCCAGGAAGAGGGGGTGGGGGGTTGGGTGTGTGTGTGTGTGTGTGCACCAGGGATCGAACTCGGGTCCTTGAGCTTGAGGCAGGTGGTGGAACCACTGAGCTAAATCCCTGATCCTGGAACAGTATTTCTGCTTTAGTGGCCAGAGCAAACCACATGTTCAAACAGTCACAGAATAGAGAAATGTACTTCACGTCTTTAATAGGAAGAACTCTAAAACCAAATGGCAAAGGAGAGAAATATGGTGGGAGTGAAAACCTAGGGACAGTAATGCAATGTACCACACAGTCTGCCCCTCTGGGCCACGATTATTCATATTCCTCTTAAACACAATATATCGCCACCACCAAACATGCACAGGAGTCACAGCCAATCTCAGTGCCAGGCTTGAAGCTTAGGATCTTGTGATCTACATTAGGTACAGTGGTTTCTCATTATAATGGAAACAAGGATCGTTCTTTGTTCAGGGAGCAATGAACCAAAGAATGAACTATTTATCTGTATCCCACCCCACACCCAGGAGAAAAAGCACTTACATACAGTCATGCATCAGGGACAGGATAATTGCAAAAAACACTCCCATTTCAGAGTATGAGGCACACAGCGGACCGGGCCCACAGAAATTCTGAAGTCTCCCTGGCCAGTGCTAAATGGGACTTTTTATGATTTCTGCTCCTTGTGAGGATCTTCCCAGTCTATTGCGCTTGCCTGCATCCTTTGAGAGCTTCATTTTTCAGCTATATCCTCAGTGAGTACAAGGCACAACACAGATCAGTGGTTCTCATGGTGTGGCTTCAAGAGACTCAAGAATCTCCACGGCACTTTTGAGGACCCCGGTGACTTTATCTACTCCTGGGCCACTCAAAGATTCCCTCTCCAGAATGACATAATCAGATTAAGTTTCCATATTCTCAATACCTCACAATAGAGATTAATTCCAGCTTCTGAGGGGACAAATCATATTCAATCCATAGCATGATCATTGGGAGAAAATAATAGAATCCAGAGACTGAATGTATTTCTTCATTTTGATAGTATGTATAAAGAATATATATTATTTAAACATATTTACATATATAGAAAGAAGGGGGAGAGAAATAAAAAAAATGCTTAATTTTAAAAAGAAAGCTAAAGGGTTTAAGAATATATAGCAAGAGAATTTCTGGTTATGAAAAGAAGGAAGTCTCTTTCCCAGAGCTCAGCCAAGAATTAGAGAAGTCAAATAAAAATATCATTTGCTTAAAGGCATAGGCTGATCCAAAATCAAGGAGTAGAATTGGGAAGAGCTAATAGTCTACAGCTACTTATTCCTGTGGAATTTCCTAATTCTGGCCTTGGACAAGAAACTCAAAGTCCTTCTCTTTCCTAAAAATGGAGAAAACAGATCTTTAAACACTTTTCAGGAACAGAGAGAAAACTGAAGATTCATGAAACATCATACATATAGCTGTTTTTTCAAGAAAGTTTCTGGAGTTTTTTGAAAGTTCTTTTTTTAAGTACTTATTAATATTACATGATGATGCGGAAGCTACTGCATGCATTTAACATATCTTAATATCAATCTCCTCCCCCCCACCTCCTGCTTGTCCCCTTCCCCATCATTAGAAGTCTAGCTCCTGGCTTCACATCCTCTTTCAATTATTAATTAACATTTCTCATATACAAAAAACATATTTTCTAAGGCTAAAGTTTCCAAATTTTTAAGCTAAAAATCTAGATGAAAATCATTCCAAAAGCAGAAGGCTGTTCTGCAGTTGATACTAAGAAGACAAAGATTAGCATTCAGAACCCCCAGGTAGAAGGGCCAGAGGACTCGCCGAGCTCCTAGTGGACATTCTGGGAGGGATGTATGGAAACGGGGTGAACCCAGGCAGAAGGAACCTCAGCAAACCTATAAACCACCTTTGTCTCACTTAATAGCCTGGTTAGACCAAGGTGGTCAGATTCCATCCACTCTCTATGCCTAGAGCAGAGGGTGAATTTAGTCCAAAGGATAGTGTCAAAAGCCTCTCATTTTGCTAGGTAATTTCCAAATTTTTTCTAGTATTGGTAATTTGCAAATTTTTTCTAGCATTCAGCATATATTTGATACTTAGATTTGATCAGGCTGCTCTAAAAAAGTAAAGTTAAAGGTTAATCTCATAAACATAGATGAAATAATCCTAAATATTAGCAAAGTAAATCCAAGTTAATGAATGAGGTTTGTTCAGAGGGCAAGGATGCTTTAACATTTAAAAATCAATAAAATGACTATATTCAAAGAATTAAAAGGAAAATTATATGTTCATATAGATGCAGTAAAAGCAACTGATAAAACTCATTTGTAATTAAACAAAACAAAAAAAAAAACCCTCTTAGCAAACAAGTTGATCGAACATTTTGTGCTTTTCTTCTATCACCTTTAGACATGTGTTAAAATCTTCCCCGGAACTGTTGACCTTGTCCTTTGCTTTAGGTGCATGAAATATTGGAGTTTTTATGTCTTTCCAGTGAATGAAAACTTACATTACGAAGTATCTTCTTTAACTCCAGGGGTGGGGGGGGCTTAAAATTCACTCCATTGTACCTTTTTTTTTCTTTTGGCTAGATTTTGCCTCGTTTACAAGTAACTTTCCCCATTATCGTTCTTTCTGTAGCTCAAAATTTCAAAATCTCCGCTCTGCCAATTTTTCTGTTTCAGTTGGAGTGGACATTCTATCTATACCTAGTACTTTTGGTCTTAAATATACTACCTTGCTATTGTCTCCTAGTTGTTCCACTGGTCTTATTTTATTAAGTATTCACTGAAATTTAACATACCTTAGTAAGAGTTTCCTTCACAGGCTTATAAAATTTCAAAATCTCCGTTCTGCCAATTTTTCTGTTTCAGTTGGAGTGGACATTCTATCTATACCTAGTATTTTTGGTCTTAAATATACTACCTTGCTATTGTCTCCTAGGTGTTCCACTGGTCTTATTTTATTAAGTATTCACTGAAATTTAACATACCTTAGTAAGAGTTTCCTTCACAGGCTTACATTTTCACCAAATGAGCACATCCATACAACAGCAACCAGTTTTCTTGTCATGATGCTGCCTCATTTTGGTATCAGAGTAATGGCCTCAAGGAGTTGAGAATTACTCGTCTTATAAGCATTAATTGAGAATTGGGATATTTTCTTCTTTGGGATATTTGAAAGAATTCACCAATACAGCCCTTCATACTTAACATTTTCTTTGCCAGAAATATCTGTAGTCTGTGGTGATGCTGTTTTAATAATGGCAGGGGATGTCTTCTTCTCATTAATGTGGCCACCAAACTGATTGATAAACAACTTTTGGTTTTGCTGATTTTTTTCAACTGGTTTTGTTTTCCAATTATATTGTACTTTCATATTTTCCTTTTTCTACTTTGAAGTTCACTTATTTTTCCGGCTTTAGGTAGAAGTGAGGTCATTGATTAAAGATAGATGATAAGATTACTTTCTCCATAATTACTGCCCTAATTCCTACAAATTTTTAATCTTCATTTGCATTCAGTGTACTAATATTTATTTCATTTCACATTTAAACTCTTTTTATATTTAAATGGGTTATTGTATTCAGTATACAGTTATGCTTTTTTGTTTTCTTTTTTTCGAGACAGGGACTTGCTACGTGATTCTGACTGGCCTTGAACTCATCACGTAGCTGTCCTTGAACTTGCAGTGATCATGCCACAGCCTTCCAAACGCTGGGATTACAGGTGTTGCCACCATGTCTTGCTTATAGTTGGACTTTTAAAGATTCAATCTGAAATCGCTAATGAATGAGTTCAGTGAGTTTATATTTAATGTAATTATGGATACAGCTATTCATTTATCTACCATGTTAGCATTTGTTTGTTCTCTTTTGTCTCCTTTTGGATTTAACTATTGCATTTTGTTTACTGATTTATTAGCTATTTATTGGTTATTTTTTCTGGTTGCTAAATTTAGCATTTACAGGTCACATGCTTATTACAGTTTACATTCAGGTAACACTATCCCACTCCAGTTGTTCAGGAACCTTCCAACCTCATGATCATGGTGCACTGTTAAGTCTACATAATATCTTATGTTTTGCTTCAAATAATCTATTATCTTTGAAATAGTAATTAACATTTTAAAATCCTGTGTTCACACATTAACCTTTTTGTTCTTCATTTCTTTATGTTGTTGCAAATTTCCATCTGGCATCATCTTACTCCTAAGACGTTAATATTTCTGCTGGTTCATTCTGCTTGTGATAAACTTTTTCAACTTTCCTAAGTCTGAAGAGTTTCATTTTTGTTTCTCAAACATATTTTCACTAGATATAGAATTCTAAAGGAAAATTTTTCTTTCAATAAAGATACTGATAAAGAATCTGAGTTGCATAGCAAACAGTATCAAGTATCAGATTGGAGATACAGGCATATTGGTGTTACAGCAGCACAGTTAATAACTGCTTAGTCTTGGAAGCAGAATGCGTCCGTCAGCAGATGAGTGAATAAAGAAATATACACACAACGGAGTCTACTGTAAAGATAACTTGAGTGATTTACAGGAAACGGATGCACCTTGAGACCATAATGTTAACTAAAATAAATCAGACACACAAGCTTAAATATCACATGGCTTCTCTTACATGAGAAACTCAAAATACAAATAAAGAGCAAAATAAAAGACTGCTAATAGGAAATCAGAAGATAGCTCTTTCTCAAACAGGAAGGGGATCGAGAGTTAGGAGAAGCAGAGAAGAGGGGAGGAAAAACAAGATATACCAACTCCTGGGCCAGGGATTTAGCTCAGTGGTGCCACCACCTGCCTCATTAGCACAGGTCCGGAGTTTGATCCCGGGTACCAAAAGCAAAAACGAAGAAGATGTAACAATTCCCCACAAGAAATGTAAACATTATGTGCTACAAACATGTACTAATAAGTAAAATAAAAAATAAACTGCAAAAAAAAGAAAATGTGTATAAAAATATTGTTCTACCGTGACCTTTTTTCTTACATGCCTTTTTCTTCAACTTCTTTTAAGAATTTTCTCTTGTTGCTGGTTTTAAGGACTTTGATGCATTTTCTTCTTATTTCTTTTTTTCAGTTCATTGAATTTCTTGGGTCCCATTTGTTTCCCTCTCTCAAGGTTTACTGCATAATGTACAATATCTTGTAACTATTTTCACACATTTTGTCTGTTTTATTACTGTTATTATTTAATTTACAGTGAGAAAGTAAATTCAATCCCTATTATTCCATTTTGGCCACAGGCAAAAAAGCTTTGTTTCAGATCTCTCATTTATTGAATATAAAATTTTTGTATTTTGTACTTAAGCTTTTAAATCCATGACAAAAATGTTTCATCTATACACATAAAATTACTAAAATTGTTTATCCCACTTCTTTTAATATACATTATATGCATGTATAGAAAAAGGCAACAGGAAAATATTAATAGATTTAAATACAACAGTCAGGCAAAACACACTAATACTATACATTATGTCTTCCAAACCTATTGGATAGTGACAGAAAAAACTTGGTACAAGTCATAAGGCTTTGATAATCTGCTAGGAAAAGATTACATTAACACCTCCATATGCTTTAATATAAATGTATTCTTTAAGGAGTACTGGGGAAAAGTAAAAGCACTGATTTTTATTTTCAGAAAAAATTATTAGTATGTTAACACTAACTTAAGATTTTTAGTGTTTTCCATCACTTTGGAAAAACAAAGATAACACGCTAAACTAGGGCTGTGTGTGTGTTCTTTTTCTTTTGTTTTCCCAAATTCTGGTAAATGTTTCAACCCCAAAGCCAAAGTTGGGCAGCCGAGCTACCCAGATGATACAGAGTTTAAGTCTTTGGACAAGAGACAACAATAACATAAACATGCGAGCAGATCCCCTTACCTCACACCACTAGAAGCAGAGATAATATGATAGTAGCTCTACATGTTCAACTATTGCCAAGGAACTGAAAACTCTCTTCACTGTGAACCTTTGTAATTTTATGGTAAGGCCAATAATTTTAAAATATTCACAACACACAACAAATTAGAGAAAGTTTATGCTACAAACCACAAAACAAAATAATCCACATTTTTCAAATGGGAGAAGTGGTAATAATGCTGTAGTATTTTGAATCTAATATGCAATTTCCATTGATAGCATGCTGAGTCATTGTGAAGAAAACTTTGTAGTATAAATTTAAATATTAGGAATTCATAGAATGATCAGCAGACATATCAGCTCTCACAGTTAGCTAATAAACACCAAGCAGTAGAGAGCTAGAAGTACAGTAGCATAAATGCACAAGACATAGTTTATTTGTACAATTCAAAATTTCAAAACTTAGCACATGTACAGTAATAGTCATACTTGATGTCATCAAGTTAATAAAATAATTACTAGCCAACTCTTTTACTCATCAGTGGCTTTTAAAAAATCAAATGCCATTTAAATTTTTTTTCTGCATAAAAATAGAAAGCATATGAAAATTTTAAATTTCAGTTACACCCCAAAAATTTCTAAGGTCATCTGTCAATAAAATATGTATCAGTAAAAAAAGATAATTAAAAACCAAACATTTTTTATGAAACTACTTTTATGAAATTTTATTCGCTCATGAAAAAGGGCACTTAGTATATAGTTAAAGCTTTCAGAAAATAAAGACCCTGTGAATTTTCTTAAGGCAGATGATATACTGTAGTATTTAATATAAAAATATAAATATTTTTGACAAAGAAGATGAAATAATGGTTGGTACAAAATCTCAACAGCCTGAACCTGAAAACATCATTTCCCCCAGAGGTCATGAACACAATACTGATTTTATATAGTTCTGTGTTGCCAAAAACTTCAAAAATTATTAAAAAGTAAGGTAGTCACTGAAATTTCAAAAGTGGGCCCGTAGTCTTTTGTTTTCTTCTCGTAGTCTTTCTATTTCAGCCACTAAACCTTCATTCACTGAGTATCTCTCAAGCAAAGAGTGCATTTCGTTCTAGGAAAAAGGGAAATGTTTTTAAATGACTGGTATTTCACATCATTTGGCAAGCTATGCTTTATTTCTATGCTCCCAGCTATCATTTCTCGCATGTTCATTTAACTAGCTGAATGGTATCGCTCGTATTTAACTCCAAAAGCCACTGGTAACGTGGAAGATTTATATTCACAGATTTTGGGCAGCTTTCCACTTACTGAAGGGAAAAAAAGCTGTTAAAAAGTAGCCTTAATTATTATGTAAAAAAAAAAAAGTGACCACTTAAAATCTATTTTACTTATTAAATTTCTGAAACTATCTTAGCAATTAACAAAAATGCATTACCCTACAATGAACTGTTTTGAGATCCACACCACTTTACATTCACCTAGAAGATAATCTGCCGTACATACCAGTTGCATATGAAACTGTTTAATCATTTCCACTTGCAAATTCACAATGTCCCGGTGGCATGCTTCTCTAGAGAAAAATATGAAACATTTGTCAGAAGGCTAACACTTCGGCAATTCTAGATCATTCGAGAAAAAATTTTATTGTCAATTACTGGACATTTGATAATTATCCAAAATAAAAATAACAATGCATTCAACCCTTACTTAACTGTGTGTTTGGCACTATTTCTTATACTTCAAATATTAGAACTCATTTAATCCTCACAATTAGGAGCTATCGTTTCCTCCATTTTACCAACTAAGTCACTGAGCCAGTTATAACTTGTCCACAGCCACCTAACTGACAAATGGTGGTGCAGGAAGCAAACTCAAGCTGTCTGCCTGTGGCTCTCCTACTGTACTGTATGCCTTTAGATAGAAGTAATCATGAAAGAAAGATACAGACTTGTAACACAAGAAATAGAAACAATTCTTTAGATTACAAAGATCACCTAATTATCAATGTTTTAGCTACAAAAAAATTTTTTTCCAGTAGAAATGTGGGTGGCTGGAACATGATTTACTCAATAAAATGCAATTAATTCACGCCTACAAAAGAACACATGAAAATTAGAAACACTGGTCACTCATAATACAACTAAGGAACTAGAACTTTATCAAGTCAGAGAAACTGATATCCTATCTGATACAATCACTTAACTGTTGGGGAGAAATCCCAGGAAAGAAGCTGTAATTCCCTGAACTTTGAGCAAAGAAATGCTTTCCTTAAAAAACTGTATTTGAGGCTCAGTGGTGCTGCCGCCTGCCTCACAAGAACAAGGGGCCAAGTTTGATCCCTGGTACCAAAAACAAACAAACAAAACTGTATTTGAATAGTAGTATTTAATCTGTTTTTATTGTGCTTGTTTTGGGGCATTACAAAAGTATATCTACAGTCTTCAGCAGATTATACTGGAGAGATAACACACTTTCAAGTTCATAGTCTATTAATTCACTGCTTTATACTGGCATACCCAATTTCCTGTCAATTGATACTTGATTTTCAAGTTTTTATTAGATATGTTGTTATAAAACAATCATGTATATAATTCTTAATCCACAAATATCAATACCCACAGATATATCCAGTAATAAACCCAGGTGTACACTTGTTCAGTTTTATAAAGTCACACGAATTGTTTTTCCAAGTGGTAATATTAGTGAATACGTTCATCATCAATACAACAGTTCTCTGTGCTCCATATCCTCACCAGGACTTGGTATCATTTCCTACTTAGCAGGTACGAAATGGCATCTTACTGCATTTTCTGTTCTCTGACTAATTATGGGATTGAACATTTTTTCCTCATGTTCATGTACAATTCCTCTTCTAAAAAAATGTCTTTTCAAATATTTTTCTTATTCATTTAAGCATTCCTTATATAATCTGATCTTTTGCTAGTGGCATTAGTACTACAGGTGTTTCTTATCCTTTGACTTTGTTAATGACACCTCATGATGAGAGTTATCAATAACTCAGATTTATTAACAATACTGCGTCAAATTTACCAATCTATTTTTATGAGTATTGTTTTTCCTTATTACTAATCATTTTTCTACCCTGAAATTATAAACTCTTATACCACCTAAAATTTGCCTCTTACATTTAAACTTTTTAAAATACAGAATTGATTTTTTGAATAGTATGGAATAGAGATCTACATTTATTTTTACACAAACAATCACATACCTCAATATAACGATTATTCCATAGTCTGCACACAGATCTGCAATGTTACCTGTCATCTATCAAATTTCTTTCTAGACTCGGAAAGCCCTTTGGCTAATCTGACCACCCTGTGTCAACATAATACTATACCAATCTTACTTTAAAATTAAGCTTATCCATCTGATTAAGTCCTCCTTCAACCTTATTCTTCTCCAGAGTGTCTCTGTCATTCTTGGGCCTTTTTCTTCCATATATGTATTTTGGAATCATTTCATCATCATCTTTTGCATAACTGAGTTGATATTTTGATTGACTTGTGGACTGACATCTTCATAATATCTTTACATTTACTTAAGTGTTAATGTTTTGTAATACATTTTAAAATGTTTTTCCTACAAAAATCTCCACCATCTTTGAGATTTAATGCCAAGTACCTTATTTTTTTCCAATGACAAAGTATTTCTAAAAATTCCTTCTGCTCTGTAATGAAAAAAGCTGAATTCAAAATAAAAGCTATCAGAGGGGCTGGGAGTGTAGATCAGTGGTAGACTGCCTGCCTTGCATGCATGAGACTTTGGGTTTTATTGCCAGCATCAATCAATCAATCAATCAATCAAGGTATGAGAGCACCTGCCATATAGCTAGGACTTCAAGGGACATGGTCTTGTAACTAAGGGAAGTCTACTACTTAAGACCTATATTTACCCCCCTTTCCTTCTGCAGTATGTGATGATTCTATACTAAGGGAAAAAAGAGGGAACAGTGGCCTACAGCTGGATCTAAAGTTTTATAGACTTTTAAAGGCCAAGTGAAGACTCATGACAGTTAAAAATCTGAAGAAACCCTAGATATATAGTTCACATTTATTTCACCCACAGACCTCACTGAGGGCTAATGTTAAAAAAAAAAAAAATACAGACAAGCAGAGCAACAGGGCTGACAGACCTCACCCTCCAAGCAACAGAAGCAGAGAGCCTGGAGTCAGGCCAAGGAGCACCGAGACCACCACCTTGAAAGCACTCCAGGGCCTCAGGGAGAAGGTAGCAGCTGCTCTTCACAGCTGAGGACATCAGGGCAGAATGAGTCCCTCCATACTGACCCTGTTAGGACCCCAACGATAGGGATGCTGTGTACAACCTACAAGACTGAGGGCAACAGAGATCCTGATACTGGGTGCCAGGGCAGAGAAAGCCAGGGAGATCAGAGTGCCAAAGAATCCACCTCTAGCAGCCCAAAGAGCCAGCAGCTAGGCTATAAAGAAAAGAGAAAATAAAGTCACTCAAGCACTCAGGTCTCCAGGCTTGCTGAAGGGAAAATCCTGAGCCCACTTCCTTCCAATCATCCAAACTCAGTGAACAGACATTAAATGCTTGCTGAACCCATAACAAATAGCACCACGTTACTCCCGTGACTAAAGATGCTAAAGACACTAAAGACTCTCCACTACCTAAACCCTCCTTAACTACCTGTCTGCATCTCCTGCCAGTGCCTCCTGTCTAAGGTATCCCTAGAATTTACGATCACGTCTGTTCATGTTGTTCCCAGACTTCTGTGTAAAATCAAACCTCGTTACACCCTTCTAAATCTGCCCCAGCACACTGCTTCCTTTCTGTATTCCAACCTCATTTTGTTCACAATACAGTCAGCTGTCTCCCGATATTCTATTATGTCATAAATATTTATGTATTCCTAAAAAACCTCACATTCTTGGCCGGGCATGGGGCACACGCCTGTAATCCCAGCACTCGGGAGGCTGAGGCAGGAGGATCACTGTGAGTACGAGATCAGCCTGGGCTACATAGTGAGTTCCAGGTCAGTCTCAGCTACATAGTGAGACCCTATCTCAAAAACAAAACAAAAAAAACCCCTCATATTCTTTAACACTGAACAGTATTCGAAAATAACAGCACCTAGAGAAAAAGGAATGAGGCTGACCACTCAAAAACTACGTAACTTTGTAATCAGAGCACTCACAGAAACAATTAATTCTTAATAAAAATATTAGAACAGTTAAAAAATAACTTGGTAAGTTTAACAGATAAATATTGAATAAAGTACCTTAACCAGGTGATGGTTACTTAATGGAAGGAGACAGAACACAGAAGAACTGGGATCGTCAAATTACAGAAGCATGAGGAAAATGCCTCACAACAGGGCATAATCACAAATAAGTGATTCGAACACCGAGCACACAGCTACACCAAGTTAAGAGAAAGAGGAGAGGGATGTGGATGGGGTTAATGTATTCAGGTGTGCTAATGCTAATATGCTGTTCTTTAAAGAACAAACACAGTTTCTCCATTATACTGTCAACACTGCCCTGTTTGCCAATCACAAGTGAACTAATTCAAATTAAACGAGCACACACAGCAGGACACACTGTAGCTAACCCAAATAGATTATAAAGGCCTGTGGGTAGATGGCTCATTTCTGTATACTTAGCATCTTGTACACAAACCACTATATACTGGAAATGCTGGAATTTTTTTCTAATATTAAAAGTATATTTTAAACTTAAACATTGAAAATAAATTTGTATCAATGAAACCAGACACCTTCAATAATCCTGTTCATGATAATCCAAGAAACTATAGGTTAAAAAGGTTAAAAAAATTCTAATAATTTAAGTTTCCAAAATATTAAAATAAGCAAGCAGCAGCATTCTAGAACACATTTTCTTGTAATTCATAATTCAAAAGAGGAAAAGATAAGGCTAGAAACCCAGTGTGATGGTGCATGCTTATAATCTCAGCTTGGAAGGCTGAGGCAGGAAGATCACCACAAGTTCAAGGCCAGCTTAACTACACAGTGAGTTCAAGGCCAGTGTGAACTACATGGTGAGACAGAAGAAAACAAAACAACAACAAAAAGACAAAGTTAGGGCCGGGGATTTGGCTCAGTGGTTCCATCGCCTGCCTTGCAAACCCAAAGGCCTGAGTTTGATCCCCAGTTTAAAAAAAAAAAAAAAAAAAAAAAAAAAAAAAAAAAAAAAAAAAAAAAAAAAAAAAAAAAAAAAAAAAAAAAAAAAAAAAAAAAAAAAAAAAGACAAAGTTACATTAAGGAAAAAATTTTTATGTTAAGTGTTACTACATTCTGATGCATATTTTGAAATTATGATTTTTTTTAAAATACCTTTCTTTGTATTGCACACATAGCACACTTAATAGGTGATCTATAACTATCACATGTAAGAACTACATTTGAGTTTACAAGATTCTGCTGATAATTTTAAAGAACCCACAACAGCAGCCTGCACATTACACTTCCTTGTGAAGTTACGTGATAATTGCTCTAGGTAAATGTGTCCTTTTCTGGTTGATGGTCAATAAATGCAGTGCAATCAGCCTTAAAAAACTCATCATGTTTTCTACGGCTTTGTGGTTACCAGAACCTAGATACTACCAGCATTATGTACACAGTTACTCTCATCTAGTGAAACAACAAAAATATAAGATCTACATAGAAAGAGTAATTTCTCAATTATACCTGAAGTCATCCAATGTCTCCTGTATCATGTTCTGAATAAAGCGGATTTGAACAGATGTCAATGGTGCATTTGGCCGACTGTTTCCAATCGTATCGACTATTTTTTCTGAGAGGGAACTGGCCACTCCAGCTGTGACAGAGGATGCTATCTTCGGATCTAAAATAAAGAAGGAATGGATAAAATATTAATAGTCAACTAGGAGACATCAAACATTTCTAAATAAGATTTGGCATGAAGAAATTTGAAAAACTGGCAAAGCACTGGGTTCCTGTGACATTTAGAAAAATTCACTGTCTGGAATACAAATTTAAAAAATTTTTATGACATTATTTCTAATAGTCATTTATCTATATATATAAACTGCCAACTGTCTAATGCAGTAACATATGACAGAGGGATTCATCGTGAAGAATCTCTGAACCATTTCTTCTTATAAAAGATGAATGTGACAAGCTGTACCACGAACCAGATAAACCAAGACTATTAAAAACAAACAGAAGGAACACAGGACTAAAGTAGTGCTACAGCTAAAGCCCTAGAGTTTAAGCCAACACAACACATCCATGCAAACCTTAAAGTACAATACAGATACCCATATAAAAGAGCTGCTTCTCTATGAAGGTTCTCTTTGTATAGGTTACTCTTAAAGGTGAACCTAAGAGCCCTTTAAATGTTATCAAGTTTTTATGACTCTGTGACATAAATTCTAAGAGTAAGGCTTTAATATGAAAAAGGGAAAAAATTTATAATTCCAAGTTATCATTCCTTTTCAAATAATCCTACAAAATAATTCTATATATACCATATTAAATCAAAGCCTTATATAGGTGATTGAAAATGAAATTCACACCAAATGAACAAATCAATGTTGCTGGACTTAACCACCATATACATTTCACTGCCTTCCAGTAATAAAGTCACACTGTAAAAATGTCCATAAACTTTAAACTCCTTGGGCTCTTTTTTAAGTCTCTGATCATTCTATCCTTTCCAAGTTAAATAATGGGAAGGTTATTCAACTGAACACTGTCAAACATCAGGAAGCTTTATGAACTTACTTAGGGTTGAGGATCCATTTACTGAGGGTTCATATATCAACTGGGCTTCAATTTCTTTCTCTGGCTTTTCAAATTTCTCGAGATTTCTTGTTTGGTTAGAGGATGGAGAGGTACTCAGATTTCCAGCTTCAGCAACAGAGATCAACTTTGCAAACTTCACATTTAAAGTAGACAATTATTTTAATTATAATTTGCTTTACCCATATACTTCTAAAAGTTTATGTACTTTCCACTTTTTTGTGCAGTAGGTAGGACAAGGGAAATGAAGGAAGAATAGGAAAAGATTTAAAAGAAGTAAAACAGATATTAGGACCAGCAGCAAAATAAGTCTACTAATCAAAAATAATCACAACAATGAGAAGGAAAAGCTAATTTTCAAGCATCTGCTGTTGAATATAATTTAAAATTCAAATCATTGGCAAAAAAGAAATTAAAAAAAAAAAAAAGAAAAAGAAAATCCCTAAGCTCTCATGTGGTAAACTAGACAAAAATATTTAAAAAATAAAAGACATTTTTGTACTTGCTACATGTTAACTGCAATATTACTCTAAAAAGGAGATATGAAAATACATATCACACACCTAACATTTGCTCTTCCTATAGTATCTGACCATTTTGAACGCCTACGTAAGCAATTATGTTCCATGTTCAATACTGTGTTTTTAGCAAAAGTACTGATGATGAGCTCCATTCTCAGCACCACCAATTCTGCACTGTCCTAGAGTAAGTGACCTGATTACCAACTTCATGCTTAATGCTGCGAAGAAAATGTATTTTAAAAGCAGCTGTAATATGTTCTTAGACAGATTATCATTTTAGAAAAAAACACTTACTTTTACAATTGCTGGTACTCTCATATATCCAAAGACAGATTGCAAAGCGTCTTTTAGCTATTAAAGTGTTACGACACAGGCTGGAGGCCCAGCTCAGTGATACAGTGTTTTCTTAGCATACGTGAGACCTTGGCTTCTAACCCCAGCCGTCTCTCATCACATAAAAAAAGGTGACATCAGGACTGAAGAGTCTTTTCTACCTAGTAAGTGCATATGGAGCACCGTCAATCATTAGGATACATCCCCTGGCAGCCTGCTTTCAACTGACAGGCATGCAGGGGGAATTCAGCATCATTCGCATGTAGATACCTGTTTTAAGGAGTCTTTAGGTTCCTGTTTTCCCAGATATGTTTTCTTAGACTCAGCTGTCAGATCGTGATTTTCATTTTCTTCTTTCCCTGGAGATCCCATAAAGACATTAAGAGGACTAGAATGCAAAATTGGAGTACTTGAATTTACTGGATTTTTTCTTGGAGGAAACACTGAGCTCAACTGTGGGAGAAGATCAAAGCCTGAAAGAGCAAAAGATTACATTTGCACATGGATACGTTATTGAGGCACTTAACCTGCTAGGCAGACTAATACAGCAGAAGACCTGAGATTTCAATTCAGAGGACTAAGCTGTTTCTCAAATGTGCCCTTTAATTGATGTGTATGCTTGGGCATGTCTTTAAAACTCCTGAAACTCCATATTCTGATCTACCAATGTGGATAATGATATCCATCTCTTACAGCAGTAAAGCTCAAAAGAATATGTGAAAATACTTTGAAAATTACAAAAACACAAGGAATGCGTTAGTTTTTCATAACTAAGGAGTGTTAGTTTGGTTCATATCTGAGGACAGACTCTAAGATGGCTCCTCTGACCCCTGCCTTCTCAACATTCATCAATGCCTTCTTCCCTCTGATTATCAACCACACCTAGAAATTCCCTTCTAACAAAGAGAAAATGAAAAAAGTAGTGGAATGTGACTTTCAAGATTAGGTTACAAGCATACTGTGGCTTCTACCTTGGGGCCCTTTTTCACTTTTTTGAATGCAGCTCTGGCAGATACCTAGAGTGAAGAAGATCTGAGGCCAAAGGCATCCAAGCCAAGCCATTCTCAGATTCTTAACTCAGAAATAATTACACGATAAAAGTTTACTCTCCTTTTAAGCCTCAAAATGTTGGTATCACTTGTTACATAGCAATAGATAACACAGTATCACTTATAATTTTCTTTAAAATACTTCTAAGAAGTTCTTACCATCTCCTTTGCCTACAGACTCATCACTTCCCTTGTTAACTACAGCATCTGGAACAAAATAAGAAAATCACATTTTAAAATAGTGAAAAATAAGTCACAGCAACTGAAGTTTCCTACTTTCTCTAAAGAGTTCTGAGACTAGTGCCCTTTAGAAGAAATATATGAGAGAGGTTAAAGACTATAGCTAGAACTCATTTAAGCTCCATTTTCAATCTTTTAGTTTCGTGCACAGCAGCAAAGATGAAAACTTCCATGGTATGAGTCAACAAAGTACAGAACAAGCCATGAAACAGGTTCTAGAGATTCACAGCTCAGTTTTGCCTGCTGCGTTTAATGCTTTCTCACTGTAGTTCAACTAACCTTCAGTCTCTCCATCTTTAGCATGGGGATAATGCTTGACCATCTCAGAAGTTTTGAGGATCAACTGAAACAATGAAAAAGTATTTTGCAAGCAATATGGTGTTATAAAAAAATACGGTTTTATATTGTTCAATACTGTACTATTTATTTACCAGTACAGGGACAAAAACTGTTTATGTCAATTTTAATGAATTAATAAAAAGATGAGCAAAACCCATGCACAAATTCGCCAGCGTCAAACAGTCAATAATCACATGGCTGTCAGTCTTAGAAGCACTGTCATCACTGTCTAACTGCACTACCTGATCTGTATACTGCATGCTGACACACATACATTTTTATCAAGTATCAGTTTCTACTTATTTAAAGATGAAGAAGTTGAGGCATGAAGAAATCATGGCTTTTATTAAAATAGTTACATCTTTTTGACAAATTCTTTGGCAATGAAAATCAGCATTATTTTTAGTATCCATGTTTTTCCTTATTAATAACATAAAACCCTAATGAAGGGCAAAAGCCTCAAATTCTAATCACATTTTACAAAAACAACAAAACTAATTTATTTCACTTAAAAACCATTACAGAAGATAAAATGTGTAACTCTAACACTTTCAAAAAACCCGTTCACCCATCCTCCAAAGCCAAGGCTCTGCAGAGGAAGGAGAACAGGGAGCCTGTGGCTCAGGGCCCACCCCAAGCCTTCCTGTCTTCAGTGCCCCACTCACACCCTTGCACTACCCTTACTATGCAGCTCACCTCCTCCACTAAATGGAAGGCAGGGGAGTAGGACCTGGGAATTTAAGCAGATATTTTCAGGCCCAGGAAGGCACAATATCCTGGACTATCGCCCATTATTTATTCCTTCTGATTATGAAATGTAAAAAACTTGGGAAAGACAATTGTAAAGTAAAAATATTGCATAAAATCACAAGTTGACAAGGCAATTTTTATCACCTGCTACAGGTGACACTCAGATTTTCTCCAGGTTTTCCCAACTATAAATAAAACAGTAAATACACAAATCTTTGCAAGCTTCTCGAAGTATTTTCTGAGAGAAATTTGTAGAAACAAAATTACCAGGCCAAAAATTTAATTGTCAAATTATCTTCTAGTTATTTACCAATATTACTGATAATATTACTACTAGCAATGAGACTTTTCCACATTAAGGAAAATGTATAAACATCACTACCAAAAAAGGGCAGTTGAATAGTGTGCTAGTTCATACACTATGAATGATGATGTATATTATATCCACTGATCAAGCTGCCAGAGACTTTTTCTTTTTTTCTTTTTTTTGGGGGGTGGTTTTGAGACAGGGTCTCACCATGTAGTTGAGATTGACCTTGAACTCACTAGGTAGCCCAGGCTGGTCTCGAACTAACAGCTATCCTCCGAGACTTTTTCAATGGTAACATTTATATTACATTATGGGTGTGGGGTGGTATAGACAGACAGAAAGAGAGCACTTTCACGTATAATGCAAAAGACGAGACAATCTCCTAGCCAGATACTTCATGAAGACATTTAATAAAGAGTAATTCAACACAAATAATCCTAAATGCTTTAAGTCAAGATGCTATTTTTTGCATATCAAAATATGTATGATTTTATGGGGATTTATTTAGAAGTAGATGAAGGCAAAACTTCAAGAAATGTGTAGCGTCTAGGGACATGCCCAATGACAGAATGTTTGTGTGGCATAGCAAGGGTCTGGGTTTGAATCCCAGCACCACAATAAAAGAAAATTTTTTAAAAATTAAAAGATGAAAATTATGTGCACATTTACCATGTGAAAATTACTATATTTTTTAGAATTATAACTTTCAAAATATTAAGAGTAAAAGATACCACAGGAATTGAGAAAATCAACAACTTACCATGAATCAAGAAAGATGGAAGCTATTAGCCACATCTTTCAGCCAGAATGAAAATGCAATAACCACCAACATAGAACAGATCCAATGACCCAAACACACTTACCATCTCTGACAGGTGAGAACATGTCACCTAAACTACTTTTTCCTGTGTCATCAAAGCTGGAGAAATCCTGATTTCTTCCACTGTCTGTTTCCTTGGACAAAATATCTGTGGTTATGCTTCGAGGCAAACCTTAGAAGAATTTGATATAAAAATCAGTGTTCCTGTACCTTAATAAATAAGATAGAAGCCACTATTATCACACTGTTGGAATTATTCAACTGTGAGCATCAGAGAAAGCCAAATATGACAACCATTCACTTAGCCAACACTTTCAGGGAATGAAGGGTTCCTCAAAGCCAAATAGCTTATCTGTTCATACTGCAACACCTTATTTTAGCCATTTTGAAGAGGAAAATTTTTAAAACAGTTTC
The DNA here is from genome assembly GCF_012274545.1 of Fukomys damarensis. NCBI lineage: Eukaryota > Metazoa > Chordata > Mammalia > Rodentia > Bathyergidae > Fukomys > Fukomys damarensis. Next base: position 57,611,707 of record NW_022900927.1, on the reverse strand, counting down.
TGTATTTTTCTGCTCTCTTAAAGTATACTGAACATAACTTGCCTTTGATTTAACTCATGGTCATCTAGAAATGATGATGGGGGGAAAGCCTGCTAGCATACACACAACATGCCTAACACAAAACGGGATTCAATGTTAGCTCCCTATTCTCAGCTAATGGGTCTCTTCTCCCCATTCTCTTTCACTGACAGCATTACTGATTACAAATGACTTCACTAACTTTTGTACAGCACCAAGAGCAAGGAAACCAGAATATCAGACTCATGAAGACAGCAGGCAACTAAAACGGCTGCAGCAGTCGGTTTCCTCTGGCAGTTCGTAACACTGCTTTAGGGCAGGGATTTTCTAAGAACCCTGCAGGCTTTGTAGCTTCTTGCTTGCTTCTGGGTTAAAGAATGAATTCTTGAGATTGAAGACACAGATGAAAATGTGTTTCTAGACTGGTAACATGTTGCTGTACTATATTTTTAAAAGTGTTTTATTAGGCATCTCAGGCTCAAATGAAAACCATAAAGCCTCAGATGAAAACAAAGGAGAGACAGTACATTGCATATCCAGAACCACCCAGGCCTGGTTAATGAAATAAACTTCCCTAATAACATAACAATATCATTTGTACATCACAATAACTAACTCATGTTCACACCATGAGTTAAATTGTTATAGTGAGGAAATTTCCTTTCCTTTTCTCTAGGTTCTTAATGCGTTTGAACGCCTAGCTCTAGCCTCTGCAACTTTACAAAACAGCAGTTTGACAGCAGCTAAAACAGTGTTAAGACCTTATTTTTTATTTCTTAATGGCTCTTTTTCCTACTAAAAATGAACACCAGTAACAAGCTGTGGAGGTTCTTTACAACACCTAAATGAGGATACCTTCAGTAGAAGCAACAAGTCTTTCAAGCTCAAACTTTACACAAAGCTTACAATAACAATGGTGATGGTGACAATCATTAATGACAATGATTTTATCAAGAAAATCATTTACTGAGTGTCCATCATGTGCTGGGCATTTTGTTTGATTTTTCACAATAATCCCAAAACTTAAATATTACCTCAGCGTACAGAGGGAAGAAAATGAGACAAAAAACACTGCCTAAAGCTGTCCTGGTAGAAAGTGACAGACCTGGGAGTAGTCTTAACTACTCTCAACACTTCTGGGAAAAAATGTGCCTATGTATTCGAGAGTGAGAGAGAAAACAATGAAGCTAATAAAGCAAAACTCAAAGTGGTGAATTGCTAAAGGGTAAAACTCAGGGCAATTATTTCAAAATCAAATTAATAAAAATCTCTGTGTGGGGGTGAGAACATTTATTTTGCCAGAAATTTTGGGAATTTGCCAAGAATTATCACTCATCAGTGACCAAGCAGACCCATGTCATTCATTTCCTAATAGTGTCATTTTTTAAGAAACTACCTATTAAAAACTAAAAAACAGTGAGACTTCAGTTTACCATGAGAAAATTTTATTTTAAAAATTATGAATTATTAAAATTTTTGAAAATAATGGCAATTTTCAACACATAGTTATTTCAACATTTTAGCAGATATTATTCAAGGTACTATTTCAAAAAGAATTTCTTTTAGGTAAATAACAATAGTAGCTGTCCCCAAGAGTTCTTAAATAAGGACTTAATTACAGTACTTGCATTTTTCTGTATTATTTTTATTCTATAAGGTGATATAGATATTCACAGGAAAAGTGATAATGAATTACCTTATTATTTTATAAATCTATTCTAAATTACTGTGGTCAGAAAACTAAAGTTTTGCTGCTACTTGGAAACAGTAAATTTATACAGAAAGGATATTAACAAATATTTTTGTGCACATATTTGTCCCAATATATATATATATATTTCCACTGAGCATAATCTTTCAAAACACTGATATACCACATAGACTTTTAAAAACTCTTCTGCAGCTGACAGTACAGCATAACTTCTTAAAATCCAAACAGAAAAATCTTTAAGAATTTATAGCATACGATCTTTACTATGGTCAAATTTGCAAAGTAAATGTGGTGAAATGCATGATTGTATTATACCTCTGTAAAGCCTAAATGAATTCTTCTTTCAGAACTGTTTCACCAATATGATTGTCATATGGACGAAATCATTTAAAAAGGTACAACATTTTCATTTATCTTTATTTAACAAACTATATTCTGCTTAACATGTGCCGGCACTCTTCAGCACTTAAAAACGTTCATTTTATCACCTTACTTTTTACTCCAAGATATGAAATAAAAGGAGCCATTAATAACTTTTCTTTCACCATGAAGTCAAATAATAATGACAGCATCAAAGTTTCATGCTCTGTACCAACAACACAATGGAAAGTCTCACAGACTGTAGCAGTATTAAAGGTGAGTGATTTCTGTGCCATCATTCCATTTTTAAGCTAATCATTATTTCTCACACAAGAAGTTCATCTGCAGGCTAAATGTAGCTCCTCTAGTAGAGAACTTGCCTGTATGTTTGAAGCCTTTGATTTCCAGAACCAAAAATGAAACAAAAAATACACAAAGCCAGGTAGGATGGCTGTAATCCCTGCACCCCACGAAGCTGAGGTAGGAGGATCATAAATTTGAGCCCAGCCTGGATAACTTAGTGACTTGACAAGGCCAATGTCTAAAAATAATGAAGAAAAATGGTCTGGGGATATAGGTCAGTGCAAAGCCCCTGGGTTAAAACCCCAGTAGCAAAAACAAACAAACAAACAAACAAAAGAACCACAAACAAAAGTGCACCAAATAGAATAAACAGAACAAGAGCATTTTCTGAACTTTTCAAAAACATGTAATTTGAGTTCTAAGTTCTAAAGAAATTGCTAAGTATAAATATTTGGGGAAGGAGAAAACCTTCAAATACTAGAGAAGTAACATTTACCTGCTTTGTCCTGAGCAGTAACACCTCCTTTTGCCACAGCTGTTGGCAGGGGCTGTGACAGAACTGTGGCAATGGCAGCGGGGGCTGCCTCTCTGACAGTTCCAGAATTCTGCGCTCCCCCCACACTTGCGCTCACAGTAACAGTCCGTTTATTCACTGCCACAGCCTTATTTGAGCAGCCTTTACTTAAACTTGACTGAAAAGAAATGGAACATCCAAACACTCAGGTTACTAACGTTTCATACTATACATTAATATTTTATAAATCCCCTGTTAAAATGTACTGTCCCTCACAGATGTTAAGTTGACTTGTGGAGCGGAGTTTCCCTGTGTACCAAAACAAGCTTTTAAAATACTCAGAGATATATAAGAACTAAGCACCAAAAACATTTTAAAACTAAGAATCAAATAGCTTTATACTAAAATCATTTAAAATGCTATCAAATAAAATTATGAAATAATACCATACTTTGACAACACAGTTTCATATTTTTTGTAAAATAAAAAATGCTCAAAGACAGTATCTCACCTTCGTAAGCACAGGGGAGCATTGAAACACTATACACTGCACAGATGTCTTGTGGGCACTGATGGTTTTAACCGGTGACTTCAACATCCTTAAATCATACTGATATATTTTCCCACGGGAAGAACCAATAGCCAAAGTGGCTCCATCAGGCATGAAATCAACCGCAGTCAGAGGTGTCTCGGCCACTAAAGTTTTCACTAGCCTTTGGGGAGGGAAGCAAAGTGTGTGCACATACGTCTGTATATCCAGGCACAGAAGCTTGTATGAAATAGTATTTCAAAACCAAATTATTCGGCATTGGGCAAATAGCATACATGCCCCAGTACTTATTTAAAGTAGAATTTCAGGCTGTCTTAGATACAGTTCTAATAAAATAATAGGTAAAGAACGGCTGAACAGCATTATGGAAACACCACATTTTGTAAAATTATGGAAACACCAATATTTTGTAAAATAAGCACTAATAAGATATATTTAAAATAATAAAAATTTGAAAAAAGCACTGCTGAACACTGCACCCTATTCACTATTCACCTCTAACAAGTACAGTCTACATCTTCCAGAACTGCACCTATTTCTCCCAGAATTACTACTTTGGCAGTGAATGTGATGGACTCTTGCATGCTACTCCACCAACCAAAGTTCCAGCCTCAGGGCTGAGGAGGCTCTAAGTATCCACCTTCCACTGACTGACCTGCTTAGGTCTCGGGAGGACCGTGACCTTTCACAGAGCAGCAGCTGCTGCTTTGGACCAAAGAGCTAAGAGGAACAGAGTCCATGAGCCTGAGGTCACCAGGAGAAAGGACACTGATCTGATCAGAAGCTGAGCACGGTGCTGCTGCCTCCTACAGGTGAAGAACGGCATACACGCAGGACTCTCAGTGAAGCATTTCAAAAGAGAACAGTGGCTGGGAACAGAAAAAACTCTACCATCATAACAAGGCCTGGGAGCCCCTATTACTCTCTAACAGCAACATTAACATCCCACATGGTCTTTAGATTTTTAGTCATCTTGAAAGCAACTGCAGCACTCTTGCAACTGGTTTTTGTGGGAGTCTGGGCGGGGTAGATAATCAAACAGATCTATAATTGAAAAAGGGGCACAAGAGCACACTCAGCAGAGTATATACTAAGTGGGGGCCATTTCGTCCCTGGAGATATGTGGCAATTTCTAGACTGTTTCGGCTGTCACAACTCAGGGAATGTTACTGAGATTTAGTGAGCAGAGGCCAAGGATAAACACCCTACAATGCCCAAGACAGCAACCTGCAACAAAGAACCTTCTGCCCAAACTTTGCTACAGAAAATGAACGTTAAGGCAAATTAATCGTAACACTTTAAAAATACATTTAGTTATACTTTAAAGAAGTATGCTAAAGATGTGAAATCATTAAGACGTGATCCCTAACATTCACTTTACAGAAATATACTGATATCCACTCCCCTATTTGTTCTGAATGAGAAGAAAAAAAAATTCAATTGTATTAGTCGCAAACATTAGATCTCCTGGACATTAATCAGAAGTCTGAGTGACAAATATTGTATGTCTGTTAATGATTTAGTAATTACTTGTTACTAAATTGAGAAATGAGTCTCTCACACTTACTTCTTACATGAAGTGTCATAGAGGATGATTCTTTTATCCAAGCCTATGGTTACAAACAGCAATTCATTGACAGGGGAAAAGCAGATGCCTGAAGCTGGGGCTTTATGTGTACTGCCGAAGTTATAGTACGGACTCTGACTATTCACGTCCCAGAGAGTTACTAGTCCATTATCTGAAACACTGCCCAGTAGCGATTTCTTATACACTGAGTATTTCAAATGCCGAATAGACTAGAAGACAAAAGAATAAATTTTACATAATTATGCAAACTATAAAAGTCAATTATACCATTCATATGAGGGTTAGGACTTTTCCAGTTTAAAGAGCAACAGATTTCAATCACTAATACCATGATATTATTCAGTGGGTTATAAGATGACCCTGAAAAATACAAATATTCTATTGAGTATGTTTAGCATTCTATCATCTTGGAGTATAGCATCCTCAACTCCTCCTTTTCAAAAGAAAATTACAATCAATATGTTGAGATTACCTACATTAATCCATCAAGGTTGGAAGATCTATCATAAATACAGGAATGAGTAACACTCAAATCATGAACAAGTGCAAGAAAACACTGGGAGAGAATAAAAAATAATTATTTCATATTTTTCTAGAAGTATTTTAGATACTTGGATATATTCCTTTGAATCTGAGTATGTGATGAGTTGGTGGCAATTTAACATTTGAATCACCCTATGACATTAATCCACAAAGGAAGAGTTGAGAGCACTCTGGACAGGTGCTGAACTAGACCCCACTCTCCAAGTCCAGCCTGAAGGCACAGCGGGCCTTCCTGAGGGCAGTGGAGATGCTCTCCCTTTCTAGTTTCAGCTGGATCAGAATAAGCTTATCCAGGCTCAGTAAACAGATCTTGGAGAAAAACTGGCTGAACTTTACCTAGTTCTACTAAAGTAGGTAAATTAGATGAAATGCTCAAACAGAATTAAAACAAAATACCGTAAGATCACAGAACCGGTAGATTCTCAAAGTTCACAAAGTAAAACAATGTCAACCACTGCCGGAATGTTCCCAAAACATTCTTGAAATATTGTTATCTAGAACAAAGCTTACTACTTTATGTAATACAACTTTATAAACAGTTCATTAAAAATGCATTTATGGGTTACGTCAAAACTTAAATGCCAGATATTGCTCCAAGTTCTTGGGACCTCCATGGCATCACATTAAGAAAAAAAGAAAGGCTAAAGACAAGCCTAGGTGCTCCTCTCAGATAAACCTGTGGCAAATCGAGGCTCAACTAAACTCTTTATGGTTTAGGTAAACACTTAAAACTCTCCAAACCTGAGTGGTCAATTACAAGCCATAAAACACTTGTTTACCTGTCAAGACCATCTTGTACAGCTTTTCTGTACAGATCCAGACACTCAGCAGCTGCCAACACATCCTCTCGGATTCAAACCTTTCTGGTTTTTTTCTGCTTAAGTTTCATCATCCAATCATCTTTTATATATACACTCTAGAATGACCCTTAAGTAATAAGGACACTAACTTCCATCAATGTCTGCCCTTTAATCCTTTGATAATAGTAACAAAATCATTTCTGAATTTTCTACATCTATTAAGTCATCATTTTTTCAGAATATTAAGATATTAGCTAATAACGATCCTGGATAACCACTGATCCATTACATTATTTAAAATAAATATTACTTCATTTTGGTATCAGCAATGTTTACTGAGCATTTCTCCTGTTACAGATTATTTTTTGAGCAGGAGACTACCAAGAAGCTTATGGAAAATAAAATTCTAGCACTATAAAAAAATGCTGTTTTTCTTACAACACATTATGACTATGTAAGAATATTTGCACTTGTGAAGAAGTTGGTTTCTAAATATAAAAATATAACTCACTATTGGTAGGGGTATGATAAGCATTCTTTTTGGGGGGGGATTATTTTAGAGACAGGGTCTCACTACGTAGTTAATGCTGGTCTTTAACTCACTGTGTAGTGCAGGCTGGCCTTGAAATCCCAGACGTCCTCCTGCCTCAGCCTCCCACATGCTGGGATTACAGGTGTGTGCCACAACACATGGTTGATAAACATTCTTAAAGGACTGAGAAATAAATATTTTTATGCCATTGTACTGCAAAAGCGGTTAGATGAAGCGTAGATGCAAATGGCTGTATTCCAATAAAACTTTATTTACAAAAAAAAGCAAACAGTCCACGTTAACCCCTGTCAAATACACTGGATTTTTTTTAATCATAAAGAAAATAAAAATTATCCATAATCCTACCACCTTGTTAACATCTTAGGAAGGATTTTTAAAGTATTTTCCTATGTGTTATGTATGTCTGTGTGTACTCAGTAAAATATATCAATAAAAACCTGTTATCATAGTTTATCATTAAAACCATCATGTCAATGTTGTCTAGTAAATAACTCTAATGGGTAGATATAAATGTATGAGCTTATCAAATTATATAAATAATATAGTGTTAGACCTTCAGGTCGCTCCCAATTTCTAAAAATACTATCATTTTTAAAAACCATTAATTTATGAAAGAATTTGTATTTCACTGTTGCTCATGCTTAAAAGGTTCTTGACTGAAAAATACCAAATGACCATTTACCTCTTTTCTTTCACTGCCCATTGTCAATTTTCTATTGGACTATTAAGATTTTTAAAATACTAATTTGCAACTGTTAATATAACAAGAACACAAATGCTCTCACAGGTTGTAAATAGTTTCCCAATATCATTTAAGTTTAGGTTTGTTTCTGTTTTTTTTACTTCCGTTTTTGTCAGGGTTTTTAAATTTCCATCATCTAAATTTACTAATCTGAAACAAGGAGATCAGTATATGGACAAAGAACAAACTCACTCCTGGACCTTTAACCTGTTGTTACTCATTGAAAGCATCACTTGTGCTTTCTTCTAAGGCAGTCAGGGATTTGAAAGTTGCTTCTGCTGAAAAATAAAAACACAAAGATTCCTCACTTGGGCCTACAGATCCCCACTAGCTAACAGAAAGAGGAACAAAGCTCGACCTTCATTTCAGAGCTACTTCCTTTATTACCTTAAATACATGGGTCTGGCCCTTGCTTAGCCATGCATATAGGCTGGTTAAAGAGGAGGGAGTGAAGGGACGGTGCGTTGTGAACCTGTAGCAACACCAAAGAATGTACTGAATAAACATGTACTAACAGAAAAAGAAAATATATATAATAGCGGGCAACAAAAAGTTGATTCGCTCTAAATTTAAATAACATACCTCATCCCCCTTCAAGAAGATGACACCACAATAAAGATTTACAGGGACCTTCAGCAAAGGAGCCAGAGTCCAATCACCGCCCTAAACCTGTGGTCACCTTGGATTCCAGCACAGCCTCCACAAAACAGAGACTGTCCCAACAGGAATAATTAGCTAGAGCAGAGCAGATTAAACATCAAGGGCTTCTCCAATAAGGACCTCTCTGGTACCACTGTACAAAACCAGATCTAAAGACAGTCACCAACCAGACCCTGGCCCACCTCAGCCACTCTCACTCTTACTGGGCCTTACTCCTTTCTTATCGGGCCAGTCTGGTTCTATCCACCAGAGTTGCATCGCTTCAGCTTCTCAAGCTCACACCGTCTCCCATCTTCTCTTACATGTTACCTCCGCCTAACTCCTCAGCCCATGCCTCTTACTGATGCTTCCTTAAATGCTTCTCAGCACAATTAAGAACCTGCTCGGATCAAGCTGAAGTTCCCAACCTCTTTTTAAAGGGGACATCCTAAACCCTGCCTGATGACAAAACTTGTAACTGATGACTTATGACTCTGTTCCTAAATTTAGAAAAATTTTCCTTTTTCACAGAAAAGAAAATGTTAATATTATTGTCTGATACAGTAGCTTTGCAGTACCAAGATATATACACATACATGAATACATACACGCATGTAGTTTAAATCCATTCCCTCCCTCTTAATTCCCAGTGTGTCTTATTTCAAAAGCACTAAACTATCATCTAAGCTACTATGTAGTTATCTGATTTTCATTCTCAATGGTTTACAATATATTCTTCATAGTATCATAGCAATAACATCTTCAAAATAGAAATCTGGATTTACTTCTGCTTAAAATAGAAATTTTAATTGAAGAATTTAGGGAAGCTAGTGGTTAGAATGGGGGGCTCCTCTTCAACACCCTCACCTACATATATGTGTAGAAAAGCAGGCCCAAGACTTAAGAAAGCCCTGCTGCCCAGGTTGGTCCTTGGCTGCCATGTGGTAACCTGGGTTTGGGAGGTATCCCCCTATCCTGACAGGAACGATTCAAAGTACCTCAACTGTACAAAAGAGGAGGACTTTACGACTGAACACCTGCTTTCTTTCTGGGCATTTGAAGCTCTGGTATGCTCAATGCAGAAAGGATGCCTAGGTAACCAGTCTCCAGTAAAAGCTCTGGCCGATGAGTGTTTAAGCAACCCTTCCTGGGAGACAATGCACTCGTGATCACACTGTGAAAATGGGAGTATTGCCTAATACATTAGCTCTGCTGGGGCTCAGCAAATGATGACCTCAAAGTACCAGGATTTAAAATGCTCAACACTTTGAACTTGTGAAGCACCCTGAGGTTTCTCTAACCTCCCAACTCCCCTATTCTCTGGATCCTCTTTCTCTTAAGAAGTACAGGGTGGGCTTCCTCTGAAGCTTCCCCAGGGAGTTCCTTCAGAAGGAATACAATCTTCTAGATCCCCTCCCTGAAATCTCATTAACCAGGGAAGAGTCACCACTGGAGAAGAAACTAAACTAGGCCACTACACTTTCCGGTCTGACCCGAGACACCTTTTACACAGCAAGACAGCCTTCTGCAGTGTAGTTCAGCCCCTCACCTCTGCAGAACTTGTCACTACCTTCACAGGAACCCCAGGAACGCTGTCCCCCACTGCCTGTTCTGTGGACCTACCTGTCTCCCCAACAACTCACTTACTCCCCAGGGAAATACTCACAGCTCCCACTTACCAGTGAGCTAAAATCCTCAATGCTAAATTCATTCCTGATAAAATAACTCTTTTAAAAATGTAATTAATAATTAGACTTATCAGATCTCTCAGGTGGGCTTTTTATTATATAAATATATATATTTATATATTTATATTATATATCAAAAACATCAAAATTTTCACTTAATAAAAGTGGATTTAATGTATACTTCATTAGGTTATACACAAAATCTCACTGGCTGTATCTAAAGCTCACTTTTTAATCTAAGGAATCAATACAAGAGGTCTGCATTTTTAACTGCTTTGAAAAAGGTGGTCATTTGAGAATGGCAACACAAGTTAATCTATATGAGGAGAACACTGACGTGCAATTATAACCTAAGAAAGTCTGTCAGCCCCAGCAGTTCTGCAGAAGCAGTGAGGCTCTTTTTCACTTGCAGAAAGACACTGCGATCCACACAAAACTAATAGCTTCAACTCAGCTCAGGCATTTCAAAGTAAGATTCTAAATATATTCAGGCAATCTCATTTCTCGTATGAAATTCAGTCTGATGCAGATTCATTGAGACTCCAAGGATTTGTCACTTTCACTAAGAAGTCAATTTGATCATTAAGTATTTCAAATCACAGAAACAAAAATAAGAAAATTTTCAATTTAATCACAGTTGTGTTGTGTTCTAACTACTATTTTTTTCAATAAACCAACATAGAAATTTGGCTGAAAAACAGTATATCTGCATTCAAAATGTCAACTTTTGACAGACTTGAGATTTTCACAAACACTGTTTAAATTTAAGAAATTTATGTATTTGAAATCTTAAATTTGTAGAAGTCTTAGTACTTTTTCCAAATGAGAGATCAAGTAGCAACTCTACGCTTTTGGTCAACAATAGACAAGGTATAACTAAACCATTTTTAGAAAAGGAAACTAATTTTAAAATATTTCAAATATTTCATTCATGTCAAAGGAATGCTTTAGTATACAGAATCACAAAACCTATAACTTTCCTCGAAAGAAAACTGAGACTGCATCCTCACATATAAGGGTGCCAACGCCTACTTCCTAGTCCATGTACTCTGTTATAACAGTGTATCAGAAAAAAATGAATACATCTCAAAAGCTCTCATACCAGTCCAAGTCACGAAATAATTACTGAGCCAAGTTACAACTGGTAAAGCAGTATGGGTTCAGAGGGAATGCATGAAACCTAAAGATGTTCAAATCAGTCTGGAAAAGCAAATCACAAAAGCTGTTTCAATGGGTTGGTATAATCACTCACCAAATGGTCCCAGGAACAGTTAATAATACCCAGTGACCTCTTACTATAAATTCATACTGTGATCAATTTCAGTAACTCATTTAACCATTAAAAAAACTGAAAAAAGGATATTATCATTCTCACTGGACAGATGAAGAAAGGGAGCTTGAGAGTTAAGTGACCTGCTCAGTTCACCCAGCTAGCTAAGTGCTTTACCCTAGGGCACACCAAAGAAATGTGATACCTGCCATGAAAATCTGTACCCAAAGATCCTGCAGTGGTGCAGAAGGCCCAGGCAGGAGGCAAGGATGCACAGGAAAATCTCAAGTTCTGGCTTATCTAACCTTGGATAAGACATAAGCTTTAAGCATTACTGTTTTTCTAAACCGTAAGATAAATTTGACTCAGTTCTTCTACGTGAAATAATCAACCAAAATTCTTTTAAAATCAATAGTATAGCAAACTATTACCTAGAATTTTTTAAAATATGCCTTTTATGTTGTGAAAGAGATACAAGTAAATTTTGGACTCTTGTACAAGAGTCCACAAGAAAATAGTATAAAGTTTCAGAAGCTTTGGATCCTCAAATACTTACACATCTCACACAGCTATTCCCGAGCTAGAGAGATCCAAGAGAAAACTCTGCTGCTACTCTACAAGATTATCTTCAAAACAGTTAATTTAGAGGAATGTGGTCTGAAAGTCTTGGAATTGTACAAAAGGAAGTAACACACACTCCACAAACTAGTAGCAAAGGACAGAATGTAATATAAACCAATGATCACAGTGCTTAAAACACAATAAACAGTAGTGAGCATTCTATGCAGATGCTAATTTCTGCAGAATGCTGTCCAAATCTTCTCACTACCTACACCCTGTTCCTTTCTCCACCCCAGGTCTGAATGCCTTGGAGTTTTTCTCAGGCTGCCATTTAGACACGACTTTCTCTAAAATGTTTTTTTCCTGACTTCCTCTCAAATGGCTTAGGGTACCCCCTTTTATGTTCCCTTGAACCCCTGAAGTTTAATACTTTCCAAACACATCCTTGGTTTAAATGTTCACTTACTGCTTATTGTTACTACTAAAATGTAAACTATGTCTTGCTCAAAGCCATATCCATAACACTTAAAACCAGTGCCCGCAACACAAATCAGCACTAAATAAGGCGCTGAATTATATGAACCAATGAAAAAAATAAGTGATATGTGGGCCAGGGATTTAGCTCAGTGGTTCCACTGCCTGTGTCGCAAGCACAAGGACCAGAGTTAGATCCCCAGTACCAAAAAAAAAAAAAAAGTGATTTCATTTAAATATTTAAAAGATAATAAAAAGTAACAAGAAACAACACTGAAAGTGTCTGTCATGATACATTCCAAAAGGTGACAATAAGCAAAATAAAAGCAGGAAAATAAAAAGATACAAGTTCTATCTATGATATGCACAGACTACAGAAATAAAACATTATGAATTACTGGAGCTGAATAGTTTAAAATTTCCAACATAAATAATAAATTTGGCCCACGTAAGCCAAGAACAACCTATTAATTCAATAAGATAAAAAAAAATAACCTACAAAAGAAATTCTTAAAATTATTCTCATGCTTAGTATTGAAATGTGAATGCATCTTCCTGAATTTGGGATCAAAACAAAGATACCCACTATAACCACATCTATTTGATGCTGCATTGGAGATCCTAGTCAAGGCAATAAAGAAAAATAAAAAGTATCGATTGGAAAGTAAGAAAAGTGGTTATTATTTACAGATAACATGACAGCATATAAATTGCAAAATGCAAAAAAAAAAAAAACCCACAAAAATCTACAAAATTACTCACTGAATTTAGCAGGATTCCTTGGTAAACGGGTGATGTTTGATACAAACTGCATTTCTGTATACCAGGTCACAGAATAGTGGAAAATAAAATTTAACAGGAAAGAATACAGTTTATAATGCACTGTCAAAAAATCCAATACTAGGTAATAAATCCACCAAAAGATAATACAAGATTTCTACAGCAAAATAACAAAACACTGCTGAGAAAAATTAAGGAAGATTTATATAAATGGGAAAATTATACCAGACTCAAGGATTTGAAGAAGCAATATTGTTAAGATAGTTCTTCCTAAATTGGCCCACAGACCTGATATAATCCAACACATAAATTTTGAAGAGCACATTAAAATCACAGCAGAGAGTATCTTCAAACCTTGGGACAGACAAGATTCTTTAAAAGGACACACACAAAAAGGAAACATAAAAGAAAAGAACTACAAGAATTTCTGTTGGATGTGGTGGCGTTATGGTATATACTTGTGACCCCAGCTACCTAGAAGGATGAGGCAAGAGGGCCACAAGTTCAAGTTTGACATTCAATTAATGAAAAGTCTGATTTCCTTAAGTGTCTTCCAAAACAGAAGCTAAATATCAGGTCTGGCACTCAAAGTCTTTCACTAAGTCTTTCTCATACTCACCTTTCCAATCTTCTCTCATAACAATCCAATATAAAATTGATGTACTTTCCTTTCTCCTTGATTTTATCTATGTTATTTCCTCCATATAAAATGATCCTCCAAAAGTTCTATATCAGCCAATTAAAACCTTTTGTCATCTCTAAGTATATTATACATTCATACACTTATTACACATTTTTCATGTATGGCAACATGCTGAAGCAAAGAAACAAGCCATGGTTCCAGCTATAATGTTAACCCATTGAAAGATAACCCTATATAAATTGGCATCAAATACTTGGCAAAGAGTCCAGTTTATATTTTCATAATCAAAACAAAGACATCAAATAAGTTTTAACTCAGCTGAAATCCTCCCTCCTTCAATTTTCGCTATTTTATTCTGAACATCTTCTCTCCAATGTTCTGAATCACTGTAAGCTTTTTACACCAATCACTCATAATAGCATTTGTATGCATATCTCCCTCTTTCCTAACTCATAAAACTTAAAACAGGGCTTTTTCCTGTTCACTTACTAGCCATTACATTTTCCTTAAACATTAAACATTATACAAATGATTTTTAAAATTGCTTTCCAAAAGTGAAGAATTTCCATACTTTATCTGATAATAGTTAGGGCCAAAGTGAGTGCAAGAAAAAGGATTAAAAGAAGATACACCTTACTGGAAATTTCTGTAGACAACCTCATTAAAAGTAAGCCAAGTGGAGCCGGAGATTTAACTCAGTGGTGCCACCGCCTGCCTCACAAGCACAAGGTCCTAAGTTTGATACCCAGTACAAAAAAGAAAACCAAAATGTATATATAACTGTGTGTGTGTGTGTGTGTGTGTATACACACACATAAAACTATATACATGTATATAGTTTTATGTGTGTGTATACACACACACACACACACACACAGTTATATATACATTTTGGTTTTCTTTTTTGTACTGGGTATCAAACTTAGGACCTTGTGCTTGTGAGG
>NW_022900927.1:57583014-57596918 GCF_012274545.1 Fukomys damarensis | reverse complement strand
GAGCAAGCCAAGAATTAGATTTCTTAGGAAAATTTTCATTCTTTAAAAGGAATTTTAGCCGGGGATTTGGCTCAGTGGCACTGCGCCTCCCTCACATGTTCAAGGTCCTGAGTTCGAACCCCAGTACTAAAACAAAAAACAAAACACACAAACAAAATTCCCAAACTAAAAGAAATTTTTACAGGCTAAGTTTTGACAAAGGAAAATATGTGAATAAGTTTTCTTTTTAAAAGAGTCCCCACGCCTGCATTAATCTGAAATGTATGAGTAAGTCGATATTATATACTGAAAAAAACCAAAAACACACCACTCAATTACCTCCTGCCTTACCTCAGGTCCACCTAGTGGTATTTATTAACGTAAGCATGCATCTTGCAGCTGACACAGTTTGAAGCATGCAACACTTCTGTGACAGAAATGCCACATAAAGATTAATAATCCTATTTTAGGTTTAAGTGGCTGCATTTTATAAAATATAAATACTAGGAGGAAGCAACTCAATTACATAATCGAATCAATCAAGTAAGTACCCTCATCGAAAATGTATTAGCTTACTTCAATGTTTCTCATAGCACCATTAAAAATTACCAAGAAGTTTTTCAAGCAAGTTAAATACAAATTTAAAACATTTAAAAACTTAAATTCATTCTCATATTTAAAATAATGCAAAATCTATCTTATTAACTTTATTTTGAATAAACACACACTATACCTGGTTACTACCATGGCCAAAAGGAGTGCTAGACACATTAGTGGTTATACTGTGTAACATAATTTCACCACTAAGAGATCCAGAAGCAATGTAGCAATCATTCCAATTATATGTTACACAAGTTACTTCATCCTTATGATCCTGAAAGACAGAAACCATGTTAAGTACAGTGTCCCATAACCTTCATATAGCCCATTTTCATACTTTTGTAAATAGCAAGTGCTATGCTTGTCGATGGGACATCAACTTTAACATTTTCCTCAAATAACTTCTTAAAAAAATATTCAGATTAGTAAGAAACCATATAATCAACCCCAAATCCTCTCAGGAAAGCGATTCCCTTTTCACAATCACATTAATGGTCCAAACACTCTGAAACAAGAGACAGCATGAAAAGGTGATTTGCTAAGTACCTGAAAGTACTCACTCCTGCTGACAAGCAACATTCACTATAAGCTATTAGAAGTGTGTCTGTCCTGGAGCATTACAGTTCACCTGAGAAGACGAGGCATTTAAATTAACATGAAAAAGACAGAGCAAATGAGTGATACAGAAAAAAAAAAGACAGAGCTAAATGAGTGATACAGAAAAGTGGCAGAGAAAAGAGAGGTATAATTGTGATCTGATTTGACAGAGGAAGGAATGAAGTTTGAGTTCAGTGTTAAAGGATAAGAGGTAGTCAGGAAAAGGAGAAAGACACTAGACATTGCAAAATGGAACACGGGAAAAAAAATCGATCATATAGGAACTGCTTGTACGCACTAAGTACCCTTGAGTCCAGGGAGCTTTATATTCAATCCTTCAAACTCCCAAAAGACAAGGTTGTTCTGCCCACATACCGATGGGGTACATAAAGGCTAAGAAGCCTGTGTGCCTCCTCACATAACTGTTAAGCAACAGAGCCAACCTGCCTTCCAGGTCAAACCCCAAAGCCTACATTCTCCCAGAATACCAGACTGCTTCTCAAATCCAGTGGGAACCCGCTCTAAGGAAATAGAAGTATTGAGTTTGAAACTGAGTTCAAAATACTGTTTCCCAACATCAAAGTAGAGATTTCTAGCAGGAACATCAAGGTAATCAGGATTAGCAGTAATTTGTAGCAGTTTGGTGTCATATCGTTAAGATAAAGCCCAGTACCTAATAATTACAGTAATATCAACAACAGAAGCTATGATATCCACATAAGAGTACAACTTTTCCAAATGGTTCTTCAAGCATTTTCAGAGGTACTCCTTTCCTAAATCAAAGATACAAATACCCTGAAGGAAGAGGATGTCTGGCGAGAAGAAAAATGGAGTAATATTTTGTGCACCGTTTCTATTTGAGAAATTAAGAATTTGGGGCCCAATATAATTTCTATAGCTTTATAAAGGGACAGGTGTCTTCTAATGTCAACTGTGGAAAATGAGTCATTCACTGAACATTTATCAAACACCAGCTACAAACCAGAAATCGTGTTACATCAGCAGGGAGAAGACTAGAGAAAATATCCAAAGGCAAAAGCTAAGCTATTAATTTCACTATCACCACTGGTCAAATACTTCATAATGGAATGAATAAGGCAGCAAAGCAATCTGAGAACTTCAAACAATAAGAAGAGGAAAAAATACATATGACGTAACTGGGAAAGCTGAAAAAGGAAAAGCAAATAGAAGATGAAACGTGGGGACAGGTACATAAAGCTCTTAAAATACGAGATAAAAAGACAGAGACTACTCCTTATTCAAAGTAGGTATGCCCCAATCGCTGCTCGGCCTTTTGGCTAAGATCAAGTGCAAAGTAGGTACGTCCCTCTAGGTAGCTTTAATTCAAAGAGTTCACAATGTAAAATTAGACTAACAAATAAATAGTATCTGTGCTTGCATCTAATAATTGTCCTTGATAGTTAGCTGTCTGATCCAGAACAAGTTCTTGAACATCTCTGCCTACTTTCTCTACCTGTACACTGAACTAATGCTCCCTGTTCTGCGGAGCTGTTTGTTAGGGCTTAGATCCAAAATTGGCCCCAAAACCTCATGTATTTGGAAGGTGAGTTGTATGATGGGCTGTACAGGTGAGGTCTGCTTGGAAGAAGAGGGTCACTGGGGCCATGGCCTGGAAGGGTACCGCTCCCTCCCAGCTGCGCCCTTTCACTATGCTACCTGGCTGCCAGGGGTGAGCAGCTCTCCTCTGCCAGGCATTCCTGCCTTGGAGCCAACCAACTATGGAAGAAAACATGAGTCAAAATAAACCTCCTCTCTTTTAAATTCGGGGTATCAGTTATTTTGTCCCAGCAAGGAGGAAAGTGACCAAAACATTGTAGAAATAAGAAAAGTAAACCTTTGTAAATACAATGGCTGGCATATCAAAGAATGCAACAAAAGGTAACTACTCTCATTAGTGACAACCTTTCTTTCCTTTTACTATTCATAACCATGTATATTTTTGCTTGTTTTTCAGTACAGACAAGGACCATGCATTTTTTTTCTCCCCATCACTGTAAATCCAATGTCCTCCACAACATCAGAAACAGGTAGGTCCTTGGCAGCTCTCTGTTAAATGGATCTCCATTGTTGTTCACTTCAAAGGAAATGTTCCTGAGTGTTCTTCCTCCTGTTTGTTCTTTCTTAGGCTAGAGTGCTGGTCTGACCAGTAGAGACCAGTAGTACCTTTATATATTCATTTATTCCACAGCAGAGATCTTAGAATTAATATTCTCAAAAGTTTAACTACACTTAAAATGATGAATTTCCAAGGGCTGTATTTAAGCAGCAATTATAAGATTGTTTTTCAGTTCAGGTGAACAGGAAATCAATGTTCAATATACCACTTTTCTAATAAGAATTAACTCAATGACATTAAGCAATCTAACTAAAATGATGCCTGGAACTTGCCTCACAATGATCTGGAAGTGAAAGGATATATTAAGTGGTGAACACACAGGTAAAACAACACTGGCCGGGGGTGGTCATCACTGACACCAAAGGCACAGGTTACAGGTTACAGGTTAACCTTCTCCGTGTACATGTTCATGTGTGTACAAACACACAGAATGTTTAAAATTTTTAATTAACTTCTTTAAATAGCAGAAAATAAAAATAACTGTTAATAGATCAATCCCTAGGTATTAAGACAAAATGGTCAAAAGTAGAAATTTGAAAAAGTCCTAACTTTCTTGAGATGAATGTTTTTATTTTCTGAAACCGCAAAAAGCTAACTAAACATTTTTAAGTTGTAAATTATTCTAGGAAACATTTTCACTACCAAGTTGAAAATACATGTGCAAAAATAACACAAACAGCAGCAGGCAGATATTTTACTGAACTGAAAAGCTGAATCTCCAACTCTAACTGCTGGATTTAATACTATCTTTTCACAACCACTCTCATTTTTCCAAAGTGCTTTTAAAAAATCCCTGATGACAACCACCTATACTTCAGAAGAAAATAAAGGAGAGAGAGGAGTAGAACTCAGTGAAAAAACAGGAAGAAGTTTCAAATACTGACAATATGCATTAATAATATATAGGACATGGAGGGAAAAGACAAAAAAGTGTTTTTGACTAAACAGACCTTTACTTCTCATAACCTCGGTTCAATTTTGAAGTGTATTAATTTTACCAGAATCAAAAACAGAAGTTTGGCAACTAAATACACTGAAAAATATCCATTCTATTAAAGATTTAAAAGAAAATTGCTTACCGTAAGAGATCGATGAACTCTTTTTGATTTTAAATCCCAAATGTTAACAGTCTTATTTAGGCCTCCGCTTACTAAATACATAGATGTGGAATTTAAATCGACACATGTCTGCTTTTGCTATTTAAAAAAAAAAAAGTTAACTTAATAGAGCCCAGTGATGACTACCACCTCATTAACAGTAAGCACATGCTAAATATGATAAATATTCTGAAGTACAAACATGCCAATACATGCTAATAAATCATCAATGGTTTCCAATCACACCTAGAAAAATTCTGAAGATTCAGCTCTCATCATCTTTCAAGTGGACCCAACAGTTTCCAAACATTTTAATGAAACAAGATTTCAAGGAAATTAGGTCAGGGCTCTCCTCCACTGAAGGGTGCTGACAGGCGAAGCTTAGGAAACACCAGCAAGTCTTGGTCTCCCAGCAGAGCTTACACAATACTTAATATAATATTTCCCCTCTATTAAATGTGCTCTTGTATCTCCACAGAATATCTCAAATTAAAATCAATCCCCCACTCAGAAAATGCTAGAAGAGAGGCTTTTAAAGAACACCTAGTTCAGAGCTCTCATGTTATAGATATGGAAAGCAAGTGATGACACTTATCTAAGTTTCTAAGTAAATCTCACCCTAAGGAGCCCGACTCAATTATCCCCTCAAAACCGGACATCCCGGACTAGGGGGTGTTGCTCAGTGGCAGAACATCTGCACAGCATGCATGAGGCTCTGGACTAACTCCAGCTCTATGTGAAGAAACAAACCAACCTGACCTCATTTTCATTTCATTTGTACGGACACCATTCATCCAGCTTCCCAAAATAAAAACCCTAAATAATCTGATTCCCTGTTCTTTCTCCCTTCAATGCATAAACTCTGATCCTAAAATGAACCCTGCATTGCCCACTTCATCTATAACTACTAGCGCTAACACAAACACTGCCAAGCCAAGGCAGCAGCGTCCTCACTAGTTTCCTTGACTCTACTCCTGCTTCCCTATACAGTGGTATTCCATCTTCCAAAAAGTACAGAGTGAACTTTAAGAAATGAAAATTAGAGCATCTCTCTCCCTGTAAGACTCTTCGATGCCTTCCAGTCACACTTAGAAACGCCAAAATGTTAACCTGGTTTTGGGAGCCCTACTCACCTCAGTCCTGCCTCCCTCATCTCTTAACCATTTTCTTCTCCCCTCAGTAATTCTCAGGCCATAATGACCTTTCATTCTGTAATCATAACAATCCCATTGGCCTCAAGGCTTCTACATAGCTGTGCCTGGAGAGCAAGCTATCAACTCTTCAGGAGACCTCCCTTAGCCTCCTAGTTTAAGCTGCTACGGCAATATCTTATGTTAGTTCTCTGCTTTAGAAATGACCAATATCTGGATTTTTGGCTTAAACGGTAGTTTATTCTCCAACCAGAATGTTTCATTAAGAATCATATCCATATTCAATAAATATTTAGGGAATGAACAGCTAAACATACAGAGGTTATCAAGTGCTTTGTACAAGTATCAGTGAATGTCACCTGTCTGGTGGTGACATCAGTAAGCATGCTGCAGTGCAGAGCACAAGGTTGTACACCTTTCCCTATCTGAACAATGGAGGTGCCACAGAGTTACAGGAATTGCTCTTATCTACAATTGAATGCTGCTTTCGGTGGCAAAAATGAAGATCATAACTTAGTTCTAAGTTAAAAGGCAAGCTATTTAGGTTTAGGCAAGTAAGCTCACGTTTCTGAGGGTATGTTTCACATGTGAGAAATGAGAGATGAAGATCAGATCTACTGTTGCTACCCTGAGTTCAGGCACCTCAAATATATCATCTGCTCAAGATATTCCTAAGGGGTTAGACAGTCCCCTCCACACAGAACCATTGGACTAGCCAAGGATTCTGGCAGCTCTGGACCAACAGTATCAACTAATGCATAAAAATAGCTGGATAAACATTTTATCACTATTTTAGCATAGGTGTTATGATTTTCTAATAGGTATCATCCTAGAACCTGACTGACCTAAAGACTAGTAAGATTTGGAGTCTGACTGTCACTGCAAATCAGGACAGTTTGCTAAGAACTATCAAACAAACATTTAAAGAAAATAAAGCAGAATGGTGTCTACCAAAGATCTCATATATTGCGACACCAACTGTCACAACTATAATTATTCTTAAGGGCTCCAAATGAAATCTATATTTATACTTAGCTTACATTATGTGAATTATTAATGAAGCTAATGAACTTAAATAATTAATAGACACTGGGTAATGATAACTACAGGAACTCTGTACTCCAAGGCATAAGACAGTGGTGGTGAACCCATGGTACATGTGCTGCAGCTGGCTGTTTCATCACTGAAAGCTCTAAAGGGTTCACAATCACTGACATAAGACAATGGGTACAATTTTTAAAAATCTAAGAATAAGTCAAATTTCTAGGCTACTTAGTAGCCTGTTATATCTATTATAATATCGTCAATATCAATGTTTATACTTTAAAGAAGTAAAATACAAAATTATAAACAAATAAGTGCAAGAACTCAAAGTTCCATTGTAATTTTAAAATAAATAGGATGGAATCTTATTTTCCCCAGTAGAAAAGATCTAATTCCTCAAACAGCTCATGAGTTACAGGATTTGAATCTCACCCTCACAAAAAGTAACACTAATATGTTAGAAATTTCCAGTAAAGGCTAAAGAACCAATGTTTACAAAATATTTTTATAAATAAGAGATTCAAAATTAGAACTATAATCTCACTTTACCCATGTGCATTACAATGTGATTTCTTAAATGCGGGAAAGAGGGCTAAGAGTTTCAGCAACTAATTAGTAACATTCACAAATCCTTAGACTTATGTCACACTTGCAAATATCATGTTAATTTTAAACACTAAAAAAAGCCCTAAATACTGATTCACTAATTCGAAGGCATGATAAATAAATATTAAGTAGTAAAGTACAGTAGTGAAGCCAGAAGAAACTGTTTGACACTGATATTAAATTCCAGTGTTGCTGACACCCTCTGACAGGATCCAAAGATGACTAAGTTGTTCTGTGTACTCTTGAAGAGTGCAGTTCGCTTAGTGACCAGGGACATTCTCTGCCTTGATCAATCTTACTTAGCTCTGTTTGAATGCCCAAAGTCCATTTCTGCCTTTTGCCGAATTCTCTCCCAAGCCTCTATCTGTGGGATGGAACTAAGTTTCATGCCCATGCCACCAGATATTTAATTTAGAAGACTGACAAAAACAGAAGTTCTCTACAAAATATAACTTGGAATGTTCTACAGCACACAGTAGGGTACCTTAGGCTGAAAACAATTTATATATTTCAAATTAGTTAGTAGAGACAATTGTGAATGTCTCCAGTGCAAAGGAACAATAAATTTTTAAGGAAAAAGATTGCCAATTAACCTAATCATTACATGCGGTATACCTGCACTGAAATAGAAAAAATGTACCCCATAAGCATGTTAAAAACATTTTAATTCTAAAAAATTATAAGTTCTCTTAAATTAGCTGAGCTTATATACA
The DNA here is from genome assembly GCF_012274545.1 of Fukomys damarensis. Lineage (NCBI taxonomy): Eukaryota > Metazoa > Chordata > Mammalia > Rodentia > Bathyergidae > Fukomys > Fukomys damarensis. Next base: position 57,588,994 of record NW_022900927.1, on the reverse strand, counting down.
CTTAACTATGCTGCTTTCCAAGTGGACTACCTGACCTATCCCAGTATATAAAACTATGCTAGTTCATAATAATTTAAGGTCTGCTATGAAATTTTGCCACTGAAAAAAAAAAGAACAAGTTACCAACTATTTGTAACTTTATATTCGCACCTTACCTTATTTTAAGAAGAAACAGTTTTCAAGGAGAATAAAAATAAAGCCAATATTATCCTGAATCAGAGGGATTCATTTATACAACAAAAAGATAAGGAAATATGCAGTGAGCTTCATGTGTGTGCCATGGGAGCACAGCTCATTTTGACAAAGCCATTCTGTTCAAGGAGAGATTGAGGGGGCCTCAGGCAGCCCCCAAGTCCGAGATGGACAGACTCTGAAGCACAGGGCTACCATAAGACATGGGTCTTCCGCTGACTGTCCTGAGTCCGGGGTCTCTTAGGGTAGTTACACCATCATCGTTCAATGGTCAGACTAAACTATTGACCTAGGTATGGAACAGTCCTAAGTCAAGAATCAACAGGGTCCCACCTACAAAGGAGAAATGAAAAAGCAAGGGCCTAATTAATGAAATCCAATCCTCAGTTGCTCCCCTAGGATGCATATTTATTTTACCTAAAGATGTTTCACTCAGCACACATACCTTACCTTCAGTTGTTATAGTATTATTTTGAATTTAGGTTAAGAATGATGCTTTCAAGGATCTGTAGTTTTCATTGCAAGCAACATAACAAATAAGCAATAGCCACGTACGCAGAACAGAGATTCTAAAGAAAAAAAAATATATATATATACTTACTCCTTCAGCAAGCTCCAAAAGTGGAACAGGCTTACATTTGCAACTTGAAACTACTATTTTGTCACCACTGGAAGATGCTGTTACTAGAAAGTTATCTAAACGAAGAGTTATGGAACATCAAACAATCCATGAGAATCTACAAGCACTAGACTATCATTATAAAAATGCAATTATACAAGTAAATGCTGAGAAGACAAGCAAATGAATATAGCTTATACTTTAGCTTTCAAAAATGGCTCAGGTTACTAATTACTAATTCCCTTTACTACTACTGCAGGGAGAAACTATCCGTCCTGGCCTGGGCTACCCCTTGAAAGCTACTTAACCCATGTGAAATACTACTCCATTTTCAGGGTAGGCAAGAAGGTCTAATTTTATCCATCAAGAATGAGAGCATGATGAAAGAAAGTAGCACCAGCAAATATCAGTCTTTTCATCTACTAAAACTACTTGAGATACTTATTTATTAATCCACTGCTTGCTAACAACGTAAGCAAGGAAGCAAAAACAAGTCAATATTTCCATTAAAAAAAGAAATGAAACCTTATTTTATCAGGACTGGAATTTTTGTGACAGCACATTTCAAACTTCCATACATTAGAAATGAATATAACAGTAACTATAGTTTACAATAGTTTATAAATAAGTTTGAACTAATAAATGTCAGGGAAGAGTTATATTTTAGCTTTATTTTAAATTAAATGTAACTAATTAAAAATTAATTTTACTTAAAGTAAATTTACTTATTTACAGAAATTATATGGAGGAATCAGCCAACATAAGACAAAGCAAGTACCTTAAAATTAAAGTGATTATAGTATAATGAAGAAAAAGAATCTGAGGTTCTTTTTGTTTTTAAAGAGTAATTTTGAAAGCCATAACAAATATCAGAAGTTTAAAGCTATGATGTTAAGCAAGTAAAGTCTGCAATGGTGATGGGGTAATCAGACAATGACTCCTATCTGCATCACTTGGGGGTAGTTTGTATAGCATTCATATATTCTGAGAGTCGACCACGGATTGTAATTATATTTTCTGATTCAAACAAAATAATTTTTACCTGGGTAGCATAAAACTGGGGCGGGGGGGAACATCTCCCTTTCCTTGGCTTCATCTCCTTACCACTACTTTTCTTAACACAGAAAAGGTCTGAACCACCACACAAAGAGTCAGAAATTTTTAAAGATCTCTTATAAGTTTTAAAAGACATGAGAAAAATAGGAACAATACCTAAAGAAACCAAAAAAAAGCAAAACAAAAATATTAACTTCCCTGGCATATCAGACTAATCTCATTCTTGGACTCTATGCCGGGACCCCCAGTCGCCGGGTCTCCGACCTCTTTGTTCTTCAGTAACTGACTCCTCAGGAACATGACTATAGGAAGGCTTTCAGTGCACATGCGCACAGATGGAAACTATGCAGAAATAGAGAGCTTTACAAAAGTCACACAACACCAACTTACAGCCATATTAGTTTGCTGAAAGAACATTAAGTGGCATACCAGTAAATGTCAGTTCCTGGTACAAAAATAAACAAAAAATAATGAATCTTATTAAAAACTGCCCCTTTTCTCTGACACGGTAGTAACAGAAAAAAATTAAGCTCTAAACATAACGGAATTTTAAAAATAGGAGGCAGCAACTTTATGGATTTGCCAATCTTTGAAATACTTTCCCTACTACATATTTAAGAGTTCATCAAAATGTAGTCACTTCCCTGTAAGTTTCACCAATAGAGTAACAAAGAATTTCACTACTTTAATACCACATCAAGGAATAATGAAGTAAATTTCATTCAAGAAGAAAATTTGTCATCTTTGTTATGTATTTGCAATAGATACTGGTCATAAGAAGTTTAAGGCTTTAAGTTTTTATACATTTTCTTGAATCAGGAAATAGAATGTATTTCGGTACTTATAAGTTTTAACAATATCATAATATTAACATTGACCTTAATTTTTGCTTAGTGTATGTGCATCACAAAAGAATAATTTCTAGCACACCAATTATACAGGACATTTTCATAGGGTCATAACACTTTGCAGGGCTGTATAAATATAGCAGTGGTTCTCAACTGGGAGAATTCTGGCAATTCTAGGGACATTTTTGGTTTCATATTGTAGCAACTGCCATTGAAAAGATAAAAGTGGTTAAATGAACACTGTTTAGTTGGGTAGTTGGTAAAGCAGAAGTACTGGGTACTACTGGCAACTAGTGAGTACAGACAAGGAAAGCCCCGGCAACAAAGAATTATGGGAACAAAAGCATTAATATTGTCAGGTTGAGAAACCTGAGATGCAGGCTTCACTCCCTTGTTAATTTTATCCACATTTAAGAGCTCACCAGGCCAGGGAGGGTATCAGAAAAGCTTAGGGAAATTCAATGTACACAACTTCCACCATATCTGTCTAGGAAATGATGTTTTCATTACATATACAAAGAGAAATTTTTAAAAATCAGTAAAATGGGGACATAGAATAATTTTTTTTAATCTTTTGGCTTCTAACATCCCTTGTAATCTTCCAAATAAGATTCACTAATATCCAAATTTAGCTGCAAAACCTCATCTCAAAACTATGGAAGTTTTCCTGCCTGCCATAACTTGTTGCATTCCATTTGGTTAAAAAGTAAATTGTAACACAAGTAATTTATGGTCTGGATCTAGAGACTAAAATACATTTTGTGTAATAGCAGTGTTTTTTAATAAAGTGGGTTGCAATTAAACTTTAAGTCAACTGCAAACATCAAAATGCATTCACATGTACTGTTTTTCAAAATTACTATTTCACCTTATACATAGCCTTACAAAATACATTTCTCATGTGTTACAGGCAAAAATTTCATTGATACAAGTTGTGATGCCAAATAAAAAGTGGTTACTTAAAAAAAAAAAAGGATACTATTGCTGCTCCAACACATCGAACTGATCCCATGCGGCGACGTGTGTGGGTTGAATTTATCCACCAACGTCATAGATGAAGCATCCCATATTTTAATATCATCTCCCGATGAAGCAAATCTGAGGTTTTCCTGCATGGCTGCACCTACAAAAGTTTACAGCAATGTTTCTTAGAAACAATTAAGGACAACCACAGAGAGAGAGACAGAGAGAGAGAGACAGACAATAAAGCATCCAATATAAAATAGGTGATTCTACCTGCCTTTGTTTTATTCCAAACAATGTATTCACCACAAAGTAGTTGGACTGATCTTTCTAAAACAGAGACCAAAACATATACTCTTAGTTGATCTTTCCAATAGCTCCCCACAGTAATTATTCAACCTCCTCAGCCTGCCTTATACTACTGGCTCCTGTGGAACTTTCTGATCTCTCTTCCCTGTGACACCACTCTGGGTGCATTGACCTTCTTTCTGCCTCATGCAACAAGGCAATGTCATTTTCACTGTCTTCTCATTTGCACCTTCTCAACCTGGATGCTTTCACTAGATCTATGTTCATCTCCTCACCATTCAGGTCTCATTCAAACACCTCTGCTTCTGAAAGCAGCTCTTTACCAACTACCCAATGTTTAATTACGGTGGACCTTTGACTTACAAACTCGACCAGTTCCCCAGGGCTGGTTGTAAGTCAATACAGCTGTGATCTGGGTACACACTACAGATAACAAGAGGTAGGTGAGTCTTCCATTAATTAAGCCAAGTTGTTCAGACATCAGGCCGTTTGTAAATTTGAGGTTCCACTGTACCCAATTTTGTCTTTTTTTATGGCACTACTATATGAAATTCTTCTTTGTTTTCACATCAGCATCTTGAAACATTCCAACATAGAGTAGGTACTGAACAAATAACTTCCTAATCTTTCTTTAGATATATGGTAAACTAGCATAGCTGCAAGTCTGAATCCTGTCTTCCTTCCCAAATTTTTCAAGTAACTCATTAGCAATCCAGCCAAAGATGCCAATTCTTAGTCTCTGATACCCTCACTTTTTCTTATTCATAGTATGTAATTCAAACACATAACAAGATGATTTCACAAACCAAGGAAGTCTAGAAAACAAAAGGCAAGGCAGCCATTCTAGGCAGACACTTTGAAGAGTAACAAGTAGTACAGATGACAGGTGAGAAAAAAATGCTCAAAAATGGCACAAAGAAAGGCCTAGAAGTATAATTGCCCACAGCTTCCTAGCATGGACAGTACAAGAGTCCTGCATAGCAACAGTGGTGTCACAGAGAAGGCTCCAAATCATCAACAAAGCATCACATTTATGTCCGCTAGACTGTAACTGGGAGGGCGAGTTAATGGGATGATAAGTTATAGGAATCTTTCATTCTTGGGCTGTTGAGTAAGTTTACAAAAAGGCCAAAACATTTAACCAGAAAACTCACTCAAATGCTTGTGTTCATCTTACTAAACACAGTGCTACTAAGAGCCGTTAAGGTCACCTGTTGAAATGCAGACGAACAGTGTTTCAACTTGATGACTTAAAACAAGTGTAACAGGTGCCCTCGGGTTCCTTCCTCAAGAAACAATGATGGGGGAGGGATTTAGCTCAGTGGTGCCACTGCCTGCCTGGAAAGCTCAAGGTCCCGAGTTCGATCCCCGGTACCAAAGAAAGAGAGGGGGAGAGGGGGAGAGGGGGAGAGGGGGCGAGCGTGCAAGCCAGGCCGACCTCAAAGGCCAGCGAACAAGGACGGAAAACCGTGCCTATTGGGCAAAGTGGTGTAGTGGGCTGATCACCGAAGTCAAGGTTCACAAAAGCTAGATTCCCAACAATCCGCCCGAATTTACGCAATAGAGACTTTGGCAGCGTCTTTTCACGTTTTTCTCTGAACGTGGAGAGGGAGGTGATCATCTCCCACCTATCTAAAGGAGAGGGATGACGTTCTCCTCCCTGAAAGCGCTGCATCCCAGGAGAGCTGTCAGGACACTGCTGGCCCGGTTTAGAGATAGCGGCTTCGGAGACAATGCAACCACCACACCCAACTGAAATAAAAGTTCTCCAACTTCCGTGCACCACGGGGCATCCTACTTGCCCGAGAAGGCCGCACAGGTGTTATCAGGTACAGGGCACAAGTGCCGGCCGAAGGAGTCGTGTTTCAGGTTTACATAAAGCAGGACTTAGAGGAAAGAGGCAAACTTTCCGGGCAGCACACTCCCCAAAGTCGCCGCCAACCTACCCAGTCCCGCCCGGGCCCCCTCTGGGGCTGGGGCCGGGTGGACCGCA
>NW_022900927.1:57556014-57582768 GCF_012274545.1 Fukomys damarensis | reverse complement strand
GCTCCCGCCTGGACTGTTAAACTTCGGCGGCCGGAAGTCCCGCCCACGTGACGTCACGGTAGGCGCGGCCGGGAGCTACGGGGCGCTGGGCTGGCGACTGAGAACAAGGGGATCCCCCTCCGGGCCCTAGGGATCGGGTTCGGGCCGTTTTTTGTCATTCATTTGACTGCCTACAGTGTCCCAGGAGCTAGGTTAGACTCTGGGTCTATATTCAGTGATGTGTTGGGGATGCGGGGTACAACGGTACGGTGAACGCTCTGGTCCCTGGCCTGGTGTCCGGTACCTGAGAAAGTCTGTAATAAGGGAAATTCAAGTGGATGTGGGTTCAAGAAAGCCTTCTTTAAAGAGGAAGCCTCGGAGAGCGGATAATAGGTGCATAGAATTTAACAAACCAAGAAAACTCCAAGATTGAGAGTAACTGAGAGTAAGCGCCTAGGCTAACCATTCTCTAAACCTCTGATCTTTCACATCATGCTTTGGGGTCAGGAACATCAAACACCATTTGGCTGGGAATTCTTTTGAAGAGAATGCTTCCCGGGGTGGGAAGGGAGTTGCTGGATTGAGTTTTCAAATGCCTGTTCCAATAGACTTTTTTTTTAACTCTCTTGACGATTTTTGCCAAGAATATTTATAGGGCATTTTTTTTTTTATCTGCAAAGTGTTCTTTCATCGCAAGTACACGCAGGATATGCTTATAAACTAGGTACATAAACGAAAGTTACTCATATTCACCTAGCAAACAACTGGAAACCTGGCAACTCTAGTTTTTTTTCAGAGGAGAAATTAAAGTTCTAGTCATGTTCTGGAGGTTGATGGGGAATGGCAAAAGAATCAGTAGAGCAAGCAGAAACTATTTTGTTTCCAGTTCTTGGTATTTATTAAATCTAATTTCGGCAGGGATGGGGCCCCAAAAGTTGAGAACTAAGAAAGGAAGCAGGGTCAGGGAGAACAGGCAAATAAGGAAAAGAACCAAACACGAACAATAAGTATCTCAAAGCTGAAAGCTACAGGAAAATTGAGGCTAGCCTACATGAAAAAAAGTGATAGAACAAAATATAATGCATACTATATAAAGTATATTTGTTGAACACATACTTTGCTAAACACTATATATGAGTGTATAGACGTGTGTATGTACTTTACATATGTAAATTTTCATCTTTCTAAAAATACATCCGGTTTGTACTATTATGTGTCCCTATTTCATATATGGTAAAACAGAGGTTAAATAACTTGCCCCAGACTACACAGTTAATAAGTAGCAAAGAGGGGAATCAAGCCCAGAACCAAAGACTATAAAGACCATCCATATTCCATCCCCTTACACTTTAGGATGAAAGTGTGAAGTCCATCGTAACTCCCACTTGTCCCGCCCTGCTGGTGCCATAGCCTTATGGTCGGACCAGCCCAACACTCTTCTCGTCCTCTCTGTGCCTAGGAGCATACTGTTACCTCAGTCCTGTGTAACGTAGTACAAGCAGTGGGAGCCAAATGTTGGATGCATACTTGGTAATCCTGGAATTATAGAAATATATACAATTTTCCAAATGTAGACACCAAGACAAGGACTATTCTAGAAAACAGAGATGCTTCATAACAATAAAGGAATAAATCCAGAAGCTGTATCAATTATAACTGTATGTGTGAACAGTAATGGATTTTTAAGTGTGTGAAGAAAAATATCAGAATGAACGGGGGGAAACATATCCTTAATTGTTATTGGATATTTTAACAGAATTCTCTCAGTAGTTGATAGAACATTCAGATAAGAAAAAAAAAATCAGTGAAGATGTGCAATATTTGGGCTTCCGGCCAGAACCACTATCTTCTAGTAATTTACCAAAATGACACATGCAAAGGGAAAGAAGAGAGGAACCTTTTAGAAAACATGGGGTTGTTCCTTAGTCTACGTATATAGGAATCTATAAAAAGGGTGACACAGTAGACATCAAGGGAATGGGTACTGTTCAAAAAGCGATGCTACCCAAATGTCACCATGGTAAAACTGGAAGAGTCTGTCATGTTTTTCAGCACACTGTTGGCACTGTTGTAAATGAGCGAGTTAAGGGCAAGATACTTGCCAAGAAAACTAATGTGTGTATTGAGCATAAGCCCTCTGAGAGTCAAGATAGCTTCGTGAAATGCATCAAGGAAAATGATTAGAAAAGAAAGGCGCCAAAGAGATGGTACCTGGATTCAGCTGAAGCATCAGCCCATCTGGGTCAGAGAAGCACACTTTGTGAGAACCAGTGGTCATGGCATAAGCTTGGGACGAAGCTCTGCTAGTCAGCACCTAATAGTGGTTCTTGACCCTGCTTAAAAATGTAAAAAGTGTCCTATCTCAATCGGACAGGTGCGTGCTGCCCTCACCTCAGAGAACGAGTATTTGGCTCACATTCTCGCTCCACCTAGTTAGTGGTGTCAGGTCTTCACTTGTTAATGTCTTTCCCTGCTAAAGGTGTGAGGTGTCGTGCAGGTGTGTACCCAAATATGGGCAAATATTTCTGAAATATTCATTCATATTGGGTTGAAGAGCCTCTAAATCGCCATGGGGGGAAAATGTATCAGAATAAATGAAGGGCAGTGAGTGGCCTTACAGCTAAATAAATTGTTTAAAGCATCCTATTGTGAGTTATGTTATGGTTTTGAATTGCTTTGACCACTCATTGAACATGACTTGGAAAATAATACTGTAAAAGTATTTGTCTTTGTTTACTGTAATAAAATACTACAGGCCTCAGTGAAAAAAAAAAGATATGAAACATCGGGATATTATCACCCATCCACTCTGATGTTCATAGAACTCTCTACCCACAACTGTTACAAGATAAACATTCTATTCCAACACAGATGGAGCATTTACAAAGATAAACTATATGGTAGGCCATTAAATGAGTCTCAATGTATCTTAAAAGAATAAAACTTGCAAAGCATAGTCTCTGATCTCAATAGTACTGAATATAAATAGAAAACAATAAAGCATCAAGAAAGCCTCCAAACATCTGAAAATTAAGCAACTTTACTTTTAAACAACTCATAGGTCAAAGAAGAAATTAAATCCCTAAAAATATGAGAAAATAACTGAATAATAACTACAACATATAAAATTTAGGTAGACCAAATAAAGGAAAATCCTGACATAAACAGCTTAAATAGCATTTAGAGAGAACTAATGAGTTTAAATTATGAAAGAAAGGACCTAAATAATGCTCTTTGTTGTCTCTGAAGGGTGCAGAAAAAAAGAACAAATTAGACACCAAGTAAAGATTAGAGTGCAAAACAATGAAATGGAAAACAGATAACAGAGGAAAACCAATGAAACCAAAAGCTAATTCTTTGAAATGCTTAATAAAATTGACAAACCCCTAGCTAGAAGAGAAAACATGAATTACCAATATTGTGATTGAGAGACCATCAGTACAGATCCAAAGATCATTCAGAAAGGTAAGGTAATACTCTGAACAACTCTATACCAACAAATTGGGTAATTTAAATAAATTGGTCAAGTAACTCGCAAGACATAAACATTAAAACTAATACAAAGAAACAAGAGATAATTAAGTAGCAATATACTATAGAAACTGGATTCATAATTAATTAAATCCAACCATAAGGTTAGATGGCTTCACGGCTGAATTCTGTGAAACACATAAAGACAAAGTACTATCAATCCAATACAAACTTTGTAAGAGATGAGGTAATAGTCCTTTAAATTCAGTTTTTAGCAACAGTATTGCTCTGATACTAAACCTAGACAGACATTACAAGAAATAACTATAGATTTTTATCCCTTATGACAACTACGTATATTTTCATATATTATGCAAATCCAGTAATATATAAAAGTTCACATATCACAACCAAGTAAGATTTGTTCCAGAAATACAAAGTTGATTTAATATTCAAAAATCAATGCCATAATTCACTATATAGAGAAGAAAATAGATGAAGCAAAAATATTTAAAATATCTATCCATGATTAAAATTGCTCAGCAACTTAGATTAAAAAAAAAAAAAGACAGGCAACACCTTCAGTTGGTTCAAGGACACTGGTCCAGTTGGATCGTAAGTGTCTCACACCACTCGCGCTACAGGCCTGGTCCTCAGCTGAGAGGACTATTGGGAAGTGGTGGGAACTTTAGGAGCTGGAGCCTGACTGGAGGAAGGCGGTCCCTGCGCATGCGCCCTGGAAGGGGATGTGGAACCCTGGCTGCTTCCTGTCTCTCTTCCTGCTTCCCAGCAGATGCAAAGAGCTTTGCTCCACCGCACACTTCCTACCACATGTTCCACTTCACCACAGGCCCAAAGCAATGAGAACAAGTGACCATGGACTAGCATTTCTGAAACCGGAAGCTCAAATAAGTCTTTCCCTTTCTTAGTTATCTCAAGAATTTTGTCACAGCAACAGAAAGCTGCCTTGACGTAGGCACTCATGAAAAGCCCACAAATAACTCCTGAGTGGTCAAAGACTGAATGTCTTCCTTCTAAGACTGAGAATAGCACAAAGATTCCCCCCATTACTGCAACAATTTAATATTATTCTGGAGGTCTTAGGCAATGCAGTACGACCAGAGGAGGAGGAAAAGGAGGAGAAAAAGGAGAAGAGGAATAAAAAAGCATACAGAATAGAACGGAAAAAGTAAAACTTTATTTGCAGGCCGGGCGCAGTGGCGCATGCCTGTAATTCCAGCACTCGGGAGGCTGAGGCAGGAGGATTACTGTGAGTTCAAGACCAGCCTGGGCTACAGAGTGAGTTCCAGGTCAGTCTCAACTACATAATGAGACCCTGTCTCAAAAAAAACTATTTGCAGACTATATAATTGTGTGCTGGAAAATCACAAGGAATCCAGGGGAAAAAGCTCCTACAGACAATAAATTTTGCAAGGCCTGTGCGAGGTCAATATACGAAAATAGAATCGTATTTCTATATGCTAGCAATGAAGAATGGAAAAAATGAAATAAAAAGTACACCTCCATTTCCAGTAGCATCCAAAAATCATAAAATATTTACATATAACTGATAAAATATTTGCAGTTGAAAACTATAAACCATGCCTGTGAAAATTTAAAGACTAAATAATTATAGAGCTATGTCATATCCAAGTATCCATGAAGATTCAGTATTGCTAGAATGTCCATTGTTTTTCCAGATTAATCTGTATATTCAGCTTAATTTTTCCAAAATTCCACAAGGCTCCATGTATGTGGGAGGGTGGTGCAAAATGACCAGCTAGTTCAAACATGTCTACTGGAATGTGAATGTCCTACACAAAATAGTTTTCAAGAGATGATAAAGCTAGAGGACCCACAGCTCATACCAATCTAGATGTGATGCAAAATATCCAAGTGACAGAAAGCAGAGAAGCACTTGCCTAGGTGGAGGAATGGACCACAAAGGAGTCAAAGAAAGAATTGGTAGCAATGAAAATATTATTGTTATGGAGATTTCAACACATCTGCCAAAATTTACTGAAGGGTATACTTTAAATGATGCAGTTCCTTGTTTGTATGCTATGTATCAATACATTTTATATTTTTTTAAAAAATCTTAGAAGGACATGAGGTGTGGCACAATATAAAATGCTTGCCTGATATGGGCAAGGCCCTAGATTTGATTATCCATAGCACCAGAAAAAAATTCTCAGGAACAAAGAGCTCCTGATGGTTAGGACATAAAGTGAGGTTCCTCACTTACAGAAGAAAAACAAGGTTAGTTCTGGAAAGGAATGACACATCAAAATGCATCATTATCAAATTTTAGAATTCTGGCTTGAAAGAAAAGATTTTAAACTTTTTCAAAAATTAAAAAGCTTCTGCACTGCCAGAGAAATCACAAGTAGAGCTAAAAGACAACCCACAATGTGTGAAAAAATGTTACCAGCTCTTCCTCAGAAAAAGGTCTACTATCTAGAATATATAAAGAACTCAAAAAAAAAAATCAGACCCCCCCACCTCAAATATAAAGACCCAATTAAAAAATGGGCATCTGAAATGAACAAACATTTCTCAGACAAAGAAGTAAAAGCAGCAAATAATCATAAGAAAAAATGTTCCACATCACTGGTCATTCAAGAGATGCAGATGAAAACATCACGGAGATTCCATCTCACCTCAGTAAGAATGGCTGCTATCAAGAAATCAACCAATAACAAATGCTGGTGGAGTTGTGTGGAAATAGGAACACTTTTTCATTGTAGGTGGGAGTGTAGACTGGTGCAACCACTGTGGAAATCAATATAGAGATACCTCAAACAACTAGGATTAGAAGTCCCATTTGACCCAGCTATTCCTCTGCTGGGTATCTTCCCAAAAGAATTAAAAGAATCCTACCACAGCAATATATACTCACCTATGTTTATAGCTGCACAGTTAGTAATAGCTAAAATTTGGAAACAGCTCAATTGTCCATCAACTGTAGAATGGATAAAGAAGATATGATTTAAAAAAAATGGAGTACTACTCAGCCATAAAGGATGAGAAACTATAGCTAAGTGGATGCACATTGAGGCCAAACTCTTAAGTGGAATTAATAAGTCACACGTGTAAATACCAAATAGTTTCTCTGGTGTGAAAAAGTAAAAGTGTAAATAAGGATTAAATGTATAATTGATATTGTTTAATAGGAAGAAAAGTCTAAAAGAGTAGAGGAAGTGGGAAGGTTAGGGGAAAGGTAAAAAGGGAAAAGAAAAAATATGTGAAAAGGAAAAACATGGGAACAATGTCTTTGTAAACAGGGAAAGGTGGAGGGACTGAAGGGAGGACTGGGGAATGGGGAAAATAAGAACCAGGATGAGTTGTGTAAAGGTCCAAGATCCCAATGATGAATGTATTGTAAACCTAAAAGGTACCGATAAATTTAATAAAGATTTTTAAAAATAAGGGACATTTAGAGTTAATAAAAAATTAAGAAGCTGCTAGTAAACAAGTTTTAAGGAAAATGGTTTTCATGTTCTTAATAGTAACATTAGAATTTACAATGCGATAAAACAATGCTCCTATATTTCCAAACAGAAACGATTACTGCCTTAGAATATGTAGCCCTCTTAGCACTCATGTCTTGAAGAAAAGCATGAAATCTCTAAAGTTTCCACACGTGCATCGTACTTGACAAGGTAATTCACCAAAGCAAAGGAGTAAGCCACAAGAGACAAAGATGGCATGCAACCTGTGCAGGATGTAGGTGAAGGAAAATTCCAGAATAACAGGTGGGTGCGGGGCCTAAGGAATAACCAGTCCGATGTTGCTGCAAACTATGGTGGGTACTGCAATCACCAGGAGGAACTTCTTCCTACCCTGAAAAGGATTACAACATAGTAACAAACACTAGTGATACAAAGTAGTATGATACTAAGCAAGTGCTGGGGAATTGGACGGAGGAAGGAATTATTGCTGCCTAAGGACCTAGGATGATTTTTAAAAGGAAGCAAGTTGACATATACTCAATCTGCAGGATACATTTCAAGACTCTAATGGGTGCTTGAAACCAAAATTAGTGCCAAACCCTGTATATCCTGTTTTTCCTATGCATACATACCTAGGATAGAGTTTGGGTTATAAATTAAACACTAGAAGAGATGACCAACAAAATGGTAAAATAGATCAATTAGAGCAACATGTTCTAATAGCTATGTGACCATAATCTCTCTCAAAATATCTTATTGTAATTTACCTTTCTTCTGATGATGAGATGACACTTAAAGAAAGCAATCTGAGGATAGCTTCTTTTTGGCATATTCAAATTGACAGCATCAGTTCTTCTGCACTTTGGGTCCATTGTCAAGTAAAACAGCCGTTTCTTGAGCACAAATACTGCAATACTAAAGCTGGTCATCCAAAGGCACCCCAGTGATGTACAAGTGAGTAGCAGATACGGTGTGGTACACTGGCCAAAGGGATGAGGTATGCTCCTGACAAGACAAGGTTACCTCATGCATGTCAGGATAAAGCACAATTTAAAACTTATGAGTTGAGTAATTTAAAACTTATGAAATCATTATTCCTTTATTATTGTTGGGCTACAATTGACCTTAGGTAGCTGAGACCGTGGAAAATGAGACTATGGGAAAAGGGGTCTACTGCGAAGGCTTTCAGGTGCTGTTAGGGGTCCCATTAAGTGAACGTCTTGCCCACTTATCTTCCCTGCGGCTCGTCCCTCAGGGAGCCTGCTGCTCTGCACGGCTCTTCCCTGCCCATCCTCCTTTGACATTTCCTGTGGTTTCCTTCAGGCTTGCACTCAGGGCTCATCTTTGAAGATGCTTTTCCCTGGACTACCTTATCTAAAGTACCGCCCACTCTCCATTCTACTCTGTCTCCTCACTCACTGTTGTCTTCAGAACACACGCCTCTCAGACATTCTGCATGAACTCACTTTGGTTTCTTCCCTGGAGCCACAAGAACAGGAATTTGCCCTGTCTGTTTTGCACGATATCCTCAATGCTTGGAACAGCAGTGCCTGTCAGGAAATGGGTGCCCAATGCCCACCTGCACAGTGAGCAAATGAATAAACAGTGAATGTCTCCGGCCACATTTCTCATGTGAGCGCAGGCCCAAGCACCCAACTGCCATCATTTTCTCTGAGCCGAAACATTCCCCCTTCCCTCTTTCCTCATAGCATCTGAAGGGCACAATTCAGACATCTGCAAATCGGTTCTAAGCGTTTTCCTTTGTCACAAATGTCCATTCAGAAAATCAGCCAATCGTGTCAGTTTTATTGCCAGTTATCTCTCAGATCGGCCCACTCCTCCCCAGCACCACCGTTCTTATCTCATCTGGATCAACCTCCACTTTGGGCTGCACGGGTGAAAGTGTCTGTCCTCCTAATTTTCTCTCCAGGCTCCAGGACGAAAACCTCCGGCCCCCTAGACTCCTAATGATGCTCTTTCAGAAGATGTGAATCTGATCACATGGCACATGACTGCTTGTCTTAAAACCTGTGCCTTCAGAATAAAGTCCAGAGTCCGCGGGGCTGCTGGGCTCTTCACCCACCGTCTCCTCATGCAGACTTTCCCAAGTCTCCTCTGAAACCTGACCGACCACCGTACCTTCCAGCACACTGTCCAGCCTTGTCACTTCTGCCACCTGTACTTACATCTCACACCTGGCTCTGCCCAGCTGGACAAAACTGCAGGGTCTGAGACCCTTCCCTCCCTCTGCGTGTGGCTACAGCATCACACAGTCGTGGACTACAGATCACGGGGCCACTTTCTGACCTCCTCCCCTGCACTTTAGACTCCAGGAATACAGCACTGTTCATGAAAAATAAATCTAGGGATCTCCAGATCTCACCACGATGCCTGACACAAGAGACATGTGTAATGAACGTCTGACAAATGAAGCATGCGTGAATCTGGTGTTTTTTTTTTTTTCTTTTTTAGAATACGCTTTTAGAATTTAGCAATAAAGTGGAAAATGGATTGCCAGTGGGGAGTCTGGAAAAGTGCGGACTAGTTAAGAGCTAATTGACGTACTCCAGACAAGACGAAGAGAGGCCCGACACAGACAGAAGCAATGGGAATGAAATAAGGACTCCGAACCAAGAGACATTTGTTTCAAAAAACAAAAGAATTTTATGAGCAAATGCAATTGATTTAGCACTGTGTGCTTTCTGAAGGATGTCTCCACTGTTTCTAATCTAGACAAAGGCCGGAGAGCCAGACATGCCCCGTGAGAAGCAATCAATCAACAAACTTCATGAAAGTGGGAAGAGGTGATCGAAGTAGACAAAGAGGTTAGGGAGGCACACGGAGTTTCTGATACAGAAATGAAAGAGCATGTTTTAAATGCCGAAGAATCAAGAAGCTGACAGATGAGTGAAGATTTTAGTGCGGAGGATGTAATAACTGCAAAAGTTCGCTTTAGTCTTTAATAGAGTAGTAAAGTCTGTGGACAGCCTACAATATTATTCTGACTAGGAAGCTATACATTATATAAGCTGCCTTTTATTCTAATAAAAGAAATATGGGAATAAACAAGTTTCTGGGATTTATTGGGGGGAAATAACTTCTAGGGCATGTCACAAGATCAAGGACAGTCCATCCTGTTTACATTGGACATCTTTAGAATCATAACAATTGTGACACTTCCATGGTATCCTTGAAACACAGGGAAAGAGTCTACCGTGTGGGGTGACAAGAAGGCTAGATAGCAACTAGAAGCTTACTGTGAGTAGGACACTGGTTTTTAAACATCTGTCACCCAGCCCACATAAACATGAAGTTTTATCTTGTCATAACTGACCTTGGGGAATTCATTTTAAGGATTTTTTAAAAATTATAAAAACTCTGTAAATAATATATTTCCTGAATAAGTAATGAATACATGTTGTGAAATGTTTTAAATGATTCAAAGAAGGTCCAGTTAAAACTAAGTCTTTACTGGGCCAGGGATTTAGCTCAGTGGTTCTGCCTCCTGCCTCACAAGCGTAAGGTCCCGAATTCAATCCCTGGTACCAAAAAAAAAAAAAAAAAAAAAAAAGTAAGTCTTTGCTCACCCTCAATAATGAGTCACAATTTTCATTCTAGGACAGTAACTAAGCATAATTTTTTATGCATCCTTCCAGGAATATTCATAGACATAAGCACATTGCAGAATGCATTCAAAGCCTGTTCCATATACACTGAAAACAAACATTTTCTTATTATGCATCTGTTTTGTACCTTATTATTATTAGTAGTAGTATTTTTGCTTAACAATACGCAGTTAAGAATTCCTCATCTTAGTACATATTTACCTCATTATTTCAGTGCACATAGGACTCAGTTCTATGGACAAACATGTTTCATTTTTTGCAAAGCCTCTATTGATAAATATAAAAGATATTTTCTAGGTATTTCTTTATATAAATATTTTCTTATATACAGTAGAACTGTATAGACTAGCACTGCACAATAGTTATATACAATGAACAAAACACATCTGATTTTAATTATTGTAGCAGACACATTAAAAAGTAAAAGAAAGGATAGGTGAAATTAATTCTTAAAATACATTCTATTTAACCTGTCATACACAAAATATTATCACTTCAACAAGTACACAATATAAAACATTAATGCAGTAATTACATTTACCTTTTTCTTAAAGCTTCACAGTGACAACCCGGGCTGTTCTCAGAACTCAAATTTGCCTTTAAAATACATGGATTTTTTTTTTTTTTTTACTTTCTTGAACTCTAAGATAAATTCTGAAATAGAAGTTTTAAGAATGCCCCGTGCAGTAACATCTCTGAAAGGATAAAGCCATAGTCTCCCAAAGCAAATGTCCTGGAAAATGTTCTTCTGGCTTTTTCCCCCGTTATCTATCTTTTGTTTTGCTCTTTATTTATATTTTGTGTTTCTCCTATAAGAGAAGACATGCAATATTTAAGATCACGTGTCTGATTAACTCTACTTAACATTATGGTCTCCAAGTACACCCATTTTCCAACAAATGACTCAAGTTTATCTTTATTTATGAAAAAGTAGTACTATATTGTGTGTAAATACCACTTTTCCACTTTTCTTTATCCATTTGTCTGTTGATGGACATAAAGGCTGCTTCTAAGATTTAGTTATTATGAATTGTGCTGCTATAAACATGGGTAGCCATGTTTTGTTTTATTTTGTTTTGGGGATTTTTTGAGACAGAGTCTCACTGTGCAGTTGAGACTGACCTGAAACTCACTATGTAGCCCAGGCTGGTCTCGAATTCACAGTGATCCTCCTGCCTCAGCCTCCCAAGTGCTGGGATTACAGGCATGCACCACTATGCCCAGCTCAGTAGCCATGTATTTTGAAAACCAGTTTTCTTTATAATTCTATCTCATACCCAAAGCAAAGTCAAGTTGCATAAAGGAAAAAAAAAAAAGGTGGAATTTTTAGGGCTTGCATACACCTTAAGCCATGTTTAATTAATAGGCTAGCAGCTTGATCTGGAGAACTTGGGGCCTGTTACCATTTGGATCTGAAATACCCTCCAAAGTCTCACATTTAGAAGGACATTGGATCTTGGGGTGTTGCGGCTGACTTGATGTTAGGAGGTGGGACCTGGTTGGAGGTGGGTCACTGGGGCTGTGACCCCCGCAGGGCACCTTTCCCTCCCCAGTTCCCTTCCATCTCTACTTCCTGGCTGCCATGAGGTGAGCTGCTTTCCTGTGAGCAGACCTTTCCCTCATGCTGTTTCTGCCTGGGAGCCACCTGACCAGGAGCTTTAATTCTGAGCCCAAATAAACCTCTCCTCCTTTAAGTTGTGGGAGTCAGGCATTGTTCTCAGCAATGAGAAAGTGACTAAGACTGGGCCTGTGAACAACACTACAGTTCCTCCTGTGGAGAAGAGAACCTGGGCTTATTTCTCTCTATGGCAGCAGGGACGCTCAGGTCCCGGGACCTTGGCCAGCTTTGGGTCCAGGTATTACAGAATGGACACCAGAGGTTCTTGGGAGGCAATTCTGCTAGGGTGTTGCAGTCAATCTTGTCCTCTGCTTGACCTCTAAATATCTCCTGTCCTAGTGGCTCTGTCCACAGCGCTCCATTTTCATGCTAATGTCTCCCTTCCCGTGGAAAAAAACCTCAAAATCTATGGCTTTAATAACCATTGCTACTCTACTGATCGTAAATCGGGCATCTTGAAAGCACTTCAAGCCCAAAAGGTTACAGTGAACATTATTTCTGACAGTAAATCTGCTCTTCCTCCTGCATCTCACTGTACCCTGCATCTCAGCTGGACCCATCAGCCCTCTGAAGACCGAACTAGAATTCGGATCCTCCTATTTTCCCTGTCCCTCCCCATTTTATCAATTGCCAGATCTGCTCCTACTTTAACAGGTGCCCTCTGTACGTCAGGGGAGCATTTACTGTCCAGGTTACTTGTATCTCCCAGTGAACTATCTCATTTCCAGTCCTGTCCCTTTCTGACACACACTCTGCACCATTGCTAGGAGGATCTTCCTACCTGACAAATCTGACCATGTCACTCCTCTTCCCCGTACGTTTTCCCCTCATGACTTTCGGGATGAAGTTGCACACAGGCATTCAATCAGTTGCCAAACATTTACCATGTCCTAAGATTTGTGATAGATGTCATGGTGGTGCAAAGAAAACAAAATAAACCGCGGGTTTCTATAAAACAAAACAAAAGCTGCTAGTTTTACTTTTGTGAGCACACAGGGTTTCAGGTTCTTTGGCAAAGTCGTGAAATGGGGACTACTGAAATCTGCAAGGCGAAGTCTGTAACTGAAGCTGCCTTCTCCCTCTTAGATTCTGCGGAAAAACAACATCAAATAGATGATTCAAGAGGTCCCGGCCTGAGTTCTTTGCCTACTGCAGGCTGACTCTTACTTTTGCTCCCTTTGTTTGAACTGTGCTGAAGCTTTTCAAAAGATTAAAGGAAGATTCCACCCACTCTTTGCATTCCTAATTGATATCAGCACTCAAGAAGACTTAAGCAGGATGGGTCCGCACTCCCACACCTTGATGAAGAAGGCTCTGTGCGCCTGTACTCGGGAGTCCTGCCTTTGGGTCAGTTAGCTGTCCCGAGCTTTCTAAACACAAAATAAAAGGTGCTTTGTCTCCCTTCATTTCTCATACCACGCCACAGGCTTTGATGCAACATTACGGGGTCACAGTGTCTCACCGGTTCTGGGCCTGCTTCCTCGCTACTCCTGGAAGAAAGAGTGCATTAGATTTGCTTTATGTGTATGGCTCGATTTTGAATAAAAACAGCTGAACTCATTAAACTAGAGAAAGACCTAGGAACTATATTAGAAGAAATAATCCTTCACCTGATGACCTAATGGATTTTTCTTTCCTTCTGATTTCCACGAGTTAGATGAATCTTTTGTGAAGAAAAAAAAAATGCTTTCTGGCTATTAATTTGACAGCTGAAATTTTTTGCTCTGGTTCACTGAGACTTTCATCACTGATTTCAACTTGGTGGTGGTGGGAAGCTTGTCTCAGGAACTATTTTTGAAGGCTGACTAATAATGGTCTCAGGGTGACTCACGACTTAAGAAAGTACTCAGTGAGCAGACTCTGAAATGGAAAAAAAAAAAAAAGTTGTTGGATATACCTCCTTCCCCTTGCCAAAGCACAGACTAGGGAAGGCTTCTTGGGTGTTAGTAAAATTCTGTAACTTCATCTAAGTGCTGGTCACAGATAGAATCCATTTAAATAAATTCACTGAGCTGCACACTTTGGATTTGTGCAATTTTAGGTATGTGTGGTATACTTCAAATTTTTAAAAATCTGCAAAATCTCCTTCTCACTCAAAAGATAAACAGATGTATGTATGTACATGTGTTTGTACAAGCATGCACACACACACACACATGCACACACACACACCCTACTTTCCCTTCACTCAAAGTAGTTATTTTTCTAAAAAACATCTTTCTTTCAGATCAGACTATAAATTCTGTTTCCTTTTCCTATTAGGCTCTAAATTTCTTGTTCATAGGGCCAATGTCTTATTTAACTTGTGCTGAAGTTAGCCCACAGAGGATACTTCATAAATATATACTGAATGAATAAATCATCAAAAAGAATGAACAAAAGACAAAACTGAAGGAGACAGAAACAAGGACTCAAAATAGGCAGATAGCAAATTAATACTCTCTACATTGTAAAATACAATTATGCTCATGACTAGTTTACCCATTGGCCAGTTTCTACAGGCAGTTTGAATCTCATACTCCTAGCCTTAAATAGAAAGCTTGACCTACTGAACCAGCTTACTCCTCGATATCACCACAGGAAGGTCAGGAAGAATTAAGACCTCAGTTGCTTGGTGATTGCCTTCTAAAGTGTTATAACTACATTACTGTTTGGTAAGACAGTTGTCTTTATTTTAGTGGTGGTGGTGGTGGTTGTTAAAAATACCATGTATTGAGTGGTTCATCAAGAGGTTTATTTAGCTCAAGGTTCTGGGATCTGGGGAGTTCAGAAGCATGGTACAGGTATCTGCAAGGCATCTAGAGAGACATTTCTTGATCATTATAAAAGCACAAGGCATCATTTGGCACGACATGAGCCAAAGAGAGCTTCCATAAAACAAACAAAATCACACCTGTAGCAAACATCACACTAATCCATTCATTCATTAAGGTATGAATCCATTCCTCAGGGCAGAGCCTCCATGACCCAACCACCTTTCAAAGGTCACCACTATCATCATTTTGGAGATTAGACTTTCAGGACATGAGTTTCTGGGGATGCACCCAGCAATGAGGTTAGAGCTGGAGTAGAGGACACAGTACTGTTTCTGTCTCGCAAGTCATACAATCTTCACCCATACCCGGAGAAAAGCCATTGATATTAGAGGGACCTGACAGGGCATGTGCTGTTTGGTCACTTTTATTGCTTCTTTATTCCTTATCTCAAATTAAAATCTTGTGCTTAGACTTTGATGAACCAATAAGAGAATGAGTATAATGTATTGAAAATGTTTCCAGTTAATCACTTCTACCATTGTTTTTGTTTCTTGTTAGGTTTCAGAAAGTCTCTCTGGAACAATGGATATTACACCATGATTTGAAAAGCAGGAGTGGGTGGTGAGATATGTATTAGTTATCTATTTCTGTACAACAAATTATTCCAAGATGTAATGGCTTAGCAGCTTAGAGCAACAATAAACATTTATCTCTCAAGATTTCTGTGCATCAGGGATTTGGAAGTAGCTTTGCTGGGCAAATGGAGTTTCAAAAAATGTTAAGTGACATCTACAGAGTTTCACAGGTAATAAATAATAGATTTAGGATTTAGAAGCTGGTCCTCTGATGTCATGACCAGAAGCAACATCTGTTGACCAGGTTAGGAAGCTATGAAAATATCCCAAATGAAAAACAATTTGGAACCATTGGAACTTACAAGTAGAAGTGGGATACTTCAGCAGCTGATTGTAGGAACACCCTGAGGACCAGGAAATGATATGCATTCTGGTCCCTTCTCCATAGGGTCCATAGGTCTAAGAGGACAGGCTTGTTTGTGCCCATGTTCCTCCCTTTAAATTCAGGTACCCAAAACTCTGGAATTCTCTGCCTGTGGCCCACGTCCAGGACTTTCATAGGATTCTTTTCAAGGTCCTCCTGCTCAAGCCAGGCTTGCTATTAGTGTACACAACTGAGATCTGAGAAGCTAAACGTGGGTCAAAGGATTGGCCTGATCTTGACAGTGGAAGGTGGGACAGGTCCACCTGAACATGCACAAGTCTCTCTCAAGGCTGGAAAGAAGGGAGGAAGAAAGAGAAAGGAGACCGGCCACTGCTGGAGGTCATCTCTCCGCAAGCAACCCAATTCCTGTGCTGAACCCAAGGAATTTGAGAGCCCTATGGTATCGTCTATCCTCCATTATGAACCTGTATTTGTTAGCTTAGGAGGACAGAATATATTTTGGTGGGGGAAAAATCACAGCTTGATTTGTAACTTACAAGTATTAGAACTGGAGAGGAGGAAACAGTACAGTATCCATCCCTCAAGTCATACCATCTTCACTCACATCAAGAGAAAAGCTATTGACATTAGAAGGACCTGCTATGTTTATGTGCTTCTAGTCACATTCGTTGAACAAATGTAATTACAATAGAGATCTAATTTTCTGGCTGTTAGCTACACAAGTCCCAAATTCTCACACTATAAGCTCCTAGAAATTCCAGGTATGCCTTTAAATTGCAGCTGAGCTTGTAAGAAAGAATAAGAAATCCCCAATGAAAGAGAGAAAAGAAATCCAAGAGAAAAAGCATATGGGTCAGTCCTGTAGCTTTCCTAGATGGGCTGAAGTTGTGGGTCTTGTAACGCTTTGGATCATAAGTTTTAAGGCCCGGAACTACAAAGGTTTGCAAGTTAGAGCAGAGACCCTTACACACATCTGAGATCCTCAAAAGACTGTGTGGGAAGCAGGACAATGGCTCCCTAGGGGATACATATCCGACCACTATGTTACCACGCGTGGCAAAGAGGAATTAAGGTGGCAGATGGAATAAGGTCACTAGTTAGCCGATCAGGCAATAATGAGATTATCCTTGGCTATTCCTGTGGTCCCAATGTCACCACAAAGGTTCACTTAAAGGTGGAAGAAGAAGGCAAAAGAGGTCAGAGTAATGTGACGTGAGAAAGACTTAACCCATCATTGCTGGCTTTCAAGATGAAAAGGTGTTAATAGAAGGGGGTCTAGTTTCTGATCTAAAGCCATTTTGTGTCTCGGACGCCATTTTACCTGTTGACATTTTTTTCCCCTTCTGAGTTCTCTTGCATCATTATTTCTATAGTCACTGTGGATCCCAGAAACATGTCTGATTGAAGAGCATTTTATGACAAAGAACCAAAACTACTCCCAAAGAAACAGTGACTTTTTTGATGCCAACAAAGCTCTGACCTGGCCTGAGGTAATGATCACCAGACCACAATCACATCACAAAGACCCCGACTCCAAACCATGGAAACCCCAACCCTTGCCTTTCTTCCTTTTTCCTACATGAACCTGTGAATGCTGTAAGCACTTCTGAGGACAGGTCTTAGATTACCAGAGCTCTGTCCATCCCTGTGTAGCCACATAAAGCTCCTTTCCTACCTCTACTACTGTTTTCTCCGACTGAATTTCTGGGACTTCTGGCTGAGCCTAGTCCACTGAGACTCCCCAGAGATGGGGCTCTCACCTAACTCCAGTCATAGAGCCACCAGCCAAGAAGCAGAGGAGTCTCTAGAAGCTAGACCAGGTCAACAAACAAATCCGCCCCAGAGCCTCTAGGCATCTAGACACCCAGTGAGACCACCCATTGAATATCTGAACTATAGAATTTGAAATCATAAACTTGTTTGTTTGTTTTCCTCTGGGGATCTCCTTCCTACCGTCCTTTCTTCCTCTCTCCCTCCCTTCCTTTCTATTTCTCTCTCTCCTTCTCTCTTTTCCCTCCTCTTCCTTTCTCTCAAATTTGTGATATTTGAAACTAAACATTTTGTGGTGCTTTTTTTTACAGCAGTGATAGAGAACTAATACAGATTTCATCTTTCATAAAATATTAGAGTAGACGATAACTGCTCATTAACACAGGTTAAAAAGAAGGGAAGTCTTCTTTGAGAATATGTTACCATGGCCCTGCCCTTTACTTGCAGGGTCTGTTACTCTGACACTGAAAAATTGTCAAAATAATTGCTCCCAGGGAGAGGTTCCTGGAAAATGCAAAATCCCCTCTGGAAAGACAGTCTTAGCCCAGGCCAGGGATTTACTCAGGATTTACAGAAATAAACTTTTAATACAATCCTACTCAAAATGGAAATCCAAATTAACACACATACACACATACAGAGAGAGAGAGAGAGTGCTAGAAAAAAATTCTAGAAAAAAATGTTACCTTTGAAATAAAATTTTCTATGGATAGGTTAAGCAGCAGACTTGATAGAGTGAGTGATAAATTAAAGACACTATACAGTACGGAGCCTGGAGGAGGACAAAAAGACTGAAAACGAAGAAAGGGAATAAAGGGAAAGAACCAAAACTATGTAACAGGAGTTCCTTGAGGGGAGAACAGAATGAATGGAGGAGCTGTAGTTGGAGCATCTTATGGCTTGTGTCTGGAT
Source organism: Fukomys damarensis (assembly GCF_012274545.1). Taxonomy (NCBI): domain Eukaryota; kingdom Metazoa; phylum Chordata; class Mammalia; order Rodentia; family Bathyergidae; genus Fukomys; species Fukomys damarensis. The sequence goes on along the minus strand of NW_022900927.1, from coordinate 57,564,224 downwards.
GTCCCCACAAAGCCTCATTTGGTCACAGGTAGCTGAATTTGGAACCCTTCATTGTGCTCCTTAAGCCTTTCCAATAAAAATCTTAAAGAGAAATGGTATCTTTGAGTTAGTAATAAGAAATAAGATGATTGGACCACATAATTGTTGGCTACTTGCACTCTATCATAAAAAGTAACACCAGGACCACAGCCCTAGTGAATGTTCACAATCATTACCCCATCTTCCCTGCCCACTTTCAATCCAACACCCCTGTTGCAGCCAGGGCAACTTGAAGTACACATATATCCCATCAGTCCTCGGCTTCAGAGTCCTCTGCAGCTCCCAGCCCCAGCCCCCTTACTGAGATAGAAGATCGACCAGTGGGACACAGGTGCACAAAAAGGGTCAAAGATAAACAGGGCAGGCCAGCACAAAGCAGCAAATGTGGGCAAAAGATCTAAACTGTTGAAGAAGGAATTACAAGATGGACAATAAGAGAACTCTTGCGCCATGCAAGGCTGCCTCAGAATGTGACCAAGTTGGGAACTGGCCAAGGAATGTGTGGACAATGCGAGATGGTCTTCATTACCGGGCCTTGAAGGAATGATTGTTTCCTCATAGGAAAGGAAGCCATAGATGACAAATGCTGTAAAAGCCCCCAAAGAAAGAGTTCTCTCTCACAACCCTCTCTCAGGTTCCTTCTGTTAGTAAGAGCTTTCCCTTTTGCCTGCTTTTGCCTCCTCAATAAACTTCCCTGCTTGTAACTCCTGCCTCTTCAGTCTGCGATTTCATTCTTTCACACTGTGAGACACAAATGTGTATGCGGAAATCTTAACCCTGAAGGTGATGATAGTTCTAGGAGTTGGGGCTACTGGGAGGTGATTAGATCCTAAAGACAGAGCCTACACGATTGAAAGAAATCCTTATAAAGAAATCCTAGAAAGCTAGTAAGTCTCTTCCACTACGTGAGGGACAGAGCTCAAAGGTTCCATCTATGAACCAGAGAGCAGGTCTTTACCAGATATTAAATGTGCCAACACCTTCACTTATACCTCCTATCCTGCAGGACTATGAAAAACAAATTTCTATTATTTATAAGCTACCCTCTTTATGGTATTTTGTTACCACTGCCCCAAAAGGCCAACATAAAAAGCCACATGCCAATTTGCTTTGGGTCCCCTCACAGCACAATTTTCTGAGAATTTTATAAGAATATTATACTCCATCTTCAACAGGCTCTTTCTTACCTCTGTATCTGGTATTAGTTTGAAAGTTGTCTCAGTGTCAGTTTCCTAGACAACAGAGCCTAAGGCAAGAAACCAGTGCTGATTCTTTGTGGAGGGGGCAGACATGTATGATCCGAGGGCACACAAGTGTGAAAGAACTCGAGTGAAGCAAGAAAAGATGTGGAATGTGTCATCACACTGGCCACTCCACCATGACGAGCCTTGCAGAGGGATGTAGGTTTTCTCAGCAAATGTTGTGCGCTTAGGACTTCTCAGGGTGACTATCCAGAGAAAGAACACCTCTGTATGGAAGAGATGGAGGAGTGGTATCTATATTTGTCCCTGGTCCCTCCTTGCTTTTGTTTCCTATTGGTTGGTGGATGCCAAGAAGTGTGATGTGGGACAGTGCAAGGTCATTGCAGGGATCTGCCACACACAGCACCCAGGCGAGCTGTAAGGATGTGGTTTTTACTCTTGACTCACTAACCTTCTTTCTGCCCCCTCCGTGCAAGAAGTGAGAAATATCTAGAAGTGGCAGAGGAAACAATGAGAATTGCTGAGAACGTAAGCCCTGCCTCTCCTTCACTGCAGGCTACAGGTGTCTTTGGAGGGTCAGGGAGAAGAATCTTTGAATTGGATGTTAGGTCGAAATTTTGATTTATACTGGACTGAGCCTCATAATACTTAGAACTGAATCTCAACTCCCCAGATGGGACTAGTTCATATATTGAAAGCAACTGAAAAACAATACGAAGATCCCGGCAAGAAAATAGCCACAGTGGGAAAGGGAGATTCAACAAGAAATCATCCAAAGGGAGCACTTGGAGAAAAATAACAGGTTGTAAACCATGTCTTTTGGAGGATTCAAGAGACAGGGGCATAATGAGAAAAATAAAATATTTAAACAAATGAAATTGCTATGCAAATTTCCATCCAAGTTGTCAGAGTATAACTTTTTATTGCATTTTAAAAAACAAATTAAAAATTATATATGTGTCTAGTTCTCTCTCCCGCAAGAATTCACAGAATAGAATCTTTTGAAGCTGTGATTTTGTAAGGTAATACAAAGCATTTGTTCCCCCAAAATTCACAAGTATCTCTGCCGTGTGGCTAAGAGCAGCACCTTTAAATGGTTTAAAGTCTGCAGAGCATAAACCCAACTCAAATTTAAAGCTTCCTGTCCCAAAGTAACAGCCAAGCTAAAAGCGGAAACCATATTTCAGCACGCAGTGTTAGGTAAGTACCACCATCGTTAAAGAGGCTCACAGGAGGCTCAGCTCTGTTCAGAACAACAGCGTTCCTGCCCTCTACACCAGTTCGGTTTCTGTCCACGACCTGGGTAATTCTGACAGCTTGGGAATGCAATGTGGGTGTGAGTCATTATATTACCTTTGATTCAGCTCCAATGGCTCCAGATCTGTTCAGTTTCTGCAACATCTTCCTCTGTCGGGCTCATCCTAGATGCGCCTTTCCTCGATTTCCTCACTGACGTCTGTTTCACCCAGCAAACGTGTGTAGAGCAGAGGAGGGGGCTTTTGGCCTCTCTTGCTTCTTACCCTGTTCCTCTCTGGACTCTTCCTTTCCCCTTTCTCCCTTTCCATTGTCTCCCTAAGGAACGAATTTTTCTTTCTCTTGCCCTGTAAAACAGTTGGGATCATAACCTGCTGGGCTTCCATTCACCTGTACTTAACACGCTCTGTCAACAATGACCGTTTTCCCCCAAAGCGTCACCCTTGAACAGCACTGGAACAGTCAGCGGCTCTGTAATTTCAGCCTCCTTTCTCTGCTACCAATCTCTGAAATCATTCAGCTGAAACAAAAGATTCAGAGATAACAACAACCACAAAAATGTCATCGATCAGCTGCTCCCTCCATACCCCTCACTAGGTCGCTGGAGAGGTTTTGGGGACACAGTACCCCAGCAAACTGGAGATGGGTCTCTTGGCAACCTCAGAGGGGCTGGGAACTATCAGGTGTGCACCTTCTAAATAAATGACACTCTCCCTGACTGAAAATCAGATGTTGCTAGAATCAATTTTGGTTTTAAGTAACATACTTTGGCTTTCTTCATTTTCACGTCCGTCACATGAACGATGGCAGAAGACATTTAATAAAGAGCTCTATTTGAATCATTAATTATGATACCAATATACCAGTTGTATTGTATTCTAATGTAACTCGCACTTGTGGATTTCAAAGGGCTTCCCCAGATTTAATTAATCTTCAGCTCCACTAATGAAAAGCATTGCTTCTGGCTGGCATGAGTTTAGGTTTCTAATCTGTTCCTTAAGGTCACTTCATTTTTCTTGAAAATGTAAGTTTATAATTTAGCACTGAAGATCTTTCACATTCCCTATTAAGCAATTATTTTGATTACTTCATTATCTTTCATTTTTTTTCCTACACTATTTAGGTGGGTTTCTGCCTCCCGCGAGCCAAGCGTAATTTCGACATTTTCTCTCACTCCCTTTATTAGCCTGATCTGCATTAGCAAGGGATTCATTTTCATTCCAAAGACTGAAAACAATTTCATTATCTGCTAAAAATTATCGTTTTGTATGCTATGAGAAGCAATTCTCCTCATTTATGGTCTCATTAGGCATTACCTCTGCCCAATACATCTTCTCAATACTTCTTTCAGGGAGTAATCATCTTGTGACTCAGGTAAAAAATATTATGGACTAGAGATTCTCGTTTTCACCTCTTCTCACCCTTTCCATTTTTTCTTCTCCTGATACAGTGGCCGCATCATCTCTGTGAACCTTTGCTATATCTCTCTTCCTGAAACATTTTGTTTAGACTTCATTCTAACATCCATACTGGTGTATTTTGAATTGTAAATTTACATTTCACTTACCCTTACCATATTATGAGCATCTTTTAGAGATTTTTGTGTGTGCAGAGCCAGGAACTGTGTCTACTACATAGCAATGCTCAAAAAAGTTGAGCCAGGCGTGGTGGCACATGCCTATAATCCCAGCACTCTGGAAGGCTGAAGCAGAAAGATTAAAAAAGTCTGAGCCCCACTTGGGTAATTTACTGACAGTGAGATCCTATATAGAGATAAAAATACAGAAAAGGACTGGAGATTTAGCTGAGTGTGAAGGCCCTGTGTTCAATCACACACACGCGCACACACACACACAGAAGAAATATAGGACAAAATAACTCATACTCATTTTTATCAGAGTGCAGTTTGCATTTACCTGAAAATTTTATTCTTTTCAAAACACAGGAGAGTACGGGAAAGCCAAAGCAAATAAGGAAATAGATCATCTGGACAAACTAAGAGGAAGCCACAGAGAGGCACAGGCCTGTGAACAACAGGGAAGGAAGTTAAATTGCCTGGCAAGGAGTGGAAACACCTTTGAAGCTGTAGGAGGCCCGTGGAATGAGAGCGAAAATCCAGAGCAATTTCCAGACAATTTGGACACAACCTAAGTGCTCGGGTGGGGCAGGGTCCCGGTCTGGACAGGAACCTTCCGGGCAACAAAATATTGACTCCTAACTCTTTCTTCTCACATTTCCACAGGCTGGTAGATACTGCTGAAAACGTTCCTCAGTTTGATGTCACATTTTGATTGATTTCTGTTTTGTTCTTTCCTAGAGGAGGAAACGGCCATCAGAACACTGGCCGACTCCCCTACACGCACTTCAAACGTGCCACAAACGCGGAAGCATCGTCCTGTGCCTCGGCACCAAGTCCATGGGCTGCTACGGCGCCTCTGCCTGCAGCCTGGAGTCTGACCCGCTCTCCCGAAGCACAGCATCTTTCCAGGCTTGGACTCTGCTAACTTAGACTGCTTTTACATCTCTGTGTGGCGACGTCAGGCCTGCAGAAGCTGTAGAGGTCAGGGGTTAAGGGAGCACTCTGAGTTGGAGCCAAAGACTTCAAGAATTTTGGCATGGAAGGGCTGTTGGGTGGGGTCGCCTTCCATGAGGGCGAAGAAGGGAACAGAAGAAATGCCAGGGAGGAGGAGTATGTCACTGTTCGCTTAAAGCTTCAGTCTTTCAAAATCAAGTCAACAAACGACGTGGGTCAAATCTGGCGCCCTACTTGCTTTTGTTCAGTCCTTAAACTAGGAAGGACCCTGCATTTTTAAATGGTTTGGAGAAAAGTCCCAAAGAGCGATATTTCACAATATATAAAATTTATATGATATTCAAAATGCCAAGTTCTGTCAGAAGACAGGCATGCTTTTTGCAGCTACCGACTAGAGCTGCCTTTCGATAGAGTTGCAACAGAGATGTAAAACCTAAAATGTTTTTGTCTGGTCTTTGACTAAAAAAAAAAAAAAAAAAAAAAAAACCAAAAAAAACCCAAAAGAAAAACAAAACAAAACAAAACAAAAAACCCAAGAAAGTTTGTTGACCACAACGTTGTGTGAGAGCGTGAGTCCTAACACTGCTGTGGTCATTGCTGCTGCTGGGAGGGAATCAGCGTGAGGGTGGACTATCTCCAGGAAGAGGGCAGCTGAGATATCTGTGAGAAATGGGTCCAAGCCTAGATGTTGCGGTCGCTTCTGCGCTGAATGACGCCTGCGGCTCTCCTTACCTCTGCATCTTCCAGTTGTACAAGTGAACACGTTCCTTCAAGTTCGTGATTCAGTTTAGAGGCAGCTTTTCTCTCATCCGAAATCAAATGAGTTCATTTTTAACGAACACAATTATAATACCCACATGTAACTGCAGCCTTTTCACCCTCAATGTACCTAATCTTGACACACATTTCCTGTTCCACTACCTATGATGATCCAAAACCATTCCTACGACTGCCACAAATTCCCAAAGAATTTGTCCTTGATCCACGAATACCATGTCCATGATAGCTGGTATTTTCTTCCATTGTTAGCTTCTCTCTCTCTCTCTCTCTCTCTCTCTCTCTCTCCTCTCTCTCACACACACACACACACACACACACACACTTTATAACTCACACTTTTTTGAGTGCAGCAACTTTACTTATGGTATGAGGAATCGTTGAAAGGGCTCATTCACTCACTATACAATCTCCTATCATCTTATGACTATCCACATTTTCTTCTCCTCCTTTTACTCTCCATTTCCAAGGAAAGTGAATTCCTCTCTTTGTAGGATGAGTAACTATCACAGTCTGCCTGGACTTGTCTGTTTGGGGACAGTCCAGATTTTTGCACTAAGTCCTATGTCCAAAGAAATAGTTCAGTTCCAGATAAATGGAGAGGATTGGTGATCTCATTTCTTTGTCCTGAGTATTTTTACTTGCTTCTCTGAAGCATCAAGTAGGCTATATACCACTCAAGTAAACATATCACAACATCCACCTAACAGAGACAAATCTTTTTCTGAAGGAATTACTGGACAGATGTTGAGCAAATATGCATTTCTTATCATTAGACACCAACATACTTAGGATTATGCCAACTTAATGAATTGATGTTTTTATTTTTACAAAAATCTTTCATTTCATTTCAGGCAGTGTCCTTGTTTAAAATTTACCTTTACCTTAATGTAACTGCAGTAGCTTTCTTATATGCAATGTTTGCATAGTATACATGTCTCCATCATGTCTAAGACATGAAGGACCTTGCCCAAGTTCACACGATGGTAACCAGAAAGTCTGGGACTCCAATGCAGGCCCTCCGAGGTCATAACTGGCTCTCTTAACCACCGCGCTAATAATCTTCCATGCAAATATCGGCTGCTTCTTTCTTGAGGGAGACATTTCACGGGATTTTAAACTTGTAATAGAGAACTGAACTGAATAACCCTGATGATCCCTGCAAATTTCTGAATCTATTATCCTATAAAAATACAGTGCCCAATCAGCTACAAATATTTTCATGTCAAAAACTTTCTTTTCCTCCATCAGAAATCCATAAAAGGTACACACAAAATGGTATTTTCGATTATTCCCCAGCTCCTGCAGCGGAATTTTCCTTTTCTCTATAATTTCACTCTGGCGTCTCAAACACAGCTGCGGGTCTGAGGTTACCAGATCATTGCCGCATGGGTTGAACAGCACGCTCCCCTGAGCGCAGTGTCGAAATGGACGGACCAACATCCTTTCAGCAGCTCAAAGCAGCGTCCTCTGAAGTCTTGATAATAGCTTTTGGGTGTGTTTCACCCACCACCTCAAGTATGGTTACAAAGTATTTTTAACCAGTGAAACTGCTGGAAGTAAAAACACACTGAAGCATTTTTCCTCACACAAAAATGAAACTTTTTTTTTTTGGTACTGGAGATCGAAACTCAAGTCCTTACGCTTGTGAGGCAGTCACCAGAACCACTGAGCTAAATCCCCAGCCTAAAAGTGAAACTGCTTTGAAGATCAATAAAAATATTCTTTTCCTTGACATCGCTCTCTTGCTGCATTCCTTCTTGTTTTAAACTAATCAGAAATGGATACTATTTAACAAAATTACATAAATCCTCCAAAAACTAGCCTGCAATCATCAAGATGACTTGTGAAATAAGCTGCATTGTATTGCTGATGAGAGAGAGGGAGGGAAGGAGGGAGGGAGAGAGTGTATTTCCAGTCTTTCTCATGAGGACATGCAGAAAAAGCCTTTCTTGGGAATTAATATCAGGGTTAGGAATGCTACTGCATCTCCTAAGTACGTGGCCTGTTTTCCCTCACAGTGTTGTTGTTCTTGTAGTCTAGCATAATGTATTTACTTGTTAACATGTACTACGGGAGAGCATACAGCCAAGTTTGTGGCCAATGCCCAGCAAATGCAAAACATGCATTTGCTTAAGAATAAAACACTTAAAAATAAAAGATTGACTCAACTACTGGCTCCGTCTAGCTTTTCTGCTTTTTCTGGTCCTCTTTGCCTTGTTTTTAATTAATTGCAGCCCTGCATTGAACACATACTTCCAAGTTATCTTCAATCCCTTTTGCAGCTAATCTGAATATTAATAACTAAATGGCTCAGATTAAGTACAATTTAGATAATAACCAATGAACTGTAGACAAAAGCTGAGAAGCAAAAGAGAACCTAAAACATTCACAAAAAAAAAAAA
>NW_022900927.1:57479019-57555993 GCF_012274545.1 Fukomys damarensis | reverse complement strand
ATATATATATATATATATAAAGAGGGTTTGTGTCCTTGACACTGAGGGATCTAGAAATAAAAAAGGAAAGCGTGCCAGTAGAAAAGATAGCAAAGGACCCAAAGAGTTGTGAAAGTAGAAAAAAAAAATTGCAGTGTAAACATATGCACTGCAAACACGTGCCAACATGTTTTTAAAAATTAAAAATGCAATGGACCAGTAAAAAGTGTGAAATTTGTTTGTTAGGTGGAAATCTAAATTTAACCAGAAACATCTGTATAAAACGAAAACATAAGTTCCTTCACCCCCTTGAAATCTGCCCACCTTGTTCTCTGACCTCAGGGAGCAGACAGGCATGGGAACAGAACGAGTGTGACCGGAGCATGCGTGTCTCTCCGGCAGAATCAGGGAGGAAGTGGGGAGGACGGGCTCCACCGAGAGACACGGAGGCTATGCCATGAAGATCCGGGGTCAGCAGATGTGAGGGTGTAAGGTTCAAACTAACAAATAAAATATAATATATATTATATATATGGTTTATGTTTTGAAATATGTTCATTGTGAAATGGCTAAATTGGGCAGATTCACACACATACGTTATCTCATACACATACTTTATTGTGATGAGAACACAAAATATCTTGTCTTAGCCATTATTCAAAACTATTAGACATTGTGATTAACTAGAGTCAAAATTTTGTACAATAGATCTCTTGAAATGAATCTTGCTGTTTCACTGAAATCCTGTATGCTTTGACCAATGTCTCTCAACTTCTTTCCCCTGCTCCTGGTAACCACTGCTGTGTGTTTTTTTTTTTTTTTTTTTTTTTTTTTTTTTTTTTTTTACAAAAGGAAAGAAACAAGTCATTTGTAGGAAACTGGACGCCCCTTGAGACCATAATGTTAGGCGAAATAAATCAGACACACAGCTTAAATACCACACAGTTTCTATCATATGAGAAATCAAAAGTATAAACAGAAAACTGAAAGATGGATAATAGGAAGTAGGGAGATAGACCTTTCTCAAATGGAAAAGGGATCAAGAGACAGAGGGGAAGGGAGAAGAAGGAAAAGGAATGAAAAAAGAAACTGAGTGGTGTTGTGTCCATGTACCAACTCCACACAAAGAATATAAACATTATGTACTGCGAACGTTTACTGATAAGAAAACTATTTTATATTTCACATATAATTGAGATTGCCAATATTTGTTTTCCTGCATTTGGCTTATGCTGCTTAACATAATGTCTTTCAGCTATGTTGTCACAATTGATAGGGTTGCTTTCTTGTTAAGGGCTGCATAGTATTCCCTTGTGGATATAGACCTGGGTTTTTTCTTTATCCATCTATCCATTTCATGGTTAGTTCCCCATCCTGGCTACTGTGAATGATGCCACAGGGAACATAGGGTACAGGTGTCATTTCAACATGCTGACTGCATTTCCTCTGGGTGGGATGGCTGGATCAGGTATAAGCTCTCTCACGAAGGGACTAAGTGGTACTTCTCTGTGCATAGTCCTGGCCTCTAGTGGGCATCTGACACATATTTTTAAATAAATAGAAGAGAAAGGACATTTTGCCAGGAAGCAAAGACAGAGAGTAATAACTAAATCTATCAAACAAACAAAAAAAAATCCACCAAAAAACAAATGCATGCTTGAATGAGTGAGTTAACTTTGTCAGGGAGCTAACGTATTTACAAGAAAGATGAAATGACCAGCCTCCAAAGGACAAGTGAAGATTTGATTTCTTTCATCATTCTATGGATCATTATCACATACTTTACTACTGGGAGAGGAATCATGGACAATTCCTTTGGATCTAATCACATCCTGATTACTCTGCACTTCGTCCAAACCACCCAGCCGATTAGCTCTGAGAAGGCCCATCTATGCCACACTTAGGGAACAGGGACAGTTGTTTCAAGTCCTGAATTTGAACATTGGTTTGAACATCATTCATTTGTCTTTTCTCGGCTACTGGGAAAGATAATTAGATACTGTAGAAAATACATTTAATTGCTAGCATCAGTTATTTCACAAAGGTGGACTTCTGGGAAACTTTTATTTTCCACTTTGCACCACCTTTCAATATTTTACAATTTCTCTACATTAGCTCTGAATTGCTTTCATAATGATGAGAAAGAAGACAAAGAAATTCATGTCATTCTTGTGGGAAAAAATTAAATTAGGAAAGTTATGAAACTGCTTGGAAATCCCTGAATTACTTAGGAATCTTCTGACTTTTCACACTCTAGACAATTTAAAGGAGGGTTCAAGGTTTTATAGAACCTGATTTTAGATCAGTTCTGTTCCAAGCTGTTGGACACAAAATGTATAAATGTGATCTTAAATATCAAACAGGAGCAAACACAATTCATTTGCAATTTATTTTGTTCTGTCTCCGAAGTTCCAGTTGAAAATTTATTTCTTGAAATAAAATTCCTATCCTTCTTTACCCAGCCTTTTCACTAATGAATTTAATTATGAAAAAAAATTGTCTCAAAAGCTTTCTTTTTAATCAAGCCTGTGTTTATGATAAAAAATCGGTTGTCATGGAAACTCTAGTGTCAAAGTTGCAACACACAGGCTCTCTATTGAAGTGGAAAACAAAACTAAAGAGAAATTGAGTATGTTTTTTAAAACATTGAAATTATGGATGGGTGGATTTCTCATGTAAGCCTCATTTCACATAACAGGAAATCACATAAAAAGTTCTGCATATATCTAATTCTGGCAAATCAAATAATTTAAAGTATAATGAGGAAACTTAAAATGGATAGGAATTGCATAGGGAAATCTGCTTCGTTTAATTAAACATTTATTAAAGCTCTGCTATCTTATATTAAAAATTAACACTTTCAGATTGACTTTTCTAAAATTGGGAATATGTATATGGTTTAACATTAGTTTCAAAATGATTTTTAGTTGTCGTTCAAACCCAAATTAATGGAACCAGATATGAACCTCTTAGCTATACGCATTTGAGACCAGAATCATAGCACACATTTAACAGTTGTTTACTAATAGGTGAAACAATAACTGTATAAAGCTTGTCAGCCACAGGATGAAGAAGGTAATTTTTAAAAAATTTATAAAACATATCCTGTATATGAAACAGCAGAGACCAGGTTAAGAAAGAAAGTTTTGCAAATACAAATTAAACCTCTTAGGCATTCTTCTTAGAGCTCATTTCTCCTTTATCCAAGAGGCACCACAGCTAGAATTTGGTTTGGACCATTAACCTGTACTTTTAAAATATTTTTAGTACAAGACGTATGCACCTACGAGTACTATGTCATGTCAGTTTGCCTGCTTTTAAACTTGATATGCACCCCATTTTCCCAAGTATGTCCTTTTCTAATACTTACTTTTCTTCCTTTACTCAATGTTTTTAAAGTGAATCCAGATTGACATGACTCCGATTCATTTAAGAATGTTCCGTGTTCTACTATCCATTCATTCATTACTTCTGTATATGCCCCGGACGACTTCGTCACTATTTACTTATCCATCCTCCACCTGATGCATATTTAGTAAGTTTTTTTTTTTTTTTGGTATTATAATCAATGCATCAGTGAACGTTTTGTTTTGTTTTGTTTTGTACCGGGGTTTGAACTCAGGACCTTGTGCTTGCAAGACTGGAGGTGGCGCCACTGCTAAATCCCCAGCCCCATCAGTGAACATTTTTGTCCAAATCTCCTTGGGAAAATGAATGAAAGTTTTTTTTGCGGGTGTGATATATCATTAGCATTTTAAATCTGAGAAAATGGAAAAATGTAGCTATGCAGTGGATTTCTGGGCCCACTGTCTTCTCTCCTAACCCACAGTCAGGAAGGACTATGCACACATAGATAATGCTAACAAATATATATTTCTTTTCTGGTTTGAAAACATCTTTGATGGAATTATGTATATTTAGCTTAAGTTTCTAGGGTTATGAACACTCTATGTTCCAAGATAAATGAGTAGAAATGATTTATGAAGTCTGAGACAAAATTCAAAGCAAAGGAATACTGGACAGACTCACACGCTCATGGCTCCGGAACTATGGTTAGAAGGTTGTGCTATGAAAATCTAACAATGCAAGTATGTGCCAAAGGACACCTTTCGGAGTCGGTTAAACAGGTCATCCGGCAGTGCTCTCGGAGTCCAGGAAGGCAGACATCCTCGAGGTGGGAAGCATCGACATGATGATACCCAGAAAAAGGGAAGTCGGATGCAGAAGTCATGCTTCTAGTACTTCGCAGAGAACTGCTAGTCCCCCCGCAGTTCAGGGAAGGAGAACAAGTTAACTGGGCTGAGAAGTGTGCAAAGTACCCCCGTGTGAAGTGAGCAAAAACCACTGCATTTAAGCCTCAGGACAGCTGGCAGGTGGTCAATTTCTAAAGCAAACTCTTGGAGATAGAGAAGCAGCAAGCTACGGGAAGAAGATGGGTTTTATTACCTATCGCTCAGCTGTGGGCCCCGATTCCTCTTACCTCCCCTGTCTTACTTCCTCTCTTCTTCTCCCCTTTTCAGTTTGCCTCCTGTCATTCTCTGTTATAACTTAAACCAGTAGAAAACATCACGTATAGGTATCTGCTGTTAAACATTTGCATATATGTGCTGCACAATGCAATTTTAAAAAGCATCTGCGAATGTATAATATGGCCTTTAAAAAACCCTAAAAGACATTTCAGGAAATAAACACATCTTTCATCTCTGCAGATGCTGAATTTTCTTTCTTTTTTTCTTTTTCTTTTTCTTTTTTCTTTTTTTTTTTTTTTAACTTTAGCCCTGTTCATCACCACTTCCTCACTGCCTTGCAGAGAAAGTTCCAGCTTTAAGTAGCAAGTGTTGCTTCTATTTTAGTTAGAAGAGCTTGGGAATTTCTAGGATGGTTTAAAATGGCGAAGCTGTGGCTTCAGGGTCTGGTGCAGTTTTGGAGAGTGTTTCTGTAGCACAGGCAACACAACACCCAAAATAACAGCACATGTAAATATCTAACTTTGTATTACCTGCACCACTGGAAAGAAGCCTGCCTTCCCCAGAGGAGAGCACTAAGCTGGAGTACACAACATCTCCCCCACCACTATGTTTCTAGGGCTTCCACTCTGGGCTGCAAGTCATTTAAACCAAGAATCACAGATGTTCCAGTTTTAGCTTGGGACACAGCTGTGTCTTACTCTCTCACTTGGTTCAAAACTTTCCCACAGCCTTAGAGTGGATGCAGTGAAGAGCTCACGTTTCTCAATCGGGATTTAAATCCTGGCTCCTACTTCTGGCCATGATCTCCGGGCAAGTCAAATACTGCCTTATGCTTCTGTTTCCCACTGTGTAACATGGAGTCAGTAACACAATGTGCCTGTTGGTCGTCACTGTCATGAAGACAGGGAGATAATGCATACAAAGTACTGGTACTTATTAATACAGTGCTTCATACGGCAGACGCCCCAGTAGAGGTGGGCAACTGTGGTCATGTAATGAGGGTGGAGGTGTTGACGATGCCTCTGCCTCCCTGATTTTTAAGGATCCACGATGTAATCTTGCCTCCGTCACATCCACCCATCCATGCATAGTCCCATCCAGACACTCAGCACGCAGAAATAATTTAGACCTCTTCTGTGTACCAGGTATCACTGTAGGGCTCTTTAAAACAGTTCGTACACACTAATATTTAAAATAAGGAAAATGAAAATCGTCTAACCTAAACTTAATAGCGATGAACAATGGACCATGGGTATATACATTCTTGGTAAACTGACATTATGGTGAAATGAATGGTCTTGATCGTTGGTCCTGTTAGATTTCTATACCAGCATTTAAATGTGTAGGTAAATGTGCTGCACCTTTTTTGCCCTTAATGGCTGACTTTTGCAGAACAAATTGAACTTCTTCTATTGAGATATACAAGGCACCAGAGTTCTCTATTTCAGAAGGGTATTGATAAACCCGGTTCCGGATCAAAGGGCCTGGAAGTCTTCACCACACAAGCCATCACCATCCAAATGGCGATGTTTGAACCAAACTTTATTTCATATTTCCACTTAACCAGTAAATGTTTTGTTGATTTCCCTTGCATTACAACATGGCATGGGTCCTCTTCTCTTCCTGTAGGTCTTACCGCTTTTCATTTCCTTCTCGTCCAATCCTTCCCCTAGGGGACAGGTCACCACTCATTTCACTGATTCCTTTCATTCACCTAATGAATGTCCACTCAAACCAGGAACCTAACCATCCACAATTTTACCCTATCATCTACTGACCTGGCCCCAAGCCTTCTCTCTCGTTCGCCCTTAGAACCTCTCTAACTTTGCTACACATGGTACATACTCCAGATACACAGCAGGCGGATCTTGGGACATACATCTCGTGAGTTTTCATTTTTATGCCCTGGTTCTCCTAGACTATTCTTGCCTCTAGCAAATTTTTATAGCAAATTTTCAACCAATAAAAACTTTCTTATCCTTAAATGTTTTGCCAAAGACTCATTTCCTCTACATAGTATTATGGGTAACTCTAGTTTGGTTTTTCCCAGATTTTGAAACTTTACAGATATCTAAATTTTTAAAAATTAGGAACCAACATAAGATTTCTATTTTTTTCTTTTATTATCACTGGAGACTATTTTTAAATGTAAGTAACCAGTTACTATTATAGTTCTCGATAAGAGAATGGCCTTTTACACCATTAGGAAGTAAGAAATTCATAATCTAAGGAAAAAGGGTGATGTATTGAATCACTAAGATTTAGGAAAACACATTTATTAAAACATTTATTTTATTTATTTATCATTGTACCTTTTCATAGACCAGTGCCTGGGAAATATTCATGTGCAGCAATGTTAATGCCAGACAACAAAAGTCAGAAATGCATGGTTCTCTTCTAGCTTGGCAGGAAGTGGTAACTACCAGCAGTATTGCTACATTATACATGTGCCAAGCACTTTTATCATATTGATTAACCTAATTTAATACATATAGTACTCCTATAAGATAGATATTAACATCCACCTAAGGCTAAATAATGTAACTCTTTAAAATAACAAAGCTCACCAGTGGTGAAGCTGCTACTCAAATCCAGGTCTGTATAATTCCGAAGCTCATGCAATAGAATTCTGTGCAATGTTACCTCTCAGAAATAGAAAATATACAAGGTCTAATTGGGTACAGATTACAGCCCAAGCCAAACACACAGACTTTCAGAGTTGAATTTACCCCATGCCAAGATTTCATCTAGGGTTTCTCAAAACTAACACAGCTGACATTCTGGGCTGGATAGTGTTTGGTTTTAGAGAGTGGGCTGTCCTGTTCTTTGTGTAGAGTGTCTCTAGCAGCACCCGGGGCCTCTACTCTCTGGATGCCTCTAAGACACTCCTTCCAACTGTAACAACCAAAAATGTCTCCCAGACACTGTCAAATGTCATCTAAGGAAAAACTTCTCCAAGTTGAGAACTATTCGCTTTGATCCAATCTTGATGTAGAAACATTTCTAAAGACAACCTCATATAAACTAACAGTAGAAGAGTCGTACTGCACAAATCTACTTTCTATGACTAGCTTGGTAATACAGTTTTAAGAAGCAACAGCATTGCTATTTTAATTCAAATACAACTTAATCCTTCAATCTATAATTCTTAAAGAAATTTACCTTCTGTAAGAAATCAATTTCATATTGGTAGTTATAAGAGGATACCTCCAGAAATTTATTTCAAACTAATAAAAACAGTAACAGTTAAATCCTTTGTGAGGTTACCATATCAAGGAGGTTCAGGGAATAATGGACACCATCCAGTTGAAAAGGCTTCCTCCTGATACAAGACAGCCATTAGCGACGTCAAAAAGTCTCTCAAGATTGAATATGGAAGGCAGTGAGACATCAAATGGAACCTGAAAAAAAAGCATCAAAGTATTGTGCCAAGTTGTTGACTGACGTAAAGTTTTCAAGATATCCAAATACAAACTGCAGGGCTGGGATTTAGCTCAGCGGTGCTGCTGCCTGCCTCGTATGTACAAAGTCCCAGGTTCGATCCCCGGTACCAAACCAAAACAACAACAACAAGAGGACCCAAATACAAATTGCCTAACAGTTGCATATAAAGGGTAGTTAACTTTGATACCTAAAATAAAGGGCAAAGTTTCATATTTCTATAGTGCTAAAATGTCACATATATTATCACTCTATATCCCATTAAGATTTACACATTAGCATATAAAATATCAAATGCAGCTAAAACTGTGAACTATTTTTATTTATATAATCTTTGTGCATGGTTCTAAGCATAAAACAAAGTGGCCCTATTCCACTGAAATGCTTTCCTTCACAACAGCTTGGCTGGTCGACAAATCCTCTCTCCCTCCCTCATTTTCAGTGGAAGTTGTGACAGTCAAGAGGAAGCCACCGCAAGCAAAGTTTGGAGACCACCGTCTAAAGGAGGCAATCAGCAACTGTGCTGGAGGGGCCAGCACAGCCAACGTCACCCTGAGCGGGCTGGAAAATAGAAAACAAAGACTGCTTTTGTGGTCCTGGCATTGGCTGTTTGACTGAAGGAAAGGGAGAACAGAGAGAAAAAAAAAGGTGGACAGGAAATGAATGGTGACTGAGAACCCACTTCAAGCCAATCTGGATAAACACTTTCGACAATGAGGGAGTAAATGCAATGGCACGGGTCTGAATCCTGGTAAGAAACAAGCAGACGAGTTTTAGCAGTTTCTTTTCTGTTTGTTAGAAAAACCATCCCTTCCTTTTATTCTCAAGGAAGCATTATGAACCCAGGAACGGGGGCTGGGTTTTGTTAACTTTTCTTCACTTCAATCTTGAGAGGCTTCAGTGTTCCGAGGCTCTCTAGTACTTCAAATAACAGAGAGGCAAAATTTTAAAAATGAATAACATCCTCATTCACTGATCAATCCTAACGTGAGCAGTTTCCAGTTGGGATGTATTCTTTCATATGGCTTTTGTTTGCTTCTTTAAGTGGAATAACCGCATTTCCACTATTTGCTTATTCAGTTAAAATATGTATGAGAAATTCTCCTTGATTCAAACAGGGCAGTAGAATAACTACATGGAAATCAAGAGTGTGTAACATAGAGTAAGACTGCCTGGCTCAAATCCAGACCTCATAAACTCCAGCTCTGTAAAGCATCTGATCTGCTTACACTTTAATTTCATCATCCATAAAATAGAAATGAGAATACTTTATCTATGACATGATGGTTACAAGGTCCCATGAATTTATACAAATAAAACACTTCAAACGGTGCCTGGCACACAATGATGACTCACTAAATGTGACATAATAGTATCACATTCAGCACATCCTTCTACTTTTTACATACTTAGACCCTTAGATATGAGTGCTTTAAATTTCTGTACTACTAATTCCCTCAAATTGTTTTGCTGAGTTAAAAGATGATTACCTCTTACTTTTTAACATTTCTTCCCAAAACCACTTTCCAAATAGGTTGTGGCAATTAACATTTCAACCAGAAATATATGAGAGTCTGCCCAAGCCCAAGGTATAACATTATGAAACGTTATGAACCTTGATTTTGATAGTTGTTTCTGCTATTTCATTACCATTTTGTTCAGCAAATTTTGACAGTCCCAACTAAATGCTTTTTCATATGTTGAAACAACATATATTTACCATGATTGTTTTGATTGCATCTCACTGCTGTTTAACAGCACTGAGCATTTCATCTATTTCACAGTGATAAAGCATCTCATGCCCAATTTAACAACTTTTAGCAGACAATTTTCAAAGTAGTATACAAGGAAAAAATTACTAAACAATATTTGTATTTTATTTTGTACTATCTCTTTTATTCCAGAATCCTTTCCACATTAAAGATTGGAATACATTTTTTAAAAAAAACAAAGTTGCCAAGTTAGTTTTACTTAATATTAGAGTTATCTTCAAGGCATAATTAATATAACCAGATACAAATAAAGTGTTTAGGTTTCTGATCCTTCTCATGGAACTTCCATTAAGAAACAGCCATTTTAACAGGGTGAAAATGAATAGGTCAGTTTATTTATGGAAAGCACAGGTGAAAGCTTCACATGAGAAAGAAAACATAAATGTAGTTGTCACCCGGAGTTACTAATTGTGTCTGTCCTCAGAGGAACACAAACTACTCTAAAATCTCAGGACCTTCTTTTGTGTTATTAGAGCCACCTTTACAGATACCCCAAGCATTGTGAGCCTTTTGGCAGACAAGTCAATGCCTCAAAATCCATGTATTCATTCAGGCTAAAACATCATATTCTGTATTTTCCTATTGTTGTCACGTTTTAATGTGAATATCTGACTGAGTTATAATACACAAGCAAAAAGAGTGGGGAAACTGGAAGTGTGCAAAGTGATACTTACATCTAATGAACATGTCAATGTAATTAGCATCAAAATAACAAAAGTGGGATTTGCTAGACCATCGGATATGCATGTATTTATTGTTAAGCCGATTCTACCAGCTTTCTAATTCTCATCCCCTACCAGCAATGTATAAAAGCTCCAGTTATACCATGTCTTCACAGACCTTGATAATTCTGGTTTAAGATTCTGTCATATTGACTTGTTTTCTAGATGTTGAGACCTCTCTCTCTCTCTCTCTCTCTCTCTCTCTCTCTCTCTCTCTCTCTCTCTATATATATATATATATATAAAATGTGCCTGACAACTAAAAATATTATCTTTATGGTATCTTTTTGGGGGAGATGAAGGTCTTTTGTACAATTTATACTGAGTTGTCTTTTTCTCTTTGATAGATACAGAATTCAGTCCTTTCTTGAGTCTATAAAAATATTTGCTCAAAAAAAATTTTAAAAGGGGGGCTGTTATGTGGCACAGTGGTGCCACAACTGCCTGGCAAGTGCAAGGTCCTGAGTTCTAACCCCAGAACCAGAAAAAACAAAAAAACAAAAACAAACAAACAAAAAAAACTTGCTCCCATCCTGGAGTTTGCTTCCAATTTACAGCCTTTCTTTTATGACTGGTAATTTCTTAAGTGGGTCCTCTTGAGAACAGCTTTGCTCCCCACAAAGTGGGGAAGGTCGTCCCTCACCATCTCCTCTTGAAACTTGTCATTTTATATTCCACACACAGGCATTTCCACAGTTAATTTGGAACTGATTTTGTACATCCTACGTCAAGTAAGGATTCAAGTGCGTGCTTTACTGCACAGATATCCAGTCACCCAGATTCATTCACTGAAGAGACTGTCTCTTCCTCCCTGGACTGAAGAGTCACCTTTGTTGTCACTCCTGGGGTTGCATATGTATGCATGAGTCTTTTTCTGGACTCTCTATTCAATTTATGCATTTTTAGAAAAAAGACAGTCTATATTTTTCAGTTCATCTGGGCTCTATTTATCTGTACTCATTCGGTAACTGTAGCTCCTTAGTAACACTGGATGGCTAGAAGATCATCAGCTTGGTTCTTTTTCTAATTGGTCTTAGTTAATTTCAGTTCATTATATGTCCATGTCAATATTTGACACTATTATAAATGATAGCTTTGAAAGCATTTCACTTCTGTTGCTTCTGCTACAAAGAAATAAAGCATATTTGCAATGATATCAAGTACAGCATCTTTATCAAACTTATTCATCCAAAGAGTTTACCTGAAAACTATTTTTGACTTTCCATGACAAATGACAGTTTTACTTCTTCCATTCTCATTCCTGTACCTTTAAAAAATTCTTTTATTTTACTAGCTGAGAATTTCCATATAATATGTTAATTAGAAGTGATGATAGACATCATTAACATATGATTAATTAATTTTTCAATGCAGGGCAAAGACAAAAGTTTATTTAATAAATGATATTGTAAAATTATATGCTAACCCTACTAAAGTGAAATCCTTATCTTTGCTTATAACCTTACTATAATTTGTTAAATTTATCCCAAGGCTTTTGATAATTTTGCCACTATTGTGAATGGAGTTAAAAATTTTTTCCATTTCAAAATGTTTTTACTAGAATTAGAATATCACATAAGCATTTTTATGGTAATTTTCAAAGTACACATTTTATCAAATATTTTAAAAGGCACTATCATCAAAATCACGAAGGCCAGTTCTGAAAGTGTTGTTAGGCCTCACATCCAAAGCACATCAATGTCCTAAATAGGAAGGGTACCCGGATGTGCTTTGGAAAGTCAGAGTTAACTCTTCTCTCCAGGGAGTTCAAAACAGAAAGATAAAAATTCACAGGACTTAAAATACAGTGGCAAGGCTCAAAGGTAAAAGTATTTCTTGGGAGATATTTCCTGAACTGTTTGTATGTTGTCTTGATTTATCTGGACACCAACGTGTTTTTATATGGTTACCACACACACACACACACACACACACACACACACACACACACACGCGCTCGCGAGACCTGGAGGCTCAGTGACAGGTCCAGGGTCCCTGAGCGAGGTAGTGACAGGGTCAGGACACACACCCAGGCAGACTGGCTCCTCAGAACATGGCCCTGCCCACTCCGCACACCACCTCCCCCTCACCCGCCATGTCTGTCGGCCATTAGGGCCCCAGCGCTCTCTGGAATCCCTCTCTCCTGTCGTGTGTCTCCCACTCCCACTGGACTTCAGTCTTCTGTCTTCCCAAGGGCTTAGTGTCTCCTTGAAACCCCCACTTTTCTATCTTCTGTTCATGGAAGGTTCTAGGGCTTCCTTCCATGGAGAATTTCTCATGTAAACTTAAAACTCCCAGTGAATCACTGAACTTCTTTGCCACTCAGTAAAGAAGACTTTGGCAATTATATTAATGTAGCTTTCTCTCCTCCTCCTCCCGTCCCCTCCCCCTCCCCCTCCTCTTCCTCCTCCTCCTTCTCCTCTTTTGTTGTTTTTCTGTAAACAGCTTTGAATTAAAATAGAGCAGGACAAGGAACCAAGGAGCGCTTGTTCCTGTTCCTAGATCAGGAAAAGTTTCGTGGAGAGTATGGAAGAAAACAGCTTGGCAAATAACGGTAAGTTAGTTTACACTAGGATATGTTTTAAGGGGTAGTGTTAAAGAAATGGTGACAGTTTTGCCTACCAGAGAGAATAAAAGACTGAAATAGTAAAAAGAAGGCAAAGGACATTCATGCAGTTGGGCATACTGAAGGGGCTCAATAAACTCTGGCCTGGATTTGAACTTGTGTGAGGGTTGTAGAAGTCAGTAGAGAGCACCAGGTTATTTGCCAGTGCTACAGTTTATATGAGTTTTTGCAAGAAAACTATATTTTATATGGGATTCTGCATCAGAACTAAATTCCTTTATAATGAAGATTATATGACTTGTGTTCTTTTGTTCCAATGATTTACTTCAATTATAAAGAAAATGTAGTCTTGAAAATATCTACAACTTTTCTCAATCCAGTGAGTTTTTATTGAGTACCTACACTGGAGCTTCTTATTCCTCTTTGCACAATGTCCTTGGCCTTTTCATTGATTCTAAATGTTAAATGACCAAAAAGAGAGGGCACAACAATCAGCTAGGTTTGCCTACTCTTGTACTGCAACTGCCACGTGGGACTTTGAATGACTTGTGAATTCTGTGACATGGGTGGATTTAACCTAGCCTCCTTTCAGAAACCTTAAAACACAGAGCAAGAGCCAGGGGAAGAAAATTAAATAGCCTCGAGGTAATAAATCAAATAGTATTTTCATCCAGAATTTTCACATATAGTTTTCTCTACAATGTTACCTATCTCTTCTTAATATATCTCCTTTTGCTGGAGTTAATGATTTATTGGATTTTTTTTTTCCAGACTGGGGGAAAACATGCATTTCAAAGGAGACAGAATAATATGATACTAGCTTACTGTAGAGTCAATATCTTCAGCAACTGGTGTCCCGTCTAATAAAAGTTCCAGATAAGAGAGAAGTAGATATTTTTGGTTTCACTGTACTTTTATATGATTAAAAATATATTCATGCCAGCAATATTAGATAGTATTCTCCCCATTTGAACAGAAACAGCACCCACCTTGTACCAAGGTGAGAAGTGCTTCTACACCATGCTGCCAGACCACAGGGAATTTCACACTTCTCTGAGAACAAAATTATCTTTTCATCACTCTAATTTTTGTGTTAATAAAACTTTAAATATGACAGGAGAGGTTTTACTAATATGAGATCAAGTGGTCATATTGGTGAGATGTTGGAATCTTTTAATATTAAATTTTAAAGAAATGATATTATTATTTTTTAAAAAGACATTTTGCCAAGAATAAGAAAATTGGAAATTAAAGACCAGGTGTAGCAGAGAAAGCATTTTTGTGGGCAATTGGTTTAAATGGCACATTGTCTAAAAGAGAAGAAAAGATTCTTCTTAAGCCTTCATTACCATTGTCACTGCCACCTGGCAACGACTAAATCCCAGCCATGCATGCTGTTTCCATGGGCAGAGGTCACCTTTTAATATAGGACAATTTGTGGCCAAAAATACTGTCCCACACATGCAGAAAACTAATCATTTTATTTGAACCCAAACATTTTAGCAATGTGAGGGCTTCTGCCTCCCTCCTCACATCTAAGTGGACGTTTTCAACAATGGCTTTGTTATTGGAATACGTGAAGAGCACCTCTATGACAGGAGCTATACTGTGGGAGACTACATGCTTAAAAATAAATCTTACATTATGTTCACTGTCAGGAAGTGTGGTTTGCTGAAAAGGAATGTTCATCTTTCTCCTGGGTTCCTGGCACAAAGCTCCTAAAATGCTTGAAATTTACTGTCTTTCACATGCTAAAGCTGGGAGGAGCAATTAAGTTCAATCCTGAATGGCTAATGATCAATCATGTCTCCATAATGAAACCTCCTTAGAAACTCTGTTTAGGGCAGCTCTCAGGGGCTGAATGTATGGGGGTGCCAGGGACATCTTTCCCTCATTCCTCTCCCTATGCATTTCTGCTGTCTGGTGTTCCTGAGTTGCATCCTTTATAACAAACTGATAATCATGAATAAAGTTCTTTCCTGAGTTCTATGGATTATTCTATAAAATGACTGAACCCACAGCCGCCTGCCTTACAAGCACAAGGACCCGAGTTCAATCCCCGGTACCAAAAAATAAATAAATAAATAAATAAATAAATAAATAAATAAATAAATAAATAAAAATTTAAAAAAAAAACCTAGGAAGATAAATTCTTCATCATGAAGAGGAGATCTGGGCAGCAGGGCCCATGACCGGTATCAGCATTTAATTCAGTGGTCAACTAGTGAATTGCAATCTGGAAAATGCATACTAGTACACATCCACTACAAGCTAATGGCGATTTTTAAATGTATTTTTATTAGTGTATATGAATTTTACAATATACTGGGTTTCACTATGGTATTTTCATACTGGTACATGCATGTAACATATTCTGACCATATCCATCCTCCCCATTTACCGCCTTCTACCCCAATCTTGTTCTTGTTCTCTTTTTGTTGTCTAATAATAGTATATGACATACTTTCATTCTTATTTATAAATGAAAAAATCTCTGTCTATCTATATATATAATTTTCTTTATCAATGCATCCAATGATGAGCACCTAGCTAGTTCCATATCTTTATGTTGTAAATTGTGCCAAAATAAACGTGGGTATGCAGGTATTCCTACAGTATGATAACTTGGAATCCCTCAGATATATACCAGAGTGGTATAGTAAAGCCATAAGATAGTTCCATTTTTTTAATTTTTAATTTTTAATTTTTATTTTTGGTACCAGGGGTTGAACTCAGGCCCTTGCGCTTGTGAGACACAAAGTGGAACCACTGAGCTAAATCCCCGGCCTGATAGTTGCATTCTAAAAGAGATTTAATGTAACAAGCCTAACTTCTATGCCAAATTTTTAGATGCTTCTTTTCTAAGACATGGTAAGACAAGCCTAAGATGTTTCTAGCATAACTTTTATTGATGACTCTATTTCATTGTCCCTAAGAACATTACCCTCCTCTAGAGTATGAGAATTAGACATTAAAGAAAAGCAAGAAAAAGACTGAGAAATAATATCCCCTTTGAGTAATATCTTCCTACAAACTTCAACATGAAAAAAGACAATACTTTCATCTGAATTCTAATTTCATTTGAGAAATTTCCTATAGAAGCCCAAGAACCGTCCATACATTTTCTAAAAGCAGAAGATAGAAAAGTGGGGGTTTTGGGGAGCCCCTGAGCCCTTGGGAAGACAGAAGACTGAAGTCCGGTGGGAGTGGGAGACACACGACAGGAGAGAGGGATTCCAGAGAGCGCTGGGGCCCTAATGGCCGACAGACATGGCGGGTGAGGGGGAGGCAGTGTGCGGAGTGGGCAGGGCCATGTTCTGAGGAGCCAGTCTGCCTGGGTGTGTGTCCTGACCCTGTCACTACCTCGCTCAGGGACACTGGACGTGTCGCTGAAAGGTCTGTAGGCCTCAATTTCTAACATTAAAAAGTGATGATAATAATAATAGAAATAACTATATAAGAAACAGGAAACTGAAGCTACATGCTTATCTTCAGCAGCTTATGTTTTCGTTTTCTACTTATGCTCTAACGAGGTTTTCACATTTAGTGCTGTACAGCAACATAAAGTCACTTTTTTATAGTCCTGGAGGTCAGAATCTGAAACCCCTTCCACTGAGCTAAAGCCATGGTATCGACTGGGCAGGTTCCTTCTGGAGGCTCCAAGGGGAAAGATAGCAGGTCTGCCTCGACTATAGCTCCTGTCTCCATCTTCAAAGATCGGATCTCGGCATCCATCATGGTGACCTCCTCTTTTTATGCTGTCAAGTCTTTCTCTGACTCCCTCTTACAAGGGCACTTGCGGTTATATTTAAGGATCACTTAGACAATCCAGGAAAGCCTCCATGTCCCGATACGCTTGACTCAATCACATCTGCAGAGTGCTTTCGTCACACAGATAACAGGTTCCTAGGGACTAGAATGTAGACTTCTCTGGAATGCCACTGTTCAGCCTACCAGGACGTGTTATTACGTGAGATGATTTAGCCAACACAATAATCATATTTATATCATTTTACCTGCTCTACAGAGTTCTGCTCATTGAAGTCGTTGTATTTAAAAATCAATGAGGGGGCTGGAGATTTAGCTCAGTGGTTCCGCCGCCTGCCTCATAAGCAGTTCAATCCTTGGTACCAAAAACTTTAAAATTAAAATTAATGACATTCCTCAAAGGCCTATTGTGTCAAAAATTATTAGTGTTCACTAAAATATGTTCTTGCCCCTCTACGATGCTGCACACATCACACCTGTGCATGCTAGATTGAGACCAACAGAATATAAGCAGAAATAATGACAGCCATTCCAGAGTGGCTCTTAGAAATAACCACCTAAATTGATGGTCTAAACTGGGAGACATTTCAGAATTTAAGGAGAGTACACGGATTAATCCCAGCATATCAGCAAGTGGAAATTTTGACTGTGCCAGCATATTAGATTTTATGATCACCCTTCTTTACAACGACCTGTGAAATCCTGCAGCCTCCTCTTGAAGAGGTTTCCCTAGAGGCCGTATAGTATGGGTTGCATGGTTAGAAGTTGGAGAAGAAATGCCCCATCCTCACTAGATGTAAAATAAATGAATGTCTTTACTGCCACTGAGATTTGGGATTTATTTGTTACACAGCACAGCCTACTCTGTCCTGACTTCAGCTCTTATTCTTTGGCGAGCTTATTCTTCCCTCATTGTACCTCTGAATCAGGAGAAATTCCATCTGTTGAAGAGTTCAACTCCACTGGAAGGTCAGGACTTTGAACCTCAGCAGCCAAGTTAGAGGAACAAAGGCAATTGCTGGGTACCCCAGGCTGGGTTCCCTCCTGAGGGGCTCTATAGGGTCTGCCTGTGGGCTTTTGACCTGAGACACAGAATTGAAAACTCCAGAGTTCTATCAATACTTGGCCATTTCTTGATTTTTTTTTTTTTTTAATAAGTGAGCTCACTGGACTTAACTTCTGGCAACTAGGATCCAGCGGCTCTTTTTTAGAGCAAAGGCTTTATAAAGAACTGAAACTTGCGTTTTGTTCCAGGGACTTTGCTGCCTGGAATCAAGGCGTGCTGAGCTTTGTAAGTTAGCAGCTCCCACTGCAGCAGCAAACTGAAGAGCAGATCTCATACACACAGTGGAAAGAAAGCCTGCTCACACTAATGGCTTTCTTCCTATCAGTACACACGCAAGCAGCCGAGAAGCCTTCTTATAAGGCGGCCCACACCGACTGGCAATTTCTCAGAGAAAAGTCCAACAGAGCCTGCAGTTTACAAAGACAGTTCACATACATTATTCATTTAACTCATTTTAGTATTCCTAACTTGAACAATTAGCCTTTAGCACTTAGTAAGGGGATGCAGAAGACAAGCTAGGAATAGGAAGAAGAGGAGGAAGGGCAGGGTCAGCGGACGAGGAAGACCACTACTCAGAGTCACTGAGCAGAAGCGTTTACTTTACACCAGGCTCTGTGCTGAGCTCTTAGGGAATGATAATTCTGTTGCCAAAATAAAATAGGTCAATTTCTATATGCATTTTTTGTTTAATGGCTCTCTCTGGAATTACGCTGAATGAAAAAAGGCCAGTCTCCAAAGGTTATATACTGCATGGTTTCTTTTATATAACATTCTTGAAATGACACAACTGCAGAAATGGAAAACAGATTGCAGAAGTGGAAAAATGGCTGTCAGGGTTCAAGGGGGAGAGGGCGCAGAAGGGAAATGAAGACAGAGATCCTTGTGTGGAAGGAAATATTCTGTGTCTTGACCGTGTTGGTTTCAACACACTGGTAAAAATGTATTCTAGTCTTTCCGGTTGTTACTATTAGGGAGGCTCTGAATAAGGCGTACACTGGATCTCTCTGTACTATTTCTTTCTCTTTAATTTTATTTTTATTGTTTTCATTTTTATCTTTTGTGATGCTGAAGACTGGATCCAAGACCAAAAAGATTGTAGGCAAGCTCCGCTCCCAATCCTCTGTATTATTTCTTATAACTGATGTGAATCGCAAGTTAATTAAAAAGCAGTTTGGGCCGGGGATTTAGCTCAGTAGTTCGGTGGCCTGCCTTGCAAGCACAAGGACCCGAGTTCAATCTCCGGTACCAAAAAAAAAAGTGGGTTGAAAAGTAACATTAAGGATACAACTACTAAATGGCCATTCATTCTCTGAATGCTGACCTTTAGACTAAACGTCACTAATGAAGGTAGGTTCTAATGGTCACATGAACAAATGATTCATTTCACACTGTTTTGATGCTGGGGAAAATAAAGACAATCACAACATATCTCGCGCCTATCACAGACGTTGTATGGGTCTGTACCAGATGTGTTAGATTTTGTCTCCAATATAATCTCACTGAAAATAGCTAACATCAATTTACAGACGGGACACAAAAGCCTAGAGAGGGAAAGTAACTTGCTTGTGGTCACAGAGCCAACAGGTGGCGGAACCGAGATAAACCGTTTTATCCTGTAAAATACACTGCTTCTGAGCCCTCACGCAGAATCTAGTTGACCTGAGGCCTTCAAGGGTTAATTCACCTACCAGGCCTGAACCAGAACTTGTGCCAAGCACTCTTCCTTTGATTCCACACATGGCTAAGAAAAAAAAAATAGCACTAGCTGTCTATGTACAGGCAGAATAAGCACAAATATTTCACGTGGCTAATGTCCACAGTAAATAAAGAAGACAGATCAATTTACACCTGTTCCTTTTTTGTGTATTTATTTACTATAATTTAAAGAACATCTGTCAAGAGAATTTCCAAAGGTTTTTGAAGCAGCTCCATAAGACAAAAATCAAACATTTCCTTAAAATGAAAACATAATCCTATTGTTAAGTGTTCAGTTTTTCAGCAAAAATCATTTGGTAAACTGAATGAAGGAAATGAAACTTAACATTTAACTCAATTTTTAGCAAAATAGAGAGGAATGAACACATTTACTGACACCCTGCCTCACTTCCTTTGAGGTTAAGAAAGTAGCTAATCAGGAAACTGTCCCCTTGAGACTGGTGTGTAGTTGTATCTAAAATGACACCAGGCTTGGTTTATCAAAGAGTGCACACAGTTCTCTATATTTATAGTAAACACATACTATCAGGAAATGGGGATATCTTGGTTTAAATTGTACCAAAGAATCATTATATCCCAAACATCTCCTGGAAGTGAGGCTGAAATTCGGAGCACAGACAACACAAAGGCTCTCGCTTCCTTGGTGAATGAGAGGATTTCACCTTGACACTGTTGCTGCAGATCTCCAAGAAATGAGCATTTCAGAACTGGT
The DNA here is from genome assembly GCF_012274545.1 of Fukomys damarensis. Taxonomy (NCBI): domain Eukaryota; kingdom Metazoa; phylum Chordata; class Mammalia; order Rodentia; family Bathyergidae; genus Fukomys; species Fukomys damarensis. The sequence goes on along the minus strand of NW_022900927.1, from coordinate 57,535,782 downwards.
ATAAACAGCTTAGCCTTTTCTTAGCATTTTGAAGAGCACGTTAATAGCCTGGCCTTTTCTGAAGGGCTTTCTTTTTCCCATAGCCAAATTTGACAGTAGACGTGAACAGTGAGTGGATGGAATCAAAGTCTGTGCTGTTTTAAAAGCAGTGTGGAGCTGATGTCATCTAGCATTGTCTTCAAAAGAATATGAGAATATTAAGTGGAAGGCTCATGAACTTACATACAGAGGGTACACTTCACTCGAGGACAGAATGATAATGCCGCACAGGAGGAAGATGTAATTCTAGATGCCCATAAAATCTATTCAGACAGCTCTTGGCTGGTATTAAAATAAATTTTAAAAAAAGAAGAAGAAAGAAAGATACAAAAGAAGAAAGAAAATAAATCTATAACTCGCAACCAAAAGAAGTTACATTAGTATTAATTTCTAGTACTCAGTAAATACTTAGTATCGAGTATGTGGAATCATGCGCTCAATGCTGGAGACGAAAGTTTAGTGGCAGTACTGCCGCCGGGGAAGTTTTGTTAAAAAGAAACCAAGAGGAATACGGAAATGTAATAAAATTAGCCAAAGTAAATGAAATGTGCATTAGGACTCAGCGTTCATAAAGAGAAGTGGAAGCCGTCCCATCTCAGCAGGACCACATGCAATCGCACCCACACCCAGACTGCATAAGTTATTTCAAAGAGCTCTTTGAGGGTCTACCTGTTTTATGCTCTACCCTGTGATTATGAACACACTAGCATATATTTAGGGAGGATTACTGATTAATTTTAAAAAATGTCTCAGCAAGTTCCCTGGAGCAGTTCCTGCTCAAAGGAAGAATAGGCCCAGAAGTTGGGAATTTTATTGGCTATTGTGGCAGAGAATACTTTTCCCAAATGGCTGCAACGACAGCTTCCACCCACACGCCCTTCTTACAGTTCAACTGGGACACTCTTCCCACAAAGAGGTGGAGTCTGCCTAAATGGGGAGGAGTCATTCCGGAAACTCGCAGGCTTGGCATAAATGCCTGGTTCTCTTGGGAGGCTCATTCTTGAAACCCGGCCACCATGCTACGAGGAGGCCCAATCAACCACAGAGAGAAGTCACAAGTTGTATTGTGGCCCACAGCCCATGCCAATGGCCACTGGCAAATATCAGACCAAGAGAATACTCAGTGATTCCAGCTGAATTAGCTGCCACTTTCAAGTTTTTCCCAAGCAATCTTCAGATACCATGGAACAGATACATTGTCCCAACATGTCCTTCACAATGACCTAATAAAGTGGTACTTATTTTATGACACTGTGTTCCTTTTCTCTTTCTGAGACAAAATATCTGACACCCAAAGTTGAAAGAGCAAAGGTTATTTATTTAGCTCACAGTTTGTAGAGGTTTCAGGCCATAATCAGCTGTCTCCGAAGCAGGGTGGCACGTGGCAGAGGAGCAAAAGTTCACAGAGAATCAAAGAGAGCAAAGTAACAAGAAACCTTAAGAGCACCTTCCTGCCTCTTTTATCTTATCCAGACTACCAGGATTAGGGCGGTGCCCTACCAGTTCACTGCTTTAGTAATCACATGCCCTTACACAAAAAATACCTCTACTAGGGTGTCTGCCCAACAACTAAGCTGTTTAGCCTTGGACTGAGACTAACTTTGTTCCTGATATTTGTAGAATTATTGCTTCAAAACAGCCTCATTTTGCCCTTAAGAGCCTTCACTGGTGCCAATCCCTCTGGGCTTGTCCACACGTATTCCCACTGCAATATTCCTTCTCGAATAAACTTATTAATCTTTGGAAGATCTGTCTGTTACTGAAGTTGATACCTAAGTGTTAATTTTATCTTCATTTTACAAAGAAGACCACGCTACTACGGTCAAACAACTAGCCTAAGATTATCCAGCTCAAAAACAGCACCAGTGGGACAGGATCTGGAGCCAGGCTACTTGGGGACTGCCTACCCATTAACCACCAAAGCTTCCACTCCTTAATCGGACTCTACCCGGACATACAGAGCATTGAGCCCCTCTGCCTGCATGGCCAAGGGTCCACAAAGTGAACAGGCCACACAGTGCTGGCTTCAGGATGATGATGATGGTTAACAGCAGGCTCTGGAGGCTGCAGGTTCAGGCTTCAGCAGCTACCACTGTGACTCTCTTAAACTCGTGCTCCCTCTCTTCACACGAAACCATCACTCATTGTAGAGCCACAACCACTGTCTTCTCCATATGTAAGGACCAGTCCATCCCTTGTTTCTGGAATGTCAGTCTCTTCAAGACAAGGGCTCTGACACCTCTGACTCCCTCCCCTGGGTCTAGACTGGACACCTGAACACAGCTGCAGCTTGTAAAAGTAGATGGCTGATTTTTGTTTGGTTTGTTTTGCTTTGCATTAACTTCTTTATCTTTGCATCCAGAGCTTTCAGGATGTGCCCTATTTTCTGCATTGTAAGGAGCAAATCCATAAATCATGCCCTCACCACTGTGCCTACTGCCAAAGCAGACTTGTTTTTTGCCTCTTTTTCCCATAGTCTCCCTAGTGACAGCAAAATGCTTCCATGAGTGACCTTGATCATATCTGTACTTTCCTAAGGGTACTCTACCACCTGCCAATTCCTCCAAAGTAATCAGAACTTTTAACCGTGGGCCACTAACTACATTTCGCAGAAGGAATACAGTGGTGAACCTCTCTAAAAGATACACAAAGAAGTTCGTCACCTGCAGAGCTGTGCTGAGAAACTGTTGGAGGAACCAAGGAGTGTGTTCAATTCTCAGACCTCTTTTTCCACTCTACTGTAATTGCTTCTGTAATTGTTTCCCTTCTAGCCCGTGAGCCTCTTACAGGCAAGGGCACTGGCTTTTCCCTGTGGATCCCACAGCCTAGCACAGTGACTTTTACAGAGGAGGTGCTTCTCAAATGTTTCCTGTACAACTGACTAAAACTGATGGTCCAAAGTCATCAGCGGCAAAGCAATCCAGAACTACCTCTGGAAGATGTATCATGAGCCACTCGCTCATTAAACATTTGCTGAACGTCTTCTGGGGCCCCAAAGCTGGACAAAGCACCTTTATTATGGGAGATCCTATCCTATCGGCACCAGTAGAAGAGTATGGAAGAAAACCATCGTAAAATAGTTCAATCCAAAACTGCTAACCCCAGAGATAGAAATCAGGGGCTTAAGAACGAAGTGATGAGATGAAGGCATCTGATTCAGATCAACACGGGTTAGATGTGTTCTTACTCTTGTTTTCCATCATAAGATGTTAGCATTGAAAAGCTGTCGTTTCAGCTGACGCGCAGAGTCCTAGGAGGTCATAAGGGGTACAAAGGTATCTGTAGTCACATGATAGAATCAATACCTTAGACAAAATCAATGATGAAAATGACTAAATGAACTAAAGTATGTTAGGACTGTGAAATAATTATTTTAATCACTAGCATGTGGATGATGTCAATATCTTGTCAAGAACACATTAAAATGAAAATTCTAAATATCAGACATAAAAGGATATGGGCATACTAAATTAAGCCACGCAAAAATGAATGTACAGCGGGTGTGGTGGCGCACGCCTGTAATCACAGCTCTCAGGAGGCTGAGGCAGGAGGATTGCTACGAATTCAAGGACAGCCTGGGCTACATAGTTAGACCCTGTCTCCAAAAGAACAAAGAAAACAATGAATGTACATTGATGATGCACACAAAATTACAGAGTTAAGTTACTGGAATTTAACTATCATTAAGGGTTTTTTTCTGGTAGGTTTAAAATATTTTTGAGAAAACATGTTACAGTGTGTTCAACAGGAGCTTGAGAATAACGACAGACTACACACTATAGCAGTGCAGAATTAGTCAGCTTTCTCTTAATACAACAAATACTTGAGAAAATCAGCTTATAATGAGAAAAAGTATATCTAGGTTCACAAGGTTGGTGGTTTCAGGCCATGGTTGGGTGGTTTCAGACCATTGCTTTTATGCTTATGGGGACAAGGGTGGCTTGATCAGTAGTCACATCTAATGGTCACTGATATTCCCTGATTACCACTAAGAAGGTTAGCAAGGACATTAATTCCCTTCTTTCATGGCCTTGCTATTCTCAGTCTCTCTCTGTCACAACCTGTGTGTCACAAGGCTTATTTTAATTAAGAAGAGGTAACATAAGTAAAAGTAGTTTGTAATAAGCATGTTCAGTAAGGAATCCAATTGTATAGCTGGATCTTGTAATGGTGACAAAAACAGCTGCACTGAAGCATGTCATTTTTTTTTTTTTTGTCTCACAATTTAGGTAATTCTTGGGATAAGTTCCTAAATGCCTGCATTCTGTCCCAGGACTTCTAGGTAAGCCTTGTTCTCATGAGAAGAATGAGATTCGAGTGGGAGGTGTCTTCTGTGGACAAGTGACTGTCACCCTGGGGTCTTGGAGTGGGATCCTGCACACTGATCTGATTCCTATGGATTCAACAATAATTTACATTATGGGCAAGGAAAATGGTTCCTGTTTTTTCTTACCCCTTTCAGACTTTTCAAAAGCAAATTCAGATGTTAAAAATTTAATTGAAATTGGTTGGGTAGGAGATGAAGCATTCACACGTGGAGGGCAGAGGTGGGGCAGGGATGGTGGGATAATGACAGAGATGTTTCAATCGCCGATATTTACTAAACATTTATTTGTATGACGCCCAATGACAAAGACTTGACCTATGTTATTTCCTTGAATTCTCATAGTAACTGTGAGAAGTTGGTGTTACTACCTCATTTTACAAATAAGAAACTGAAGCTTAGAGAAGTTAAATGACTTCCCTGAGGTTATACAACTGTTAAGACTCAAACTTGGGATTCCAGCCCAGATCTGTTAGAAGCCAAAACCCACTGACATTATTCAGCAAGCATCTTATGTAACAAGTGTATATATGTGTGTGGGGGGGGGCTATTTCTAACTACAGTTTTTCCAAAATTAGATTTAAGCTACATTTTATCATCAATGCCTGCCTCAGAAAATCTATTATCTCTAGAATAAAAAATTAAGTTCCCCTTTTTAAAAGATGGAAAAGGACATGAACAGTTAAGTGAACATTTTAAAAAGCAAAGATTAAATTTCAGGCGTACACAACTAACGGGAAGCAGGGCATAGTGGTGCACACCTGTAATAGCAGCATTCTGGCAGGCTAAGGCAGGAGGACTGCAAGTTTCAGCCCATCCTGGCAGGGTAACCTAGCAATTTAGCAAGACTTCCATCTCAAAATTTAAAAAATAAAATAAAAGATGGCTGGGGACATAGCTAAGTGTGAAGGCCCTGGATTCAATCCCCAGAAACCACACACACAAACACACACACACACACACACACACACACACACATTCAACTCAACAGAGACTGATTGATATGATGTAAGGCACGGTGAGAATTCAGTGATGAAGGCAGCATCACTACTGTCCCCAGAAGCAAATAGTCTAACAGAAAGGACACAGGACAACATTTCAGATCTTACGGCAAATGTCATCTTTTCAGAGAGAGATTCTCTAATCACTGTATCTAAACTGGGACCTCACTCCCTGTTACTTCCTATAAAGGCCCCAGAGGTAAATAATTTAGACTTCACAGGCCATGCAGTCTACATCAAAACAACACTTCTTCTTGTGCAAGTGAGGAACCAGCTATGGGTCGTAAGGACACAAATGAGCGAGACTGTATTCCAAGAAAGCATTATTTAAAAAACAGGCAGTGACCCAGGCGCAGTTTGCAGGGTGTAGTGAGCCAGGTGCTACTCTAATACATAGCTCCAATTCATTTTGCTTTTTAGTGCTTAGAATCTGAAATTTTCTTGTTAATTTGTTAACTTCCTTCCATTAAATTAGCAGGTCCACACAGAAAGGTGCTTATTGCTTCTCACAGCTGGCTCTCCAGTGCCTAGGAAGGCTTTCCTGACTCAACGAGAGCTCACTCTGAATTTGAGCTGACAGAGTATATGAATGAACTTCATTTCATCACTGTTAACAAACATGAAATATACTCAGCCTTAATAATTAAAGTAAAACAGTGATAAGCTATGTTTCACTTGTCAGACTTACAACCATCTGGAGAAGGAGGAGGAGGAAGAAGAGGTGAAGGACGAGTGCACACAAATATGTGGCTAAACTAGTCCTCTTCTCTATTGCTGGGAGAGAAAATTGGTGCAATATTTCTGATGGGCCATTTGCAATCACATATCAAAGTCTACAGACCAAGTAAAAAATGGGCAAACAACAGAATCGTTATTTCCCTAAAGAACATAAGTGGCTGATAAAAGATGTTCAACATTACTAGTCATTAACACTAAATACATCAAAATCACAATGAGATACCACGTTATACCCATTTGGGTGGATATTATTAAACAAAACAAAGGAGAACAACAACAGCTGGTGTGAACGTGGAGAAACCCCGAGCATTGGTGGTAGGAGTATAATGTACAGCTGTGAGAAGAACAGCTTGGGGGAATCCTCAAAAAGTTAAACAGCGTTACCCTGTGATCCAGTAACCCCCCCTAAGTACAGTATATACCCTGAAGAATTAAAAACAGGGACTGAAATAGACACTCATACACTTTTATTGACGGCAGAATAATTTACAATAGGAAAAAGGTGAAAGCAACCCAAATGTCTATTAACAGACATACGCAAAAGCGAATGTGGTATTACAGATGCAATGGAATATTATTCAAATTTAAAGGAATAAAAACTGAGATTGCAACCAAGCCGATAAATGTGAAAACTTTGTTCAAATGAAACAAGCCAGACACATAAGGACAAAAGCTGTACGACACCATTTCTGTGAGAGGCCTAGGAAGGGCGGTCACACGGAGAGCAGAACAGAGGTTACCAGGAGCTGGGAAGGGGACTGGTGAGGAGTGGGGAGGTGATAATGTAGTTGGTACAAAGCCTTATTTGGGATGATGAAAAAGTTCTAGAGATGGAAGATGGTCACACAGCATTGTGAACGGACCTAATGCCGCTGGGCTGTCTCCTTTCAAATTGTTAAAATTATAAATTTCGTATTGTGTGTATTTGATTTTACCAAGTTTTTCATTTGTATTATAGTATATGCAGATTTTTAATTCAAAATCCAATTCCTAAGACTTAACTCAGGAGATAATGCCCAGGGTGAGATACATATGCACCAATCTGTCAACCTCAAGGTCCACCAGGAAATATCTATGTACACAGTGTCTGGCACGATAAATACACAAAAGAGACTATTTTGCAAGCATTAAATATGACAGGGTAGGGTGTTTCAGATAAAACAATCTCCATTGCGTTACTGTTCAATAAAAAAGCAAGTTACAGAATGCATGTAAAGTATGATCCTGCCAATGTAAAAATTCTAGATATTCTCCAAATGTCAACTGGGGTTATCCTCTCAGTGATGGATTTAAAAATGGTTTTCCAATTGCTCTCTTCATAATTTTCCAGACTAGTTGAATTTTTTATAAGGAATATTTTAAGCAAAGCAAAATACGCCATTGCAAACTCATAGTCATTGCTTTTCACGTTAATTAAGAAAGGTGAGGCCTTGATACTTGCAATTAGACATTTTCTGTGTTTCCTTTTCCATAGCAACGATACTTGTGAGTGAGTCAGAAATGTCTGAAAGGAGAGGAACCTACCTCGGTCAGTGGTGTTAGCTCTCTGTCATGCACAAGGAGAGCTCTTATTTCAGAGCAACATCCAATTATCATGTTCTAGAAATAAGAAGGAAATATAGTAAGGTTGATACTACTGTAGACACTGTATATTACATTGTAAACTTATTTTATTTGTCTTGTTTTTTAATACCCAACTCTAATTCTGAGGATAAAGCAGAAGGACTCAGAAATTACAATTCTTAAGTAATTAGGGTTATTTGAAAAAAATGATAGCCAAAAATATAAGATCTGCAATTAATCAAGAACAATACATTATTTTCGAATTCTGTGTCTATTCATTGCTGAAAGTCATGTGTTACCGGGGAATCACAAATACAGTAATTTGCACCAAAGCAAGACTTTCAGAAACTGCCTTTCTTCTGAGAAGAAAGCCTTGGAATAAAGAGATTCAGGCCTCAGAAAAGGGTTCACCAAAGAGGAATGACTGGAAGTTGGGCATGAATAAGGAGAGGGAATGGAAGGAAAGGCTCAGAGGCAAGAGCACGAATACACTGCCTACCAATGACACTGCCCACGGCCTTGACTCTTGGGACACAGCAAGGGATATGTGGGGGCAGCTGACCCAAGGCAGACGGACCCAGAGCCAGAGGTGAAACGCTTCCTTGTTACGTCATCGTGTACGGAAGGACGACAGAGGAAAACTACAGTCAGTGCGAGCTGTGCGAGCTGAGAGATCACAGGGAGGTGGGGAACGGAGCCACTGAGGCAGATGTGAGGGCTAAGAGGAAGCCTCTGAGACGAGGGAGAAGCTAGGCCCCTGCCCACTCGTGTGCCACCGTGGCTCCTGCATCTCTGGTTCCACTTTCTGTAAGGCCCACATCCTTGTAAGGAACCCATCCTTGGTGCTGCAAAAGCTAACTTCTTGCACTCTGCCACATTTGTGCTTCCTCCCTCCTAGCCTGTTTTACCTGAGCGAGTGTCATTTTCCTTACAACTAAAACAGTCATGACTATGAGACCACCAGAGATCAGCTACGCCCACCCCACAATGCTCCCAGCACGCAGCCCCAAAGGAAGCAGCCATTTGCTTTATGTAGTAGTACATACATGTACTAGCATTCAGAACATCAACATGATAAAATACATTAATTTTAAAATTATGACTGAGTGATGCTGGTTAAAACCTGAAAACAAAGTGGCAAACGACAGTAGACCTTACAGCCCCAAACCATGTTATATCTAAGTTTTAATAAGTGTGTAAACATGGAAACGATCCAATTCCAGAGTTACAAAACTACAGCTAATTCAATTCCTTTTAACAAATGTATGCAAGATATTATATTAAGTCCCATGCGACACAAAGATGAAGAAACATAAAATCCTCAAAATATCTGTAATTACTGAGAAAAAAGGATTAAAAACCCAACTAAATTAGGTACCAAGCAGAATATGCTCAGCTGACCTATTACAGGACCCTAGAGGAGGAAAGAGTATGATATCTCAGTATGATAAACAAGGAGGACTTCTTGGAAGAAGGTTCACGGAGCTGAGCCTTGAAAGAGTCAGGGGCTTTCAAGCAGAGTGGGGGGACAGAGGTACCAGGTGGCGAGAGCTATTTAGGTAACAAGCAGGGGACATTCGGGGAACACAGGAGATCTGACACCGCCTCTATCTGCAGGTGAGTCTTGGAAGCACAGCGGTGCAGGTGGTGACAAACAGGCCGACAAGCACATTTATAAGAAGAACTTATTCAAGAGTGAGGAGTTTAGCTTTTATTGCAGGGAACTGGACAGAGATTGCCTTTAAAATTTTTCTGACCGTGCCTTAAAGGCAAACTGGTCTGGAAAAAGACAAGTGAGAGACAGAGATCAGCTAGGAGGCCACTCAGACTGTCTGGACACAGTTGATTTTGGCTGGAAATGGCAGGGCCCCGTGGTACTAAAAATGGTGGAAGGCAGGCAAAAGGCCCACAGCACCGAACAGGATCACCCGATGGCAAACCTTCCAGGCTCCTGGCTCACTGGACCAGACAGAGAGGAGCACACACCTACTCCTGTAACTCTGCCTTCGCTATAAATCTATATTCCTCACTGAGTTCCCGGGCCTGGCTGAAGTATGTTTTCTTGCAGTAACAGCCATGATTGGTTACTGCCCTAATTCCATCACGAGCTATCAAGGAGAATGATACTGACCGTATCATTAATCACCTCACGTAACACATGAAGGGGCGACATTACCCTGATAGATGCCGTCGGACACCTGTCTCAACACTGGTCAAAAAGAAATCCCCTCTCATCCACAGTCGATTACTCTGGCATTATTTGAGGAAAACCACATACACACACTGTGAGACTGGCTCATCTGAGGCTGGGGCTGCGAACCCCTCCTGTGACCTTGCTACCACAGACGCAGAGACAGGCAGAAAGCAGAGCTCATCAGTCGAAGTCAGAAAGTGGCCGGAAGCATGCTGTCGCTGGTGAGGGGCAGGACTGTCTCTTGCTCAGTTTTTGCTAAGTCTCCCTTCAAAACAACATTTGTCGAATTTACGCAGATGGCCCCTGAGTGACTAAAGCTTAGAGGTGCAGAGGTTACAGTTCTCCTGCAGCCCCTGGATTGCTCTTGAGAAGGTTGCTATAAAAAGTGCGAGCCTATCCTGCTATGCCCTTCCTCTGATCCCAAGTCAAGGTGTGACCCCTCTTCAGTTGGCGCTGCACCACCTGCAGTCCACCACAGGCCCTTGCTAGAGCCATGCTGCTCCATGCTGTTCAAATCTCCAAAACACGAGCTAAATAAACCTCTTTTCTTTATAAGTAGTCTGCCTCAAATTTCAGTTACAAAAAAACAAAACAAAGCAAAACAAAAACTGGCTGTTATGGTTGGAGAAAAGATTTAGGAATTCTGCTGTGTGTGATTAAAGGAATCACCTACAGATCTTCCTAAAAAAGACTCCATATAAAGAATAAGAAAAGGGCTAAAGGTGTAGGGAGGGTGGGATGGGTAAGGGAAGGGTAATGAGGGAAAAGAAAACAATGTGAGAAAATGAAAAGATGGAAATAAAGTGTTTGTAAATGGGGAGAGGAGGAGAAGGTGAAGGGAGGGCAGGGACAAGGGGAAAAAATTAGATCAAGACCTGTCATGTAGAGGCACAAGATCCCAACAATGAATGTAACTGTACTGTATACCTAAAATGTACCAATAAACTCAATTTAGGAAAAAAAAAAAGAATAGCTTCAAAGGTCAAATTTTGTGAGTGCAACAATTCGCTAAGACAGGGCTACCAGTGGCTCAGATCACTGTGCATGACCTACACACACACACACACACACACACACACGCGCGTGCGCATCATTAAGCTCCCCCATGACAGACACCCAGTTGTACTGATTTCTATATGTCTTTACTTCCCCAAGCCTGGAAAACAAGTGGTTTGTCAGAAAGAATTTGATAATTTATGTTAAGTCAGATTGTATTTTGGTCTCTGCTATCACAGAATTTCAATATTTGTGCTCTATTAGTTATATACTAATTTTAATTGCCTTGTATCATCTAGGCATTACATAAATATTTGCTGAACTAACTTTATATAACTTGTAAAACATTTCTTAAGCTTCCTCTATCAGCATCTATCGTTCCACATGAAGTGTTTGCATCTTAAAATCAGGACAGTTTGCATCTTTCCAGGGCTTTAAAGCACCTGATATGCTCTGAACATACCTGTAAGCTGTGAATGACAGATTTCAACAACTCGGCTACAATACACTAGTGCAGGTCAGAAAGAAGCACAAACTTTTCAAGCCAGAACTGACTATAACACCTGTTCTGCAGCCCTCTTAATTCATCTTAAATTAATATCATGTTCTAAAGCTCTGGGCTTATTCTGGATCCTAGATATTTTGAAAAGAAAGAAAGAAAAAAGGAGGGGACTGAGAAAGAATAAAGGAAGGGATTCACTACTTCACATATCAGCCAAAGGCGCATTTCTGGCTTCTTACATCCAATAACCCACCAACAATATACACTGAGATAGAAAAAGATTATAGAAGCTATGAAATTACATCCAATTCAAGACCAGAATCGATCTCTTCAAGTGTCCTAGTTAACTTCTAATTAGCTCTAAGAGAAGGTTGGCATGACAACAAACTAGCAAATTTAGTCAATGAGGTTTATTTGATATAACGCAGACTCTAGTTTTTTTTTTTTTTTTTTTAAGTGCTGGTTGGTATGTTGGGAAAAAAGAAAAATCTATATATTACTTCCATTTCTCAACTTTTAAATGTTGTGAGTGCATTCGTTCGCCTATTCACCTAAACACATATTAGTATTTCTTCTATCTGGTGATGTTCTTTAATATACAAAACAAACAAGAGCTGGAATGGATCCAAAATGCTTTATTTTAAAGCCAAAGAAACATTTTCAATTCAAAAGCAAAGAGAATATCAAGATTTAAAACAGCTTGTTTGGCCAGGTGTGGTGGCATAGTAATCCGAGTCCTGGGGAGGCTGAGACAGGAGGATCACCGTGAGTTCGATGCAAGCCTGTGCTACATAGTGAGTTTGAGACCAGACTGAAGTACAGTAAGTTCCTGACTTATGAATGAGTTCCATTCTGGGATAATATCTGAAAGTCAGATTTACTCATAAGTCTGGCAAAGTGAGTCTTATACTGTATTTTCATTTTCGTTTCCACGGTTATTGCTTTGTCTTCCTAGCAGTCCCCTCCATGTCACCACTACTTTTCCTCCTCCTTCTGAACATCCTGGGCTCTGATTGAGCACTGTACTACTAGACACTACCACACCGTACAGGGAGCACACGGCAGCACAACTGTGACAACGTCCAGTAGACGCAGGAGCTACTCCCCTAGTCTGTTCACATCTACGAATGCTCGATGTGAGGTCCCTCATATCTGTGAAGGTTCGCAACTTGCATGTTCGTAAGTCAGACTTACTGCACATGGTGAGACCCTGGCTAAATCAAAACACAAAACCAGTTTGTTCTGCTCCACAGCTGACCTACTCACATATGCCCTTCAAGTCAGGACACAAAAGCAAGCCACCAACCTTTACTAAAGCAAGGCAGCCCCTGGCTTCCCTCTTCCACTCACCTTGAGTCTCTCAGAATTTTACCCTACAGCTGACTGCAGAGGATATTCTGGGATTCTACCCAAAAAGCCCTACTTTCACAGCAGTATTTGAGTGAAAAGATCATTTATTTTAGGCATGAGAGGAAAATTAATTCCCAGAAAGGGTAATTGACTAGCTCCCTAGAATCCTTAGTCTTACAGACTTTGTCCTGTCTCAGATAACCTAAATCGAAAAGACATAATCATTTCCCACATACAAACTAGGTACAAGTGGGTAGAGGGACAATTTTGTCAAAGAATATTCTGAGCTATGGCTGAAAGACTGCAATCTGATAAGTTTCTCTGCAACTGAAAAACTGTCATTGAAAGTACTCTACAAAAGCAGTGTGAAAATGAAAAGAGCTCTGAATTCTTGGAAACAGATATGAGAGGGTAACATACACTTTATAAAAGAAATATATATCTATGTATAAAATCTCCTGAGTTTGAGGCAGTTTGAGCTGTCAGACCTGTTCGAGGGTTTATTGTAAGTACTCAGTACTGTATATCAATAAGCACCCTAATATACGTGGTAGCATCTGAGGACACTAAAAAGGATGTAAAACCAAGATGCTAAGACATCTGTTCTATGATAAATCCAGAAATGGAGCACAGAAGATGTAAATGCTGGCAAGTGGCATTTTGCAAAGGCTAACTATACTTGCCTGATAGATTCTCTTACATCTGCACCAGTCCCTTGCATAATGAAAAATGCATTTGCTCACTCCACATCAAGACTGAAAATGCCAAAGCCTACTGCCCAGAAAAGTTGCCAACTTTTACATTTTCACATGAGTGCATGGATGAAGTAAACAAGAAAACAAAGAACCATATTGATAATGGTGCTTAACAATTAAAAGCATTCTGTTATTGGTAACCAATTAAATGTTGACCTAGCAGGAAATGGCCTAAGAAAAACAAATCTACCAAACTAAAAATAAAGAGAACAAAAGCAGGATAGGAACTCAACCAGGAAAGTAGCAAAGGGAGGCTCAGAATAGAGCCACACAGCACACACTGAGAGCAGCCAGGCTTGGACTGGAGTGGGAGAAGGCAGATCCCAGGAGGAAAACAGAATTGTGGCAGTACGTGGTGGGTATGAACTGTGGGTAAAGATCTACACTCAGACCCATAAAAGATCAGGGTAACGAACAGAAAAAGTTAAGGATAAATGCAAGTCAAGAAAATAAAACAGGGCTATAGCTCAGTAGTAGAGCACTTACCTACCATGCACAAGGCCCTAGGTTCAATCCCCAGCACTGCAAAGGAGAGGGAGAAGGAAAGAAGGGAGGGAGGGAAGTAGGCAACTAAGTAAGATATAAAATTAAGTAAGATAAAATAAGTAAGATAGAAATTAATATATAGTCAGAGAAGGACTGGCTCTCAAGGAAGTCATCTGAAAACTGAGACATCAGAATTGTGGCTGGAGGTGCATCTGAAGAAGACCAGGCCTCCAGATAAAGATACAGCAGCCAGACCTGCATGAGTCCCCAAAGGATAAGCAGTAATTTGGAATTATACCATAATTAGCACCACCTGATCTAGGAAGTCCAACTAGGCATCAGCCGCCTAGGTGGGTAACCAAAGCATCTGGTCGCATCCCTTCCCCGAGACGCCTTTGTCCTTTCTGTGTACCCTTGCTATGTGACCTGCTTCCTTCCCAAGGATCAATGTTTAAGCAGCTTCACTTGTAATCTTATTGGACGATTATATTTTGACCCACACTGTTGTACCCACCTTGTGATTTTGCTCTATAAAGCATGGTTACAGAAATGACCTCAATGACAGTCTACTTCCAGGAGCCCTCCTATCCCTCAGAAGCTATCTCTCAATAAACCTTCCCTACGCTTAACCTCTGTCCTTCGGAATTCATTCTTTGATTTCAGGGCACATTTACATCTTGCAGATTGGGAGTTATATTTCTCCTATATCAGAAGGAAAGAAGGAAGGGAGGGAGAGAGGCAAACCAAATGTCTAAGAAAGGAAAATAACCACAGTACACTACTTGACTCAGTTGTAAACATTATTTACATGGTCATAATAATGTAAACACTAAATATTGGTCTAATAAATTCTGTGATGTAACAATATTAAGAAAAAAGGGAAAAGGAGAAGTTGGAAATAATAATTTAATCCCTGTATACTGTAACATTAAATCAATGGATACCTCAAGAAAAAAACAAATATTGTCATTAGCAACATTCAAACATATTTCTGGCTTTCCTACTTCCAAGATGGTAGTAGCAAAACTGTTGATACGGAATGTAACTTTATTGGGCCAAAAATTTTGTTTGTTTGTTTGTTTTATTTTGTTGAGTCTTACTATGTAGTTGAGAGACTGACCTGGAACTCACTATGTAGCCCAGGCTGGTCTCGAACTTACAGCGATCCTCATGCCTCAGCCTCTGAGTGCTGGGATTAAAGGCGTGCACTACCACTTCCGGCTCCAACAAATGTTAATGGATGAGATAGGATGGAAATTTGAAAAGCCAGCATGTGATTTTCCTTTGAGATTCCATATAATGGCTGTGCCACCAGCCTTGGTGCTGGCATGAGGAGATGTAGAACAGGCCTCTACTGACCCATTAAGATTTCAAGGGAGTTTGTTACTTCACCTTTTGTGACCAGTACTGCACACTACTTATAGATGTTGAAGCCAATAACAAAAGAAACACGCACATAAGTTGAAAGTGGTTGCCTCTGCCAAACAGCACTGTAAAATGAAAAGAGCCTGAGCAGATGATTCCTTTTCATTTTAGGGCATTTAGAACTATTTGGTCCTTTCAAGAATGTCCACAGTAACTACAGACTATACATCAAGAAAGAGGATTACTATACAAAAGGAAATGCATATATCGAGTGATTAGGGAAGAACATGCATTTTCTACCCCTACCCCATAGAGGGTAAGGAATTTCCACACTTTTCCCAAAGAAAAGGAACAATTCAGCTGCTTTTGGACCCATTACCCCAGGAGAAAGGAACAACTTATCTGATGGGTAAGTTTGGGAGAAGCAAGGAGAAAGCAAAGCTCCATTCCCTCAGGGCAACCTTTGTTTACATGTTTTGGAGGCACCCTACCTGCAGGACTATTATTCTCTGCTTCCTCCATGCCTTAAGCTTGGCAGGGCGAAGAACAGGGACCAGGAAGCTCCGTGGTTGCACATCTACGCTAGACGACTACATGCCTACATGGGCAAGTCTGGCTAATTCCATGGTAAAATATGACTAAGCTCATTTGGCCTCAGACCCACACATATCAGCTTTCTGAGTAATGAAGTTGATATTTCAGTCTCTTTAGGTCTGTCTCTTGTGTCCAGTTTCTCAACAGGTTGGTTCAGTGCTCCAGACCAGTAGAAGGAAAATGATCCTCTTCTCTCCTCCAAAACACAAATTTCCCTTGGCACAAAACCCACTCTGTGTTCAGATTAATAGTTCAGTATAAGGCTAAGAACCTATCCCCGTGTGGGTGAAAAAAATGCATATGCATAAAATATCTGAAAGAACATATGCCTATTTATATTTTTTTAGTTTTTATTTATGTAATTATGTAATAGAAATGTTTAAATCATAAAGTTAAAATGTAAAAGTAACTTTTTTTTTTGGTACCAGAGATTGAACTTGGGTCCTTGCGCTTGCAAGGCAGGCAGCGGAACCCCTGAGCTAAAGCCCTAACCCTGTAAAAGTAATTCTATAGAGTTACACAACATCGTTTCTTGGGGTTCACAATTATACTGAACTGTTTCTCTAGATTTGCTTTTTATTTTTAACTCACTATGAGATTCTTGTCACGAGCATGCTCAGAAGAGCTTTGAAGGAAACAATTCAAGTGTCAAAAAGCTGGGCCGTATCTGGTATGATAAGTAAAGAAAACAGGAGAGAATCATGAAGTTCAAGTTTAGTTATATACTGCTACTTTTATGAAGTAAAAATAAATTCTTATGTGTAATGGTGCACACCGTGCAATAGCAATGTCATTTTCTATTATTTAATAACTTACTTCTATATCTGTATCAATCGGCTTTTCCTCCATTTCTTTTGTTTCATATACGTCTTCATCTGAAGTAATTTCAGGAATTGATGGCAATGATATTTCAGCTATTTGTGCAAGATTAGATAGCTTCTCGTGAATTGAAATAACTCTAAAAATAAAAATATATATGCATTTTATTTGAAAAGTCAGGAAAGGCACTGGCTTATTCTTAGGGCCAGTAAGATGTATGAATACAGCTTCATTTTCCAGATTTCTGGCATTCCCAGACATCATCCACTTGCTTATTCCTTCATTCAAGAAACATTTGCAAAGAAGTTAAGGGGCACAATCCTAACTCTCAGAACATTCCCGGTCCATGTATGCAATAAGGTTCACATATACTACAAACTTGGCAGGGCACAATGAAAAGAAAGGTACACCACAAATTACGGCTGAAGGTGAAAATAAAGAAAATAAGGCCAGGGCTGTAGCTCAGTGGCACCTCGCCTGCCTGGCAAGCCCAAGGTCCTGAATTCGATCCCCAGTATGGGGGGGGTAAATAAATATCACACAGGCTGGGAAACTGTAGGTGATTAATGCTATGTGAATCTTAACACCACCATGCTATGGTTGTCTGGCTGAAGGAAGGCAAGAGGTTTGACAAATTAGCAAGGATGGAAAAAGCCAATCAGTGAGCCTGCTGCATGTCATGTATGGGGCAGGGATAGGAGAAGAAGGGAGCTAGGGAGGAAAATCAAGAGAGAAGGAAAAGTAAGAGCCAAAGAAGAGGCAGCGGTCACAGTGGCAACAATACTGGAGATGCAGAATATCACAGGCCCCCACCAGTGAACAGCGGCCACTCCAAGGACAGAGGTGGACCAAGGGACTGAGACTAAAGGTAGACAGTTTGCAATGGAAGGGGGCAAAGACTCACCTGTGTGGTTCTTAGTGACACCACGCTATGGACACAGCACAGGTGTATGTGCCTTTCTCCATCCGAGGAGGAAGGGACTCATTCAGGAGAATAATAAAGGATCAAAAATCCCACTGGCATCAGCAGTACATACAAGTACGTTGATGATGGTTCTCAGCAATACAATGTTAAAAATCTTTAATTATACATGAAGACTTTAATTGATATAGTGTACTTTAGAAACTTTTCTATGACAGAGTCAACCGTCAACATATAAAGATTTGTTGCTAACAGCTTATATGGAAAATGTGTCCACTTATAAAATGGATCATCCCCAGTATCACTGGGAAAGCTGCCTGATGCACTGGAGAGAGGACAGAATCAACACTCGGGTCACATGTGGCTCCATCACTCACTAGTCACGCGACCTTAAGGGAGCCATTTAACCTCTCTGACCCCACCATTTCTTCTCCTGCAACTTGGAATGATAAAACCCACTTTATCTAATTCACCAGGCTTCTGAAAGGAGGAAATAATATAACTATATAAATTCTCAGCCATAAAAAAACACATAAAGAAAAGATGGGATTCTAAAACACCATTCACTCTTCATTCAAATACCTGGAGGAAAAAAAATTATTTCTCTTCCCAAATGGCACAGGGCTGAGTGGAACAGCACTTGTGCGGCATGCACAAGACCCTGGATTCAATCCCCACCTTCTCTGGCTGGGCCAGCTCCCCAGGGCCTTGCCTCTCTCAGGTTCCTGGGCCTCCTCTCACCCAGTGTGCGGTGGCCTGGAGGGTAGAGCCTGCTGGAAGTAGATACTTGAGTGACAGGAGGTTTAAAAACAGAGATAGAGGGCAGAGGACTCCATCTTGATCACAACCGTGTAACTACCGCTTAGAGCTACACAGGGACTCTCATGAGTTCACTAACAAACTTTATTTTTCGTCTGTTGTAAGAAAAAAAATACAAAATTTAAAAATATTTTTCTTTATGAGAATGTAAATGGGAGTTTAAAAAAAAGTTGACAACGAAAGGAGAATTTTCTCTGGCTTATTATTTATTTCAAACCCAATGCATCTCCATGTTACTTTCTAAAGGATGAGTGACTACCAACCATGACCTTCTCAGGAACACAGGAACGCCGCCCCAAGTGACAGAAGCAGTCTGTCAGTGCAATGACACCAAAGGACAGGTCTGCTGAAAAACTGCCAGGTGCTATTCTCCGGGACAGCCTCCAGGATAGAACTAGTTAATGTGCCAGTAACTTTGTTATTAACTATAAACACTAAAATCAAGAGCTTGTTGAAATGAAAATGAAGCATATCAGTTGTTATCTTTCTATTCTGTGGATACTATAATTATTTTCATCATGTGATTCTGAAAAAATAGTACTGCAATGTTTCTGAGATTATTAGGTAAGTAGAAATTGTCCTAATTTTGTTGCCTGGCTCTGCCGGCACATGCCTTGTATCTAGGGTTTTTTGGTTTCTTTTTCTTTTTTTTGCCATTTTTCTCAAAAAGAAAAAAGAAAGAAATCAAATAAATGGAAGTCTGCTGGCTTTTAAAATGTCCCTCGTTTAATTCTCTTTCATGGGGAGACCAAGAAATCCTTCAAAACGAGAATCCGGAGCATGGCCAGGACTCCGTGCGGGAGGAGCAGGAAGCAGCGGATCTCCGTTCACCGCTCCCCGCTAGGTGCCCGGCACAGGCAGACGCTGTGTGGGCTCTTGGCTCTCCAGAGCGGGTTCCCCTGTTGTCAGACCCGAGCCCACCGATCAGAGCCAGGCGGAGCAGGTAGCATCTTTCCCGTCCTACCACGAGGGGACTCCGGAAGCCACTGTGCCGGGGAAACGGACGGTGGAGTCGAAATTAAGTAATGAAAGAAGTTTTTAAATTAAAAAATAGGAAAAAATGGAATAGGGAAAGAGAGAAACCAACAGTGGGCAACCTCGGTGGAGAGGGCGGAGTACTCCTGGGTGGAGCAGGTTTGGGTGCAGAGGGAAGGATGAGACAAGGGAGCCGGCGGAGTCTGAGCTTCATTTTGCGACACGCGTGGGGCTATGTTGTTGAACACAACAAAATTACAGGCAAGATGTACCCCAAACAGCACCCTTGTACAACCTGCGATGTCTGTGCAGGGTCATGAACTCTCCCTCGAACCACGTTGTTAGCGCTATCTTTCCAACTGAAAAAACGAGGCACTGAGCAGCGGAAAATGAGCCACAGGAACCATTCAATGCTGTAACTTGGCAAAGTTGAGTCAAACACACTGAATCCAGAGTTCACGCTTTTGCATACTGCTTACAGTGCTCCTCTAAAGAAAACCAAGACTCTGCGCTCCTTTGCCCTTGAGTTAGTGAAGCAAACTGTCCTGACCAGAAATACCAGGAGGCTGAGCCTGCAGCTGATCGTCTTTACTTGCCTTTTCAGAGGAAGCCACAAAGAGCCAACACATATGTTGTTAGAAGTGGAATTTTTAATATCTATAATCGTCATGGGCTTTATATTATATGCATACAACAACAGAACCTGTAAGAAAAAGAAAAACATGAATATCAGAATTGCATACACCGCCTTAAAACATTCAGCATTAGTCCTCAAAAACAAAAACAAAAACACTACACTTTGCAAAGTTTTTTAAGAAAGAAAAAATAAAAACCTGAGGTTCTCTCCCACTACTTCACTTTAAAGAGAAATGATATGAACAAAAATTATGCAAAGGTAATAAGATAAAAATATAATACTGGTTGGGGATTTAGCTCAGTGGTACCACTGCCTGCCTCACAAGCGCAAGGGCTTGGGTTTGATCCCCGGTACCAAAAAAAAAGAAAAAACTATACATATACATACACATAAACATATATACACACACATATACATATATATACATATATATACACACATATATAATACTATTTGATATTATTTTACTTTTGAAGAGTGATATTCTGTACTGCAGGGAAGTTTAAATTTCAGCCTCTGAAGACCTTTTGTAGCAAGTTCTAAACACATACCTGGTGAATATACAACTTTGTTTCCTGTTCCTTTCCCTTCAGCAGTCCCACCCACGCCCTGGAGTTCCTTGATGTTGCCCCTTCCCCTCCTCTCTCCCTCCTGATGACTCAAGCTCTAGGAATCCCCCTGTTGTTCAGATGCTGACTTTCTTGGCGTCAGCCCCTACAGTGCAGCACTGACTTACAGTCACATACTCAGAGAATTTGAGATTCACAGAACCTTAGAGATGATCTTGTCGACTTCCCTCATCTTAGATCTAAGCAAACCGAGGCCCAGAGCTGGCCATCAAAACTGACTAAAGTAAGCACTTGCTTTAATCCCTGCTTCCTTGAAAATCAAACTAAAATAAAAGTCAAGATAAGCTCCCTCCCAGCCTTTCCCGGGGCCCCTGCCAGGAGACCCCCACTTTCTTTGCCATCTCTCTCTCTCGGAGGCCAAACTTCCTCCATGCTCTTGGCTGATTCTAAACCAGAGAGGATCTATACTCAGAGACATGAGGTACAGGGCTAGGCATTATAGTGAAGATATTAAAATTAATGTGTTCTGGATGACATGGATTCCTCTACCCCACCAACAGGCCCTCTTCAGAATGTACGTGCCCGGGCAGGAGTCTAAGAAAATCCTCTTTGGGGGAACTGACCAGTTAAAGAGACAGACCCACAGATGCTGACAATCCAGCATCCTCTTTAGAACTGCTGGATCCTTCTCAATTATCCTATAGGGAGAGCTCTGGATCAATAAACCGGACGCACTGTGATTTCCAGAGCCTCACTCCAAAAGTGAGTAGACAGCCAAGAGTCTCCTGGACAGAAAATGAAAGGCAGAAACCAAACAAACAAAAGAAAGGAAGTTGAGGAGTGAGACACAACACAGAGAGCAGAAGAAAACTTCAATGAAGCCACAATTAACACTCAGAGAGAAGGACATATATGAATAAAGCAGTGCAATTAAAACAGAACAATCAGGGAAGAAGAAGAAGCTCTTAAAAACACAATCACAGCAACTAAGCAACCAACAAAAGATTTGAAACATAAAGTTGAATTTATCTCCCCCAAAGTAAAACCTAAATTTAAAAGCATAAATAATAGAAAATTAAATAATCAAATATATGTTCAATATTCAAGAAGATACAAAGATAAACAGAGGGAGAGAACTGTGAAAGCAACTATCTCTGTGCCCTGAAGAGTATTACTTTCCAGATTGTGAAGGGCACCCTAAATGTCCAGCACCAGGGATGAGAGACAGACACGGAGGCACATCATAGAATTTCAGTACACGGGGCACAGAAGAAAACCCCACAGCTTCAAAGCCACAAAGACCTGAGATCCCGCCACTGGATCTATACACGAAGAAAATGAGTATGCCAAAGACGGAGCTGCCCTTTAGTGCATTTACAGCTCTATTAACAATGGCCATGGAGTCAACTTAGTTTCCATCAACTGATGGATGGGTAAAGGAAGTACATTCATAATGGGATATGTTTCAGCTATGTAATGGGATGAAATTCTGTCATTTGGGACAGCAGGAATGAACCTGAGGACATAATGTTACTTGAAATAAGCCAGACCCCAAAAAAACAACTCCCACAAAACGCCACTGCTATGAGGAATCGGTAAGTCAATTGCACAGAAGTTAAGAGTAGAATGGTGACTACCAGAAGCATGGGTGGATTGGAGGGAGGTGAGGAGTTGTTGGTCAAAGAATATATAATTATAGTTAGAGAGGAAGAATATACATTTTTTTTCCTTTGGTACAAGGATTGAACTCAGGACCCTGCACTTGTGAGGCAGGTGGTGGCACCACTGAGCTAAATCCCTGGTCCAGGAAGAACATTCTAAGTGTGTTCAGATTAGGAAAATATATAGAGACAGACAGTAGATAAGCAACCGCAAGGTGGGGGGAGGTGAGAAGGATAAAAACTGTTCAATTTTATGAATAGAAAACATAAGTGCTAAAATAAAAACTTCTTTTCAGGCATTTTAAATCATTTTACCGCCTGGATAATTTCTGTTCATCTATTGCAACCCTGTCGGCATCGCGGGAGAACATTATCACAGTGCTGGGTAGGGGAAGGGTAATAAGGGAAAAGAAAAAAATGTGAGAAAATGAAAAGATGGAAATAAAGTCTTTGTAAATGGGGAGGGGAGGAGGGGGTGAAGGGAGGGCAGGAACAAGGGGAAAAATGAGAATCACGACCTGTCATGTAAAGGTACAAGATCCCAATTATGAATGTAACTGTACTGCATACCTAAAATGTACCAATAAACTCAATGAGGGGAAAAAAAAGAATAAAAATAGGTAAATATGTGCAGAAAAATAAAAATAAAAATGCTCCTTAAGATCTAAGTCATTGATTCCCTGACATTAATATTCTTAGAACCACAATTTGAAAACTACTGAAGTAAATTCCCCTAAAAGAAATCATAGATTCACTGTTGTTTTTTGTTTTGCTTTGTTTGTACTAGGGATCACACACCGTGAGGCAGGTGGCAGAACCACTGGCAAGGATGTGACCTGAAAAGAATGGAAGGAAAGTACAGAGGGTTACCCATGGGTTCCGTGTTTCCAAATTCAACTAACAGACGGTTCAGAGTATTTGGGGAAAAAAATTTCTCTTTAGTTGTGTTTAATATGTACACAGTTTTTTTCTAAAAGCAATACAGCCTAACAACTCTTACATGCATAACATTCATATTGGATTGGGTATTCTAAGGAATCTAGGGGTGATTTGAAGTATATGAGAGGACATGTGTAGGTTATGTGCAATATGATGCCGTTTTATAAAAGAGACTTGAGCATGTGTGGACTTTAGTATACTGGAGCCTATCCCCAGCAGATACCAGGGGATGAATGTTTTTTTCAAACACAGAGGAAATAGCTTCAAGTTTATCTGGGAAGTGATATATGCTAAAGTTTTTCCTTTTATCTGAATAGAAACAGATATATAATTGGCCAACAGTTAGTAGCAGGTTTCCAGCCTAAGGAAACAGGATGAAGGGCCCAGTGTGGGAAGCGATGGCAGAGAACAAAGAGAAGTAGGCCCAGTAGGTTTCCTGATTTGACAGGGGTCACGTGAGTCAAGGAGCTGCAGAAGCTACCAGCAGCACAACTAGAGGGGACAACACTCAAGTGCTGGGAAAGGCCAGAGTAGGCCAACAGAGAAGACAGAAAGCAAATAAAAATGCTGAACAGGGAAGAACTATATGGCAAATATCTTATGGGAAAAAAAGCCTGAGGCTCTTCTTAGAGGAAGCAGCAATCAAAGGAATTCTATAGCAGAATGTTCCTCTGCAAAAAGCTATATTGACCAACTGTTCCATTTTTAAAAGCTTGACCCATTTTCAAGACTCTCCTGGAATCTGAATCACTGTTCAATCTCCAGTAGTTCAGAGATTGATGCCTGCTACTGTTCAAATTATTAAGGCCAAGTTAAACTTTATACCTTGGGAAAATTTAGCTCCATCATTATACTACATACCATGGGTTCTGTTTCTTCTGGAGGTCGATCCAGGGGAGGGATGTACCACTGAAAGCAAAGTTCTTTGCCTAAAGCTTGTGTTGCCATTTCTGCTGACATCTTGTCCACAAAATATTGGTTGGCAAAAGGCCTCAAAGATAAAACAGACTGTAGAGAATTGTCACGATATAGCTAAAGAATAACAGCAACAACAAAAATCTATGTCAGTTAAATTACTGATAATGAACTAATCAATATTTCAAGCAATTTAATTGGCTACACTGGAAAATTCTGGGAATTGTCTCAGCTTGTGTCATATGAAGGTAGATCTTAGAAATTTCCCTGGATTACCACAAAGTAGATTCTCCTAAATAAAAATATGCTTTCGAAGCTAATGAACTCAACAAATGTCTTCTACTTCGGTGAGCCTTCCAAAGTGAAGATCTACGGGGGAAAATGCCCATGCAATCATTTCAACCTAAGTCACCACAGTTTCCAAGAAATATCTTCTATTTTATTTCTTGTTTTACTCATTGGCAAATACAGTGAGGATGTATTGCTACCCTAATTTCCAATAGCACTGCCGTAAGCACAGTAAGACACAGTTTTTGCTCTGAAAGGTTAAAATCCCTTCCTCTCATTCCTTTTTGAAATGAATGTGGTGGACTGGTAAGTTTAAAACTTGGGCAAGTTTCTTTTGTGGAACTTGGTCATGTAATAAGGAAGGAGTCTTCCAGAAACATAAAGGCATGAGTGCAACTGCCCACTTTATAAATTCTTTTGTAAGGCAGCTAAGAAAGCAAAGCATGGTTGCTGCTTATCAACAAAATAATAGGCTAACCACAGAGATAATGATGGGGAAAACAATATCTCAGGTCTAAAAACAACAGAGTCCTAGCTATTTTAGAAGTCAGCTTCTCATTATTCTCAAGATCATAGCATAGTAGCTGGGAAGCAGTTTCTGTTCCCCTCTTTCTGACATTTGAGGCATCTCAAGGTTTGGGGATTAAGGGGAACCTGTCAGTGCCAGAAAGAAATGTTTTGTGTTTTATAAGCCCTTGTCCCTTCTATTATTTCTGAGTCTATTCAAGATATAATACGACTGTGAATACAAGTCTTCGAAATAAAATAAAAAGAGACACTGACCTTTCAAGTTGTCTACTGATAAAAGAAAAAAAAAGATGCTTTGACTGAAGGTAATATTAAATGTGAAAACTTTTAAAAACTGCCCAGACACATCATCATGAAAGCATATTATAAGCCAGAAGTCTCTCTCATAAGCAAAATTTTTATGGTTAAGTAGACATTAAAAGTGCTCAGTGAAGACTTACAATAAATGATTCAAAACATAATTTCTCATTTTTTCATATGCAAGTAACTTTCAGAGATTCTAAAAATTTTAGTCAAGAACTCATATTTATTGCTAGCTAAGCATAAAAAATGAAAGCAAATAGCTTTTATTTCAGTAAATGCAGCATCTGATAACATGATGGTCTAACAATGATTTATTGTAACAGAAGTCCATACGAAAATAATCATTTAATTTTCTATCATTTTAAAAATAGCATAATATCCAGTTGCTAAGGGATTGATTACTTATGATCTGTTTATGAGTATTTTTATATGCTGCCTTTCTACTTTGAAAAAAGTAAAAATAACAGACCTACTCCATGAACCTTAAGTTGTCACAGTTCTATAAACTACAAACTATTCTGTGCTATTCAAATATTTGATTTTGCACAGATGATCACGGGCAGGCACACAGTCTAGAAGCATTGTATACAATTTTAATCATCTTCCTTTTTTGGAATTTCTAATGTAATTTGTTTGGCACCTTTGTTTTTCCATCACAAAGCCCTAACACACTTGACAATACCCAGATTTATACAACTGATGAGCACAACATGGCAATGAACATTCTGGAAAAGCACCTACTTCTTTCTGGGGGGAAAAGCAGGTTGAAGTATCAAATTATGGAAAGAGTTTGATGGAAATAGCCTCCTGAGTGATTAAAGGCTCAAAAATGTTATTATAAAAATCAGCCAAGCTTGGCGTTTATATAAAAAATATCCAAAAGGCTTCATGCTCGTTAGCTGTCTACCCCAGCGAAACAAACACATGATTAGGTAGCTTGCACCTGCCAGGCAAGCGACAGTGATCTCCAGAGCTGATTATCTTGGGAAGGTGTTACACTAATTACATCAAAAAAGAGCAAACAGGGTGAGACAACTCTTTGATAACCCCGCTGCCATTAGAAATGCCGCATGTATTTGCAACATATTCAAACTTGTACCTCTGGATCATCGTCGTTCGGAACTGGGTCACGCATGGCAGGCTACCTACCCTTCATACAAAATATTCTAGCAGAGCTCCTTTCAAAAGTGTACTTAAGTAGTCACACATATTAGTTTCCAAAGTCTTCTCCAATGTGTGCAAGAATGCACCCAGCATTCTATTCTTCTCAGCCTTCCCATCCCCTGCCTACTCCTTCAAAACCACCCTGAGGTCCAGGACACATGATAGTAACCCTTAAAGGGAGTCTCCATTCTCAGGAGGGCTAATCAGAATCCGGTGTTAGATGGAAACAATCTCTCCCCACGGCTACTCTTTCTTCATACATTCCTGGACATCCCATGTCCTTACTCCTCTCCTTGCAGAGGAGTTACTTGATTGGTGACTTTGACAAAAATGAACTTTAGCGGAGTGAACATTCTCTGTTTCTTCATGCAACAGATTTTTAAGGGGCCTGTTCCCATATGAGGATGCCTAGAATGACCCAATGATACATCTGTCTACTTAGGTATTCATACAGTTGTGAATGTATACATAATAAATGATTTTTATTGAACGTTTATACCAAAGGTACAGAAATTGAGGAAGGTTTGGCTCTCAGAATAGTTTTACTGTTGGGTGGTGATACTGAAATTTGTGTAACTTCTTGGCAAAACAGCTGCCTGAAAGGTGTTGCTTTGTGCAGAAATCTAGAAAATCCTGAGAAAGTTTGAAGATTTTATTATAACAAGAAGACGGAACATTTAAAATGTGAACTGTCCTGAAAATCCTCCCTTTCTTGTCAGCATTTCTACATCATAAAACAGTAATGAGCTTTCTTAAGAACTCTGAAGAGCTAGAAACTTTTGGGCTAAGGTAGAGGTTAATAAGCTTCCTTTGGAAATACATGGATAATTCTAATAAATTTTAAATAGATATAAAATGTTTTAAAGCCTTACCTTGGCCGATGATTCATCTGAGGCTTTTTCTGAATCAGCCAGATTTTCCATTCCTTGAAGAAGTTCCTTTGGAAATTCATCGATACAAGAAGAAGAATACAGATGTAAGAATTTTTTAAGAAAAAAATGCATTTCTTTTTGGCGCAAAATCAGTTCATTGTTATGAAGGGATGTGAGAAGAGTATCATCCGGCAAAGAGATTCCAGATCCTGGTGTTGCAGAGGCTTAAGAAAAAAACAAACAAACAAACAAACGTTTATTTAGGCTCATGTTAGGAACATGAGGAATAAGCTCAATACCGTTGATATTTGCTCACCAACCTCCATGCTGTACACCCACAGGAGCTAAAGGCTGCCAATCACCTCTGTCTTTAGACCTCATACACTAATGGATCTACTTTTGCCTCAGAAAAGAAAGAAAATGTCAGAGCTGCCTATAGACACTGCTTCCAGTTTCAAGAATTAACAATGGAACTGTACATCGTGTCTTTCTATTTGGAAGGCCCCCCAAATGGACTCTTTTGGGTAGAGGTAATTTATCTGAAAGGTAATCTCGAGGATCACCAGTAAAGGGAGGGGTAAAGTAAAACACAGGAAACAAAGAAGAGTGAAGAAAGACAAGAAAAGAAATGGATGGGCTGCAGCCACAGACTACGAGGGCTCCATCCTGGTGGGACCTTCGCACAACCATGAAGAACAGTGCCCGCAGGAGACAGAGAAGACATTCAATGGAATGTTGCCCACTTCATTAGTTAAAGGTTCATCCTGGGTATGTGGAATCCCTGATACGTCCAGGGTTGGGGTGGCCTGGAGCTTCTGAGAAAGCCAGATCAGAAAAGCAGCCAGACTTGGATGCCTGCCTACTGTGAGAATTGCTGGCAGGTGAACGCAGAGGTGCATGGAGTTACTACAGGGCAGTGCATCTGGGGGTGGGCTACCTCGG
Source organism: Fukomys damarensis (assembly GCF_012274545.1). Classification (NCBI taxonomy): domain Eukaryota; kingdom Metazoa; phylum Chordata; class Mammalia; order Rodentia; family Bathyergidae; genus Fukomys; species Fukomys damarensis. Next base: position 57,507,522 of record NW_022900927.1, on the reverse strand, counting down.
TGGGCGTCCATGGCCTTCCCTGCTGAACTTCTCTTGCCCCCACCCCTTGACGAAACTTTAGCCCTGACACCTTTCTCGGTACCTGCCTGTACCACTGCTAAGTCCTGAGGACCACACGGCTGCTCTCTGACTCAACCTTCTCACGCCTGGGCTTCCCTGCCACTGGGCCCGGCATGGGTCAAACCGTCTTTTCTGATTGTTTGCTCTGGCCACGAACATCAGCGGTAGAGATGAAACACAATATATGTTATCAGAAAATGATGGGAAAGACAGGCGTGAAGCAGATTCCATCCCCTTTTCTAGATATTCTTTAGTGATTTAAAACATCAGCAACACCACCAAAAGTCCATAGAATTAAATGTCCATTTTAAGTCATACACTTCTTCTTTTTCTCATACTTGAATCTGGAAAACTCCCTAAAGCCTAAATTTTATCCTATTCACATTGTGATCAATGGTTCTTAATCATTTTGAGCCAAGGATCACATTGGTATCTCAAGAAGCCTGCGGATGCCTCCTATCATAAAATTTTCAATTTTATGAAATAAAATACGTAGACTTTCTAAGAAAACCAACTACAATGAAAGAGTATTCTATCCCAAGGTTTGTGTACCCCAAGTGAAGAAGCTTCCGAATTTTCATCTTCTGATGAGCGTTCACTCAGAACATTATGATTCTAAATAAGAAACATGCTCTAGACAAGAACTAGAAAGGAATACAATCTTTCTTGACACATCAAAGCATACCTAGCAGCTTGCTCATGTTATTAATTCTTTGCAGGTGTATATAGTATCGCAGCAGGAGGACCCACGTAATATCCACTTTGGTCTGAGTGTTTTCTGTAGCAACTGTGCCGTCACACAAATCATCATTTTGGTACAAAAATGCAGAGCAAGTCTGGAAGGTGACTTGGTAGTTGTCTGAAAGTTTAAAAAACACCATAACACAATGTTATGCTTTCCTTGAAAAACAATCACATACAGGAAAAGAGCATAACTCATAAAGTCTGACACAACCACACGTTCAATTAAATTTTTGTTGTTTCACAAAGATTCTAAACACAATTAAAAGATGAACAGTGGGCTGTGAAACAATATTTGAAACACACATGAATTATTTTTCTCTAATATATCCAAACAGTCTTGCACCAATCAATGAGAAAATTTCAAGTGCAATTCATAGCAAAGTGAACCCAAATGACAAAAAAGATTAGGCACACTAAAAATCAGGCAAATGCAAAGTAAGATGAAGTACCATTTCACATTCCTCAGGAATTGGCAGGCTAAAACCCCAAAAGAACACATATTACTAAGAATCTGAAGAAACTGAAATATTTATTATGCTACTTGTAAGAACAACTTCTTGGGAAAACAATTTGGTAGGATCTAATAAAGCAAAAAACTGCACATACTTGTAGGTGTACACAAAAGCTGGTCAAAGGTGTTCATGAGAGTTCTGTCACAGAGATTAAGGCTATTTTGAAAAATAAAACGAGGGACTGTTCATTTGATGTCATCTATAAGGAACGAATTCGAGCTAGAAGAAAATATAGTGTAGCTTCAGTGCCAAGCCCAGTAGAACTCTTCTCTAAAGTGGGTGAACTTGTATCTCCCTGTACCCAGGTAGGTCCTCTCTAAGCTTCTCATCTTTTGAGTCTTAATTTCCTCTTTTTTAAAATGGGCACGATGAGGGTGGGTTATAAAAAGACCTTGAGAACACACAATGAGTTAACAAGCAGGTTCCAGATGTTACCGAGGATGACGGTACTGACATAGCTCTGAAGGCGCGCTCGATACAGTTCTTTACATCCATCACGCACATGCCTACAAATACGTGTGTAACATGTGATTAGAGTAGTAATTATCTCTGGGGAGAGAAGAGATGGAGATGAAAGAAATCTATGAGTAAGGACCTGTGCATGTTTTCTTGAACAATAACATGAATTTCCATGTACGGAATAGTCCCAGGGCTTTCAACATTTATAAACTTCTCCCTAATTCCCCTTCCTTCCCTCTATCCAAACCCATATCCCAGAAACAATCACTGTTTACAGTTTTGTATTAATAACCTCATAGATGTTCTTCACCATTTAAATATGCATACTATATATAATAAAGAAGGTGTTAGTTTTATACTTTGAGAGCACTGCAAGAGAGAAACTTCATTATTTATCTTTTCCACTAAATGTTATATTTTAAAATGTTTCCAAGTAAAGGTAGATAGCTATAGTTCATTGATTTTGTTCACTGCTGTTTCTGCTGTTTGTACCCAATGAAAGCACACTATATATTCTATTGCTGAGGGCCATGTGAGCTCTAATTTTGGTTTTTTGTTTTTTTTTTGTCTTTGCTGTTTTGACAAAAGCCTTCTATGAAAAATGGAGCACACATTATTCGGCACATAAGTGCACAGATAAACTGGAAATGGGAATATTAGGTAGTTCTTCAGGGTTTTCTTTTTCTTCTATCTTGACTTTTTCTTTTCCATATCAATTTTAGCATTAGTTTTCCAAATTCTATAAAATAAAACCTTCTGAAATTGCTATCGGAACTTCATTACATTTACAGACCAATTTAGGAAGACTTCACATCTTACCAATATTGAGTGTTTTAACTATAAAATAGTATGTTTTCTTACCTTTTTTCCATAATATTTTAAAACCATTTCTTTATCATTTTTGTTAGAGTAATTAGAGGTTTTATGTTTTATAGCTATTATGGTCTTTTTAAAAATATGTTATCCATTTAAAATATATAGAAATAAAATCTCATATCCAGCAATCTTACAAAAATGTTCTTATTGCTACAGTTTTGGAGAATTATCTATATGAATAAGCCACAGCCAATGACAGTTTTTTTCTTCTTTCTCATTTATATACCCTTATTTCTTTTTTTCTCCCTTATTTTGCAAGGAAGAATTTCCAGAATAATTTTGGATCAAAGTGGTGAGTGACAGCATTTTTACTCCTCTTTTTAAAGAAGATCTTGCTGTATTTAAATACTAAATATAAGCCCAGTAAGTTTTTTTTTCCACTTGTAACTTTTTCAAGTTAAGGATATTTCCTTTAATTTTTAGTTTTAGATTCATCAAGGACTAAATTTTATGTAAGTTTTCTGCACTTCTTTGATATGATTATTTTTCTCTTTTAATCAGTTAATGTAATGGCTTAGTTCAACAGATTTTCTAATATTGAATTATATTTGCATTTCTGGAAATAATCCAATTTACCATGATGTATCTTTCAACGTGCTGCTTATCTTCATTAGTTATTTACATGATCAAAAATAAAATTTTCTCTCCCTTTGAAGCAAGTATTTTTAATCATTTCTACTTGTGTGCTTCTAAAGGTTAGTTACAGTTCTTAAAATAATTTCATTGCACCAATTTGTCGGTTTTATAAAAGTGTTTATTGACTTTCTTCTGTAACAGATGAGATACGAGCACGCACAAGCACTTCTCTGTACTTCCAAAATTTTACAGTTACATCACCACGTTTAGTTCCCCGATGTTCATTTATCAACCACGTTCTAAAAGCTTTCTCTGAAGTTCCGCTAAATACAGACACTATCTCTTGAGGTTTTACTGTGCGCCCCAATAGGACCTGCACCATTCGCTCCCTTCTTCTGCTAGGCTTTCTGTTTCGAGGTTTGTAACGTTTGCCTTCTGCTGTTCATAACAAACCCCAACTTGTCCTGTCTCTAAGTTGGAAAAATAACACCTCATTATGACGTCACGAGATCAGGGCACTTCCACGTGACCAACTTCTTCTGTGTCACAACCTTGTGACCACAAACTACCAGGTTCTCAGCGCGAAGATAAAGCGGACTGTTCTGTATCATGTCCTTTTCTAATTCGCTTTGTGTTTGGACTACGAATTCTTAGAGAATATTTCCCACTAGAACTTCTGTGCATCATGGGGTGGGGGTGCTGAGAAAAGTAATATTGCATTCTTCACCACATTCTTAATATTATCTGGCTTTTGGGTCATTTCATCTGCTAGAATCCATTTTTGCCTCCTGAAGACATTTTTGAGATTATTACGAACTTGCCATTCTGCTTTGTACTGATGAATTTCTAGCCTGCTGCAAAGTTGGCAATACTAAAGGCCCTACTCTTCCCTCTCTCCTATCCTCCTTATTTGCTCTTTCCCTTCCTTCCTTCATTCCTCCCTTCATCTTACATCCACTTCTTTCTTCATTTGCAACCTTGTATGCTAGGATATATCCTTAAATAGCATCCTAAAAAAAATAAAGAAAAAAATCAAAAATAAACCATTTTCACTGGGTATGGCAATGCATACTTGTAATCTCAGCACTCTGGGAGGCTGAGGCAGGAGGGTCACAAGTTCTAGTCTAACCTAGACAATTTAGTGAAACCCTGTCCCAAAGTAAAAATTAAAATGTAGAGGGATACATAACTCAGGGCAAAGACCCTTGGTTTAATCCCTACTACCTCAAAGAAAAAGTAAACCACTTACACACTCACAAGGCTTGTATACTTGTCACTTAGGTAAACACACAATTCTGGTACAGATTCATTTCTCTTAAAACCCCAAAGGCCTTGCTCACTGCTTTCTAGCCTCTGAGGGGCTAGATGGGGAGTCTGATACTAGCCAAGTTCTCTTCCTTTCCAGTTCACCGGCCCTTCCTCTCCAGTGAAATATTTTTAATCAACTAATTATCCTTCATGATTTAAAATTTCTTTTGCGGTCCAGATCTAGATGCTTTGTTTTGGGTTTTGTTGTTATTGATGTTTATTTTTTCATTAATGATGTTTGGAAAATGGTAGAACTTTTCAACTTGAAGACTCAACTCTCCCTTTAGCCCTGAAAAACTACTTTTATATTAATTTCTGTGATGATTGCTTTCTATTTATTTTCTCCCTTATCAGACACTAACTCTTGAGTGTCTATTAATTATTGGGAGAATTGTGAAACATTTCCTAACTCTCCTCTCTCTCTCTCTCTCTCTCTCTCTCTCTCTCTCTCTCTCCCTCTCCCTCTCTCTCTCTCTCTTTCTGTGACAGGTATACCCTGTAGTATTGTGAAGAAAGGTGGTCATTTCAATATATGATCCTAGGGTACTATATCTATGTGCAAAAATAAAATATTGACTTCAGGTTCATACTCAAGAATGAACTCCAGATGAACTGTAGTTCTAAATGGAAAAGGTAAAACAAAAATAGAACATTTTTGTGTAGAAAAAATTTATAAAACTGAAGACCTAAAGCACAATTCAAAAAAGATTTATAAATTAGAAAATATTAAAATTACAAACTTTGGTGACCTTACAATGCCATTAACACAATGAAAAGGCAAAAAAACAGTGGGAAAAATATTTGCAATCCATATAATATACAAAGCGATCATATTCCGAATATATAAAGAACTCTTCCGTATGTCTAAGACAAAGACAGAAAAATGTGCATTGTTCTTGAATAAGGGGTCCCCTCCAAAAAAAATCTAGCAATAGCCAACATACTTTATAAAACAATGTTCTATTTCTTTAGTCATCATGGCAAATTTTAAATTAAAACCACCTGGAGAACATCTGGCAGTGGCCACTAAAGCTGAAAACACATATGCCCTATGGGCTAGGAATTCCACTCTCTTGCACACACATCCAAATGTACACATCTGTGCACAAAATGTGATATGCAAGTACATTCACAGCAGCATTACTCACGACACCCCAAATGTTTAGCAAAGTTGAATGAATAATAAATTGTGCTACAGTATCACATCCACAAAAGGGATGAGTCTCACAAACAGAATGTTGAACAAAAGAAGTCAGACAAAAGGATTCAGACTGTGTTATTTCATTTACACAAAATGAAGAAGCTGGCCAAACTAATTTATCTGTTAGAAATCAGAAGGAAAGCGGTTAGTAGAGGCCAGAAAGGGACATGATACAGATGTCCACGTTGCTGGTTTTGTTCTATTTCTTGACCCAGTGATGATTACATGAGTGTTTCCTTTGTGATAACTAAACAAGCTGTACCCTTGTGATTTGTGTTCTTTTCTGCATCTGTGTGATAACACAATAAGGTATTTGTTTTTAAAAAAAACAATTTTGATTTTTAGTTTGAAAATGTTCATGTAATATCGGCACATCCTCTTTTCCACTTGGAAGTCATCCCAAAACAACAAAGAAAACAAGTGACAAAGATACAAATTCTATTTAGAAAAAAATCGGGGGAGAGCCAAAATCCAAAACTACAAAATATATGGAGCCATGCCCAACACAGTTCATCAAAGAGAGTACAAAGGAGGCAGATGCTGATACCGAGGTATAAATCTTAGAAAGAAACAGCAAAGTCTACTTCTTAATGACGGGCCACACATTTCTGAGTAGTATTACAGTGTCAGTTGGGATGATTCATAGCTTAAAGAAATAGGAGTTAGAATTTAAACATAACATGTGCTGGGTCAAAAGTTATTTGTTATAGCCTTTCAAACAAAAAACAAAAAAATCAAAAGAGCATCATATAAACTTACTATAATGCACTGGCTAGACAACTGCACACGAAATCCCAGATGCTCATAAGCTCTGTAGAGGTGTCACTCTGAGTGCATATCCTAAGGCCTAGGACCTGTGTTCTGTTTGCAGTAATCACCACTAGATAACAATCATAGCACTTGGTAAAATAACTTGGCAGACTAAAGCCATAGCTGCAAACATGAAGACTCCATTCGTAACTCATGGGCAGAATTATACTCTTGCATTACAGATGGCTCAGATTTACAGATGTGGCTGGCCTTGCAGTTTTGCTTACATTTATCAAATAGTATTATTAGTACTAATTATTCAGAGGGGATCTCTTTGCTTGTGAATGATTGGCAATAATGCAAGCAAAGTACTCAAAGTATTAAAGAACTGTTGGAATTTAATGGTCTATCTTGGAACATCTGTGCTGCTATTTGCGCTGTTGGTACAGAAGCCACGGTGAGTGGTGCCGGGTTCTTAGCAGGAACCTAGGAAGACAGGGCACCAAGTGTGGGGGGGTCCTTCTGCTCTTCATGTTAAATGACTACATTCATAAAAATGCCACATCCACTTCAGATTCTCCTGGATGGAGCAGGAAAAGTTACCAATGCCATGAACTCTCTACCCCTTTCATGTTCTGCAGTAAGACGGACAGCACATGCAGTGCTTCTGCTGGATCCTGGAGTCCAAGACTATGTGCTGAGTTGGAACCTGAATGCACTCTTCCACTCCCCTACCTCAGGGAACACCATTTTCACTCGAAGAAACAACTCATAAGACAGTGTTTTTGGTCTTATGTAGGTGGCAAATATTTTCTCAACAATGAATGAACATCAAGAAAAATAAGTGGCAATACTTGTGACCCATGGAAAAAATCCAAGTTTTCAACTCAAAATTCTGAATTTTGAAAATGTTGTGTTTACCACCATTATGGTTTAGAAGTAGAATATCCCTCAAAAGCCTCAAGGGTTCAGAGGTGGAGTCTTGGAAGGCGACTGGATCACAGGAGCGCGAGGCCCGTCAGCTAAGGTGCGTTAGCGGGTGGGGCCAGGTGGAAGAGGCGGGTCACGGGGCTGTGCCTTTGCAGCCTCTACCCTCCCCAGGCCTTTTCTGCTTCCCACCTGCCGTGAGGTGAACAGGCATCCTCTGTCTCGGCTGCCCACCATGACATTTCTGTCTTGGAGCCAGCCATAAACTAAGACTCCAAAACCGTCAACCAAAAAACTGAACTCTCCTCCTTAAAACTGTGGGTATTGGGTATTTTGTCCCAGCAATAAGAAACTGATTAGTACGACTGCTATGAACTTTCTAATGCTTAGTCTTCTCTAATAGAAACGGCAATGATATTTTAAATTTTTGATTTTTAAAATATTGTCTAAGGAAATGTACCAGTATTGCAGAAGTTCTGCATAGCTCAGGAACCAATGTTTTCTAAATGTCTAAATATACAATATTATATAATTAAGCAAGAGTAAAAGATCCACTCAGACTGCAAGACAAACGAATGGATTTTAATGTAACAAGAGTACAAATGCTTCATGATAAGGTTTCAGAGTTGACACTGGAATTAACATTTAAGAAACTACCACTTAGCCAGGTCTGATTTGCTATGATAGAATATCCATAATTATCTGAAGAAGCTCTTAAAATACTCCTCATTTTCTCACTACGTATTTATGTGAGGCTGGATTTTTACTTATTTAACGAAAACATTATATTGCAATAGACTGATTGCAAAAGTAGGCATGAGAGTTCAACTACTTTTATTTAGGCAAACATAGAAGAGATTTGGAATGTATTATTTATGTTAACTTGTAATTGATTTATTACTACTCTTAAATTAATAAACTTTAATTTTCACCTTCAATTTATAATAGAACTTTATTTTTCTATAGTAGTAGATTCATTTAAAGTCTTTTACCATTACTGAAACAAATTTAAGTAAATTATATTTCCAAGAAGATTATAAACTTTACAGAGCTTTTCAAATTTATTTGCTTGGCATTTAAAAAAGAAAATTTCTAATAGTTGAATTTCTCAATATCAGTGATTACTTTCCTCTTAACATTTGTCATTTGTGAGGGTTTTTGCTTTAATTAATCTTCTTTTTTTTAAATTAATCTACTTTAAAAAGTTAAATAATAGTTTAGTAGGTTCCCTCCCCCAGATAACAACTTTTCTTACAGTTTCTGATTTTTAATCTATTATATACATATTATAAAATGATACAAAGTAATATCAAACATACCTCTAATATTAATAAGTTTAAATAAATTAAAGCCCTGTTTTTAGAAAAATACTGTCAGGTTTTATAATAAAAATGCAACTCTATGTACTAGATGATAGGCATATTTAAAATAAAATTTCTTAGAAAGGCTTAAAATAAAAAGGATAGGCAAATATGCAGTAGGAAAATGTATTCAAAAGAAATTAATATTTATGAACTTAGTTATCAGACAAGGTAAAATTCCGGTCAAAAGGTGAAACAAAAGTAGGACTTTGGTAATGGTTAGGGTGTGATTCACAATAAAGACATAACAGTTAAGAATATTCATACCCCAAGTAACATAGTTTCAACAATAGGGAAACAAAAACTACATCTACAAAAGGATAAGCTGATACGTAGTAGGAAATTTATGCTAATACATATTAAATTATTATTATAAATCTATAATAATTGAAAGCATACAACAGATTAATAGGAATTAAAAGTGAAGTACAGCAATAAGGTAGCCATGTGGAAAACCTAAATTTATATCCATTTGATACACTGTATGTATTCCTCCTAATAGAATCCCATAAATTACTGAAATAATGTGATAGGAAGGACTTTTTAACTATGACAGAAATCCAGAAGCTGTCAAAGAAAATATTAATAATTCCTGCTACCTAGAAACAAAGTTTCTTCATGAGGCAAAAATACCATCAAAGAAGTTAAATCAAAACTGAAAAATTAGAAAAAAAAGTTTACAAATAACAAGTGTTGACTTCTGTAATAAAAGGCTTCTGTAAATACTTAAAGACAAAAATCTCAAGAAAAGATAGGCAAAGATTATGAGCATAGAATTCCTTAAAAAAAAAAAAAAAGATGTTAAAACCTCAATCTTAGTAAGAATTGCATGATTTAAAGCTGAACCTTCCAGGGCCAGGGATGCAGCTCAGCGACATAGTGCCTGCCTGGCAAGTTTGAGGTCCTGAGTGCACTAAACCTTTCCACTGCCATCATATCGAAAATTTAAACATGGGTATGGAGGAAGGGGCCTTTTATTAATTGCTGAAAGGAGTACAAACTAGAATGATGTTTTTGGAAGACTTTTAGTAAAATTTGTAAAATTTACCCTTTGTTGTACAAATTTGGCTTATGGGGATTAACCCAGTAGATGTATTAATTAGGTATAAAATAACAAATATGTATAATCGATATGCATATAATAGTGCAAAAGCTGAACCCATTTAAATTAAACACCATGGAGTATATTCTGCTACATTGAAAGATAAGCCTGCGTCATTTGTAGGAAAATGGATGCACCTTGAGACAGTATCGTTAAGTGAAATAAATCAGACACACACGCTTAAATATCACGATTTCTCTTTTATGAGAAAGCCAAAGTATAAATGAAGAGCAAAGTAAAAGATAAATAAGACCTAGGGAGAGAGATCTTTCTCAAAGGGGCAGGGGATCAGGAGGGGGAGAGGGAAGGTGGAAGGGAGGGACAGGGTTCAGAAAAGTAAATTAAAGTGTGTCATCTACTAGTACCAATTACACACAAGGCATGTACACATGTACTGCAGTATGCCCAAAAAAGAGAGAAAGAAGATCAAGAGACAGAGCAGGGCGGGAGGGAAGGAAGGGAGGAAAAAGGAATCAAGATGTATTATGTACACTTAGCAACTCCCAACAAAGAAGATAAACATTATGCACTATGCATGTATACTAATAAAAAGCAAAACTATACATATCTATCAAAAGGAGACCAATTAAGTAGTGTCTATCTAAGGGAATATTGTACAGCCATTAAAATCTCATTAAAAATCATTAAAAATCATTAAAATTTGAAAAAAAGTGTGAAGCTAAGGTGCATTAGGTTAAAGAAAAAAGAAGCATTATACTACAGTTATATTACTATTCATACTTTTTTAAGGAAAAAAGACATCTGTGTAGTGGTTCCAATGCCAGACTGACTCAACATCTAACTTTCAAATGTGTTTTCCTATGCTGACGAACATATACAAATAAAAATCACCTCCAGTGAATTTCATTACTCCAGTGAATTCACACCAGACTTGAGGTTGGAACTGGGCTAGGTGAGCTAGGCAGAGTTCAAGATACCACTGGGTGGTGTGGCTTCTAGCAAAGGTGATATGGTTCTCAAGTTCACAACTAGAGCAGGGGCTTCTTATTTTGGAGGGAACTTCCTGATTCTACTGCTTCCCTTATTAAAACACACACACACACACACACACACACATACACACACAACATACAAATAGTATGGTGTCTTAGTCATTTCTAGATACTTAGCCTAAATTTGTTTCTTTCGTCCTCTTGGTGATTTTGAAAGTCCATTTATTTGTTTGTTTGTTTATTTATTTATTTGAGAGTGAGTCTGGCTGTGTAGTTCAGCTGGCCTTGAATTCACTATGTAGCCCAAGTTGGCCTCAAACTTGCAGCAACCCTCCTGCCTCAGCCTCCTGAGTGTTGGGATAACAGATATGTACCACCACACCTGGCTTGAAAGTCCCTTTGTAAGTCTCTTTCCGTTTGAATAATCTGGAGTGGATTCTGGCCTCTACACTGAAATGCTGACAGTTTAGATAAATATGGAATATCACTAGTGGGGATACAAGACACTGATGGTGGAAGGTGGAAGATGGTCCCTTGAAGAGGTTCACATCCCCAGCCTCAGGACCTGTGACTGTGTTAGTTGAAGAACAAAAGAAAACAAGCAACGAAAAAAAACCAGATTAAAGTTGTCTATCAACTGTCCTTGACATGGAGAGACTATCCTGAGTTTTCCAGGTAGGCACAGTATCATGTCCTTATACACAGAAGCTGGAGGCAGAGGAGTGAGAATGTCAGAGAGCTGAAGATGCTACCCGGCTCTCTTCAAAGACAGAAGAAGGGTCCCAGAGCCAGGGCACTTGGGAGGCAGAGTCTGCGGAGGGCAGAGAGACCGAGGTCTGTTAGAGCTTCCAGGGGAAATCCGCCCTGCCAATGCTGGGGCTGGACAGCGAGACTCCTTCGGGATGCCTGACCTCCAAGACTACAGAAAAATAAATCTGTGTCATTTTAACCCAGTAAATTTGCAATAATTTGTTACAACAGGGAACAGGACACCCATACACTGGCAATATGGACTGCTTCTGGGCTGATTCACTGGCACAGAAGATGGAAGATGGAAATCTTCTATCTATACACTTGAGTTTCTTTAAGGTTTGCTTCTTCAGGATAAATTACCTATCCCCCAAAAATTGAACTCAAAGGAAAGAAAACAACTCTGAACATATCTGACCAATGGTCTTTAATGTCCGAGAGAAAAATTAAGACCAGTTCAACTTTGCTCCTTGTAGGAAATAGGCTTTTTTGGACTGAATGCTTATTTTCTTTCTCTTTAGAATCTAAAGGTGTTCCCAGAATCTGTCCAGATCAATCGGTGCTCGGATCATCTTCGATAGCTCCCGGAAGCGGGGAGGAAGAGAGTCTTGGACACCTGCCCTGAGATGCCTCCTACTGCCACAGTCTCCCATTGGCCCCAGCCAGGCTCTGTGGGTTTCACTGGTTGAGTTAGGACTTATGCTTATTTTTCTGCTTCCTTCACGGGTGTGAATTCCAACCTGACGACCTAGAGTGGGCTTCCCACTTCTCCCAAGGAGCATCTTTTCACTCCTAGCATAGGTGCTCGGCCTGCTTCCCTGCACCACTCAGGCAGGGTACATCTAGTCCCTGATTTGTGGACAAGCCCAGTGTAAATCCTAATTCTATACAACTGGCTGGGTCCTAACTTCCCCTCCCTGCAGGCCCCTCTTTCCAGGACCCCTCCATGAACAGGTGCTCAAATCCCAGCCACCTCTGTTAAAGCCTAATCCCACCACAGCAAAGGCCTCGGGTTTCAGCTCCTGTTTACAAATCCCCTATTTTACTGTTAACTCGAGATTTCTTTTTCTTGGTTTCAGGTTCAAGTACAAATTAACAATTTTTCCTTTGTCAACATCACTGTATGTTTGGATTGGGAAGGGAAACCAAACGTCTTTCAGCTCACTCCAACCCATCCAAACAGATTGAATGTAAGTATCAAGTTGTGCTTTTCGAGTTCTTTACAATGTTTTCTTATCACATCCAACATAATGATTAACAGCACAGCATTTAGAATTGCATAGAGATGAAGACTTGAAATAGCAACGGAACATTACTCGGGTTACAGAGCATCTCTGAGCACCTTGACTCATCTGTAAATGTGCATGATGACACTCTCAGGATTTCCCTACAGTATAAACGCAATCAAGTAAGACAGCAACAGCACAGAGCACTGGTGCCACTCATTCTATTATTTTCTGCTACTCTGTGCCTCCCAGCTCTCTGCTACTGTGTCAGTCTTCCACTCTGACTGCCGGGGCCTACTATGGTACCAAACAATTAGTTACATTCCCTTTGTTTCCCTGAAGGCCAAGTCTTCCTCTCTGTCTTCAGGATGGCCTCCCATTGCACTTGTTTGGGAAAGGTTTCCCACTGGAACCACTTGTTATTTTTTATTTTGCATCGCTGACTTTGTCCAGAATGAAGAGTGTCTCTCTTTTTTGTTTTGTTTTGTTGTTTTTTTGAAGAATCTTAACATGTTTATTGGTAAGGAAAACTAAATACAGAATACAACTGAGCTGCAATTAAGCTCTTCAAATTTAAAGCCTGACAGTGAATAAAATGCATATCCTGCTACTGTCCATGGTACTGTCTCCTCTTAAACTTTAGAAATCAGGGCAGAAATCGCCAAGTGGAATTTCAGGACTCCAGCGGGAGCTGAACCAGGACAGCTCTGCTTTGCAGAGGGTGGTTTTCAATATGCCTCGGAGGCCTCTGAGCACATATGGTACACGCGGACAGACACACGCCACCACTCCCATACCAGCGTCCATACGGATACAGGTGATTTCTCCCCGTGCCTACCTATCAGTGTGAGTGGGCCAATTATTTGGGATATGAGAATGCAGTAGTATTTCACTCTAGTTTCCCACTATCACGGGAAATTGTGCCATGGGGAAATAGAAGAATGGAAGACAATGCTATGGGAATAGCATTTACATTTTTAGTGGGTATCAAGCCCATGCCTTTGAACCAGGGACAAGGAAGTAAAGGAAAAATCATATTTTTTAAGGCTGGAAAATTTGCTCTTCTTGAAGAGGAATAACATAGTAATGGCCAATAGTTATTCTTACTTGTGCTACATATCTGTTTGTATTCTGACAATAGGTCCACCACCATTAGTTTCCAGCATAACATGCATTTATATTTTTTTATATATCATGTGTATTTAGTTCTGAAGGACTGCATCAGGGACCACGAATCCCAAGTGCTGCTTTTTATCCAAAGTGACTTGCAAAATTGAATAATGTGCATCTCAGCTGAATTTTTATTAAGTGTACAAGAAAATGAAGACCAAAAGATTGCATATACAGTATTTGAATGTGACTGCCAAGTACATATCCAATGAATGTTTTAAAACTGAATATAAACACAGTCCCACATTGCCAGCACCGTCATTTTAGGGTCTCAGATCCTACAAGGCCCTGTAGAAAATACCTGAATACATTGGCCCAGGTGCACCAATGGATTTTCTGATTGTTCGGCAAATGTCATATATGAGTTGTGACCAAAATGTACAGCAAATGTTTAAATTTTTAAAAATTCATGATGGTAAAAGATGCATTGCCGTTAACTGCCCTCACATTACTCCGCCTCACTTCGAATACACTCACCATTGTTCCGGCTGCTTCCCGAGTGGCTCTGGAAGCCCTCTTCTGTGGGTGTCTTTACAACATGTGATAAAAAGTATGATGAATGCTGCTGCTGAGTGCCACACAATGGAAAGACAGGCTCATAAAAACACCAGTGTGTCCCGTCCACTTTATTCACCCAGTCAGGAACCATGAGATGTCTGGCTCTTCTTCCCCAAGGTCAAAATGACCATGTAAGGCAAACATTTGGAATGGACTCAGGACATTAAGGCAGCCAAAACAGTACAAGTAAAGATACTCAGGAAAGAGGCAATGTGTCTTTTATGTTTAAACTTTTAAAATTTAAACATTCAGTATATTTTTTCTAGCATACCTCATACTTGCTATGCTTTCAGGTTCTGGCAAGATGAATTACAGTCCATCCTGTACACATAACTACTCCTCTCTGCCGCCAAGCTTCTGGTGAAGAATTACTCTGTTGAGAACATGTTTCTCCTGACCTCAGGTACCTATGTCTTTGAGTCAATCTACATCTGTTTCTCCCAGAAAAAAAATCTGCTCTTGATGAACTCCTGTGCTACCTGGCCTGTGTTCAGATCCCCTCAGAAGACCTATCATATGGGTCCTGCCTTATTAATGTGGTCCTTTCAAAAGACGAATTTCTATAATTTCAGTGTGTCTGCCTGTTCTGATTTGTTCACAACCGGAAGCTCATGAAAGACAAGACCTTCTTCCTTGATGTATTTCGGATACGTTCCCTCAGGACACAAGCATCTGGTACACAGCTGTGTGTGTGTGGCTTAGGTATAGAAGGCATGCTTAGTATGCACAGGGCCCTGGGTTCAGTTCCCATACCCAAAACACACACACACACACACACACACACACACACACGCACAATGGAAGGAAGGAAGAAAGATCTAGTACAATGCTCTGCACACAGTACCACTTCATGTACAGATCAATGCTAATACTGTTTAAACCTAAGATTAGTGAGGAGGTTTTCTTCTGTATGGTAATTTATGGTAATACAAGGAAAATCAAACAAGTTTTATTTGTTGTTGTTAAGGGATGTTTCCCTTTAGCAATTCATTATAATATGAACTTCTCTGCCATCTGTGTATTTGTGGCATTCAAGTGGGAATTCTACACCTTCCAACCCAAATACAGAAGCCAAGGAAATCATCAACATGCATTAATTACCAGCCTGCCAGGAAAAGACTGGAGGGCAAAAGAATACTTTAGGCAAGGCAAAATGCAAAACAGACTGAACTTTAAAATTTAGTAATTTCATAGTTAAATTAGTAAAGAAGTGCTAATGGATGGTACGAAATGGAAACGGAAAGACTGAAATATGCTAGGAACACCAATGAAATGGAACGAGACCATGTAAGTTCCTCTGTGAGAGGAAGGCTACTCACCTGGATTAGCTAATCTCACTTTATTTAGCTGATGCCACTCTCCATCGTTTGCCCATAGACCACAGCAGTATTTTTTCCTATTTTTCCATACAGAGGTTCAACATTCTTCTCAGGTCACTACTATGGATTAAACTCATCCTGTGGGATAGTCTGGATTTTCACTGAACAAACATTTTTCCCTCCTTGTGCAAGCAAAGTGTAATTCCCTGCTTTCTCAGATTGGACTTGGGTCATATGACTTATAACCAGCGGGATGGGCTGGACTAGAGGCTGTAAATGTGCCTTGTGACCTAGCTTGTTGCTCTCGGCCCTGGCATCTGCCATGAGAAGAACATGCCCCACATAGCCACTGCCTCTTTAGCTTAGGCCCCACGACGTATGCACACAGAGGACCCGAGCCCAGCCTGCAGCCCGAAGCGGAGGACCACAGGTGTGAGCAGAAAAGGGAACTCTTACTGTTGTAAGCCACTGTTCAGCTTCAGGATCCAGAGTGAAATTTGTTAGCCCTGTCCTAAATACTGGTAGAGGCCAAGCACGGTGGTGCATGCCAGTACTTTCTTGGGACACTGAGGCAGGAAGATCTAAAGATCAAGACATCCTGGGCAATTTAACAAGGCCCTTTCTCAAAACAAATTTTTCAGAAGGGCTGAGGACATAGGTCAGTGCTCTCTGGGTTCCATTTCTACTACAGATATTCCTCGTTTAATGACCGACCTGTGTAATGACTGTTCAGACTCACAACCCATCGATCAAATTTACAATCCATCTCTTTTTTTTGTACATCTTATTTATAGAGCCTCAATGTCTTTTTTGTACAGTACGCCTTGTTTGTACACTACTGTGATTTTTTCTGATTGTACTGTACAGTACAGTACTGGAGTTTTATGTTCTGTTATATATCCTTATATTATGTAAGCTTCCCAAATAAAAACAAAGTCGTCAAGCTGGAGTTTCCTTTGGCCATTTCTCTGTTCTGAATATTGTAATGTACATACTATATACAATTCCTCTTTTAGTGACCAATTCATTTAGTGCAGGACTGGAACTTGGTTGTCTGTACTACTGCAATACATAAAGAAATAGCCAAGCAAATCAAAAAAACTGGTAGAGTACAAAGCAATGATCAAGATAAAGCAGACACATGTTCACAAATTAATAAGGAGCCACTATGAAGAAGAAATAACCATGCTGGAAGTTTGAGTCACGCTCTTTAAATGTTTAGATTGTGACTGACTCAGTTAACGGATGAGGAAAATGAAGCTGAAAGACCCTAAATGATGTGCCGCTAGGAGGACTCCAGCTGAGGTCTCTTGATAATTAGCTGTGCTCCTTTCATAACAAAACAATCATGTGGACTTCAAGGGCCGCACTGTGTGGCCAAGCAGTGTGCAGCAAAGGAAGGGGTGACCCGTTCCTCCCGGCTGCCGCACTGCCGTGCAGGGCCCTGGCTCTGTCCCCAGCCATGGCATCTATGGAGACGCCGAGGAAGTGTGAGCTTCCCGTTGGAGATGCCCGGCATGGCCCAGAAACCTGAAGAAGCAAAACAATCAGAAGCGAAAGAAATAAAAATAAGGAAACAAAACGTCCACAGAAAAAGTCTCGGTAGTGGCTGTCTCCGCCTGGACCCTATGCTTCCCTGCGGGTGCCACGTACTGTCGCACCCTCGATGCCAAAAGCCAGCAAATCACAGCAGCTAAAGTTTGAAAACGTGATTACAAGCAAAGTTTTCATAAAATACGTAACATTCAAACATACCAAGCAAATAATCTGGGTATGAGGTGAGAAGGTCCACAGTGGCAAATTCCGGAATGCTCGGCAAGACCATCGGAGCCACTGTGTCGGCCCTGGAACTCTTCTTTCCGATGAGGAGGTTAACTGCCAGTGCAGCTTCACTGACCTACAATTAATCCACATGTCAGGAGTCAGAAATCTTTATTCCGGTGTCACTCGCTACATAAACGCTGCGGTTTTAACGTAGCCTCTAAAGTTTGAACGACTTCGCAAACTGATTCCCAAGGCGGCAGCGTTAGGACCTCAGACATGTGAGAGGAGACGGGGTCAGAGGAGTTTGTCCTCTAGGTGAGACTGGCGTGGTAGTCATGGGACTGGGCTCTCCTCACGGGACAAGTCAGCCTCCCCTTTCCAAACGTAGCCTCTAAATTGAACGACTTCGCAAACTGATTCCCAAGGCGGCAGCGTTAGGACCTCAGACATGTGAGAGGAGACGGGGTCAGAGGAGTTTGTCCTCTAGGTGAGACTGGCGTGGTAGTCATGGGACTGGGCTCTCCTCTCGGGACAAGTCAGCCTCCCCTTTCCCTCTCTGCATCCTTTCACCCGCGGTCCCCGAATGATGCAGTAAGCAGGTCCTTTCTAGCTCAGTCCCTTAACCCTGGCTTTCCTGGCCTCCAGAACTAAGTCAGTAAATTTCCGCTAATTATAAATTACCTGGTGTGTGCAGGTCTATTATAGCAGCATGAAGCAGGCTAATATAATAACTAATGTGGGGAAGTGAATTCATAAAGTAATATTTAATCTATAAGAAAAAATGACAACCTGAAAAAATAATATATGATCCCTGACATGTACAATATATATTTCAGTTAAACGAGTAATTTACTTTTGACAATTTAATTAATGGATAAATCACTTTAAATAGGCCAGCTCACACAGCGATGGCAGATACTTGCCAAAATGTCAGATGTGTACACATACGAATCCATTAGTGGTTTCATTAAAGAAAATTGAAACAAACAGAGCCAGGTCTGGCCAGTAGAGATTAAAACCACTACGTGAAATACAGAGTATTTCCAATCTTTCCAAACAAACATAATGCAAATGGGAAAGAATGGGAAGTTTTCCTGTCTTGGGTAGATGGAGCGCACTGCCTGAACCGGGGACTGACAGGAGCAGTACCAACCTGGGTAGCGGCTCTCACTGCAATCCAGGCCAATAAACTGCAGAGTTCAAATCGACTTAGGACTGGTTCTTTACTAGAACTAGTCCTTCTGACAGGAGGCTAAGAATAAAAAAAAAACAGTTTCACAATGAACACATAACATATAAAATGTCCTGATAAACTGCCGCATCTTCTGAAGATTTTGTCGGAATCTTATTCTCATCTTCTGACACTTCTGTGGAATACTATTTAGCCATTAACAATAATAATGTATTTACTGAAAGGAAAAGATGTTCAAAATATAAGAAGGAAAGAAAAGTATAGGTTAAAAAACACTATACAAAGCATGATCCTGTTTTTTAAAATGCAAACATATATATTGCCTATGCATACAAGCACAAAAAGGGTTAACAACAACGGTTATCCTAATTTTTAAAGATGACTAAATTATTTTAAAATATTTTTTCCAATTTTCTATAATGATATAACGCAATTTGTGTTCCAATAAAATGTCATTTTAGTAAAGTCAAAGGTCATTTTAATACCACCACTCCTCTTCAATATAGTTCTGGAAACATTAGCCACAGCAATTAGACAAGAGAAAGAAATTAAAGCAATAAAGATAGGAAAGGAAGAAGTTAAACTATCACTAGTTGCTGACAATATCATACTCTACATAGAAGACCCAAAAAATTCCACCAAAAGACTTCTAGACTTAATTGACACTCAACACTCAGAAATCAAAAGCCTTCTTGTACACAAATAACAGTTTCACCGAGAGAGAAATTAGGGAAACAATTCCTTTCACAAGAGCATCCCCAAAAAATGAAGTATCTAGGAATCAATCTAGCGAAAGAAGCAAAAGACCTCTACAATGAAAACTACAGCACTCTGAAAAAAGAGATCAAAGAGGATATAAGAAAATGGAAAGATATCCCCTGCTCCTGGGTAGGAAGAATCAACATAGTGAAAATGGCCATACTACCAAAACTGCTATACAGATTCAATGCAATGCCAATTGAAATTCCAACCCTATATTTCACAGAACTAGAAAAAAGAATCCAAAAATTCATTTGGAACCAGAAGAGACCTAGAATAGCAAAACCCATTCTAGGCAACAGAGACATGACAGGGGGTATCACAATCCCCAACTTGAAACTATACTACAAAGCCACTGTGATAAAAAAAGGATCCAGAGTGAAATTTGTTAGCCCTGTCCTAAATACTGGTAGAGGCCAAGCACGGTGGTGCATGCCAGTACTTTCTTGGGACACTGAGGCAGGAAGATCTAAAGATCAAGACATCCTGGGCAATTTAACAAGGCCCTTTCTCAAAACAAATTTTTCAGAAGGGCTGAGGACATAGGTCAGTGCTCTCTGGGTTCCATTTCTACTACAGATATTCCTCGTTTAATGACCGACCTGTGTAATGACTGTTCAGACTCACAACCCATCGATCAAATTTACAATCCATCTCTTTTTTTTGTACATCTTATTTATAGAGCCTCAATGTCTTTTTTGTACAGTACGCCTTGTTTGTACACTACTGTGATTTTTTCTGATTGTACTGTACAGTACAGTACTGGAGTTTTATGTTCTGTTATATATCCTTATATTATGTAAGCTTCCCAAATAAAAACAAAGTCGTCAAGCTGGAGTTTCCTTTGGCCATTTCTCTGTTCTGAATATTGTAATGTACATACTATATACAATTCCTCTTTTAGTGACCAATTCATTTAGTGCAGGACTGGAACTTGGTTGTCTGTACTACTGCAATACATAAAGAAATAGCCAAGCAAATCAAAAAAACTGGTAGAGTACAAAGCAATGATCAAGATAAAGCAGACACATGTTCACAAATTAATAAGGAGCCACTATGAAGAAGAAATAACCATGCTGGAAGTTTGAGTCACGCTCTTTAAATGTTTAGATTGTGACTGACTCAGTTAACGGATGAGGAAAATGAAGCTGAAAGACCCTAAATGATGTGCCGCTAGGAGGACTCCAGCTGAGGTCTCTTGATAATTAGCTGTGCTCCTTTCATAACAAAACAATCATGTGGACTTCAAGGGCCGCACTGTGTGGCCAAGCAGTGTGCAGCAAAGGAAGGGGTGACCCGTTCCTCCCGGCTGCCGCACTGCCGTGCAGGGCCCTGGCTCTGTCCCCAGCCATGGCATCTATGGAGACGCCGAGGAAGTGTGAGCTTCCCGTTGGAGATGCCCGGCATGGCCCAGAAACCTGAAGAAGCAAAACAATCAGAAGCGAAAGAAATAAAAATAAGGAAACAAAACGTCCACAGAAAAAGTCTCGGTAGTGGCTGTCTCCGCCTGGACCCTATGCTTCCCTGCGGGTGCCACGTACTGTCGCACCCTCGATGCCAAAAGCCAGCAAATCACAGCAGCTAAAGTTTGAAAACGTGATTACAAGCAAAGTTTTCATAAAATACGTAACATTCAAACATACCAAGCAAATAATCTGGGTATGAGGTGAGAAGGTCCACAGTGGCAAATTCCGGAATGCTCGGCAAGACCATCGGAGCCACTGTGTCGGCCCTGGAACTCTTCTTTCCGATGAGGAGGTTAACTGCCAGTGCAGCTTCACTGACCTACAATTAATCCACATGTCAGGAGTCAGAAATCTTTATTCCGGTGTCACTCGCTACATAAACGCTGCGGTTTTAACGTAGCCTCTAAAGTTTGAACGACTTCGCAAACTGATTCCCAAGGCGGCAGCGTTAGGACCTCAGACATGTGAGAGGAGACGGGGTCAGAGGAGTTTGTCCTCTAGGTGAGACTGGCGTGGTAGTCATGGGACTGGGCTCTCCTCACGGGACAAGTCAGCCTCCCCTTTCCCTCTCTGCATCCTTTCACCCGCGGTCCCCGAATGATGCAGTAAGCAGGTCCTTTCTAGCTCAGTCCCTTAACCCTGGCTTTCCTGGCCTCCAGAACTAAGTCAGTAAATTTCCGCTAATTATAAATTACCTGGTGTGTGCAGGTCTATTATAGCAGCATGAAGCAGGCTAATATAATAACTAATGTGGGGAAGTGAATTCATAAAGTAATATTTAATCTATAAGAAAAAATGACAACCTGAAAAAATAATATATGATCCCTGACATGTACAATATATATTTCAGTTAAACGAGTAATTTACTTTTGACAATTTAATTAATGGATAAATCACTTTAAATAGGCCAGCTCACACAGCGATGGCAGATACTTGCCAAAATGTCAGATGTGTACACATACGAATCCATTAGTGGTTTCATTAAAGAAAATTGAAACAAACAGAGCCAGGTCTGGCCAGTAGAGATTAAAACCACTACGTGAAATACAGAGTATTTCCAATCTTTCCAAACAAACATAATGCAAATGGGAAAGAATGGGAAGTTTTCCTGTCTTGGGTAGATGGAGCGCACTGCCTGAACCGGGGACTGACAGGAGCAGTACCAACCTGGGTAGCGGCTCTCACTGCAATCCAGGCCAATAAACTGCAGAGTTCAAATCGACTTAGGACTGGTTCTTTACTAGAACTAGTCCTTCTGACAGGAGGCTAAGAATAAAAAAAAAACAGTTTCACAATGAACACATAACATATAAAATGTCCTGATAAACTGCCGCATCTTCTGAAGATTTTGTCGGAATCTTATTCTCATCTTCTGACACTTCTGTGGAATACTATTTAGCCATTAACAATAATAATGTATTTACTGAAAGGAAAAGATGTTCAAAATATAAGAAGGAAAGAAAAGTATAGGTTAAAAAACACTATACAAAGCATGATCCTGTTTTTTAAAATGCAAACATATATATTGCCTATGCATACAAGCACAAAAAGGGTTAACAACAACGGTTATCCTAATTTTTAAAGATGACTAAATTATTTTAAAATATTTTTTCCAATTTTCTATAATGATATAACGCAATTTGTGTTCCAATAAAATGTCATTTTAGTAAAGTCAAAGGTCATTTTAATACCACCACTCCTCTTCAATATAGTTCTGGAAACATTAGCCACAGCAATTAGACAAGAGAAAGAAATTAAAGCAATAAAGATAGGAAAGGAAGAAGTTAAACTATCACTAGTTGCTGACAATATCATACTCTACATAGAAGACCCAAAAAATTCCACCAAAAGACTTCTAGACTTAATTGACACTCAACACTCAGAAATCAAAAGCCTTCTTGTACACAAATAACAGTTTCACCGAGAGAGAAATTAGGGAAACAATTCCTTTCACAAGAGCATCCCCAAAAAATGAAGTATCTAGGAATCAATCTAGCGAAAGAAGCAAAAGACCTCTACAATGAAAACTACAGCACTCTGAAAAAAGAAATCGAAGAGGATATAAAAAATTGGAAAGATATCCCCTGTTCCTGGGTAGGAAGAATCAACATAGTGTAAACAGCTGTACTACCAAAATTGCTATACAGATTCAATGCAATGCCAATTGAAATTCCAACCCTATATTTCACAGAACTAGAAAAAAGAATCCAAAAATTCATTTGGAACCAGAAGAGACCTAGAATAGCAAAACCCATTCTAGGCAACAGAGACATGACAGGGGGTATCACAATCCCCAACTTGAAACTATACTACAAAGCCACTGTGATAAAAAAAAAAAAAATGGTACTGGCAAAGAAACAGACCTGAGGATCAGTAGAATAGATTGGAAGATACAGAAACAACTCCAGATGTATTCAGCTACCTAATCTTTGACAAGAGTCAACCATCCTTGGTGGAGCAAAGATAGCCTCTTTAATAAATGTTATTGGAAAAACTGGATTTCAACCTGCCAAAGATTAAAACTAGACCCCTATCTTTCACCATACACTAAACTAAAATCCAAGTGGATTAAAGACCAAAATATTAAAAAAGAGACACTAAATTTGCTGGAAGATAAGTTAGGCAGAACTCTTGAAGACACTGGCATAGGAAAAGAGTTTATAAACAAATCCTCAGTAGCACAGGAATTAGCACAAAGAATCAACAACTGGAATCTCATCTTCTTAAAAAGCTTCTGCACTGCAAAAGAAACCATCAACAGAACTAAGAGATGACCTACAATGTGGAAAAACATTTTTACCAGCTGGTCCTCAGACAAAGGACTATTATCTAGAATATATAAAGAACTCAAAAAAATCAGGCCCCCCAAATATAAAGACCCAATTCAAAAATGGGCATCTGAAATGAACAGAATTTTCTCAGATAAGTAAAAGCATCAAATAAATATATGCAAAAAAATGTTCCACATTATTGGTCATTTGAGAGATGCAGATGAAAACAACACTGAGATGCCACCTCACCCCACAAATAATGGCTGAAATCAACCAGTAATAAATGTTGGCAGGGTTGTGGGAAGAAAGGAATGCTTTTCTGTTGTTGGGGGGAGTGCAGACTGGTGCAACCACTATGGAAATCAATATGGAGCTACCTCAAAGAACTAGGACTAGAGGTTCCATTTGACTCAGCCATCCCTCTGCGGTGTATCTTTCCAAAAGAATTAAAAGAATCATACCACAGTGATATATGTACACCCATGTTTACAGCAGCACAGTTTGTAATAGCTAAAACTTGGAAATAGCCCAATTGCCCATCAGTTGTAGACTGGATAAAGATGATGTGATTTTTCTATAAAATAGAATACTACTCAGTCATAAAGAATAAGAAATTAGAGTCATTCATAGGAAAATGGATGCATATGGAGGTTATACTTTTAAGTGAAATAAATAAGTCACACATGTGTAAATACCAAATAGCTTCTCTGGTGTGAAAAATTATAATTGTAAATAAAATCCTAATGGTATAATTGACAATGTGAAATAGGAAGAAAAGGGCTAAAGGTGAGGGGAAGTGGGAAGGGTAGGGGAAAGGAAATAGGGCAAAGAAAAAAATCTGAGAAAATGAAAAAATAGAAATAAAGTTTTTGTAAATGGGGAAGAGAGGAGGGTGTGAGGGGAGGCTAGGGGTATGGGAAAAAATGAGAACCAAGACCTGTCATGTAAAGGTACAAGATCCCAACGATGAATGTAACTGTACTATATGCCTACAATGTACCAACAAACTCAATGAGAAAAAAAATGTTTTAATAGAGGATCTAAACACTGAATGTATTGTGGGAAAGATGTAAGAAATGAGAATAGTATTTAAAGCTTTTGATAGGCTTTTTTAAAATCATTTTTGTAAGAAAGAAAATGTTGAAAGGGGGAGATATTATCATAAAGTTCTATTGAATAACAAAAAAGAAACAATGGAGTCTTTTTTTTTACCATGAGTACACACGGTATCTATCCATCTATCTATATACACACACATACACATTCGGTTTCTAAACATAAAAAATTCAGAGAGAGCCTTTACCAGCAACATAGTATCTATTTTACATTTTTAAATATGACTACAATAAATAAACATCAATGGCTATTTCTCTTTTGGGGAGTACCTGGGATCGAACTCAGGACCTTCCGCTTGAAAGGCAGGCAGCAACACCACTGAACTACATCCCCAGCTCCCATTAACAGTTATTTCTTAATATTTAAATGATCTAAATAAAGATAATTTTTAAATCGGACCCCTAGGATTTAATTTTTTTGATGCCTATATTTTGATCATCTTTAATCTGTAACAAAACTACAGACTAAAACAAACAAAAACAAAAAATACATCTTGATTTGACTTTTGTCTAGAAGACCATGGGGAGCAGAAAGGGCAGTGGGTACAGCAGACACTGCAGCAGTCAGCTCGACGCACTGAGACTGCCCTGACTGAGGGCCAGGCCTGGAAGAAGACGGCACCGGACAGATCTGTCTCCGGGATGAGCAGCTCAGGGCTGTCACAGGGCTAGAAGACCCCAGCCACAGGCTGTGGTGGAACCACTCAGGCAAGAGGTCCAAACCAATAGGTTACTGCAGCTTTACGCTTGAGCCATTTACCTCCTTAAATGCTGGGACTGAGACTAACAAGTATGAAATGAAGAACACAGAATAATAGCAGATAACTGTAGTGTGAAGAAATTAGTTACCCAGGCATGCAAAAAACAGAAAGAAGGCATTTTCAACTGAGCAGAAAGTTTTATTGAGAAGGCTGGGCCTGAGGTTAGAATGGAAAAATCAGGATGTGGAAATGAACACAGATGACAGAAGTGACAGTATTTCACAGCCCAGCCAAACAAGAAAGAGAAAAATGCAAACACTGTGGATATGGAGGACAATTGTTTGGTTTGCAGAAAACATGATCCATATTTAGCAAATGCTAAGAAATTCTCTCTCTCAATATAAGTATTTAGCAAGACACAAAATATAAAATAATAAAACATAGAAGCCAACTATAAAAATAAGACAAAATCCATTCACAATAGAAGTAACAAACATATACCCACAATACACAAATAACTCAAAAACTTTTAATAATAAAAGTAATCCAATTAAAATGTGCAAATGATCTGAATATATACTACTCAAAGGAAGAAATCCAAATGGCCAGTGAAAGTACTCAATATCTTTAGCCATCAGGGAAATGCACTTCAAGACTACAGTGAGGTTCCATCACATCCCAGTCAGAATAACTATTATCAACAAACAGATAACAAATACTGGCAAAGACGTGAAGGAAAAGGAACCATTATACACCACTGGTAGGAATGTAAATTAGTATAGCTACTACAGAAAATAGTATGCGGTTCCTCAAAAAAAGTACAAGTAGGATTATCACACACTCCTGCTACCCCACTCCTGGATATGTATCTGATGGAAATGAAGTCATACAAAACACATAAAATAAACACCTGTATAGCCCCATTTGCTGTGGCACCATATACAACAGCCAAGACGGAGTCAGCCTGGGTACCCATCGACAGATACTGTACTTCAGAGAGAACACAGATGTCTGACTTCAAGCTACATCACGATAGATAGTAGTTCCACTTTTTTGAGTATTGATCATGCATTAACCCATTATTTGTTCATTCTCCTAGCTCCTCAAAGAAGCACATGTTACCATCCTCACTGCAG
This sequence comes from Fukomys damarensis, assembly GCF_012274545.1. Taxonomy (NCBI): domain Eukaryota; kingdom Metazoa; phylum Chordata; class Mammalia; order Rodentia; family Bathyergidae; genus Fukomys; species Fukomys damarensis. The sequence continues at coordinate 57,480,766 of NW_022900927.1, read as the reverse complement.
ATTTTTCTCTATGAAAGACAAACCTGAGGAGAGCAGGGACTGAGCTCACCTCGGACACACTTTACACCTTCCTCTAGAACAGAGCCTGGATCATAGTAGGTGCTCTTTAGACATGTGATGAACCAGTGAATGCCTCTAGAAGCCAGCTGTTTATAGGTCATGTCAGTACTGAAAGCTTTACCTGTCCACCTGTTTAACCAGTATATCATTTCCTGCAATATTCTGATCAATACTAATGATCCGTTGCCTAAGAGTATTTACACACACCAACCTTTCATGTATAACATTTTAACAAGCAAAAAAAAAAAAAATCTAAATGAAATCAATTTCCAGAGCCCTACATAAACTGTCCAAAGAGGCATCTAAATAAAGAGTGACTATAAAGTAATTGATTAATTTCTCTAAGTCACATAGGAAAATGCCTCATTATCTCAACAGCACAGTGCTACTAAAATGGAAAGATCAAAGTCAATTAACTTATAATTTCCAATAAACTTGGCTATTACCTTAACTGTGGATGGTGTCTGTGAAACTTTCCTCTTTGAAATCTTTAGATGAAAACACAACAGAGCCATTTCTAGGTAGGCATCTCTTATCAATCTAAAATGAAACAGCATTAATCTTATTAAGAGCTTTACCACTCATAATCTTTTTGCATCATTTCCTGACAAGGCTCATGAAAGATAAACACAGGCAAAAGTAGAATCTTTCCCAATACTCAGACCTCCTTTTCATAGCACCTCTGGCCATAGGTACCAGAGTCTTCCTGTCTGCACTGGAAGCTCTTGAAGAAAGAGTTTGTCCTAAACTGGCAGCACTGCACGCTATGACTGCTGTGAAGCCCACTGTGTAGAACATAGGGGAACATTCCAGCAGGCAAGGAAAAGTCAGGACTTGAGGAACCTGCCTTGTAAACTAGGTTACCGTACTCTTCTCCTATGGTTAAAACTGAATGAAATATAGTTAGGCAGAAAGCAGTGAGAGAGTACAACTTAGGTCTGTGTATTTACTATCAAAGATGCCAGTTGGGGCCACTTGGATCAGTGCTGTTTTAATAATAGTGGCTTGCGCTCAATATTCAGCTGATTTTTCTGAAGAATTAAGCTGGCCAGCCCTGGTGTAGATGACCAGGGAGAATAACCACACATATCCCTTCTAGATACAAATCACATGCAAAAAAGCATCTTCTCTTTAGAAGTCCAGGTTAAACTGTCACAACCCTGAGACTGAGAGGAGATCAGGAACAGGCCTGAAATAATTTACAGTCCAATAAGCCAGCACGGCAATGGGCACCATCCACCATTACTATAAAGGGGCCTTGGTGAAAGCCAAGAGCAACAGGTTTGAAAAACAAGCCAGTAACCGTGTTGGACAGATAAGGCCTCCTGCTCATCCTCTCCCTGAATATTCAACGTCCTGGCAGAACGCAAAGTTCACACCAAACACAAATATCACTGTAACAATGGAAAGGCATGTTTTTTACCCCGAGTTCTGATCATTTTTCAAGCTTAGTTGTATAGCTTCACATAAACTCTCAAGTTTCATACTTGGAGATTTCTCTTCTATCAGTATTTGACGTTCTATTTTGCCTAAAAGAAAAGAAATACATATATATGGTTTTCCCTTTTTCTATCACTTAGATCTTCTGAACAAATATTTCATGCTAGAAATTCAGGAAAGCAGAAATGCTGAACTTCTGTCTGTTGTTGCTTGTGTTTTTGCTTTTTTTTTTTTTTTTTTTTTATCT
>NW_022900927.1:57344458-57478890 GCF_012274545.1 Fukomys damarensis | reverse complement strand
TTCTTTCTTTTTCTTTTTTTTTTTTTTTTTTTAACCCAGTATCGAACTCTGGACCTTGCACTTGCAAGGCAGGTGGCAGAACCACTGAGCTAAATTCCTGGCCCTGTCTGTTTCCTGCTGAGAGAAAAACCAGTGGGGAGAGATCTACTGCTTCCTTGACCAGGAGTTTCAGGCTTCCCTGCCTTCAGTTAGAACCACTGGGCCAAGACACCTTTGGCTTCTGCAAAACAACTGGTTTGACTACTTCATTTTCTCTCCATTTCCTTTGTGTCCTCCTTCCTTCATCTCTCATTTCCTTTCTCTGCATCCATTTTCCTGTTCTCCTGTCCATTTCACAGATATCATAGGACATATCTACCTTTCTATGTTCAATGCAGCATTATCCACAACAGCTAGGACACCGAATAAACCTGAATGCTCACCGGTGGATGAATGGATAAAGAAAAAGTGGAGTGTGTGTGAAAGTGTTTGCTGTGTGATGGGGAAACACGGTATGTGTTTAAATTTTTAAAATGTATTACAGTAAAAGATATATTGCCATTAACCCGCCTCAAAATGCTTCCCCTCACTTTGAACACACTTTCCAGTGTCTTCAGTTGCATTATTTTGGCTGAAATGTCGGGAAGGCATTCAAACTGTTTACCTTGCATGGTCAATTTGACTTTGGGGGAGTGACAAAGTTGCATAGCACCAGATCCACTGTTTTCAGCAGCCTGGGTTTCCACTGGATGGCACCTGGCAACAGCGTTCACTGTATTTTGTTTTTTAACACACCTCATAGAGACACTCATAGAAGAGGACTTCCAGAACTTTTTCAGAAAGTGGAAAAACTGATGGGATAAGTGTTTCTGAAGCAAAGGGGAGCATTCTGAGGAGGATTAATGACAACATATATCCTGTTATTTGCAACCACATTAACAAACCCAGGGCATTTTGCAAAAGGTAAGAAGCCAGGCACAAAGAGACAAACACAATGATCTCACTTATCTGTGCAATCTAAGAATGGTGAACTCATAGAAGCAGAGAGTAGAAAGGGTGGTTGCCAGGGGATGGGGAAATGTTGGTCAAAGTTGAAGTTAGCGGAGCTGAGCAAGTCCTAGAGAACTACCGTAAAGCATGATGACTATAATCACTAATAATGCATTGCATATTTGAAAATTGCGAAGAAAGTAGACTTTAAATGCTCTCACCACAAAAAAAGTAAGCATTGATGTGATGGATACATTAGGTAGCTCGATTTAATTCTCCCACAACATATAAATATATGAAAACGTCACATTGCACCCCAAACTTACATATAATTAGTATTTGTCAATCAAAAATAAAATTAGGGCCGGGGATTTAGCTCAGCGGTTCAGTGGCCTGCCTTGCAAGCGCAAGGACTCGAGTTCAATCCCCAGTTCCCCCCAACAAAAAAAAGAAAATTAAGCAATCATAACTTAATGGAACAAATTCTAGGAAGTCAGCAAACGTGTGAGAACCCTCAATGAGAGTGGAAATGGTCTGCCCTTCTAGCGGTTTCTCTCCTTCCGAGTGACTACCTCTATGGTGAAAAAGAAAGGGAAGAGAAATTCTGCTTACTCATGGTGTTCAAGCAGTTGTGTGATGTAAGGACACAGCTGGCCAGCACTGCGTCACATATACTTTTGGAGAGTTACTTAACCAGATTCCACCTTGTTTTCCTCATTTGTCAACCAAGCCTACTCACTGCTGCCTTAGAGAATTGTGGTAAGAATTACAGCGCCTAGCATCTAACAGACGCCCAGTGAAGGATAGCGTTAGCATCCTTTATTTTCCTTGTGGCTAAAATGCCCCTCACTACTTGCCTGTGTTATATAATGTACATACACTGTAAGTGTACTTATGCTGTAGCTATTTAATTTCAATAGATATGTATCTCTCAGTTAAAGAAATTAATCAAAATGTTTAGCTGGGTACTGAAATAATGCAGAAAAAAATACCTTCTAAGAAGCATTTAGGTAATATTATGTATAGCCCAGTGGCTGCTGCTAATGTTTTTAAATCAAATTTCAAACTGCATAAGGAGGGTCAGCTATAATTTAAAAAAAAACACTTTGTAATGCCTTTTTCTTTCTTGATATAAACTTAAATAAGCAGTGTTCTTTTGTCCAAAACACTTTGACAGAGGCATCAATGTGTTTTGTCATGACTAAACCCTCTGGAGCATCTGTATTTTTTAGTCAAGAAGATCACTGTTGATGGGGGTGGGGCTAGAAATATTTTCACAGTTCTGACTCCAAGTATCTCTTACCTTTCTGAAAAAGGATTTCAGCCTCCACCTCCCTCTCCTCTACAACCGTTGTCTTACAGAGCCTCAAGGCCACCTCAAAAAGATGAAGAGCAGGAACCCACTTCGAGGAGTCCTTTCTCTTATTGCTGTGATATGCTTGCTTGGCCAGAGTATGTCCTAAAGGAGCACAGTTGGGTGGAAGCAAAACAGTAAAATAAACAATGGTCAAAGCAAGCTTGCAAGTCACCAGACTTCTCTCATCGTACCGGTATCTATTAAGAACCCTGATGGTCCTCACAGTTTTAAGCACCGTAAAAAAGGTTTTAAAGAAACGCAATCATCCATATTTCAGTGAACTACAATAATAACTCTATTTTTGGTAAATTTCCAACCTATTTCTAAGCTGAGAGGTAAACTCCCAAGTCTCTTTCAGCTCTAAAATTTCCTGACACTCATCAAAACAACTTCCACATTCCTACGATGGGGTTATTAGTAGGAAACATGTGGAATATTTGTTACTTTCAATACAATTCACATATATTAATGTACATTAGTTTTTACTCTAGTACATACTACAGTGGTTGTTTGCCATGTATTTCCTTCCCACCCCAACCTGACAGTAAACCTATCATGGACTAGGGCTGCAGGCGATACTGCTTATATCAGCTTAGCATCATCTAATGAAAGGAAAGACTGTTGGATGGGAGAAAGCACTTTTCTTAATCTACCTGCTTCAAAGGCAGGTGTACATTCATTCAACAAATATTTTCTACATGCTTAGGCATGGGATGAAAATGAGAATGGAGAATAATGAAAGCTAAGATTTATTACATACTTCCTTCATGTCGGGAAGCATCTCGTGTCCTTAACATGCCTTACTCATGTGATGCTTACGACGTTGTGGGTACCAGTACTGTGTTCGCTTGACAGGAGATACACAGTGGCTCTGAGAGTAACTTGAAGTAAGTTCTCCAAGTCACACGCAAACAGCAGGGCCATTATTTCAACCCAATCAGTCCGGTCCACACCCACCCCCTAAACTACAATGTTGCACAGCCCCTTAAGAGCAGGGTCAGGGAGCCTAGTGATTAATAGAGAAGAACAGCCAGACAGGCAATCAGAACAGTGCGTGGCTGGGTATGTGGCAAGGAAAATACAGAGTGCGGTGACGGCAGCAGACAACACCACTGGTCCATATCTGGGGAAGGTCAGGGAAAGCGTCCCCAGAACACCTTGTTCAGGCTGACACCCGATGACTACCTCATCACTGGTAACTTGAGGGAGAGAGAGAGAGAGAGAGAGGGAGAGAGACAGAGAGAGGGAGAGAAAGCTGGGGTAAGGAGTAGAAGAAAACAGGAGAATATTACACTGCTTAGATAGTTGGTTCCATACAAGAAAGAAAGGCAGTGTAGGATCCAGAAGAGAGATGTTTGGTTGCAGCTGAAATACTGGGTTCTTGCCAGTCATCAGCCCTACTGTGCCATTTGATGCCTCGAATAATTCTGTAGATGAGCCTCAGTCGTGAGTGTCTTCCTCTGAAGAGTGAGACAGGAGAACTAGAAGATACCTGGGGTCTTTTGGTTCTGGAATTTTTCAGTTTCCATACCATACCCAACAAAGGGTTAAAAAACAACGCTGTTTATAAATCTTTAGTTCAGCAATGTGCCATATGGATGGCAGGATGTGGAGAAACGTTAGTCTTTCTTTCCCTCTCCCTGTCCTTCCCCCACCCTTCTCTGCCTCCAGCAGGGAGAAGTTACTCCAAACCAGGTAGGATGGTAGCGTAGCGCACTCCTGAGGATACTCAGCTGAAGAAGCCGAGTTCCTGCTCCCAGAGACCCCCAGGAGAGTGCGGAGGCCAACCACGGAGCAGGCAGAGTAGCTAACACCCGTAAGGCCCTGCCCCTCTGCCATCACGCATTTCACTCTCCCTTCACCTAATCCCACAACAAGCTGGTGACACAGCTACCGAACCACTGTGCGACAGAGGAAACACACACAGGGAAGTTCGATGACTTGTTCAGGAGAAATAAATGAGCGCTCTCTCTCGAGAGTGCACACACTTAACCCCAACGACTATCAACTGTGATCAGCTCCCAGGCAAGAAGGGAAATAAAAGATACACTATTACCATTTGTCCAATACATCTTCCTCTTTCAATGTATTTCCCATTTTTAAAGCTTCCACATACTGTTTCAATAGCTGTTATTGATGGACGACAAAAGTATCAAATACCTTCATGTTACTGCCGTACATTATAGGCACATATGATACATTTCACTGCTGTATAATATAGTACCAATATATTACAGTAATATTTGCATTGTCTTCTAGACTTTTGTTAAAATCGGAAATGTTGCAGAAATTATTATTTTCTCTCTCTTTACCAACTGGATGATAGGCTCCAACTAGATTTGATGGCAGAGATGGAAAACAGCTCCCAATTATATTCCCAGTCCCTAGTATCATTTTTACACATAAGTGATCTTCAACAGATGTTTGCTACTGAAAGAATGTCGGAAATTTCTTGACCTCTATTTACAAGCAGTGATTTACCTTTCCATCTGAAAAGGGTAGCCCAAGGTAAGGTGATTAGTGGACAAATAAATAACCACGGTACTCATTTATATTTTATAAAAATAATATCAACGTGCCAGAAGATTTTTCAAGTAAAGATTTTTGCAAAGAAAAAAATTTAAGCAGCTCTATTTTTGTGATGCAATCTATACTATAGAGAAAAACTGTCAAGCATGCAAGTCACAAATGAGTTTGTGCTTCATAATATTGAAATGTTCCCTTCGCCAGTAAACATCAATTCTGTGAAAACGAAGTTGTGAAACTAACATTGTTTTGACAGAAAAGCTGCTTTGGGTTTTGTTTTTAAACTCTGTATTTAATATAATATACCAGAAAGCAAGCTGTTCAGCTTCAAATGAGTCTAAAAAACAGCAACAGTATTGTCATTGAGTGGTGACACATCTTCAAGATTAGTAAGTCAGAGAAGCAGAGAATACATTACACAATCTGTACTTTAAGCTCGTGGAAAATCAAACATCCTGATAATGTTAGAAACTGCAGACTGAAAATACAGAAAAAGTAGCTCTGATGAGTGAGGTGGAATTTGAGCTAATGCCATAAATGAGGAAACCTAACAACAGCGAGGAGATAATGAAATTCCTGTCTGATAATGATGACTGTAGTCATGGTATTTATCTAGCTATCCCCCAAAGCCTCACATGCTCAGAGGTGGGGCTTTGGGGAGGTGACTGGATCGTGAGGGGTGATACTCACTACTGGGCTAGTCCGTGGTAAGTCAGTACCTGAATGTGATGTTGGGAAGCAAAGCCCGGTTGGAGGAGATGGGACACTGGGGCGTGGCCTACAAGGGTCCTTTCCCCTTCTCCTCCCTTGACCTCTCTCTGCTTCCTGCCTGCCATGTCATGAGCAATTCTCCTCTGCAATGTCTTCTGCCCTTCTGTCCTGGCTTGGAGCCAGCTGACTATGGACTGAAAACATACAAACCGTGAGCCAAAATAAAATTTTCCTCCTTTAAACTATGGTGCTGGATTGTGTCTCAGCAATAAGATAGTGACTAAGAAATTCATGTAATAACAATGATCTGTATTAATAATGAAAGAGGGCAGCAGAAAGGAGATAAGGGGAAGACACAGGACAGATGATAGCATCAGTGTATCCTTGCTGCCCTTCTTTTCACAATCCAACCCCACCATGATGTCTCTCTGGCCGAACAGCTGGTGGTACAGGAGGCAGAAGGGTCCTAGAAGGCAATGGGTGAGAGCACAGCTGTGCCACCCTTTCTGCACTCTAGCTGGACATGAGACTGACAGATGTAGGAAGCCTCAGGTCCCAGATCAGAGCCAGTGTCCTGGGGAGAGTCTGAAATGATACCTGTGAGACTCAGAGAAGGGAAGCTCTGGCTGCCTGCCTCTTGGTTTTCCCAGGAGCAGGGAGGCCAACTGACAATGGCCAGGGTCTCCTTGACTAATGAGCTAAAGTATGGAGCCTTTGTTATTTCCTTTGGTGCCTCAAAAGGGAATGCAACTCCTGAAGGCTGGTACAAAGTCGACCGAAAGAGGCAGAACCAGCTCTTTGGACCATTTGCTGCATTGCCAAGCTGAAGTTAATCCAAAAGCTGCACTTGAACCACAGTAAACAGAGAAAGGGAACAGCCTAGCACAGAACAGCTAGCGGCCTGTAAAAGGAAGGACGCACTGATGGAGGATCTGATGACAACTTGATGTAAAAAGAAAAACAAAAAGCAGAGTATTTCTAGAGACTGCCTTAATCACTTTCCTTATCGCTAAGACACAAAACCCAACAACTGCACCTTAAAGGAGGAGAGTTTTATTTTGGCTCACATTTCAATCCATCGTTGGCTACCTCCAAAGAAGAAACAACACATCAAAAGAGCACAGCAGAGGAGAGCTACTCAGGTCACGGCAGCCAAGAAGCAGAGAGCAGGAGGGATCTGGGAAGGGAGAGACACCTTCCTGGGGCTCGACCCCACTGACCTGCTTGTTCTGACCAGGTCTCCTCTCCTAACATCACACTGGCTATAGACTCCATGTGGTGCAATCACTTTTGAGCACATGAGGCTTTGGGGGGACATCTAGTATAAACAATAATGGAGATACAAAGTTAACAGAGGATTTTGGAGAACACAGTCAATTCTGAAATCTGAAATAATGATCAGAAAGATCAAGAATAGAAGGTAGCTTATATCATCAATGATATACACAAATGGAAATTTTAAGGGAAAAAATAACAGACTTAGAAGTCAGACCCAAACTGACACATAAATAATAGTCAATGCTTATGGCAGTCCAAGCATTGAGCTAGGCCTTTTACTCTTTTAATCTTCTGGATAATTCTATGAGGTAAGTGCCATTATTATCTCTGCCATGTCTGAATATCTGTGCCCTCTCACTTCCCAATTTATATGTTGAAAAATGATGTCCATGATGATGGAATTAAGAGGTGGGAACTTTGATAGGAATTAAAGTGCAGCTCTCATGAATGGGATTAGTGTCCTTAAGTAAGAGGCTCAAGGGAGAATGCTCACCCCTTCCACTATGTAAAACATACAAAATGCAGCACCTAAGAAGTAGAGAAAGCCCTCGCCACATACTAAAGCTTCATCTTGGACTTTCCAGCCTCCAGATCTGTTAGCAGTGAACTTCTATTATTTATGAATTTCCCAGTCTAGGGTATTTTGTTACAGCAGCTCAAACAGACTAAAATATCCCCATTAACTAAGACACAAAGTAAGTCACATGCTTGGGATTTTAACCTAGGCAGGTTGACTCCAGCTATAGTAGAATCTGAAGAAGAATAAAGAAGACAGAAAGTGACTAGGGGACAACTGAGGAAAAAGGAATTTTCCCAGCAGTAGAAAGAGATTTGTTTGCAGATTGAAAGGGCTCCCTGAGTTCTAGACATAGGAAGATAAGGCCTGAATGTAGAGCCTGAATCTAGAGATATGCTGTAACATTTCTCAATGAGAGAGAGAGAGAAAGAGAGAGAGAGAGAGAGAGAGAGAGAGAGAGAGAGAGATCTTACAAGTTTCCAGATGATAAGAACAAATTTCTCACCAAAAAGACAAAAGTTAGATCAACGCTGTAGATCCCATGTGCAACATTCAGACAGAAATGACAGAATAGCATGTATTGAATCCTGAGGGGAAGCCAGTCCCCAAGATTCTGATATTGAGCTGAGATGGCACATCACTCTCACCTACAGAGTGTGGAGAACAAGTATTTGGAATAACAGCTGAGTGCCCCATCTGAGGAATACATGAGAAAAAAATATTCAATCAACAACCTTCAAGACAGAGACTGAAAGTTGAGGAAGATGAATGAAAAGGAAGAGGAAGAGGAAAACTGTACCCTCGCCCCATGGCAGAATGACTGCGATTAGATACTGTAAATTTCAGAGCAGAACTCTAAAATGAATTTGTTTAAAATACTTTAAAGGAAAAATAAAAATATTTTGCACCAAAAAGTACTGAACTATCCCAGTGAAATTTAAGAGTTGGAAAGAATAGAAAGAAACGTTTTAGAGGTCTCCTCTAGAAGAGGAGATTAAACTAGAAATGTAACATAGATGTAAAGAGCTCACCCCATCAGGGACAGCCTGGAAGGGGGGCAGGTGAGAGTGTGGTGGTGACAGGAAGCAGCTGGGTCCGGCTACCACAGAGCTCTGAGGATCTTGTGTTTGATTGTGAGATCTGGAGGAGAGAGAGGAAAGAAGGGAAATGGGGAGAAAACAAGAACCTAGATAAATCATGTACAGTACAGATTCCCAATGATGAATGTGATCAGAATGAATACCTAAAATGTACCAATAAACTTAATGGAATCATTTTTAAAAAATGATTCTGAGGTCTGAGAAAGAAAAAGTACAAAAGATGTCTAAAGTAATGATAGAAAAAAAGGTGATGATGAAAACAACTTCACCAAAATGACAAAGTAAATTAAGTAGCAAAGATAAAGCAAGATATAAGGAAGTATAACAAAAGTAACCTGCCATTTACTGCATATTTTCTATGTACCAGGCACTGTAATAAATACTTTATATCATTTAATTACTACAAATTCACAAGGTACACAGCCCTATCCCCATTTTGCAGGAAAGGCCCAGGAGTCTAAGAGCTAAATGACTTCCAAGATCAGACAACCAAGTGGCAGTAATGCCAAGATTCAAGCCACGCCCTCCAGATTCCAAACCTCCATCCAACCAGCCTGCTCAGCACTCCCCACCCTGCACTTCCTGGTTCTGATAACCTGTGCATCAGTCTTCTTTCCACAGTACCATCCACTACCTCATCTTCCTTGAAATATCCGAAAGGGGTCAACAATTTTACTATGTGCCCAAAGTGTTACTCAATGTTAAATATTTAATAAGTATTAGGCGTGTACCTTGACTAAAAAACAGTTCCTGAACAAACGTTTTTGTTACAAAAATCATGTGTGTTCATTTTGGAAGACTGAAAAAGAGAGAAGTGAAAAGAAAAAAATAACCATCATCCATAAGAATACTAGCCAGGAAGTGGCGCTGAACACTGGTATAAATATTTGTCTTTGTTTTCCTGTGGCATCCTGATACATAATGAATATTTCACATTTTTTGTGTTTGGGACATTTTTGCAATGTAGTATAGAAATTGTTCTGCAATATAATTATTAGTGGTTGCATAACACTCTAGTGGATGAAGTATGAAATCATCACTATTGGCTGACTGATCGATTGATTTCAGGTGCTGTGCTAGGTACCTAGGATATCACATGGGAAAAACAAATTTGGCTACATTTTAATGGAGGTTTCAATCAAGCAAAGCGTTCCTAACAAGGAGTCTCATGAATGTTACAATAAGAATAATCAGCTAGCAAAGAAGTAAGGCATCTAACTCAGTCTTGATGGTCAGGAAAAACTTGCCAGAAAATATGAGTTTAACTAAGGTGAAGCATAAAGAGACTTAAAGGAAGTGTGTCTGTGTGTGTGGGGGTAGGAAAGGCAAGGGAAGGACAGAGTGGGTGTGCAGTTTCTGAGGTTCCAGCTGGGAAAACAGAAGTGCAGAGGTTAGTATGTACCGACAGTGACTCGGTGTGACTGGAGGTTTGAGGGACAGGGTGACACGCAGGCCCGGACCACATCATAAGCAGCCTTTAAGCCAAATAAACTGGAAGTGTTTACTTAAGGGACAAAGTATGGAAATAGAACACACAAAAGTAATTAAGAGACCAGAAAGGGAGGAGTAAACCAGGGAGAATGCAGTGTCAGAGAATAGTTTCCAAAAACTGTAACTGATGTCAGCAATATCAGATGTTACATGGGGTCAGGGGTTCATATAGGCAAGTTCAGAAAACTGTACCTTGGATTTTAACTAACTCCTTAGTAGTGAAACATTGAGAGTGGTTTCTCTGGTTCAAATCAAGAATGGAGTGGGACAGGAACAAATGGGAGTTGAAGTCAGGGAGGGAAGGAACAGAGTCCAATCTTGAAAAGCTTGTGGATAGAGGGTGTTGGGAGGTGTTATGGCTTCTATCTAGATTTTCTCCCAAAGCCTCATGTGCTCATAGGTGGGCTTTTCAGGGGTGGCTGGATCTAGGTTGTGTGGATATGGATTAAGGATGTGTGGTAACTGGAGTAGTCCACTGACTGGCTAACACTGCTCTGGGTGTGGGTAATGGGAAACCCTACCCTGGGTATGGGTGGCATCAACTATTAAACTACAAACAGAATAAAAAGGAAAGATATGAGGTGGCACTGCACCTGCCTCACAAGTGCAAAGTCCTGAGTTCGATCCGCAGTACCACAAAAATAAAAAGAAGGCAGGGTGCTGCTGCTTACTGCTTGCCATCTTCTGCCTGCCACACCATGATTGTTTCTGCTCTGCCATGCCTCCTGCCTTGGAGGCAGCTGACTATGGGCTAAAACTTCTACAAGCTGTGAACTACAATAAACCTTTCCTCCTTTAACTTTGAGTGTCAGGTATTTTGTGGCAGTGACACAGAAAGTAGCTAAGACAGGAGAAAAGGTGGTGGTTTAGGATACTTTTGAGTTTGTTTAGTTTTGGATGGAAAAGGATGGAAAAAAGTTGGTATGTGTTATGCACATGAACCAACTTCCCATGATGTATGTAATCATTATGTACAGCAAACATGTATTAATAAACTTTTTATAATATAAAAATAAAGTAAAAAATAAAAGGAACATGGAAAAGGACACACTGAGTAAAGAGGATGGAGGATATGCAAGGGAAGGTAAAAGTGCTGTAGCAGGATCCCTAGGGAGAAGACAGGATCTGGGAGCCAAGAGGTCGTTCTCTGGGAAGAGGAAGCTGGAGCTACGACCCAGGCTGGTTAGAGAGGTCGCCCTATGGGGCCAGCATGCGAGGAGCAGTGAGGCTTCTACAGCCTTTTCCCTACCTGCAGACTACCCGGTACTTAAAATACTATCATCAGCAAATCTAATAATAATGCTAGCTAGTGTGCACAACAAAGGAACATAGATGCTGTGACTGTAAGACATTTGATTAGTACCACACTTGTTAGATCCAAGTTTATTTCTTGAAACTTTATAAATAAGTTATCAGAGTTTGGAAAAATGAATTAACATTTAATACATTAAATGTTAATACATTTTTTTTATAACTTTTTTTTGTTTCTGGACATGAAGTATTTTTAAAGATGTAAGTATTTAACAGCATCAATTATAACTAAAAAATGTAATGCATATCTACATATTTCTCTTCAAAATTTTCTTTACCAATTTGTCACAAATTTTTTTTTTTATTGAGTTTATTGGTACATTTAGGGATACAGTACAGTTACGTTCATTGTTGGGATCATGTACCTTTACATGGCAAGTCTTGATTCTCATTTTTTCCCCTTACCTCTGCCCTCCCTTCCCCCCCTCCTCCCCTCCCCATCTACAAACACTTTATTTTCATCTTTTCATTCTCTCACATTTTTTTCTTTTCCCTTTTTGTTCTTCCCCTACGTATCACACCTTCCCTACACCTTTAGCTCCTTTCCTCCCATTTCTAAATGTCAGTAATCTTATTAGAATCTTATGCATTGTTGCAGAATATTCACACCAGGGAAACTATTTGGTATTTACACATGTGGGACTTATTTATTTCACTTAGGAGTATATCTTCAATATGTATCCATTTTCCTATGAATGAATCTATTCTCTCGCTCTTTATGGCTGAGTAATATTCCATTTTATAGAAAAACCACAACTTCTTTATCCAGTTTCCAACGGATGGGCAAATAGGTTGTTTCCAAGTTTTAGCTATTACAAACTGTGCTGCTATAAACATGGGTGCACATACTTCTCTGTGATATGATTCTTTTAGTTCTCTTGGAAAGATACCCAACAGAGGGATGGCTGGGTCAAATGGAATCTCCAGTCCAAGCTCTTTGAGGTATCTCCATATTGATTTCCATAGTGGTTGCACTAGTCTGCACTCCCACCAACAATGGAGGAGGGTTCCTTTCTCCCCACAACCCCGCCAACATTTGTTATTGTGTGATTTCTTGATAGCAGCCATTCTTTGTGGGTGTCACAAATTTTTTAAAATTCAGATTTTTTAAATAGGTTAGTAGACAAAAATAGTGTTACTTAAGAAATGTAGTTGTACTTTGTTTTTACACAATTTTTCCTGTTAATTTTACTGAAATGTATAAATAGACTATATGGTTATTATTTCAATTGAAATGATTAACTGGATAAAATTAATATAGTCCAAAGTACTTATACGTGTTATATTTATTGTAATCCACTTCATACATTATTCATACATAAAAATCATCCAGGGCCGGGGATTTAGCTCAGTGGTTCTGCCGCCTGCCTTGCAAGCATGAGGACCTGAGTTCGATCCCCAGTACCAAATAAATAAATAAATAAAATAAAAAATCATCCATATATCACATAGTCACACATGGTAAGTGACCAGACACTTAGATAAATGTATCCTGAGTATTCACAAACCTTTCCCCTTTTAAATGTACTCATATGAAAGCCTGGCTGAAAATAACTTAAAATCACACATCAAAATTGCACATTACTGAAATGCCATACATGTTTCAAAGTTCTTACCAATTCTCATTTTTATTTTGGCCAATAACATGACATGAGGAAGCCATATATTTTTTAAAGGCTGTAATGGATTTGCATATTCAGAATTTGATAAAGGAAATTCAATTGTTTCTCCCAAAGTTAGCATCTATAAAAGAAACACTGTAATGAGGAACTGGAATGAGAAAAAAACGAACAGAAAAGCAAGTTTTCTTAGTTTTGTGGACACAAAGGTATTCTCACCTGTTCAATAAGAATGTTGTGAGCCTGAGTCAAAAATTTTAATATTTCTGTTTTTGAGGAGGGAGACTGCTGCCTAAATTTCTCAGCTTTTGTTAGGTCATCCAGTAAAACAAGGCTTCTTGCCAGCGTTAACCAAGACCGAGGAGAAATAAACTCATTTCCTTCAAGCAAATGTATTATATCCTATTAAAACAGAAGTATTTTATTCAATAGCACGGTTTCCAATTTACAGAAACAAGAGGTGGCTGCTTGTTATGCCTTCAATACCCAAAATATTTAAACTCCTCTCCTTTTGTTCTAGTGGACTCTTTCCTAAACAATAATGTGAACATGGATTTCTGTGTACCTGAAGGTTTGTGATGATGTCGGCCTTTAGATGCTTTTCTTGCAGGCCAAGGATCACAGCCTGCATCAGAAATTCAGCCTCCATCTCCGTGTCATCAGCGCTTGTTGCCTCCACACACACTTCCTTGATGAGGCTCAAACAATCTGTCATATCGTTCTCTAAAATAAACAAGTGTGGGCGCTTAAAATGCACCAAGGAAGTAGGAACATATATACATGTATGTATGATGTTTCCAAGGTTCATTACAGGAACAGTGTAGTAAGGTTGAAGAACAAGAGATGTTAATATGGAAATAAATACACTCTCCATGAAATATTAAAAAGAAATGAGGTGAAAGTTGGAGGAAGTACTTTAAAACAGTCCAATGCTGCACGAAATATTTTCGTGTACTATTGCATGAAATAATTTTGTGTGGAAGATGGACAGAAGAGTGGTGAATAGACAAGTATAAAACAGATATTAATCATTGGCAAAAAAATTTATATGCACCAGGCTATTATCTGACTGCAGATGTAAGCCACTTAATTTTGACAATAATCTAGGAAGCAGGTCCAATTTTATCTATTTTACAGAGCAGACCACTGAAGTACAGAAAGATAGAGAAGAGACTCAGCCAAGAAATACTTGGCCAGGAACTGGTAGAAGCAACGTGTGAACCCAAATTCAGTGGCTCCAAAGTCTGTGCTCTTTACTCTGACACTCTGCCACCTCCCCAGATGACAAGAAGGGCTGGGGATATAAGTGTATTCTGCAATCTCCTGGCTGTTTTCCACTTCTCTGTGGCCTGCATGCCACTTTCATCGACACAAAGGACTGCTGGAAGCTATTATTCTTATTACATAACCTGGACTTTAAATTCCAGAAGCAGATCAAGCTAGAAAATGATAAAATGTAAATGTTATAATACGATATATCCGAACAAAACCCCTTCACCTACATACACCTGTGTTTCCCTTCACATGCATACACTTTTACGAAAACAACTGACTCAGAAAATGAAGCACTTGTACCTTTCACAATTCCGATGCCACGGATCTGCGCGACAAATGCAGTCACGAGTGCTAAGCGGCACCGCAGCCACAGATGGATATTGAAATATTCTCGGGCGTTCAAGGAAATCGGATCCAAAAGCTCATTATCATCTTTATTTTCTGTGACCTAAAAAAATATTAAAATGGTGGTTCTCTTCCCATTTCATAATGTCAAAGTTCTTGCCCAGGGCTAAATGTAAATCAAGAGAAGCATCCAGTAGCATTTCACAGTATTGAGTTTTTAAATTTAGAAATTATTCTTGCATGTTGTATAAAATAAAGAGACTGAGCCAATAAATCCTCTGGAACTACTGGGAGGGAACTACAGGGAGCATTTTCCTCTCAGTACCTAAGTTACCTTAAAATTCTCTCCTTTTCTTTGAACTGAAATCCTTCCTTAGGTATAAAAGTGAAGAAAGTGCCCTTCCTACCCAAGGGGTGTCACAACGGCTATCTTTAAATGTCTTTCTTGTGGGCCCCAGATTGGAGCTTACACGAAGAATTCAGCCTATAGCTGGAGTCAGTCACAGACACTTGGGAACATCAAATCTTCTAGAAAAACCCTATGTGTTCTAGAATTCCCTGCCGTGCATATACAGCAGTGCACTATCATCCAACCAGCCAGCAACACCTGCTACCCAGGAGCAGCTAATGGGACTTAAAGGGGGACAGAATGTGGACACAGGGGGGCTACAGGAAGACGGGGGTCAAGCCGTCCCTGGGAACAAGAATAAGCAGGGCACAGAGCCCACCCGCAGGATAGTGTGAAAGCCAGCCAAGTACTCTTGGCCTTCAGTATTTACATTAATAATAGGAGGAAAAAACACCCAGCAATAAAACCTAAACTCCCAATGTTTACATCTCCTGTTACTCATGGAAAGTCCAACTCCACTTCCAATCAGGATTTCTCAGCCTTGGGACACTGACTGACATTCTGAGCCAAGTAGTAATTGTTATGTGGTGGGAGAAGTCATTTTGTACATTACGAGGTGCTTCCTGGTGTCCCTCACCTTTAACCAGTAGATGCCAGTAGTACTTTCTCTGTCCGAAATAACCAAAATACCCCTGGGATTTCCAAATATTCCCTAAGAGGCAAAATCTGGTGGACGAGGAATGTTCTAAATCTGTCTCTGCAATTAGATTGCTGTTTAGTATTGCTATCAGTTTTAATGTAGTTAGAAATGAGTCTCTATTTAGGACAATTAGTTTTGCTAATTTGTAATGTTGTTGGATATTACAGTTTTTATTAGTGATGCTTGAAATAATGAGGACGATTTCTATGTGATGCATCTTTCTACTTTAATCCTAATGAGCCCTATATTATTAAATCATGTAGGCTTATCAAAGTCCAATCACAGGATGTGGGAACAGTTGTGAAATACATCTGACAGCTTAGACACGAATGCTCTATGGGGAAGCCAAAGAAGGAAATGGCACAGGTGTGTTACGGGCAATGCCCAGGTAAAAAACTCAAAAGCTACATGAAGGGCAGGTTTTGTGAGACAATTTCATTTGCTAGAGAAAACGTTTTAGGCTTACTACAATGATGTATCTGCATGAAATTTTAATGATTATATCTAATTCCATCAGGTCACAAACAAGATCACAATTTTATAAAAAGAAATTTAAGAGATTTTTGTTAAGGCATGCCAGTTAATAGCATAAATTCAACTTAAGCTTAGATCTCTCTTTTTTCTGAATTCAGTGCTTTTCAACTTTACCCCTTTACTCCATCCAAATAATTATATAATTAATTGCCTAGTGTGTCAACAGCTATTATGTATTAGGTACTGCAGGGATAAGCATTAATCCTTCAATGCCTAAGTGAGCCAGTTTTGGAAACCCCATAACAGTGAAATGTGATGCAATGTTTTCTCTTCAAATCTTTGTGTCTTGAATTTTCCTAGGTAATATATATGAATTTCATGCAAAAAATCAAAAAATTTCAATCTTTGGCATGTATGGGTTAAGTTCATACGTACGGAAGTTCCTGAAGAGATGGGATTCTCCGCATCATCCTGTACTACCTTCTTTTTAAAAAGTTTTGAATCTTGGAGAAGTTTAAGTGTGGAATATACTATTGCAGCACTACAAGAAAGAATATGTTTTTAATGCTATTATTATACTTGTAGCATTTATATATTATTTCCTAAATATTTGCTCCAAAAAAAAATTCCAGTTGGAATTTTGTCACTTGCAACCAAAAAACCCTAAAAATACATGAATTCGCAGCAACTTTACATTCATTGTCACAATTCACATGCCTTTTTATTCTACTATTTTATACTTTCTATGTTTATATTTTTTCCTGTGTTTTATGTCTTTTGCTATAGACAATTTTGCTTTTATTTACCACATTGATTTTAAATATATATATTCTGGTTTAGATTCTAACAGCATTTATTTTTAATGTTTGCAGAAACACACTTCCCCACTGGTCAGTTTTTTAAAAACAGTTTATCTGCTTATCAAAGTATAAAATGAAATAAAAACGAAGATAAAGAATTTAGTATTCTTTCATTACCCTATCTCTTCCCCACCTGCTCGATTACTACAATCTAACAGGTCATTACAATTACTACCTTTGTGACTGGTTAGCTTTTTCAGGATCAGTTTGGAAACATGCACTCAGTTATGCAAACATCATTATTTAGGTTGAGCACAAACCTATCACAAGCCCACCACCAATCACTTTTACAGAAGAATTTCCTCATTCTTAAATTCTTAATTATGAAATTCATCTCTTTCCTTGGCTGAGTGCTCCTTCAAATCTTCACACAGTGTTGGAATACTTGCACAGGTTTTTGGACAGTGAACTCCTGAGCTAGGCTCTTAATAGCGGTGGAAGGCCATATCTTTTTCCCTTCTTCCTAGCCAGCTCGGCTGCTCCTTGCAGGAGGAAAGAGGATATAGATTCTTACTCTATCCTCATTGCTGGATGCTATTTGAGAAAAGGAAAAAATTTCCCCACTTCTTGAAGAAGTTTATTACCTTTAATTTTTAGTACTTTGAAGGCTTTCGTATTTGTTTGTTCATGGATCCTCATGTCTTTAAAAGGGAAAATGGAAAGGAAGAATTCTCAGGAAATATCCTGATGGCACCCTAAGAGGGAAATCTCTATCGTCACTCATTCCTTTACCTTTACTTTACAAGGGGATACATGTTTGTGTTTATACACTTGTTATAATATTTTCTCTTGGTGGAAAGACATTTCTCACTTTCAGCATTTTTATCAGTTTTGTCAATAACTACAAAATAAAAATGATATGAACTATTTTTCATATTTTGCTGTTTTCCTATGTATCATGATAAAGGTATCATGGTTATCTAACCTTATTGCTTTTTACTTAAAATAAAACTAACCAAGCAAGACAACAACAACAAACACAACTCAGACACAGTGTATATACAGACACAGAATTCCCTCTCCCATCTGTCTCCAGCCCTCAGTGTTACACACGTTTCTAAGTACGGCACCTTGTTACTCGGTAGCTTCGAAGGCTGGTGCTTCAGAGCACTCTGGAAGAAAATGATGCCCAGGCTGATACTCTTAGGCTGGAGTCAATATTCTGATTTCAAGGGAAATGAAGTATGATGTTTGACACCTTGCCAGCCCCAAAACTTAGTGGGTAAAATATAGGACACTAGGGTGTTATAATCTACCTGGCAGTGCTTAGTTGCTGTCTTAGCCTGTTTTCTGTCAGTATAACAAAATACCTGAGACTAGGTAACTTACAAAGAATGGCTGAGCTCTGGAAGCTGGAAATCCAAGAGCATGATGCTAGCACCTGGTGAGGGCCTCCTTGCTGCATCGTAACATGCCGGAGAATAATGCGGGAGAGACAGCCAGCTTGCTAGGGTCTCTTTTTTTCTCTTTTAACAAAGCCACTAATGCCATGATCACAACCTCGCCCACATGACCTCATCCAACCCTAATTACCTCCCAAAGGCCCTGTCTTCAAACACCATTAAGATAATGCCTTTGGGAATTAAGTCCCTTACACATGAATTATGGGGGACAAACACTCAAAGCACTGCAGGTGCACAATGGAAAATTCCACTTTCTCCACTGTAGTGCACAGGGTTACCTACTATCAACAGCCCAAAACCCCAAAGGAAGGAAGCTTCATTCTCACACAAAATTAAATGTTTAAATATTTTCTATTAGGCAATAAATTAAATACAAAGGAGAATAGGAGGAAACACTTATTAAAAAAAAAAGATTCTGACAGAGAGACAGAGAGAGAGAGAAAGCCCTCAGAAGTAGAAATATAGTGTGGATAACTTTGATCCCATTTATTTCTTATTAACATTCATGACAAAAATGGTCAGTTTGTTCTCATAAAATCCATGCTGCTCACTCTACCTGTCACCCTAGGGAATGTGCCTTTCAATTTCCTTGACACATAATTTTATTAGAAGTATCAGGAAATGTCAAGCTAACCATCATTTGGAAAAGGGACTGTCCAACACTCTCAGCAGTGTCCAAACAGAAGCTCATGGGGGGTAAAGTTCACAGAGGAAAAACTCATTCAGCCTGACAGTAGGCTTCCCCCAAATGACAACTCTGCTCCAAAAAGGCAGCAACATTAGTTTTTGCAGGTTTTGTCCCAAGGGCCAGGTTCATGTATTTAAAGAAGGAGCATTTCTGACATACTTGCACATTACTTGCATACATCTATCTGGTCTTCAAATTAAAGTTCTATTATGACAATCCTTTCTGTGGACAATTTGTAAGTTTTAGTTTCTCATTTCCTTTTTACTCCCTGAAAAAAATCACTCATATCCTCCATTCCAAAGGAATGTAGGATACAGACAGAGTGGAGAAACAGTGATGGTACACGACAGAAAAAAAAAAAAAAAAAAAGTATCTGAAGGCTGTTGTTACTTCAGAGCCATAGTTTGGAGAAAAAGAGTTCTGTAGAAAATGGTATCTTAGGAGTTCCTCTGCTTGGAAACTCTAACAGGGAAAACGATTCTTATTTTGGAATAGGATAAGCCCTTTCACCATTAATAAATGACTACTGTCCTCTAAGATCTGATAGTCCTCTAACCTGGCAAGCTTCATCTCACCATCCCTTCACATACCTGAAAGTTATTTAGGATCCCTAAGAGTTTTATACATATTTACCATACTGGAAAGTAAACTGAGAAGTTTTATTTTGTTTTTTTTGTTGTTGTTGTGTTTTTTTGAGACAGGGTCTCACTATGTAGTTGAGACTGACCTGGAATTCACTATGTAGCCCAGGCTGGTCTCAAACTCATAGTGATCCTCCTGCCTCAGCCTCCGGAGTGCTGGGATTACAGGCGTGCACCACCATGCCCGGCTAAACTGAGAAGTTTTAAATGTCTTCACTATTTAACTCATCTCAAAATAAAAATAATGAATCCATTACATGTTAATATAAATAATTTATATGCAAAACAACTGTGTTTTCTTTAAGAAGTTAGAAGAATGACATTATTCTCAATGTCTGGCTTCATAGGAGACTATCCAATTTCATATCTGCTTGAACACTTAGGCTGTCGAGAAATATTATTTTGGGTGGAGTATGAAAAAGATGAGGCCTCACATAGGTAATTTTTGGAAATGGGAGGACAATTTTAATAGTATCGTTACATTACTATTTTTACTTTATTTTTTTGTTTAAGAAAAATTTTTTATTGCTGGCATATACAGACAAGATTTTAAGTTTTTTTTTCTTCATTGAGTTTATTGGTACATTTTAGGTATACAGTACAGTCACATTCATCATTGGGCTCTTGTACCTCTACATGACAGGTCTTGGTTCTCATTTTTTCCCCTTGTTCCTGCCCTCCCTTCACCCCTCCTCCCCTTCCCCTTTACAAACACTTAATTTGTAGGGAAAGTGGGAAGGGTAGGGGAAAGCTAATTAGGGAAAAAGAAAAAGCTAATAAGGGAAAGAAAGAAATATGATAAAAAACTCTATTTTTATTTTATACTATAGTATTCAGCTTTCCTGTTACTGGGACACAACTCCCAACTTCAAGGAAGAAAGGTTTCATTTTCTCAGTTTCAGGGAATTCGATCTGTGGCTGGCTGGCTCTGAGGCAGAAAGATCGTGGCAGAAGGGCATGGCAGAAAAAAGCTGCTTAGCTCAGGGTGGCAGGAAGCAGAGTAGGACAGTGGCAGGGAGGAAGGCGCCAGGGATCAGATACAATACCAAGGTCGTCCCTTCGTGACCACCCAGACGTGTGGTGCTCCAACCCCCCGCACAGCTCCCAAACTAAACCTGATTCTGCCAAGATTCACTGTCACAACACTGTACCAAAATGTGATGAGGGACGGTTTCTCTACAGTTCGTTCCCATGTAGAACTGAATTTCCACATACTGATAAACTTGTCCGACCTCCCACTGCATTTAAATCTAGTGGTCTATCTCGCTAACTGATTTCTTTCTAACTCTTTTCACAGGTCATACTGAGGAATTATCTCCCTGAGTTACACAGATACCCCAAATGGTGAAGTATTCCATAATATAAGTAAAAAATATTTTTGTGAATATTCTCATTCTTCTCATCAGAAAAAGAATAAACACCAGCAAACTGTCAAGCTCATGGCGGCAAATACAAATTGTCCAAAATTCCAATTTTCCTATGAAAGTTCAAATTTTATCATTGGCCACAAACATTATCAGTTGTCTGCCTATGTGTGGTATGCTCATTTCTAAGAAAATGTCTGCCGAGTACCCAAAGCTGAGTAACCACAGTCTGTCAGTTATTTTTTTTCAAACAGAGATGGTTTTTCAATCACCGTGTGTTCTTTCTCAATCACCATCAACTTTGATACGCAGCAGAAATGCCGAGGAATACTTCGTACTTCCTGTTCAGGGTCCCCACCAACCATGTCAGGTACATTTAAGCATAGCAATTTATAAGTGTGAGGAATGTTTCACCCTGCTTCATTAAAGACATTCTTAAATACAATTGTTTTTTTCTTAAATTGTGAGTGTGGAGGGTTAAAGACTACAATGACTGCTATGATAGTTTGCTGCCACAGCCTCAATTCATGGCGAGGCATCTGTTTTTCCACTGTTGCCTTTCACCATCAATGAAAACAATACACTGAAGAAGGCAAATGGTGTCTATTTTAACAGAACAGATACTTCCAGCTCATAGACCACCTACTAAATGGACCCGAGACACAGCCCTAGAGAGCTACAGACCACACATTGAGAATCAATGCTCCAAAGAGAGTTTGTGGGTTCTTTTTCTACTGCTTAGAAACCACAAAAATCATAAATTCCCCTAAACCTATACTCCTATAGTATAAAATCAGATCCAGATGTGGTTAGGGTTAGGGTTTGGGTTAGGATTACAGTTACAGTTACAGTTAGGGTTAAGATTATTCTTCAAGTACGTTTATCTCTCTCTCTCTCTCTCTCTCTCTCTCTCTCTCTCACACACACACACACACACACACATCGATGGTACAAGAAAACTCACTCAGCACATCATGAAGCTGCTCAGAAGAGCAGGCTCTTGGAAAGGTCAGAAATGTCTCGACAGAACAAAGAGACAGATTTGGGGCGCTGGGGTTGTCATGGGACAGGTTTTGTAGGGCTTAAATTTCTCACCAGCACCAAAGTAGGGAACAAACGGTCTTTCTTATTTGCCCAGGTGGGGTCAGGAGAAGAGCAGTGGTGCAGCTCATAAGCTGTTAGCCACTAAACATACAGACTCACACATTTTGTTATAATTGCATGGTTTTAAAAATAATTCCCTCTTGTCTCCCCACTCTGCGCCTGATAGTCTTCCCAGAGCTAAGCAATTATGACCACGCTATGTAATTGACTTCTATTTATAGTTTCTATCAGCCTGCTTTTTACCTATGGAAATATAAACTTCATGAGTTTAAGACTTCATCACTATTATTATCTGTTCTCCATGCAACCACTGGGGCATGAATGTTTCCCAAGAACTTACTTAGGACACTACCTAGCATATAATAAGTGCTCAAAATTGTTTTTTAATGAATAAATAAATTGCAAGAAACCAGGACATTATTAAATGACTCATGAGCAAACACATCAGAGGACCTCGTGATAGAAGTATTTAAAGCAATGGTATGGGAAATTCTTCAAAGTATACTTCTATATTATTTATTATTAAAAAAATCAATGTAAATATATTATTTTTTACTGCTCTACCTAATTTTTATATGTCTGTGAGCATATGGATATCAGAACTATATTCTGTTCATCTTTGTAGTCTCAGTGGCCTGGATCAGGGCCTGGCAGTGAAATCGTTAATGTGTAAATAAAAGAATTAATGAATAAGTCAAATAAAAGCTCTGATACTAACAACATTAAACAATCTGCCACCTACAGCAGCTTTTTTAATAATTCAGCACAACAGTGGGATAATATACGAAGTCCTTGGAACATGCTACTTTTTCTAAGTATAGCTTTTTAGTATTTTTTATTTGGATGTTTAAGAAATAAACAGGCCAAAGTCTTTATTTGTAAAAACAAAACAAAACAAAACAAAAAAGTATAAAGCATTTAAGTTCAGTCTTTTAAAAACATAAGTTAATTAAAACCAAACCACTGTTAATTTGTTCATTCTATATATGACGTTAAACATCCAAGTTAGTGGGCTTTAATAAAGCACTTTCAGTTTAGAAATGCAACTTTAGGTGTAAAAATGTACGAAAACTCCCCTGAATAATAAAAAGCCCCATGGATCTTGGCGTTTCTAACACATTAAATATGAGTGTATTTAACAAATATGGATGAGCAACTTCCAGGCGGCACCAAAGGAGGGCGCCCCTGGGCTTCCCAGATGGGGAAGGGCTCCGGATGCCAGGGCCCCCAGGAGACTGACCTGTATGCCGCCTGGTGCCTCTGTAGGGCAATTGCCGCCAGCTGAAGCCTGGCTTCCACCACAATCTCCAACTCGCCAGCAGGGCACTGGGACAGGTTCTCGTGGCCAGCATGCTCCGCCTCAGACACGAGGAGGTTCAGCTTGTCTTCTGCTTCCATCAGTAGAATAGACTACAGAGAGAAAACCATAGAGTCACCTCCATTCAGAAACGATGTCTCCCTCTTATCAAATACTGTTCGCGTACTACAAGGTAACAGTGAACGGAAGGCCAGACAGGAAATCTGCACCCAATCATCAGGAGAGAGAACTCAGTGAGCAAGAAGGAAACAGAAAGCGAGAGAAAACACCACACCAGAACACAATCACGGACAACAGTATCCTTTACAGTATGGACAGCTGTGCTCCTGACTAGCAGTAGCTCTACCAAGTTCTATAAACTGGTGCTTGTTTCTGCAAACCTCTGGTCACCACGTTTGCATAAAATGATCAACACCTCGCCTTGCTTAATGTTTACTTATATTTAAGGAAACAGTATATATTTTTGATATATAGATAGAGATAGATATACATTAACTCTGGATTTACAACCCACAATACTACAACTTACTTAGGGCTGAACAAAGCTTATGTAACACATGCATTTTATCTGTAAGGCACAGCAAAACTTTCTGGCACTTAGAAATACTAGGTAGCACTTACTAGAAATACTAGAAATAGAAATAAATTCAATTTAAAATTTAAAAAAAAAGAAATACTAGGTAGCACTTAAACTCTATGGTTAGGTAGCAATTTAAACATCAAAGTCATCATGAAAAGTAGCACAAAATGACATATAGGTTGAGTATCCCTAATGCAAAAATCTGAAATCCAAAATGCTCTGAAATAAAACTTTTGAGCACCAACAAGACACTCAAAATGTTTCATCATATCAGAGCATTTCATATTTTTGGATTTTTAGATTAGGGACACAACCAGTAAAGTCTACAAAAATATTACAAAATCAAAAAACTCAAATCTCCAGCTCTTCTGTTCTGAAGCATTTTGGAAAATGCATGCTCGGTCTGTATGAAACAGACCAAAAAGTTTAAAAAAAGACACTTGGAATTATGAACTAAAACAAAAGTCAGGGTGTCATCTTGTTCAACTTGGCTAGGAATATATACTTTGGGCAACTCAATGTTTGCTGTCTCCTGGTGTGTCCATAAATGATAAAAAATGTGCCAAGAATATTGATTCTGAAGTTATAAATAAATTTTAGCAGGTAAGCTAATTAGCAAACAAAATTCACAAATAATGAAGATGGATTATATTTCATGTTAAACTTTGGTTATCTAATTGACAATATGAAGACAATGAGATTTTATAGTAGACAATCAATAGTAAATAGCAACTGGACTTGGCAAAAGATAAAAAGACCAAACAATCTTTCAATCAACAGGTCTCTAAAAATTTGTTGTACAAGTAGTGAACATCATACAAATTCTAGGGCAATTTAATAAAATAGCTTAGAACATAGATTTTTAATCAAAAAGACATAGGTCCTGCTCCCAGACCTGTATTTCATTACATGCATGACACTGCTGAATTTCATATACTGTCTCAGCTAATTTTCTCATGATCCAGTGCTGCATAGTTAAAAATGATTAATAACTATATCAGAGAGTTGTGAAAATCAAATAACCATGCAAAATACCTCTCATATAGTAAGCACTTGAATAAATGGTGGCTGCTAGTATCACCACTGTCATCACTATGATTAGGACATGAGAAACAGGGCATGGAATACTCAGACCTCACCCAATAATAAATCATATCTTCTGCAGCACCTTCATCAGGTTGCAGAATCAAGCCTGACACGTCTGGGTATCTGCTTTTCTCAGGGAGAGTTCATTCTATCTCTGGCCCCCACCCATTCTTATGCATGAAAAGCTAGAGCCCAAGCACCACCCTGAAAGTGTGCCTGACCAGGGCCTAAGTGTGTGTGTTTTGATCACTGATTCACTATGACTTGAACAAATTTTCAGACTCACCTTTATCATGCTAAGAGTAGACTCATCTTTAACTTTCATAAGCGGACAAAATGAGCCTCTGTCATCCTTTAAATGGAGCTCTACAAAGACAAAAAATTTTGGAAACACCAAGAATATCTATAGTTACTTTACATATTAATTGTAATGGCACTGATGAGAAACTACTCATAAGCTCAATTAAAAACCACAATGATCAGTAGAAACATATTCTTATATCAAAATCAGATAATTTTAAAAGGATCTTTTGCATGCTAAATGATGTTATTCAAGTTGCTAAGTACTGATATAAAATAGTGGTTTCTCCTCTGGGGTCCCAAACCTCTTAAAATCCACAAAGTATTTTGAGGCTTCCAGATGTTTCTTTCATGTCAACAACATGTCCTTGGAGGCATCAGATCTGTTTACATGCATGAGCCCCTCAGTTTAAGAGCCAAGAGTGAGGACATTCAGAACAGCATGATCTGTAATACTCAAACATCTTTCAAATCCTCACCCACAGCTAAAGTCTGCCCTTATTCTAGACCAAAAGGAAGTTAAACATTTTTCATCACAATCTTTGCCCGCTTTCATTAACCTGGCTTCTAGGCAACAGAAGAAAGTGAATCATCTCACTAGAATCTAGTGCAAGAAATATCCACCTACAGAGACAAAATGTGCCAAAGGGAAAGATTCTTGAAACTTTCTGGAACGTAACGCACTGACTTTTCTCTTCTAGTCCCAATCTCATAGCTACTCTCCTGAATTAGGACACTCTGGATTTGAGGACAAGCTAAGTATAAAAGGAGACCTGGGCATTTTCTCAGAAACGTACTGTGTTGTCCATGGAGAACAATTTCTGGAATGAGAATATGTGTGAGCTCTAAGAACCCACTCCACAGGGAAACTGGTGAAAATTAGGTAAGAAAAAAGTATGCTTAAAATCTCTGGAAATCCAAGAACATACAAGTGACTAAAGCAAATGAACTACTTCATATACAACAGAGTATGGAGAAGTTCAAATCTAATCATGTTCTCAAAAATAGAGTTTATGATAAAATTATTAGAGGAGATTGATAGATTCATTAGATGTACAGGTGAAATCCTGTGTTGGCTATTTTGCAGGAGAGGACTGGAGAAGAGAAAGCTAGGAAGAGACAAAAATTATCAACTTGATAAATCAGGTAAAAAGAAGAACAGTGTCAATGAACATGAGATGTTATTAAGCACACCAAATATACAAAATGGGAGTACAAGAAATAACAGGGCAAGGGAAGGAAAGGAGAAAATATTTAAAGACATAATAGCTAAAATACTTCTCAAACTTATTGTAAAAATATTAATCTAGACATCAAGGAAGTGCAACACACTCCAAGTAGAGTAAATAAAAGGAGAGCTACAAATAGAACATTACAGAAATATGCTGAAGGTCAAGGATAAAATAAGGTTTTATTGGCAGTACTGGAGATTAAACCCAGGGCTTTCACACTGAGCTCCATCCCCAGACCTATTCTGAGAGAGGATACCATTATGTTGCCCAGGTAGGACTCAAATTTACAGCCCTCCTAACTCAGGCTCCCAAGTGTTGAGATTATGTGAAGAAAAAAAAATCTTACAAGCAGTACAAAAAAACAACAACAAAAAAAGTCTTGTCACTTTTGAGCAAATCCCAATAAGATTAATTGTTGACTTCTCTCAGAAACAATGGATTCCAGAAGGCAGTGGGGTAACATATGAAGTCCTCAAACAAGAAAACTGTCAAGAGTCCTACTTTGCAAAACTGTCGCTCAAAAATGAGTGCAAGATACAGAAATCCCTTGAATTAAAAAAAAGAAACAATGTTTGCTATCAGACACCCATATTAAAATATGAAACGATGTTTTCAGGCTAACAAAAAGAGACCCTGTACAGTAATTAAAACCCACATGAAAACACAAAGAACACCAATAAAGGTGATTTGGTTATCAAGGAAGGTGGTATAAATGTATATTTGTTCTCCTTTCTTCTCTACCCCGAATTTAACAAGCAACTACATTAAATAAGTATAAAATGCATTATTGGATTAGAAAATAGAGAAATGCAATGTATTTAATAATTACTGCAGAAATACAGTGGGTGAAGGCTGTACTGGACTAAAGAAATGTTTCCAGAAGGTAACACAGACCCACAGGAACAAATGAAGAGGACCGGAAATGATAAAGAGGAGGAACAGGTAGGTATATACTTGCTCTTCCTTCTTCTTTTAGCTTCTTTAACGGTCATAAAATTAGAAAGTAATAGTTTTTAAAATGTATTATTGGCTTTGGAAGCACACACTGAAATGAACAAATGGAAAAGCTATCCCATGTAAACTATTTTTTGTCAATAAGAGTAGTGTGAAATTAAATAAATACAAAGAAAATCTCAGAAAATTTACAAGTATGGG
This sequence comes from Fukomys damarensis, assembly GCF_012274545.1. Lineage (NCBI taxonomy): Eukaryota > Metazoa > Chordata > Mammalia > Rodentia > Bathyergidae > Fukomys > Fukomys damarensis. Next base: position 57,451,137 of record NW_022900927.1, on the reverse strand, counting down.
GAAATTAACTTAACATGCCCCTGAAAAACCATTTAATTACAAATGAAAACAGTGATATTATTGCTAACATTATAAAAATACACAGGTTTGAGCCAGGATTTAGCTCAGTGACATGGCACCTACCTGGCAAGCGCAAGGCCCTGAGTTCGATCCCCAGTACCAAAAAATAAATAAATAAATAAATGAATAAAAAATACACAGGATCATGAAAGACTATTATGAATAACTATATTCAGACAAGCTGTATAATCTAGAAGAAAATAATAAATGCCTAGAAACATAGTTTGCCACAAATGAATCATGAAGAAACAAAAGACTGCATACCAAGAATGAATAAGATTAAATCAGAATAAAAAAACTTCCATCAAAAAAGCCCAAGATTAGGGCTGGGGATTTAGCTCAGTGGTGCCACTGCCTACCTTGCAAGTGCAAGGACCCAAGTTCAATCCCCAGTACCAAAAACAAAAACAAAAAAAAAACAAGAAAAACAACAACAGAAACACCCAAGATTTGATGGCTTCATGCTGAAATTTACCAAAAAAAAAAAATACAATTAATGCCTACCCTTCTCAAACTCTTCCAAAAAATGGGAGAGGAAGAAACACTTGCAAACATGTTCCACATAAAAACGTCCTATCAGGATGCTGCCAAAAATAAGATCATAGGCCAACATCCCACATGAATGTAGATGCAAAGATTCTCAACAAAATATTAGCAAACCAAATTCAACAGCACATTAAAATGATTATACATCAAGTGGGATGTATTTTGGAAAAGCAAGGATTGTTCAATATATACAATCAATATAATACACTATAATGGTGGAATGAAGATTAAAAATTATACAATCATTTTAATTGATGCGGAAAAGGCACTTGATTAAACTCACCATCTTTCACAATAAAAACTCAACAAACTAGATATAGCAGAATGTCCTCCAAAAGGATAAATGCCATATATGATAAGCACACAGCTAGTATTGTAAAAGTGGTGAGAAGCTGAAAGCCTTTTTCTCTAAGATCCATTTCAACAGAAGGATGCCTATTTTTTCCATTTTTTTATTCACCTCAATGTTGGAAGTCCCCAAACAATTACACAAGAAAACAAAATAAAAAGTATCCAAACTGGAAAAGAAAAAGTAAAACTGTCTCTGTTTGCAGATGACATCATCTCATACATAGAAATCTCTAAAGACTCTACCAGAAATAAAAATAATTCCTGACAAAACAAATTAAATTGGTAAAGTTTGTAAAGTTGTAAAATCAACATACAAAAATCAGCAACATGGGGCCGGGAATTTAGCTCAGCAGTTCCACTGCCTACCTCACATGTGCAAGGACCCAAGTTCAATCCCCGATACCAAAAAAAATCAGAAGCATATCTTTTCATTAGCAAGGAACTACTTCAAAAAGAAATCAAGAAAAAAGAATCCCACTTACAATAACTTCAGAAAATACTTAGGAGTAAATTTAACCACAGAAATGAAATATCTATACACTAAAAACTATAAAGTATCAATGAAAAGATTGAAAAAGATACAATAATTGGAAGATTGCATGTTCATGGGTTGTAAGAATTAATATTGTTATAATGTCCATACTACCTCAAGTGATAAACAGATTTTTTTCTTCCTATATCAGGGATTGAACTTAGGACCTTGTGCTTCTGAGGGGGCAGGCACACTACCACTGAGCTAAATCCCCAGCCCAAGTGATCAATAAATGTACTATAGCTCCTATAAATATCCCAGTGACAATAGCGACAGAAATAGAAAAAAACATCTAAAATTTGTATAGAACCACAAAAGACCCCAAATAGCCAAAGCCATCAAGCAAAAGAACAAAACTAAAGTCATCATACTCTAATTTCATTATAAAGCTATAGTATGGTATTGACATCAAAAAGACACACAAGCCAGTATGAACACACTTTCTTTATGCAAACAAACCATCCAGAAACCACATTCCCACCACCTTCTTTATTGGCCTTTATACTCCAAGCTATTCTTCTTCGGCCCTACTCAACCCAAGTTGGGTGCCACATAACTGGAGACAGCCACTAACCCCCCACAAAACCCTGAAATTACCCAAACCAGCCAGCACTAAGCCTGCTTCCCCTGCCTCACCTGTTTCTTCTACGGAATCTACTGTAAAGGGCCTTGCCCAGAATTTCCTCCTGCTCCTGCCTCCTGGGGGATACGAAAGCTTTTTCCTGTGCTCCTCCCGCTGTGGAGTGGCATGCCCTTTCTCTCAGAAACTGTACAAATCTTTCTAATGTCTGGCATCCAATCTGTTGGCCTCACCATACCTGAACGTTAATAACATCTATCTTTTAAAGCAGAAGATAATATGAGTCTGATATCAAAACCTGACAAAAATATTACAAGAGAAGAAAAATCACAGATCAAGAACTCTTATGAGTATAAATGCAAAAATCATCAATTCTAGCAAATAGAGCATACTATTCTATAAATCTGTGACAAATTCTATTAAGTGCGGGCATATAAATATGTATGTGTGCATGACTGTGGTATATACAGATAGAAATGTATGTACTAAGATATAAGTACATGTGTCTCATTATATGAGCCTAGAGGAAAACATGGAAGACTCTACGTACTACACATTCACATGGCTTAGTGGAGGCAGAGTGGGGAAAAGTTAGAGAAGTGGAAACAGTGAGTGATAAAACAAATACTTACCTATCAAGTTTGTGAGATTTAGTCTGCTCTTCTCAGTAGTAAGTCCTGAGTAGAGCGTTTTCAGTGAATTATCCGGGATACAATTTATTGTTGCAGCCACACTAAGGAGAAAGTATGCCTTAACAAAGCAAAATTTATTTAAGAGATGCTGTCGGCCAATAGTGACCAGAGTTTGAGGTAAGCTTTTTGTTATTAATTCTTCAAGTGCCTAAAAATAAGAAAAGGTGAAAAGAGCAAATTAGTAAAATACTTTTTCCAGATATTATTAGCTTCATTCTTTCTTTATGGTCCATTTGATACTGGATGAAGGAATACAGGGTCAGACATGAAGCCCCGGTCTACCGAGAGAGACACTGAAAGTCACAAGTATTCAGCTCTTCAGCAACGCTTCCCCACCCATCTCTGACCTGTGGCCAGCCCTGCCACTTAGTGAGAAGGACATGGTGCTGAGTGAGGGCAAGGACACCCTGTCAAAACAGAGACTGCAAAGGCTCATCAGCCATGCACACACAGCTGTCTGAGTCTGAGTACATTAGACACGTGGGGTGTGAACAGGAAGAGTGGATGCGTGTGCCCTCTCTCTACGCAGCTCAACCCCCATGAGCAATCGTACCTCTCTCTATGCTCACTCTCAACTCCCAGGTACCTCTGCCTCCAATATCCACTGCCTTGGCACAATCACAGCTGCAGCTCTGAACTCCAGCTCTAAGTCTTCTCATGGTTTATAATAGAGGGCTGGAGAAGAACCACACAACTATGCAAGGCATCCTCCTTTTAGTGCTTGACTAAAGTCTCAGTGCTGCCTAGTATTCCTACATTTTGCCAGTCTATTAACTCTCCCCTCCAAGACCATGATTTCAAAGCTGTCTCTCCCTCTCCCCCACCCCTGCCCCCTCAATTATGAACCTTCCTCCTATTTCTCTTGCACAGCCACAGCCTTTGTTTCCTCTGCTCGATGACAAAACTGAGGTGGTTGGAATCCCTGGACCCCACTGCCTCATCCCTTTCACCCACCTGAGCATCCTCCCCCACAGTCCTGCCTGCCTTCCTGCTGCCTAAGGCTGGCACTGCTCGTAGGCCATCAATCCTGTCCCCACAGACCTCAGCCATTCTCTCCCTGTCATAAGTGGGAGACACTGTCCACAGAGAAATGCTGCTGTCATCTGTTTAAAAAAAAAAATCTCTCCATATGCCATCTTCCCTCTTCAGTTATTACCCCAAATTTCTGTTCCTCTTTATGGTAACACTCTGAAGAATTGTCACTAATCTAATTTCTATCCTTTCACTTACTACCCCCACCCACAGTCCTGGGGATTGAACCCAAGGCTGCGCGCAGGCTAGACAAACTCTACTACCGAACCTCACCCCTGCCTTTTGTTTGCCAGTAAACTCACTCCACCCTTACACCCAAACCCTCTGGTCAAGGTCACCAGTGGTCTACACTTGGCCAAATCCAATGTTTGATTCTCAGCCTGCCTATAACATGCTAATCAACTGGTTTTATAGGCAAATTAAACTGTCACATATCGTCAACTATAAAACACATTCTGATTTCAGAGATGTTGAATGTGAAAAAAATCATGTTTAAGACTCAGTGATTTATGATACTTGAATCATCAGCAACATTTCACACTACTTTTCTTCAGTGGTCTTTGCTGCTCCCTCCTCTTCCCTTGTACCTCATGGGAATGTGCCAGGACTCCGTCCTCCTTTTCTCCTCATCTCCTCACCTTAGAAGATCTTAAACAGGCTCTCATACAGGTTTTCATTTCCTCTAACAACCAATGAAATCACAAGTTTTTCTCCCTGGCTCCAAGTTTTTTCTGACTCAGTGGACTCAAAAATCACCTTCTGACTCAGTTTCTTCACCTGGATGTCTAACAGACAGCTCAATCTCAACATGCCCAATGTCTAAGACTATATTCCTGTTGTCCCCTACCAGTGCACACACACAGAAACCCCATGTCGACTGGCAATTTGTCCCTATGGTTGGCTGACTGATGTGTTCGATCGACAGCACCAGAACAGTGCCTGACACATAGTGGAACCAACAGGTTACAGCAATCTCTTTAAAACAAGTACAGCAAGCCACGTTTCTGCTCAAAGCTATTCAGTGGTTTCCTATTTTCCTCAGATAACAGCCTAAGTTGCAATGCTGCTACAAGGTCCTTCTCAATTTATCTCTGACTTTATTTCCCAGTATTATTTCATCACTCACACAGTTCTGGGCACACTGGCCAAGATGGCCCTCGCCAAACCAGCTGGTACTACTTCAGGGCCCTTCAATCACTGTTCACCCTTTCTAGATGATTTCTTCTGCAGATTGGACATGACTTGCATTTGACTTCAGGCACAGGCTAACTTGCTCCATTTAAAATTGCAATCTCCACCCTAGGCTAAGGCTCTAAATACCCTTCCTATACTGCTGGGTTTCTTTCTACCCATGCAGTTTTCTTTCTAATGTACTACATCATTACTCTTTTAAATATTTACTTACATGTCATGCTTATTACCAGCCCCCAGCCCTGGCCATTCAAATATGAGCTCCATGATGTCTTGAATTTTTCTGTAGTGTTAATTCACCAATGACTTCAGTTGCCATCATCAGAACAATGCCATGTATACAACAAGCTTTTAATATTTTTAACTAGTATTAAAAGTAGTTGCCAGGGCTACCTACTTTAAATAAGAAGGAAACCGTCTTATGTAAACAAAAAAAATCCATTGTTTGGGAGAGTTTCAAACAATGGAGGCAGTGGGGAGATTTGTTGTATTGTTTACTCTCTTAACCTCTTCTAAGGGGTCGAAATCAGTATGTGCGGAAGAGCCAGGCATGCAGGAGCCACTGGGCCTGCTCTGCTGCCAAGCTGTTATGGAGGAAGACGGTCAACTTCCCCATCTAGGGGAGAAACTTCAATTGGCTGGGGACAGGGAGACATTTCTCCCCCTTCTGCCACAAACAGTGATTTAATGAGCCTTGACAATTACACACAAACACTTGAGGATCAAAGGAAGATTAATTAGTAATGCTATTTAACACTCCTTCCTTTCCCTCTGCGCAGAAAATACAAAGTGTAATCTGAAGAGTCTTAAGCGGGCCAACATTACTGTTTTAATTACTTAGCTAAAAGAAATCAAGTTTCCATTATGCTGTCAGTCTCTTTTTGTATGAAAAGAAATGATCAGACAGACATTCGTTTTATACCAAAAACCTGCTCCTTAAGGAAGTGTTTTTAGGATAGCCTGGCATTTATGACTAGAAAGAAATAAATATTCTTCAACTCCCCATGGTCTTAGAACATTAAAGTAAAATATGAATATGCATTTAAATCTTTCTAGTATCAGTTCTTTCATTTGAGACAACTTGCTTATAAATTAAAATACTTTTACAGGCAAAAAACAGAGTGATATGAAGCATAATTAGAAGTGAACTTTATGAAATGAAAAGCAAGTAATGAAATGTAAATGAAAAATAATAAGATTACATTGAATAAAAGGTGGATTTTTGCTATCAAAATTATGGAAAACAAAAATAATAAAATTTTGAAGAAACGTCTTTCAAGTTACACAACAAAAATAAATACCTTGCTTAAAACAGAATGCTGCTTTTTATTACTTAAAAAACAGATAAAGTAAGTGGACTCCTTCTCCGTCCCTAACTCCAAGAAACAGTGGTTGTGCTACAACTCTACTGTCAACACTCTAGGGGACAGACTGCCAAGCACCTTTTACATAATTATTTTAAGCTATGTAAATGCTACCAGGACATCAAATGCTTAAATCCAACCAGTTAACTACTGGTAGGAACTAAACATATTGAAAGAGGCAGTCTCACACCCTTTTTCTGAAGCCAGAGGAGCTGTTTATGAAAAGTCCAAATGAAAACAGCCCTAACTACTGGTAGACAATCTGGGAACTGGGGGAAAAAAAGGGATACGAATAAAAGCAGTACTGAACATGTGGGCTACTGCAAAGTCTACCAAATCCTTTTCTGACAGTCAAGAGCCAGCTATTACCTCCTAGGTAATAAAGATAAATATATTAAAGATGAAATCATTGATGTGGCTAGATGAACACGCCTCTGCAACTGAAAAGCATGAGTACTACCTGCTATTTGCACAACCTGAAATCAAGATCAATTTGCTCCAACACTACCTCTGGCCTCAAAATTTTGGACTAAAACAAAACTGTATTATTACAGACCAAAAAAATCTCGCCAGGCTTTCAAAACCAAAGAGTATAGCTCCCAAACAGATTGAAATGACTCAAAAGTTATCCACAAAAAATTCCAGCTTTTACAAAATATTGTTACACTTACCTGCATATTTTCTCTACTGGTGAGAGGTTTTCCTGAGTCAAACAACTGGAATGTCTGTCAAAATACAAAATATTAGCAGTAGGAACAGGAGGAAGTATTCTTTTAAATGAAGTAATCAGTGTGTTATTATAAAAATAATATATATTCTAGTGAGAAAAGATCAGTATAAAGAAAAATCTTAAAATCATGCATAAGTCAGCTTTGTGTGGTCAATGGTAGTATCTCAATGCCTTTTTTCTTAGTAGGACATGTTTGTGGTACATAATGTTGCATTCCCCGTGCTGAGTCCGTACATGTACATGACACAGCTTCATTCCGTTTTTCAATTTCTCTTTCCCTGTCCTCCATCTCCTTCCCTCCATCTCTTGATCCTCTTCCCATTAAGACAGATCCATCTCCCTACTTCCTATTACCTGTGTTTTCCTTTGGTTTGCCAATTCCTTTTTGTATTTTTAAAATGTATAAATAAATTTGCATTGCATTCTCACTGAACACGACCAAATTTTCTCCCTGTAAATCATCCCTGTTGAATGATTTATAAATCTCAGTCCAGTGGGCAGCTATAATCTATCATATGAATGTAGCATAATGACTACCCCTTTCCCATTGCTAGACATCCCACCACCACCCCAACAATCAGCTTCACTTTAAATGCCATTAATGACTGTTTCATTTGTATTTCTGATTATTCCCTTTGGCTAGATTTCTGGCTGAAGGGTTTCTGGGCCAAAAGATAAGAATATACAGTATTGAGAAACTGAAAGATAAAAAGATGACTCAATTACACTCCCCACCACGCTGTATGAAATGCCAGGATGAGTGCACTCAACAGCATTGAGTACTATCCACTTAAAGATCTCAGTTTGATGTAAAATCGTATTACTATTCAGATTTACTGTTTTTTGTGGTTCTTTTCATTTTCCATGTGAGCTACCTGTTGATGTGATTGGTTCTAAATGTAACAGTGAGTTGGGAAATATTTATTTGCTGGAGGAGATTGCTGTATTTTGGAGTAGAATATATCCCTCTTGATATAAAAAGCCCTTTTTAAACGATGTTCATTTGTAGAAATTAACACTGATGTTCCTCCCATTTCTCCTTGGACACTAGACGGTGGCCAATAGCTTGCAAGGATAAGTTGATCTCACATGGATGAGATCAATCACCTTCCTGAAGCACCCGGATCTCTTTGCCTGAGGGCATTCTACAGCTGAGAGGCTATTCAGGAGCGGCCAGTGTGAGGGACAAGAGAAATGTTCTACCCACTCTCTGAGGGACCTAGACGCCTATGGCAGTGACCTCATTAATGCTCTCTCCAGATTAATTTGTCTCCCTTCCTTGTGCAACATTCCAGTAACGCACCATCCTTTCACTTATTCCCAAATCCTTGTCTCAAGACCTGCTTTGGATGGATCCCCAAAATAACACACCAAATGCAGCTTTTTACTGAAATGAAATATTAGTGTTTTTTTTAATTTTCTTTCCTGAAGATATTATTTATTGGTTGCAATACATTGGAAATTTAATTACTGAATCTGGAACAGGGTAGAACTTTTGGTTATATAAACTGAAAGGGCTTGACACCAGGACTTTAGCTTTGGTGGTAAGAGCACAATTACAAGAATGTTGAAAGAGAATTTTTAAAGGGATATGATAAAAGTCCAACAGTAATCTGTAAGACTTTTTCAGTTATTTCTTTTACAAGTGAAACTTAAATTCATTAATCCCTTCTTTAAATAACTGGCCTGCAGCCTAATAACATTGGCACCTATTTTAATTATAAACCTTGAAAGCATTTCCTCTTTTAATTACACTTTTTAAATTCCCAATTGAAGCTGGAAAGCTGCAAATTAACTTTGAGAATACAAAATTCGGAGTCAGAATCCACTGGGAGATAATTCACCCACACCTTGATCATATGAAAGCTGGTGGGTAAAAATGAAGTTTGGAATTTACATGTAAAAAAAAATCAGTCTCAATGTTTTTGTCATATGTGTTGGTAAAAGCAGTGAGTATCAAAACCACTCATTTTCCATTCTACCCAACTGGTTTCTCTCCCCTCATCTTCCTGGACTCTAAATGTGGATGGCCTTAAGGTTTAGTTCCCTGACTTCTTTTCTCCATCTGCTTTGGTTCCCAGCTGATTCCACACAGTCCTATGTTTAAGTCTATGCTAAAGCGCCCAAGTTTAAATTGGCCACCTCCATGCATCTGAGTTCCAGACTATATACTCTCTGCGTCCATCTGTGCTACTTGCCCACTTGGCTATCTACTGTGTATCTCACTTCCTACGAGGAGCAGCATTCCAGGGTTTGAAACTTCTTCCCCAGGCTGAACACTCTGCAGTCATCCTTGACCTCTCTTTCATTCCTCATCCAAACCGTCATCAGCATGTGGTATCAGCTCTCTTCACAATATGCCTGGAACTGGGCCACCGCTCCCTCCACCCCCCACACACACAATTACCCCAAACATTGTCTCAGCCAGTTAATTTGTCATGTCTGAACACTGTGTGCATTGGTCTCTCTCTCTTTTGACCACTGCCACCCACAGTTTAATTCCCAAGCAGCAAACAAAGTGGTTGTTTTACATTTAGTTTCTATCAGGTCCTGCCTGTGCTCAAAACTCTGCAAGATTTCCCTTCTGGTTCAGAGAAGACTGCAATCCTCATGGAGCCCTGAGGTCTTTCATAATCTGGTTCCTAAGTCCTAGCTCCTCCTCTCCTCCCTTCTTTCCTGCAGCTTTTCTTGGTTTTCCTCAACCACATCTTGCAAGCACCCTGCTCAGAGCTTTTTTTTTTTTTTTCTCTCAGTTCCTCCTGCTTGGAAGGTTGTTCTCCCAGATCTTTGGGTTCCCTTTTTTCAAACTGGCTTCCTTTATTCCCCATCCTGAATGAAACAGTAACCCACTGCCCTGGTCATGCTTGTTCTCCTTGACTTGTTGGGGAGTCCCTCACCACACGTCACTGAAACACACTTGTGTCCTGAATGTGTTTACTGCTTATCCCTCTCACTGGACTACAATAGCTCTGCTTGCCTTTTTACTGCTTGATTCATGTTCCTGGAATGGGGCCTGTATTCTGTAAGCACTCAATAAGACTCCTAAGTACATTAAGGTAGAATGTTAATAACAAAATGCAAACAGTTTATAATAGAAAATGACTACTGACAGAAGTGCAAATAAGAAAATACTAGTAATGTAACACCAGGTAAGAAGACAAATTAGTTTACACCACAGAAAATGAATGAAATAACCAACTGGCTCTCTTTAGGTAGGTAGACAGATAAATATATACACACACACAAGTACTGTATAAAACGCATAGAAAGATGTGCTATGTACAGAGCTATATATCTCTGTATATATCCATATATAGAGATATAGATATACACACAAATGTTTTCATTGATTACTGAATGTCCTTCTTAAGGTGTTCTCTAGATAACCTGACACTTGACCTGCTATAATAATTTGGGTTTTTTAAATATTTTTGCAGTGCTGGGGACTGAACACTAGGCCTTACCCAGGCATGCAAGGCAAGTGCTGCACCTCTGCACTACAGCCTTGGCCCCTGTTATAAGGAAGGTAGTGCTGCCACTGCTGTGTGCAGTAGTGATAAGCAGATATCCGCGAGGAATGCCCGGAAGTGACGAATATGATATGTAAATATAACAGAAGCGTACACCAAGGACTTATTTCTGAGACTTACGGCTCATTTCCCAGGTTCTCTCAGGTCCTCCTGTTTGAATCCATTAGCATGCACTGTCCCGTCAGCCTCACTCCTCACACATGCAGGTTCCCCCAGGCACTTGATTCCTACCTTCCCCTATTTTCTTCACTCCTGGCCTATGCAACTCCAAGCATCTGCCTGAAGCAAGATCACTCATGTGGTTCCCAGGTCTCCATGAGAACCAAAGCAGAGGAAAGTAATAACTCATCCTGGCTTAATTCAGGCTTTCACTAGAAACCCTAGTATTTGTTTCTAAGGGTACGTCAACTGCCCAATTAACAAGCAGAAATTAAGCAAGCTAGGTAAGGCTATCTCCTGAATTCAAAGTGGACTAGGCCAAAAAATGTTTGGAACAGTACATTGTTAACTGCTACTTTACACACTGTTAGTGTAAAATATATAAATTTAAAAATCCAAATAAGATATAAGGAGCGATGGTTTTGACTAAGAACATTCACCATAAGTTATACCATTAGACCCAGAAGGCTAAGAAGTGGTAGCTGATAAACTATCCAATGAGACCACCGAGCATAACTATAATACAAAATGGCCTGCAGCACTCCTGAGCCAGAATTCCACTGCAAGTTTAGGCCCATACTTCCTCCCTCACACTCCCTTCCATTCCACACCAATGAAAAGCCTAATCTTCTCCATAAAAGCCTTATCTTCGCTGTGACCAGGCTTAACAAAAAGGTCTGGCGCACTAGTGACCAAATCTAAGTGTTCTTTTGTGGGAATGAGCCCTGCGTTTTAGGAGCTACCAGTAGCCCTCAAACGTCAAGAAATAGTTTTGAATCAAATTGGACAGTTACCTTAATTTTTGGAGGAACTTTACAGCAGGAAGGGATTGAGCAAGGCATATTTCTTCCATTAAAAATCTGCATTAGCTCAAAAAAGGCTTCGGAAAAGAAACCTAAATCAATAAGAACTTCTATCTAAAAAGGAAAGAAGAGATTTTAAGTTAAATAGTTTGTTTCACTTATAAAAATAGAGAAAAACAATAAACTTCTGAGATACAAAATTTCTGTGGAGTTATTATAATGTGTTATGAATTAATGCTTACTACTTAATGAGTATATGCTGGTTTACATGTGCCATGGACTAAGAACTAACAGGCATATTATTAGATAGTGCTTATGTCACCAGAAGAAAACACATAAGGACATAATAGTCATTGTGACATTTTTTTAAATACTGAATTTATATCTTTATTCCCATGGTAGACTATGGTTTAAAAACAAACAAAAAATAACATTCCTTATGTTCTTGAATGTTCTTGACAGTCAAAGAAGACAGTATATTAACTTCACAATGTACAGGCATAAAAAACTACTGATTTTCCAATTCATAGTAAATAAACACTGTCAATTTTAAAGACATATTGTATATGCTTATCGACATTAATTCTGAATACATATATTCTGAATACAATCCAGTAGGAACATCAACCAAGAAATAACAGGAAAAATAGTTCCTTTTCACATTCATTCATTCATCTAACATGTTTACTTAGCATCTCTTCGACACAAAGCCCTCTTGAAGCTTACGTCCCATTACCATGTACATTTAACTAAATATAAGTGAACTGTAAAGATAAACATAACATGAGGCAGCAATGGCATCGAGTGTATTGGCAAAAGGCTATTCTGAGGACTGGGGCCTGGAAGGACTTCTGAGTTAGGAATGATGTCAGAGAGACGGACGGGTGAATATCTGCTGATGTGGTAGAACAGCTGGGGCATCCTGGAATGTTCCAGAAACAGCCCATGAGGTTGGAGCTCAGGCTTCCGGATGAGGAGAATTAGGTGGGTACAAACGGGAGTCAGGGAAGGTCACATAGAGTCTGTAGACTGCAGTAGGGAGTTTATTTTTTATTTCCCACATGATATGAACTTACTGGAGGCTTTTCAACAGGATCCTAACGTGACTCAGGTTTTGAAAATATCTAGTGATTTTATTAAAGAGAACAAAGAAGGAAGACATAAATATTGACACAAGGAATCAAACACAAAATTGGATGAAATAGATACAGATGATATAGATGATAGATAGATATAGATGAAGGTATACAGATATAGATATAACATTTCAAAAGAAAAATCAATATATCCTCAGCATTTCGATCCATCTTACTCTCTGTTTTTCTTTCAGTACATGGTTAGGAATCTCAGGTGTGCACAAAAATAAAATAAAAAGAAGATTAGTTGTAGAAATTGGTTACAAACATAACATGGGAATAAAACATAGAAGGTCAGAAGAATATTTTTAATGGGAAGGAGAAAGTTACTTGCACACTGAGCTTCTTGCCTTGGTCTCTAACCTCTCTGCGGCCATATAGATTCAAAGCATTTAGGAGACACAGGAACTCTTTCGGGTTCCTAGATAACCACTTTTCTCACAGTCCCTACAAGAAGATACTTCCCCAGATCTGTGTGTAGTTAGTCTTCTCTGGGCTTGACTCTATGATTCCTGCACACAGATGACAAATGACTATCAAGGCCATGTCTGATTTCAGGGTATCAAGCCAGCTGAACTGCTGGAAAAGCAATGGTGCTGAGAATGGACATAACATTTTCAGAAGTGAATAGCACCGTGAACACAAACAAGACAGATGGCCAAAAAAGCTAGTCATAAATCAACCCTTCACTCACACAAGTACAGAACCATCAGTGCCCTTCCCCAGAATGTTTGATACATTGAGGATTACAACTCTTTGAAGAGGTTGGCAGTTTTAAACTAAAGTCAGACCAGCCGATCATAAAGAGGACTTAACAGCCTTCCATGAAAGACACCAGCGCACCATAGAAACTTAACAGCATGATCTACTGCTGTTTAATTTGTCAGAAACCGTCACTATTTGTGATTTCCTGCCTCTGAGTTTTCACTTTTCTCACTCACTGACCCCAGTTTATTTCAGAAAGGTCAGGCAAACTCTGCTCATGGGGGCTGTCATTTCTTGCTCTCTATGATCTATCAACCACCCTTTAGACTCCAACTGTCAAAACACTGATTTGGTTTTTCAACACTACTACACCAGTAAGATCTCACTTCTACCTCACTCTGCTCCCAGAACTGTTGCCAGATACCAGATTTGATCATGTCATTCTCCTGATCAAAATTCTATAATTAACCCCCTTCCAACTCAAGGCTTCAGAGTAGAGGGCACAGTTTTTCACTGGCTTTTAAGGCACTCAAGGACACAAACAGCTATCAAATGCTAACAAGCTGCTGTGGCTTGGATGTGTCCCCCAAAAGCTCAAAAGCCCCTAAATTCACAGGTTGATGGTTTTTGGGGTGGGGCCTTTGGGAAGTAACTGAGATTAGATGTGGTTTCGAGGCTGGGACTGAGATTAGCGGCTTCTGAAGGTGAGGAAGAGAAACCTGAATTTGCACCTGCTGCTCTTTCACCATGTGATGGCCTCTGCCCTGTGACAGTGCATCATGAAGACCCTCAATGGATGCAGCCCCTCAGCCTTAGGAGCTATGAGAAAAAAATTTTCTTCATAAATTACCCAATCTTTGGTATCTGATGAACTAGCCTAAAACAGACAGATACAAGCCAGTAAAAAGTTAACTAACGAAAAATTTTGTTCCAAGCTCAGTCTCTCCATACCCCACTGGATCTCCTCCCTGTATGGTATTAATGTCACAGCAACTTCTCCATCTCTTAATGACAGACCAGAAGATACCTCTTATCCAATTCTGACTCCACAATCTCCTCACACTCCTCACTGCACAACCTCCACATTATGTCTCTTCACAGTCTGGAATTCAGGCTGGGTGCCTGGAATCCTAGGCCTTTGATATTCCTCATGCTACCTCCACTCTCCCTGCAGAACCTCCACCAAGTATAACTGGACCACCAAGCACCCTCCTCCCATGCCAATGCTTTCTCACCTCTGTGTCTTTCACACTGCTGGTCGCCAACAATGCTCCCTTCCTCCTCTCTCCAACTTGGTAACTTATATTCTATTCAAGCCTATACTCTTAGCTACTTAGTGAAACCTAAAGACCCAAAACTGCTATCTCTCTTTCACACTCCCACAGACAGTGCTCATGACACTCACCTGCAAATGAGCAAGCGAAAGAGTCACACCTACTGACTCACTACTGTCCTGTTTCTCCACCCAGTTTTCACTTCCTCCTAACAGCAACTGTGGTTTATATATCCCAAACTCGAGGTGCTAACTGGATGCTTTGAAATAGAAGGTCTGTAGAAAATGTTCTTTTAGAGTTAAATCAGTAAATATTTATCAAATATTATATAGGTGGGTTCCACTAAACACCAAATGAGAATGTGAACAGTAGGCCCCCCTAATAAATCCCTGAAAATTTTAAATCCAATACAACCATTAATCACTGAATATCAAGAATGTAAATTTAGTACTCAAGGCACTATACAGCATTGCAAAATGAGGGAGACACGGGCCCAGGCTTCAAGAACTGTGTAATTTCAAAGACCACTGGGAAAGAAAAAAACGTTACTGTTTTCGGCGCTGACACTCAAAAGTAAGACAATTCTTAAGAGTCAGTGACTCAGAGAGGGAAACCCAGAAATTTTCATGGTCACTAATGAACTACTTATTAAGTACTCTTAAGAATTTTTTTAAAATTTAGAAATAGAATGCAAAGGACTGTTTAGGTAGGCCCAAAGGGCTCAGGTGGGGACAGTAGTTCAGAGGGAACGCTAGTTTCCCCTCCTCAGAAACAGGAGGAGTTTAGTGGGGAAGACAGATGGCGCGTCTAAGAGGAGAGGAAGAGGTGTGCTTGCGTGGTGGGCTGGAGCTCATTTGCTCCCTACTGCAAGAGCTGACTGGGCACCTCTGCCTACTACACATCTTTAGGGACACCTGTGAGTAGCTTCAAGTCAGCCACAGTTGGAGTGTTTACGAACTGGAGGAAATTTTCAAAGCCCTAAATTAGCTTTTCTATAAAGAGCCCACTGTGAAGCATTCACCAATATATAGATTATGCCATGGGATGGGAGGTAAGAACCATGAGATGATGGCCAAGAGATATTTTAAGATCAAGAATGCTCAATGTTCTATTTTCAATGGTTTGTTTCAGCTTGATTTAAACTTCCCTGTTTTCTCACTGTAGGAGGGCACTGTAGAAACCAAGGCCTCGGGGGAATATATTGTGCACATTTATGTAGGAGTAAAACAGGGTATAGAGCTGAATTCCACATTAGATTTGAGGAGACATGGGAGAGGGAGAGATCTTGCTGGATGCTGAGAAATATCACATGCAAAACAAAATCAAACGAAACAGAGACTTGAAACACAGGTGACCAGGAAAGTAGGCAGTGAGAAGATGCTCGAGGTTCCCCTCCACACAGGGTTCGGAAGAACATCGGCATGTGACTCCCAAGGCACAGAACCCTGGACGAAGACTGGGTTACACAATTAATTGTCTGGTCTTATTAATTCAATTCCCTGTGCACTGAAAATTTGTTGCATATCATTATATATGAGGAATGCTCTAAAAACATGGTGAATGTTTAAATTTTTTAAATTGATTACAATGAAAGCTTTGCCATTAGTCCTTCTCACAATACTCCCCTTTGTCTCAAACACACTTGTCCTATCATTCCTGCTATTTTCTGAAGCAGTTTTGGAAGTTCTTTTACTTAAGTCTTTTTGTGCCTTCATGGCTGCCTTCGTGTCCTGATCAGTTCAAAATGTTTATCGGTAATGATCATTTTAACTTTGAGGAAGAACCAGAAGATCCATGGTACCAGATCTGGTGAGTTAGGTGGATGAGGACACACTGTGATGTTTTTAGAAGACTGGAACCTTCCAGTGGATGGCACTTGGTACCAGCATTCACCAAATTTTGGATCATACCTCTCATAAAGACACTCATAAAAGAGCACTACCAGAACTGCTTCAGAAAGTGGCAAGAACAATGGGGCGAGTGGGCCAAAGAGAAGGGAAGTATTTTGAGGGAATTGATGGAATGTGTCTTTTATTATAATATTTTTAACTTCAACACTCACTGCAGTTTTTGATCACCCCATGCCCATAAAAGTCACTTCACAGCAATCGGAACACAGGCCCATTTGGTCCCCAAGAGGAAGCCAGTCTCTCAAGAAGAGAGACTTCCAGCTGCCCAGTGTTGGGTGAGCTTCATTGGCAGGAGTAGCTGCTGCCCACTCTCCAGTGGCCCAGTTGTAACGTTTCTGGCTGGCTGGCTCTGAGACACCATTATGATGGGGAAATCATTTTTATATGTATAGAGAACCGTATTACAGTCACTTATTATTCTGAGTATCAGAATCAAATTAACACATAACAATATTCTTCCTAGTTAATATCAAGTGTCTTTAAAGTTTATAATATACCTTGAGAATTCTTGCTTCTAGGTTTCTGACTAGGTCTTGGCAAATTCCAGAGACAAAATATTGATACAGTGCAAGGAGAGGCAGGACCTAGCAGGAGAAAAAACACCCTTTTAAAAAATATATATATACATCTTATCGAGTTAATAATCTCATAATCAAATTGAGCTAAATAGTACATGTAGGAGGTTTTATGCAAAGTACTGACTGAGTTTCCATGTTGGCAGACTAAATTGGTAAAGATGAAATGATCTGTTTGACATATGCTCCATAAACTCTATCAGAAATTTAAGATGTTATCAGAGACCTATGGTGTCAACTAGATGCCATTTGGCAAACCAGACCTACGTCTAACACCTTTCTGAGCATGGAAAAGTTAAAAACCAATTAATTATTTTCTTGAAAAAAATTAATCTAAATGTATGAAGCTATGGAAAAAAATGCTAGCAAATGAGCTGTCAAATAAATGTAAAGTTTAAAACAAAAGAATTCACATTCATGTCCCCTAGTAAGCTTTTGCAGACTCATCTCAATTGTCAGCTGCCTTTTAATTAGAATTTTTCTTTTGGCAAAAACCTATTTACAACCTGCCTCTGATGGGTTATGCACTGTTAAAGAAGAACAGAAAATATAACAAGTCCCAGCCATTATATAGCATATATTCTACTGATTAAAACTCAAACTTAGAGACTATCAGTGTTTCAGGTGACCTGGCCATTTTCTACCTAGAGCAGGGAAAATTTGGCTTTATATTTTCATTAGAAAGAGAGAGTTGAATTTAGAAGAACAAATGTGTCAGAAAAGAAAACAATACTTGAAAAAGAAAAAGCCCTGATCTTAACTCAAACCCAAAGCTCCATTCCTGCAGCTGCCCCTGCTGAGGGAGTGGAGTCCTGGCAGCTTGACATCCTGTGTTTAGCCAACTGTTCCCCACAGTCCCACAGCTCTGGTCCCAGAGCAAATGTTATGTTTGACAGAAGCCTCCTTAGCCAGCCGGCTTCTCCTAGGTCAGGGTCATACAAAATGGAAACTGTGCACTCCTTGCAAGTTTGGTCTCCTGGAAGGTCAGCTGGCAACTTTTTAAACGGATGCAAATAGTCATAAATGACTTCAAACATGACACATTTTTCTACACTCACTCACGACCAACAGAAACACAAAACCTTTTTTCGGCAATTAATTCACCACAAAACATTAAGAGTTCACGATTACCTTTGAGGTTTTGTTTCTTTTCTTTAGTGAGAAATAAAAACACAACATTTTATTGCTGCCAATTCCTCAATTATCAGAAAAAAAATAGTTCTCAATTTCTTAAGCTTTAGAGAGGGAAAGAAGTCTCATTTCTTTTTTCAATGCAGTGATACATAGGATATATGAATATGAATAGGCAGCAAAAGGTTACCCAGAGGACACAACCATTTTCTCACTCCAGAAATAAGCCCCTTTAACAGGGAGAGAAGCACCATTTTATTATTTTTTAATAAACAATTTCTTATCAAATCTGTCCAACGTTAAAAGCACATGACAACTTTTTCACTTCAAAACATGGTTTCATAATTTAACAACTCATCTTGGGGCAATAAATATTTTTAATATAGAAAACTGAATTAAAAAAAATAAATTTGCCAGAAAACATATATGAAACCAATTCAGAAAACAATATGGGGAAAAAAGACTATAATTATGAAACTTAGAAGGAAAGCAAACATAGGGGAAAAGATTAAAAAATAGAGGATAAGGGAAGGAAATCAATAAAAGAAGATAAATGAAAAAAATATAAAGTGACCAAGAGAGCATGCTAATTTATTTTTAAATGTAACCAAATTCAAATTTATGAGATATACAGTGATTTCTTTCCCTCCAGGGAAGGAGAACTATGTATTTGGGCTTATGGATTTTCTAGGACATTACAATACATCTGATTTTTCTCACAGTTAGAACGGGAAACAACACAATATGGAAATACTGTCATAGTTTGTGATAAAGAATGACAACTGAAAGCTGAGAGTCACAAGTGTACTAGAATCCTGTGTCTACATCATTTCCCATTCTAGTCAATTTCAGTAAATCTTAGGAAAAGGAAAAGTGAAATAAGACTAAAAACAAGAATGAAATCAATTAGACATTGCCTTTGTACCCAAA
Organism: Fukomys damarensis; assembly: GCF_012274545.1. Classification (NCBI taxonomy): domain Eukaryota; kingdom Metazoa; phylum Chordata; class Mammalia; order Rodentia; family Bathyergidae; genus Fukomys; species Fukomys damarensis. The sequence continues at coordinate 57,431,906 of NW_022900927.1, read as the reverse complement.
ATGAAATGCAATGATGTCAGCAAGACTATTAATGAATATGTTTTATTTGAACTACAGATAACAATATAGAGACTTTAAAACTTTAAGCCAGAGCCAGGGATTTCGCTCAGTGGCACCAGACCTGTCTGGCAAGTGCAAAGTCCTGCGTTCGATCCCTGGAACCAGCAAAATGAAAAGAAAGAAAGAAAAGAAAAAACAAAACCTTTAAGCCAGAACTGACCAAAAGAACATTAACAAAACTTGAAAAGTATAAGGTAAGGGGAAAAAAAAAAGTACCACAGTGAATCAAGAGTTGTTGATCTTACAAATCACTCACTATTAGATTGTGCTTAACAAAGTGCAGCTCCCGGATAACGTAATACAAGCTGGCAGCTACAGAGCAGATGTCAGCCCTGCAGGTATCCGAGAAAAGCTCGACACCGGGAAGAAGCTGTGTGATTTCATACTGGGCATAGCAGTGCTCAGCTCTGGGATGTGGTAGTGTAGTTCGAAGCAAACCCTGAAAATAAAACAGAGAAACAAAGAACTATAAATGGCATTTACAGCATGAACCAAAATAAGTACAGGTATCACTTCATAAATTGTTAGTATGAGACTAGCACACTGTACTCCATCATATACAAGGCTTATTATTAATATTTTGATTATAAGTTCCAAATGCTTTTATCACTCCTGATGGGCTTTTTAAATTCCACAGTTATGGTACTCTTAACATTTTTGAAGAAATTATTACATTACTGATGCACACCGCTTTTCTCCTTCCCTCTTTCTATTTCCTTCCTTTTCTTTCTTTTCTTTCCTTCTTTCCTTATTTCCTCCCTCCCTCTCTCCCTTCCTTCTTCCTTCCGGTTTTTGAGCCAGGGTCTCACTACATAGTCCAGGCTGGCCTTGAACTCACTATGTAGCCCAGGCTGACCTCAAATTCAATGCAATCTGCCTGCTTCAGCTTCTCAAGGGCTGGGATCACAACATGCCCCACTGCACCCAGCTAAGATTCTTTATAAACATTACCTCACTAACTTAATGCTCGCCTTGCCCCTCCTTGGAAAGAAGAGTTATTATCTCACAAACGATATAAACAATGAACTTACTTGTGGCCACACAGTTAGGAGTGGCAGAAAAAAAGATTCAAGGTCAAGTCTACTTAACTCAAAAATCTGTTATTTCACTGTACCCGGGTGTAAGTAGAGAAAATGTTAACCTGAAGTCCAAAGTAGGCAGAGATAATTCCAAAATTTCAACTGACTCCAACAGAAAGATGAGTTATTTAGGACCGGGATTTAGCTCAATGGTTCTGCCACCTGCCTTGCAAGCACAAGGACCCAAGTTCGATCCCCGGTACCCCAAAAAAAGATGATTTATTTAATTTGACCAATGTCTCTTGGACAGTTATATGACCAATGTCATAGTGGGTGACAGGGAAACAAGATGAATACATTTAAATAGTTACCATTTCTTGATGACAAATGCACTGTAAAATAATGTTAATGTGTATACTAGGAAGAAATTTCAATCAAACTGCTTGTCAAGGATGTAAGGTACCCTAGTCTAAAACACCGAACTTACTGAAATTTTTATTTTTACAAATTTGCTTTAAAACAACATAAAAACAATTAGCAGGAAATCCTACCACTTAATTTTCATTTTAAGTGCAGCATTACTAATGTAGCATTACATAATGTTCACATTAAACAAAAGTTCAGCTTTTCTTCTAAATCACATATTTTCTACAATATAAACACTTTCTTCAAGAGCAAGAAGTTTCAGAAAGTAAAGGAACTGATATAAGGAACCAGAGACAGATCCTCACTCCCTCTGCACTCCTGCCTCTTTTCTCTTCCCTTTGAAGATCAAGCAAGAGGCATTTGGAATATAAGAAAATGGCAAGGTCTGGCCCTACATTCAGAGAAGGCTTCGCGAAGAATTTATCTGCCCAGATTTCAGAAGCCATCAGGCTGCTCTGATACACAGAACAAGGTATCTGCCCATCAGTCAAAGTAAACAGAACCTTTAGCAGACTGCAAAGGCCCCTGGCTACATCCCTGAATCTCAGAACGTCTTATACTTCAGATAAAAGCTCCTTTCTTCTACAGAGAAGTCAAATCAAATCCTGAAGCACAAAAAATTCCTGTTCTGCAGTCTTCGACTTACTTCTTGCCTTCATTATGTTATTTTATATCATGCAATCGAGCAAAACTTTATTTAGAGATGGGATAACCTACAGTGACCACTGAGGTCTGGCAGACTGGCTGCACCCTGAGGTTACGAAGGACAAAAGATTCAGTTTCCCTATCTGTCAAGGGAGAGGGCTGAATCTTGACTTTCAAAGGGGAAGGAGGCACCAGGGTGAGCCAGACAGGCTGTGACATTTAACCAGGGTTCACACCGTTTTCCTGCCTGTGAGTTTCATGAATGTGACACACACTACTGCACGTTGTTTTTTTTTTCCTGAATGAATAGTCGTGGCGTTACAGGAAAACACACACAAGGGATTACCTGGAAGAGCAATGCAGACAGTATGCAACAGCTGACTCTCTTCTTAACGCTCATTGTCTTAATAAACCTAAGTATAAGAAAAACAGGTTAGTAGACAATTTTCCAAAGTACTTTTATATAAACCTGTGCCTTTAGACATAAATAAGACACAAGAGATATTACAAAATCTATATAGAAGAACATATGAGAAAAATATAAAGAATAAAAATCATCTACAATTCTACCACTTAAATATGATTTTGGTAATATTTAGGCCCATTTCTTTCTAGAGTTTTTCCCTATGCAGTTATACACAAAGAACTAAAATTATACAAAATAACTAAACACAGAAAGCAAGATGCCGCATAGTCTCTCCTATGAGATACCTGAAAGGCGAGAGGATAGGAAACAAGAAGGAAAACTTTTGGAGATGGGAAGGGGGTCCAGGAAAGGGGAATGGGGAGTAAAGGGATTGAAATGATCATGATATATCATAAATGTTTATACCAGTCACCGAAAATCAGCACCACTGTTCTGTACTGCAAACACAGACAAATGAGGAGGAGGAGGAGGAGGAGTGGGATTCTGATATACCCAATATTATGAATGACCCTAAAGCTTTGGACCACACATACAAAAGTACATATGGTGTGATTCCATGCACAAGAAACACCAGACAATGATAAACTGTGGTGTTAGAAATCAGAATGTGGCTGACTCTGGGTGGGGAAGGGGGCGGTTGGTTGAAAAGGGACAAGAAGGAATTCTCTGAATTAATAGAAATGTTCTAAGTCACGGAGGCTATGGTGATCACACATATGCATAAAATTATTGAAAGTCAGAGTGTATAATAAATGTGCATATTTTACTGTGTGAAAATTATATCTCAGTGAAAAATAATGTTTGGCTCAAAGACTAAAATTAAACAATACACACTATTTTTATAAGCAAATTTTCCATTTGCAGACATAACAAATACAACATTTTGAAGTGCTTTAACATTTTGTGGTATGGATTGCAATATAATATGAAAATATTAACTTCTACGTTTTGGTACCAGGGATCGAACTCAGGACCTTGCACTTGCAAGGCTGGCAGCAGCACCATTGAGCGAAATCCCCAGCCACTAACTTCTATTTTTATTTTTTCTAATGCTGAAGCAAATATTGGGAGAGTACATCTTTTAGCCCTTATCCTATTAATTCTACTAGAATAGAAGTGAAACGTTGGTAAAAGGTGGTGTGTTAAATAATTCCCCCCAAAGACAGCTCCTGGCAATGCACTTTCTCACCAGCCATCTATGATGGAGCTGCTCACATCACTAAATCTCTCCATCGGGGTTTAAAATAACGCCTATCCATTTACTGTTGCCTCCTTTCATTTCCGTTTGAAGAGTCTGAGTTTCCTTTCTATGGGTTTTGAAACTTGCATTTGCATTTTGAATCACATTACCTTCTAAATCTCACTTAGAGAAAACCATGGAGCCCCACTATATTAATAACACTGTCCACTGGCATTCAGATCCTCTGTGTGTCTATTTCAGTGTGGCATTCTGCAGTGAAAAGGTTCCTCAACTCCAACAGTTCCTGAACAGCCCAGCCCTATAGACTCAGCTCTCCTATGGAAGTCAGACTCCCAGCTGGGTAACCAGGAAATGGCTCTCTTTTGGTCGAAATCACGAGGTAATAATTTCCGAGGCTCAAACTAAGGAGCCCTCTGGTAAGAATGGTACAAGAATGGTCCTTTCCAAGCTGTGGCTCTTCCTCCCTCAACCTGACTTCTAGTCCCAATTGCCAAGTCCCACTCAGTGCTATGCATGTGGATGTCTAAGGATGAGTTCTTTCCCAAGGAGTACAGAAAATCAAACTTGACAGATGTTTAAAAGATCTTTTGCACTTCATACTTTTTCATTAAGAGGTAATTTCTTATTTTTCCTGCCCAGAGATACTAATTTTCTGAAAAATGTGAAAAACTAACTAGAAGTTATTGTTGCTGTTGCCTAATTGCTCCTCAGCTCAAAGTACAGGGTTGATTAAAAAATACAATGTGTTTAAATAAAAATTATTATAGTAAAAGATGGTGCATGTTTTTATGAGGTGTGAGGTGGTGAGTGCCATTGCCAAATGTCATCTGGTGGAAAAGGAGGCTCATAAAAACCTTAGAGTGTCCTTGTCCACTTTATACACTGCATCTGGCACTGTGTGACTTCTGGCTCTTCCCCAAAGTCAAAATGATCATGAAAGGGAAACATTTTCAATCAATTCAGGACACCGAGGCAGCCACAAATGCACACCAGCAGACACTCTGGAAAGAGGACTTCCAGCACTGCTTCAGAAAGTACCAAGAATGATGGGACAAGTGTGTTGGAAGTGGGCAGAGGGTGGCATTTTGAGGGGGATTAATGCCAATGTGTTCTTTAACGCAACACATTTTTAAAAATTTAAACAATCACCACAGTTTGCTATACCTCATATAGAGCAAGTTTTTGCCTACTGCACCCTGAGGTGAGCTAAATATTTACCTGGAGAGGTAAAGGATACTTGTACTACCTTTATCTTTTAAATTTCTCATGTTAACCAAATACTTGTGAGTACTAACTCTGTGCAAAGCATGGTGAAGGTGCTCACCTGTATTACCTGTGGTGGGCTGAGATGCCCCACCTTAATCCCTGGAACCTGAGAGTACATTATCTTACATGACAGAAAGGGATTTGAAGATATAATTGAATTAAGGACCCTGGGATGGGGAGATTATCCTGGATTACAGATGTGGGTCAGAGTCAGAGAAGGAGATGTGAAGATGGAAGAGGTCAGAGAGAACAAGAGAGAAAAGGAGGAAGGTAGTAGGCTGTTGAAGATGCAGACAGCACCACAGAATTCAGGAGGACTCTGAAAGGTGGGAAAGGCCAGGAAACAAATTCTCCCCTAGAGGCTCCAGAGGAAGCACAGTCCTGCCAACACCTTATTTTAGTCTTCCTGAACGTCACAACTGTAAGACAGTAAATTTGTGTAAAGGCTAGAGCATGTAGTTCAGTGATTCAATGTTTGTTTGGCATTTGGGAGATCTTGGGTTTTATCCTGCACCACAAAGAAAAACCATTGTATTTTAAGTACTAAGTTAGTGGCAACACGAACAGCAAAATTGGGAAACTACCATTATGAGTCCTAGGCTAGACTGTATCCCCTCGAAATGTGTATGTTGAGGTCCCTAACCTCCAGTTACTTCAGACTGGGACTGTACTAGACAGAGGGGCTTTACAGAGGCATTGAAATTCAGATGAGGTCATTTGACTCTAATCTAATGTGAATGTTTTCCTTTTAAGAGAAGGAGATTTGGACAGACTGGTATGAGTCAATATCAGGAGAGGACACAGAGAGAAGATATAAGCCAAGGAGAGGCCTGGGAGGAAACTAACCAGCTGACAACTTGATCTTGGACCTCCAGCCTCTAGAACTATGAAATACTACATCTCTGCCATCTGGGATATGGCGAGCCAAGCAAACCAGCAGCACATGCCTGTAATGTTCAGCACCAAGCTTACAGACACTGTGGGAACCGAGTTACTGGGATGACCGTGAGCTACCCCCAGACGCCAGCCCCATTCTTGTCCCTATATCGACTGTTCCTTCACTTGTTTCTTCATTCATCCTGTAGTTACTGAATGCCACCTCCGTCCCAGGCACTCGGGATACATTAGTGAATAAAGCAAGGACCATGTAGCGTTCATACATTGGAGGCGGAAGGGATCACATGAAGAGAAGAAGTTATAAACATCGCAGTTAGAAGCACCACAGTGACACAAAAGCAGTCTCCCTGTGCGTGTGACACACTGCCTGAGAAGCCAGTGTGTATGCAGTGTGGCCCCAACAGGGTGCCAGCGGACACCCCACAGGAGGGCCAGGGCGCGGGACGCTCCCTCTTCATACTCACTGTGCTATCTTCGCCGATATCACTGCGCCTTGCAAACATCCCCAAATGCCAACTTTTGACAGAAATTCCTCACTGTAGTCTTTGAAGCCCCGAGGTGAACAGCTACTGGTGGCAAAGGGGAGGGAGGGAGCACACTCTTTCCAGGTGTGCAGCACATTGGGTTTTCTGAATATGTCATCAAGAGCTTGACACCAACACTTTAAAGCAGCCCTAAGACAGAAACAGAGCATCTAGCGTAATGTTTTCTGAGACTTGTTATTAATTTTTTTCTTCCAAGAGGAAAAGTATGCCAAGCAAACATTCAACTAACATTGTGGAGAATAATTCTATACCACCCATAACCCCTAACAGCAGCTGGTGAATAAAATGAAACAATGCAATACTATTATAGAACTAAAAATTATGGAAGACAATGTTTTTTCCTAGTTATTAAACATTTTTTTTCAAACAAAGAGAAAGATTGCTTTTAGTCTACTGACTCCTAAAAATCTACCTTTCCTTTTCTGCAAAGATGAGAAGATTTCCAAGTGTATGCAAGGCCTGAACTTTAAGACTTCTTTGATTGCTGGCTTGGAGAACATCTGTATTTTTAATCAAGTAAAAGAACAAATGTCAGTTCCAAGAAAAAATATTTCCTTTATATTTGCAAGAATATTTTAAAGTGCATTATTCCTTAACTGTGTAGATTGCAATATGAAAAGTGCAAGTTAATAGTGCTTTCAAATGTCACACAATATATATCCCAGAGTGAGAGCAAACGATGCTCTATTTGAACACAGAGGATTGAGGGATTAGGTCTAACACTCAGGAAACAAGAGAGCTGCATAGAGAGAACAGAAAGAAGCTAGGCAGCTTGAGATGGGGAAACGGCATGTGAAGGGGAAAGGCTACACACACACACACACACACACACACACACACACACACAAACGATGGGCACAACTACAGTACCGCTCTCCTGAGAGGGTGAATGGGGGACCTCAGAGGGAGCCAGTGCCCTGACTTTGAAGGGTCCTGAAGGTCAAGCAGAGAAAAGTGGAGGTTACCCCGTAGCAAGTGATAAGCCCCAAAGTGTTTTTAGCAGAGATGAACACACACACACAAACGATGGGCACAACTACAGTACCGCTCTCCTGAGAGGGTGAATGGGGGACCTCAGAGGGAGCCAGTGCCCTGACTTTGAAGGGTCCTGAAGGTCAAGCAGAGAAAAGTGGAGGTTACCCCGTAGCAAGTGATAAGCCCCAAAGTGTTTTTAGCAGAGATGGAACAAGATTATGCCATATCAGGTTTTTCCTTTTAGCTTAATGCAGAAAATGCATCTTTAATAAGCAGAATTTTTGTTTATTACTGTCTAATAAATGCATGGACCAGGATTGTGCAGCCAAAACCCAACTGGCACGGTAGTGGTGGTACCGCCTCTGTGTAGGTGAAGCCAGAGTTCTTGGTTGGTCTCCAATGCACAGAAACCTCCCCAACAGTGAAGAAAAGGGTGAGAACATGTTTCTAATTTTCTACTAGCCAACTTTGTCTTGCACATGAAAAGAGACGTTTGTGTGATTTCCAAATGTAACCACAGAAATAATTTGCTTTGTTCAGAACTTTACCGAGATTTATTTACTGCTGTAGAAAGTCATGTCACCAAACTGAATGATGCTGACACTACTTAAGTCACCAACACAGCATACCTGTGTCAGCTCCCATCTGGAGCTGTCATGTTCGTGGAGACTACGGGAAGAAGCATCTGACTACTCCATACCGTCTAATGCCTGAGCATTTACATGCTAAGCCACAGATTCTCTCAATATAAAGTGATTTTGTTTTATATATCCTCTATTTTATATTTAGAGCTACTGATTTTATTTTTTAAATGTATGTAGGAAGAATATATTAAATATAAATTTATTTCAGGAAGTAGAGGGAGAACTATAAAATGTTTCTTGCATAAAAGGGCAAAGTTGGGTCGACAGTAGGGGTAGGAAATATACTATTCAATGTGTAGTAAAGCTAAATCAAGAAGAAAGACAAGGACAACAATGGAAGCCAGCTGGATAGGGCAAAGTCAGTGTTTCCACTGCCCAAAGGGACTCACAGTTAAAGGGGGATTCATAGTTGCAGGAGGATGGGCAGGCAGAAGGCTGTCCCAGAATTTTACAGTGGTGACAGCCGGCTGGGAGAGCACATAGCAAGAGGGGACTGGATACGTCCAGTCACTACTTCCCAAGGTATGATAAACAAGCTCTTTCATCAACTTTTAATCTTTCAGGACCAGGTGGGATTTCAACATCACGACAGCTGAATAAGCAATGGGTTGGCCTTACCAATAGTTCGGTGATAAGAAGAAATTACCAATCCGAGCTGTGAATAGGAGAGTTTGCTTTTCTCCACTGAACTAAACACTCTGAAGTGCTCCTGAGAAAGGTCAGGGGGTGTTGACATGTGCATCTCTTCTATCCCCAGACAAAAATCCACCTTCCCAGAAGAGAATTTTTCATTGTTTATTCCTCCTTTCTCTCCTAGATTTGTGGAAACAAAATTAAAAACTTAAAATAGAGAAAGCAGGGAAGCTGGTGGGAAGGGAAAAGGCAGAGGAAATGGAAAGGGAAAAGGAAGGAAAGATTTTGCACAGAGCTGGGATTTATTTACAGTTTTGTGGGACACTATTTCCTTGAACTCAAGATCCAGAATCATTTCTGAAGACCTTAGATGCATGTGGATGGGCTCTAAGCTCGTTTTATTTTGTACAGAGCTCTACAAAGGGGCAGTCAGCCAGAAAGCTAATGTGAAGATAATGTTTTGCTTCTCCTGGGAACTGATTGAAGTTACACAGTCTGAGTTTGGCTTTTTTTTTTTTTTAACAGCTTCCAACAGTAAGATGTTGGTTTGCCTCTGAGGCAGAAACCTCAGGGAGAGAAGCAACACATACATAGCCCTGGCCTGAGAAAGAAATAAAGTGGGAAAGAGCCTGTATCTTTATAGGCTTAGAGAACACACAGGAAAAAGAAAAGGGAAAAATGTCAGGGAAGTAGTCAAAAATTACAGAGAAGGAGCTAAGAGAGATTCTAAAGTCTACATACAGCCCGAGGAGGAAGAAGGATAAACACTGAGACTATTCTGGTACCAGGTGTGATTCAGAGTCAGTTAGTAAAAACCATTCTTAAGAACTGTTTTTGTTTCATCAATTTACACCTTTACCAATCACTAGTAAACTGAATAATTGAAAGAAGGTATGTGTGATATAGCGTGCTAATTTAATATAATGAGAATGTGCAAATAATACAACCAAAAACTGAATACTTACAGAGTCCAGGATTGGACACTTATTTTGTCCAAGAAAAAATGGGAGACCAACAACAATGGCAAATAAATAAACATGTAAATAAATAGAACTCTAGTCACTGGATTTTTTTTTTCTTTTTTTTTGTACCGGGGATTGAACTCAGGTCCTTACGCTTGCAAGGCAGGCCACCGAACCACTGAGCTAAATCCCCGGCCCATGTCAATGGATTTTTAAAAACTGGTCAAATTTCTAAAAGATTAGTTCAGTAGAAATTCGTATCTTATTTAAGTCTAAATCTATTTTCATTACTTTAAAACAATTATTTTAAGTTTCAGCATATTGTTTATTTTTACATTCTGATAAATTTTCATAGCAAGATGTGTAAATGTGTTACTGAGCTCAAAATTTTAAATAACCTAAGTATATATAATTCAGGATTTTTTTCCTTGCCTAAGTTTGAGGGTATGTTTCTTTGAGTTTTCTATTTAACCACTCAAAAGTCCTTCCCTGATTGAATTCACACATTATATCTGTTGAGAGAAAATGAACAGATGTAATGTAACCAAACCATACTGAACATCTGTTTTTAAGCTAAAGGAAGGGTCTAAAATCATAATCTATGGTATTAGTAGGAGAATAGATTGATGCTGAGAAAGTGGTGTTTGGTAAAAGGTTCTAGTTAACTCCATATGACTCAGTCCATCTATTAAGGAAAGCAAAACACAACTGTAAGCCCACACCTGCAATGAAATCTGTAAGAACATCAATGTACAAAATCAAAAAATTAATGACTATTACTGTCACATCTGCTGCTCTAAAGGGAGCTTGCTAGTTTGGCAGAAAGCAGAAAAAGCAGGGCAGAAAGTGCCTTGGTTAGAATAAAGTGTCAAAGAGAAGTGATGAGATCCACCAGACACGGGAAAGAGTGAGAGGAAGCCAGAGGTGCACACATCCCTGGGGAAGAGCAAATGTGCAGAGTGTGGTCTATCTGCAGGACGGTGACCCCGAAGAACACAGTTGGAGGGATGGAGCACAGGCCTTTTACCTTGTGTCTGCGCGAGCAATAATGAAAGCAACTTTCGGCTGTGTCGGAAGGATCGGTTATGGTATTTGGATTTCTCCAGGGTCTCTCTAAAGCATCTCAAAGTGTCTGTCACATCCACAGGCACAGAGACAAGCTGTTTGGCTCGTATGTACTCTGGAAGGAAAGGGACAGGGAACACGAAGGGTGAGATAATACACCGAGCCCACGAGTAGCAGACCTGGTTGGTTGTAATTCAGGGAATTTCTTTGTCCCAACCTAAAGCTGCTAAATTCAAAGCCCCCAGATCTGAAGCAGGTATTTCAATATTTCGATCTTTTTTTTTCTTTTTGGTATATTTGAAAGTTTTTTTTAAAAAACTTAGAAAAGTTTTGATTCTTATGAAATGCAAATAACTTTAGATCTTGCCAATTTTCCTTATGAAGTCTCCTACTTTTTCTTTTGCTGATCATAAAAAATGAAATAATCTCCACTTCAGCAGCCTCTTCAAAGCAAAGACGCCTTGGGAAAGAGACGAAAGGAAGAAACAAAGAATCCTGCAGACCGGCAACTACTCTCGGAAGGGGAGGACAAGACAGGTTCCATAGACAGGAAGATGCAGGGGGAAGAGGTGGGACAGTGAGTGGGTCAGCAACGAACAGCCACCCTGAAGAGGAGATGGTGTGGAATCAGGATGCAAACGTGCTGCACATACCGTGAAGTGGGCCAGAGAGAGGAATGACAGAGGGATTTACTTTGTCTGTACCCTGGACATGTAGAACAGGCCTATAAATGCTAAGGTCTTTGACAGTGTAGCAGCTTACTAGGCAACAACACTGTAAGACACTGAGAGACGCCAGCCACCTTCATTCTGAGCTCACAGTGGAGCCGAGGAGAGGGGCGCTATGACCCGGGACGACTGAAGTCACACGTGCAGGGAGCACATGTAGGTGATGCCACCAAGTGAGGGAAAGATGGAGGCACAGGCAGGAAAGGGTGAAGAAGAAAGACTGTGAGAGAGAAAATATATAGCTGAGTCTTAGAGAAAAGGAAGAAAGGCAGGGGTTTTAGGTAGTTAGAAAAGAATAGGAACAGCTAAAATTTACTGAGGACTTATCCTCTATCACAAATTATTCTAAATCATTTACTGTGATTGACTGAATCCTAAAAACAACCATCAGAGGAATGTACCATTATTATCCTCATTTACAGAAGAGGAAAATAAGTAAGGGACTGATTGCTTCCCCGAGGACACAGAACTAGTTTGTGCCAGTGGAGGTACAAAGGCAGTAGGGAGAGCAGGCGGTTAACATGGCCAGTCCTGTGGAACAGACAGGTCTGTTAGGGTCCCCTAGGGTCCCAAAGCACACCTTCCTGGAGCAGAATTAAGCTGTTGGGTGGAGAACCAAGGAGGGGTTTTTGCAGGACTCTGACAGAAAGGGATGGGTACTTTAGGACATGTTAACCAACGGTCATTCACATCTGACTGCCACAGAATGAGGCTAGTGGCTCAGAGACTGCCAAGCTGCCACACAGACATCGTGTGATTGAACTCAACTACAGTTCGTAGCAATGGACTCCAGGGAGGCACATGGAGAACATTCCAACATGAGAAGCAACAGGAACAGCTGACTGGTTTTGTGCTGAAGAGGAAAACGAGAAGTCACCTCTTCCCCCAACCTTTCAGGGTTGACAACTTGCTTCCCACCCCACTTGTAAAAAAGGTCAAGAGTGGAAGAATCCACGGAGATCATCCACCTCAGCCACCCAGCCTGGACCCGGTGCCCATCGCACCTCCAGGCAGCACTCTAGCTTTCGCATTTCCCTCTCCGCTCTGCTGAATCATCCCCAGTAACACAGTTTTCTGCTATTACTTCTATCATTAAAAATAAAAGAGGAAAAACACCTCTCTCCTGACTCCAGTTTCTCCCCACGCTACCATCCCATTTCTCTGCCCCACTTTATACCAAAACTCCTCAAAAAAATTGCCTTTACTCATTGTTTTCCATCCTCTCTTGAGCCCACTTAAATCAGATTTCTTCCCTTTTGTCTTAAAAATTCTTCTACAAGTCCTCAAAGCAACCCCTGGGGTCCTCCATGACTCCTCTGCCCACTCCTCTCACACAGGCATGCTTCTACCCCACAGTTTTGGCAGCCATGGTTCCCTGTGGTCTAGAGCATTCTTTACTCAGACACCCTATGTCTTGCATTCAACTCCTTGAGGTTATTGCTTTAACTGTTATCTTCTGAGTGAAGCCTTCCTTGTCACCCTACTTCAAACTGTAGCTTACCCTCTTCAAAACTTCTCTTATCTGTGAAGCAATCAATTGTTTGACATAGTGGTTTGACTTGTTTATTGGCTGGCTCCCCTCAATAAAATGAAAAAATTTCACGACAGCAGGGACTTCATGCATGTTGTCAGCTGCTATATCCCAGGCACCCACAACAGTACCTGCTCCATGGTGTGTGCTCCACAGTATTCTGGGACAAGCTTTATTAAAAATCTCTTCTATGAGTTAATCTCAATTATACACAATAATTTCTCACAGATCTGGGGGCTAGAAGTCTTCCTTCCTGGCAGATTATTACCTTCTCAGGTATCTCTTTTCATATGGCTAAAATGGGTCTCAAAGACTATCTCTTTAAAAAAAAAAAAGGCACTAATGCTACTTTATGAGAGCTCTATCCTCATGACCCAAGTTCTCTCCAAAGACCCCATGTTCTGATACCATCACAATGAGAGTTAAAACATCAATGTATGAATTTTGAGAAGCCAGAGGAATCTGGCCCATAACAGCAAGCAAAGGGAAGGGAGTAAGGCTAGAAATCCCCATAAAGTAATAATATCCAGGCTTTAGTTTTAAATAACTGTTCAAATTGGGGTGATAATATTTACTTTGGGGGGCTGTGATTTGAACACATAGGAAGTATCCAGCATAGGCCTGCCACAGAATAAACAGTAGCTACAGGGTCCTGTTCTAAGAGGTAGTCACACATTTTTAAAACAGGCAGCGCCACCTTTATTCTGGTCAATGATAGATGGCACTATGCTGGTGGTCCCACGGGGGTGAATCACCTCTCGATATTACAGTCACCTTAGTTTGTGTAAATACAGGCTGACATTCCCACAACAACAAAACTGCCCATTAATGCATCACTGAAAGCATATCCTATTGTTAAGCAAGGGATGACTGGACTGTTGAGCACTCATAGGGACGAAGTACCTCCATGCCTGGAGGAAATAAAAATGAACAAACTAGCACAATACCTGCTCTCACAATGCTTACGTTATAGAGTAAGAACGCAGAAGATGAGCTAGTCATGTAATGCACGCCTGGGATCCCAGCACTCTGGGAGGCTGAGGCAGAAACATGTCAAGTTTGAGTCCAGCCTGGGCAACACAGCAAGACCTTGTCTCAAAATAAATAAATAAATAAAACAAGGTCTGGGGTTGTAGCATAGTACAAAGGCCCTGGTTTCGACCCCAAGAATTAGTGAGAGAGAAAGAAAGAGAGAGAGAGAGAGGAGAAAAAAAACCTCAACAAATGTCATTTATAATAAAAATAGAATAAAATTATCATCAAATAGCTGCTGATAAATAACTGCACTGTATTTTTCCTAAATCGTATTTCCTTTTTCCTTTTTTCAAGTCCTAGCACTTTTCCTTTTCAGTCTAATTAGGGTTATGCCCATGGTTTGTGGATGTCTGCAGCAGATAAATGGTACAAAGCAACAAGAGAGTATCATTAGCTTTGGCGCCCTTAGCCTGATCCCAAGGGGGCTCCTCTAAAAATTTCCATAAATGATAATTCAAAAAGCTATTCCAAAGGCACTACCTCAACAGTTTGAAATCGGTAAGGGCGGGGATTATTATATGTTTTATTGTACCAGTGTAGAAATGAAAACTTAAAAGACCATGACTCCTGAGAGTTAGGTTCACCAAGGAAGGAAACAGGGAGTTACCTGAAATGTGGGGATGCTTTCTACACAATCGTTCAGATCAATCAAAATGCTGGGAAACACTAACAACACACACCTGCCACGGGGTGGGAAAGTCCAGCCCACCTGAGAACTGAATATCCCTACTAGAGAACTTAAATACCAATAAGGTCAAAATCCAAGAAAGAGAACCCAGCTAGAATGCAAAAACAGTTTATAATAATAAAAGGCATAGCCAGGACTATCTCCCCTACAGAGCTTAACAAGTAAGCAAGTTACTCATCCATACAAAAATAATCTATAAAATGAGGTATTCTCACTTCTCCAAATCCTACCGAGACTATACCAAATTACATATGCATTATTAAATAGCAGAAGGGAGAACAGGATGCTGTTAAATAATGAGAACACCAAATGTTCCTAGGCACTGGGGCATTGCAATATCTGTAGTGAAGAATAAAATGAATCAGGCATTACCACCAGATGCTGTGATGACAAAAGCAAATCTATGAGGTTCTAATGGCAATCTTGTCTAGAAGCCAGCATGAGTATACTAAGTCTTATAGAAGAACTGCCAACGTGTCCTGTGACATACCTAAGACCCAACACCCCTATAAGCATGTTAATGACCTCAGTTTGGCACACTGAAAAAGTTCGGCATCTTCAAAATTTGCTGAATAAACCCAAAAGCATAGGTTCCTAGTTATAGAGATCCAAGGGTCCAATAAAGAGCTACAAATTAGAAGCCGAGACTTTAACAGTTCACTGTAAAACCTATAATTAGATGCAGGGTCACCTAAAAATTACCATACTATCACAGTAAGGCAGAGTAAGTATCTGTCTCCTAAGACCACTGAAATATAGCAAATTATTTCTCGAGTGCTATAAATTTGGAGAGGATTCTAACTTGGAAGGGAGCTATAGAGAACAGGCCAGGTGAAACATTCATGTAGGGAGAAATTAGACAGACCTGAGTCTGAATCACAGCCCCACAATCCACAAGTAATGTTTAATTCTCTCATGTGTGATATGAATGTAATGATACTACCTCCTACAACTAAAAATTAAAGAATCTAAGTATAGTCTCAGCACAATATTACTAAGGTCATTTCAATATTTTCCAAATTTTATTTCTGCAAATATTCCTGTTTTAATCATAGCCCAAACTGGCTATCCTTCCACCAACCGTTAAGATTCAACCCAAAGTCTCACTCTGTAGTGACCGACGCACCAACCATCCCTCTATCCCACCTCCCCAGCCTGCCTTTCCAGGTGTAGCTTTTCCAAGAAGCAAGCAAAGTGTTTTTCTGGCAGATTGCGCCTATCAACAAACACCTCCTGATACTCACCCAGGGCGAGTGCTTTGCTAGGTGCTAGGCAGATGGCAGATGGGTGGGCATTGTCACTGGCGCTTTTGCTATGACACAGCTGAGCCTTTCTCTACCTGTTTCTCTTTCCTAAGTTGCTCTTCCAGATGTCTGACTACAAACCCCTCGCCTTTTGATGCTACTCATCCTTTTGATAACTGTTTTTAACACATTTTCTCACATTTGTAGCAACTCTTTTTAGTCATAGATCCTAAAACAAAGAAACCCCTGAGGTTTCACAGGAAGGATCAAAAAAAAGAAAGAAAGAAAGAAAGAAAAATCAGAACACACCCCAGAAGAATTGCATTCTTTGATCGAGGCCAGTCACCCGCCATGACCACATAACAGTGGTTCTGCTGTTGGTTTACTGAGTGAGGGGCTCATTTCGATCTTGCACTAGTAGTGAGATCTACAAAGTCATGTTCACTGACTGTACCCAAATAAACACTGCTCTCCAACCCTCCTTCCTCTCTGTTTCCCTTCATGGCTGATCCTCTCTTTCACACGCCTCTTGAAACTCTCTACCCTAACACCCTCAGCTGTGTTCCCGACTCCCTGCTTCATTAAGAAATCCTCTCGCACCCAGAAAGAACTCCTTCAACCTCTACCCCATAGACCCACCACCTCCACTCCAGGTCCAGTCTTCCTTCCTTCCTCTACGCCCTTGTGGCAGGGTTCTACTCTTCTGTATAAAGCTAACGCCGTGTGCGTCAGGCTCTGTCTCTTTTCTTCTCGAGGTCCTTCTTCTATCAAAATCCCCTTCTCCTATCTCCAAGCTCTCCCTCTCTAACGGCTCTTCTCATTTAATCCACAAATACGCTCCTTTCCTTCCACTGCAAAGACACACAAATGAAGCCAGGACCCTCCCAGGAGCCCCGTGCTCCCCGTTTCCTTCCAGCTTCTCCATCTCTCTTTCTTATCACTGCTAAGCCTCCTGCAAGGCGACTCTCTACTCAGTGGATCTCTGCAGGTCCAGCCCCGGGACCCCCACTCTCCTCCTCGGCATTTCCAAGGTCACAAAGCCATTCATTCAGCAAACAGACACTAAGTTCGTGCTATGCACCTGAGGATTTTATTAGTGAACAAAGCAATGGTCCTTTGCACTCATCAGGCTTACATTTTATCAGGGGAAACATCAGTAATTAATAAATACCAAAAAAACCTAGCGTATACAGATACTGAGAAGTGTTTCAGAATTTAAAAAACGCAGCTGCAGAGGCAATGAGAGAAGTGGGAGGAAGCAGTTTTTACACAGAATGGTCAGGGTGAGCCTTGCTGAAAAGACCAGCACATAAGGACTCAAATGAGGCGAGGGGTTTGTAGTCAGACATCTGGAAGAGCAACTTAGGAAGGAGAAACAGCTAGAGAAAGGCTCAGCCGTTCACAGCAAAAGCGCCAGTGACAATGCCCACCCATCTGCCAAGTGCCCTTCCTCAGCGTATGTGACCTCTCTTGACCTTCACTCTTCCTGAAAGCTCTCTGGCCGTGGCTCTGCATGCCCCCCTCTCAAGCTGTGTCCCCCACCTCCTTCACATTCTGCTCTTCCTTTCTGCTCCCATGACAGTCATCGGGGCTTGTCACATACTCTGTGCCTCTTCATCCTGAGTGCCCCTTTGAAGGTAGGCATGGTTGTGAAACTTCGGGCAACAAAACGTCAGCAGACGTGACATGCGTCACTTTCTAGTGAGCAGCTTTTCGAGCCAGTGCATGATTTACCACATCTTTATCTCACTGGAAACATGGAAACAATAAACCCACCTCACTAGGTGGCTGTAGGCTAATATGCACAAAGCATCTGTAAGAGTAGCTGGTATGCAATTCTTTCACTGGAGTTGTCATAAGAGTTAAATAAGAGAACCCATATAATGCCCTTGGCCCAACACAAACACATGCAATCACATGCAAACCTTCAGGACAAGCCTCTCGTAGAGCTCTACCAGAAGCAGCACTAGCATTCTGCTCCTACCTTGGAAACAGTTGTGCAAGTTGGATCAAGGTGGACATTGCAGCCCAATGAGAGGCAGCCAAGTGCTCAACGTCACTGAACACCATAGCATGGGCAAGAAGGAGTCTTTCCCGAGTGTTATCAAACCTGAAGCTTATTTGTTACTGCTCTATAGCCCTAGCCTGTTCCGGCTGGTACAATTTTCAAAATGTTGGAGCTATTCAAGAGGTTACCCTGAGGTCTATACTCCACATAACTCCCTGCAAGACTTCACCCAAGTCCCTGACTTCAACCACCACCAATATATTGGTGACTAAGGCCCAGCTCTCCAGCTCAGCTCTCTCCTGAGGGCCTCCTGAGGGTACCCAAGCATATGCAGATAGCTCTACCCAGTCACCACCCAGGCAAAGAGACTCCGTTGTTCCAAAGCAAGCTTTTCTTCTGACCACACCTCCTGGATTCCCGTCTGTGTGAAGGCATCATGATCTGTCTAAGAAACCCAGAGTCTCTGAACTCCCTTCCCCATGCATCCCTCACACCCAACCTCCACTGCCTTTCTTTGGTATCTGTTCTCACCACCCAATCACAAGCCTTGCCATATTTACTTTCACATAGGAGTTGAAAATGGTGACTCTTCTGCTTCCATGCAGACTTCCTTCAAGAATGACTATTATCATGTCACTTCCTTCTTTAAGTCTTTCTCACCAGCAGGTGCTAGCTATTAATTCTTACTGTGTATGGCAACAGTAATGACAATATTACAGATTTCATTGTTCTGTATTATAATCTCTAGTATATTTACTGAACTCTTTCAATGGAATGTAAAGAGGGTAACAGAGACGTGGTCTCATTCATCCTTGTTGTCTTAGTAACTAGTATGGCACTTAAAACACTGCAATAGCTTTTCAGTAAATGTTTGCTGAACAAGTGGTAGACTGGTTGAATGAATGAATGAGTGAATGAATGAATGAAATGATTATATATACACACATAAAATCAACAGACATGTGAAAAAATTCTGACACTTCAAAGAGAAGACTTACATTTTCTTCCTAAGCTAGAAAAGTGTAAAACAGGGCGGGTGTTATTTACATATTCGTTTTATTCCTTTGCCTCATTTCTTCAAGTTGCACTGCCAAAAGTACTCTGGAAGGGTTTATCCACCAAAATCAAACAAGTTGTGGCATTCCAAATCATCCCCTGCACACTAGTTAAAAGACCACCATGTTGGCCACAAGCGAGCCCACAGAACAGTCTACAATATACTGAAGACGGAAATGGGAACCTTTGTGGGAGTCAAAACAGAACAAAGAAAGCAGCAAGAGTTCAGATAGCCAGGAGTTCCCAAGGGAGATAAAACAGAGGAAAATGTGCAGCAGACTTTTACATCTTTACTTTTTTCCATCAATTTCTCCCTGTTCCTTTCCTTTCATTTCTCTTCTTTAATTTACAGGTTAAACTTTTTTAAATGTGTTTTAATCCCCCATAACTGACATCTACAGCAATGGAAGATGGTAAATATCAAGTGGGTTAATTTCAAATAAACCTGCAAAAGAGCTTCTCAAATATTATAATTATGGAAGATTTGGCATGCCGAACATAATGGCAAACCTTCATTCAAAGAAAATCTGGGCTCAATCTAAGATCGATTCTGGGACCAGGGATTTGCCTGCCTCACAAGTGTGAGGTCTCAAGTTCGATCCCCGGTACCAAAATAAATAAACAAATAAAAATTAAAAATCTAAGATTGATTCTGACCTGAATAGATAAGCGCCTTTAGTGCATCTGCAGTGCCTCCTGCTTCTGCTACAACACTAGGCAGACAATCTATCTTCAGCTGCTTCCCCATGAAATTTCGGCAGGTGAGCTTTAAAAAAAAAAAAGGTGAAAACGAGTATTATTTAGTCAGTTATTTAGAGTTAAAAAGTCTGGCTTACTTGAAATATTTATGTCACTGTTCATTTGTTAAAGTGAAGAAATACAAAACAATACTACAAATAAAACCTGACAGAAAGAGTTCACCATGGGAACTTTGGGGGAAATTGTGGCTGTATAATTTTTCATATTCCTTTTGTATAGCACAGGTGGAAGAGCATTAGGCAAATTATGCAGAGCAATTAGAATATAATTTCCTGGTATTCCACATAACCACGAATCTAAATATATCTTCCATTATGTAAGTTGAAACATATTTAAACTATCAGCTGCTTTTGTAACATCAGGTTTTTTAGCTTACTCGTAATTAAGGAAATTTTAACTTCCCAGGTAAAGTTTTTCAAAACTAATTCTCTCTGTAGCATTTATTTTCTAAAAGATAGTTGAGCCTTCAAGTTGTAAAATACTTGAAAAAAGAAAATTTTTAGACAGAAGGAAATTCCTTTAAAAAGTACCAAACTCTCTTCTCTCCATTTCTCCAATCCTATTCCTTGATCTAACCTATCATTCAAAGCATAGCCTTTCTTCTCAAGCAGATAATTCTTTATTTTCCTTTGTGGGTACCTTCACAGTGAGACATAAACAGACTAATAAAATCTAAACTCCTTCCCACAGTCTAATAAAGCTCTAGCTGACCTGGTCCTTCCTACCTCTCCCATTTATTAAACAAATCTTTATTGAACACTTACTATGTGCCAAACACTGAAGGGATAATACATCAGAGAACAATAGCAGCAAAAATTCCCACTTTTTTAGAATTTATTCTAGTAGAAGAAGAAAAAATAGTGAAGTGTGTTTATAGTAAAGAGTTTTGACTGCTCTAGAAATAAATAGAACAAAGGTGCATCTAACTTCAAACAGGGTGGTACGGAAAGGCCTCAGTATGAAGGAAACAACCAGCAAAACTTTGAAATCTGAAAAAAGTGAAGGAAACCCAGTGTGGGCTGAGGGGGCAGTATTTCAGACTGCGCAACTACAAATGCAAAGACCTTGAGGCAGGTACACCTTAAAGAACAGTGAAGTTAAACAGTGCAGTTGAAACTTGAAGGTCACCAGAGACAACAGGAATGGCACTTAAGCAAGCTAAGTATACACCACCAAGGTCACAATTCTGAGTCGGTTGGGAAGACACTGTGGGGACCTAAGCAGAGATGTGACATGGTGTTAGCTTGGGCTTTTGTGTCTGCTGCATTAAGAATGGATTCCAAACTAGACAGCAGTGCGGGGTAATGAACCCGGGCAGATACAACAATGATTGGCTCAGAGGGACAGTGGCAGGGAGAAAGCATCAGCTTCCGACTGTATGTTGAGGGCAGAAGATTTGGAAAATTGTCTGTAGTATGGCAAGAGAACAAGGGAGGAGTCAAGGATGTCCCCCCGGGTGTCTGAACTCAGCAGCTGGAGGAGTGGGGCTGTTGGCACTGGAGGAAGGCTCGGTTGGACAGGCTTCTTAGAGACGCGCTAAATTTGAAAAGTATATTCATGCCGAAGAGAGGACATTAACGAGGTGGCATGGTGGTTTTCCACAGAGAACTTGATTAGAGCTAAGCTATGAGAAGGAAAGGGAGGGAAGCATCCACACTTTATCCCAGTTCTTCAACCAAACACTAACCTAGGCACTGCTGTGAACGGGTTGTGCAGATGCTAACTGAAGTTCTCAATGAACTGAGCGTGACCTGGGGAGATCGCCCTCAGTGGGCCAGGCCTAATCAGGTGAATCGTGGACACACCAGTGGTCTGCAGGGCTCTTCACGACCAACAGAGGTCAGGCCTCCCAATAGCCCTCTCTCCCTGGTCCGGCTGTGGGTAAGAGCTTCTGTCTGTGCCTGTGGGGCTCCTTCTGATGGCCTCCCCTTGGACTCACTTAACCAGCATTCACCATCATGCAAGCCAATTCCTTGCAATAAATCCAGAGCCAGAGACAGAAAGACAGAGAGAGATATCTTGATAACTCTGCTTCTCCAAAGCTTCACTGGTGGAGGCAGGTATGAGCTATATTCCAACCCAACACTCAGGAGAAAGGTCCAGAGTAGAGATGTAATTGACAGTTGTCATCATAAAGATGGGCTTAAAGCCACGGGCTGAATTAACCTGCTGACAAGAATGCATGGATAAGGAGACAGGAGGTCCGAGAGCAGAGGCAAGGCACACTAACACCAAGACCCTGGGAGAAGAGGAAGTCACAACAACGGAGGCCAGAAGGCACAGCGCAGCTTTGGATCCTGTCATTTCTCTGCACCATCCCAGACCTTCTTGCTGTCCCACCTCAGCACCCCTGCCCTTGCTCTCCCCTGGGACTGGAGAGATGTTTCACCAGACCAATGTGTGGCTGCCCCTTCTCAGTAGGCACAGCCCTGTCCAAGAGGACTCGCTGAACGATCCACCTCCTGCCCTAGTCCACCTATGCCCCACTGATCTATTTCATTTTCTTTAGAGAACTTGTGATGATCACAAAGCTTTGCGTTTATCTGCCTACACGTCTGTTATCTGGCCCCATCTCCAACCTCTGACAGTAAACTGCATGAAGCAGGAACTCAGCTGTATTCTCACCACATGGAGCATGCAGGAGGCAAGGCCCCCACTGGGGCGGAAGAGGCAGAAAGTGCATGAAGGCAACACTTCAAGCCCACAGCAGGGACTGGGTTCCAGCCCCACGTACACTGAGGCCGATGGGCAGGACACAGACTGCACAGCCATGTTCACTGGCTCTGATCAGGCAAGGCAGTACACTGTCATCACACAGTGGGGATATTAACTTATCTCTTTCCTCTGTCTGATTCAAGCTGGGCACTTTTGCCTTCGTGGGCCTATGCCTCCATCTAAAAAGTACTAAACATTATATTTTAAGACTGTTTTGGTGTGAGTATCAAATTACTAATTGTAAAAATTAAAACATTTTCTCTACCCTACATTTTACTTTCTTTTCATTTGAAAAGCAATGAAAATACTTACAGTGGACCCCTAAAAATACTGTGGGCTCCAGACACGGTCCCAACTCTGCCTAATGGTAAGTCAGCCCTGACCTGAATATGAGCTTCCGGGAGGTGAGGCCTTTGTTACTGTTAAGCCAGTGACTGGAGAACGCTGCTAGTAGCAAGCTCTATAACGTCAGTTGATCTGAATGATAAATGCCTCATTAAAAATAATACTTTTCTGATTCCTGAACCTTTGTTATTATACGCACACTAGTAAGAAATGCACAACTGCATGAATAACAGAGCTGAATTTACCTTCTCTCCATGTTCAGCCTCATACCTTGCACAAGGCTGTTGGCTAACATCCGGGCCATTGAACTTCTGTATTCTCAGAAGAAGCTGATGCTGGGCATACACCAGGAGTGGCGTCACCTGTTCTGTGTATCTCTCACTAGGTGGGGGAAAGAAAGCATTAAAAAGCAAACACTAGCTAAAGTACTTTCTGTGCAACGAAGTCTGTTACTTATAACGGCAGCAGTACTTACTGTGAAATCATATTGAACTGAATGGCAAGTGACGCTAGAGTTTCCCATTTTTCCACTTGATATAAAACTTCCAGAGATTTTAGCACAAAGTCATGGATCCACTTCAAATCAACCACGTTAACATCATCCAAAGGATCCTCAAAAGTAAGGCTGGAACCACCGTTATCAGACTTGATGTTCCCGTAATAGCTTGGAACACTGAACTCTCCTTTGTCTTCGACAGACTGCAAATGGCACATTGCAAAAAGAATTTTTGTGTAATTTCCAATTTTACTACCTTTTTGCTGAAAAGATGAATATTATGGTGTGAAGAACTGAACAAAAAAAGAAAATGTGAAGTATGTGTGGTGCTATCCAACAGAAGCTTCTGTGATGATGAAAACACACTTGTTTTCTGTATGTAGCTCTGTACAGACACTAGACACATGTGGCCACAGAGTACTTGGGGTGAGATTAGTGCAACTGAATTCTTAATTTTATTTAATTTTAAGTATTTCAAGCTTAGGTTTAAATAACCACATATGGCTGTTTACTATAGTAAAAAGCACAGTCTGAGGCCTATACTTTATATATAGCTGTTATCCACTTATGTAATGGTATCAAACCACTATGCCAAAGCTTTAGGATAAACAAGTTCGGGTATATGTAAATAAGGAAGTTCCCTACCAACTTTATTACATCAACTAATGTACATAACTGCATATCCACTCCCTTGGGGTAAGTCAAACCCAAGGAAGAGGAAGCCTTCTAACCCCTTTTTGCCTGAATTATTGGGAACTAAGCCACTGTTTTAACTATAATATTGTGTTCATTTCTCATGTGTCCCTGATACATTTATCTGTTCTAAAAATTTTTGAGTCGAAATAAAGATTTTTAGATCCATCTAAGTGAGGGTTAATTTACAGCCCAAAACAGTTGAGCAACTCAAGCCCTGCTTCTCCTATCCTGCTGATACCATTAAGGGAGAGGAAAGGGATTAATGAAAGTACAGGCTAAGATTTATAATCCTTGAAGTAAAAAGACCTTGGAAGCTGGGCATGGGGCCATGAGACTATAATCCCAGCATTTGGGACACAGAGGCAGGAGGACTGCCATGAGTTTGAGGCTAGCCTAGGGGCTACATAGTGAGTTCAAGACCAGCCTGAACTACACAGCGAGATCCTGTCTCAGAAAAAAAAAAAAAGACCTTGGAAGTCATCAGGCTGTGAAATCAGTTGCATACCTGAGGTTAGGCTGCACAGGGCTAACAGCTGCAGCACTTATTCCATACCACAGTGCCCTGCCCACAGGATGTGCTTCATAAAAGTTAGTTGGTCTTTTATTGATATTATGGGCTCAACCCCTAAGCCACTGACTCTGCAAGAAGACAAGAACACAGCCTCAGGAGCAAAGGCTGCAGAGGGGGTGCCCTCCATGTCTCTGACCTGAGGCTCCAAGTGGAGCCGTCCCTGGCCTTTGCTCACTCCTCTCAGTGAAGAAACCCAACCTACCTGACCTGGCCCTTCCCAGGTGATGGCGGTCAGAGCCTGCCTCCCCGCAGGACCAAACCGTCACATTCCCTGGTCCCTCCCTATCCTTAAGAGGAGAGGTTTCTGTTAGTCATGCCTGAGCCATGAAGGAAATTCTCTTCGGGGGTGAATAGGGGCGTCCCATGTGATCACTACAACTTCTGATAGAGTCCATCGAAGCAAAGCGGACGTGTTACCTCCGACTGTCTCAGCACCCAGCTCTCAACTGATCCCACCCCAAGAGAGGAGAAAAGAGTGTTTACTACTGACTTTCTCATTTTAGCAACATTACCTGAAAGCACCAAGGAAAAGACATTTGAGGTTCAAAATAGCACATAGAAACTGAGATTTCTAGCATAGTCAAGGATAGATTCCAAAATGCTGAAGATTTACTAGGGGCCATGTGTCATTCTTTAAAACTTTGTATTAAAGAAAATTTCTAACACTTTTCAAAAGAAAAGAAAAGAACATAATGAGGCCCAATGCACCCACCACCAGCTTCGGTAATGCTCAACTCTCGGGACATACACGCTTACTCCATTATTTTGAATTACAGCCCAGAAATTATATTAATCAATCTACAAATACTGCAATATGTTACTCCAAAAAAAAATTAGTTTTACAAAAACATAACCATATGCTAATCCTACTGAGAAGGAGGTTAGCAAAAATCCTATAAACTTATTGAATAGCCACTGACTAGTGTTCTCATTTCCCTTATTATCTCATAAAGTTTTTAGAGTATTTTAGGTCAAACAGGATCAAAACAAGGCCTAAACATTGCAATTTTCTGTGTTCTTGTCTTTTACGTCTATAGGTTCTATCTCCTCTTTTATACTTCACTGTTGTCTTTTTTTTTCTTTTTCACTGAAGAAACATGTTTCTCTGTCCTGTAACATTCCCACAGTCTGGATTTTGCCAATCGTATTTCTAAGATTTTACTGAAAATGTTCCTTTGTTGACTATACCTCCTGTAAATTTTTAGGTCTAAATGATGATTTGATTCCAGTTTGATATATTTTTTTCTGGTAAGTACACATAGCCGCTCATCCTCCAATTCATTCATTGCTAATCTCAAAGTCCTGGTGTCCCAATTCCAACATCCTTTCATCGTTTACTACCTCAATACTTCTATGAGGAACAAATCCCCTTTGTTAGCTATGTGAGACTGTTAATGTAAGTTAGGTAATCAACTTTTTCCTTCAGTGAAAAGTGGTGTTGAAAGACCATGACAGAGCTGCTAAATTGTCAATCTTCTCTATCTCTTTGAATTATGATGTCTCCTTTGTTTTAAAAAAGAATGTCATATGTACGGTTCTGTTTTTATATTCTCTATTTGTTCCCTACTGATACATTTCTCTTTATGGTAACATCATACTCCCCTAATTTCGGTGGCCTTGGAATCACACAGTGAACCCTCCAAATTTGTTACTTTTGAAAATTTGTTTGGCCATTTACAATTCTTCTCATTTGCTTATAAATTTTAGAAGGAACTATCAATGTTTACAGCCAAAACTCCTGCTGTGATTTTCCTTGGGATTTCACTGAATCCATCAATCGAGTTGGGAATAACTGATATCTTACTAGGTCTTCCTATTTGTGAACATTACCTAACTCTTCATTTATTTAGGACTTTAGTTTTTTCTGTAATGTACTACATAGTTTTTAATGTGAAAATCCTGCACAAGCTTCATTAGATGTATTCCCAGATACATGATATTTTGGATTATATTTTAAGTGGAATTATGTTTAAATTTTCACTTTCTAATTGTTTTCTGCTGGTATCTAGAAATATAATTTTTGAATGTTGATCTTATACCCTGCTTTATTAGTTGTAGTTGTTGTTTTATAGAGTCCTGGGGGAGAAGTGGGGATTCACTATGGAAAACAATCCTTTGTCCACAAAGAAAAAGTTTTATTCATTCCTTTCTAATCTGTGTTCCTTTATTTTGTCTAATCCATACGGGCTAATAACTGCGGCACAATGTTGGATAAAAGTGGAATGAACAGACATCCTCGCTCTGTTCCAAACCTTAGGGGAAGGAAGGCAGTATCCGCCATTAAGTGCACTGTCACTTGTAGCTGACTCTATCAAGTTGAGAAAGCTGATTTCTTGTTAATTTAATTTTTAACTGACACATAAAATTTGTACATATTAGTGGGGTACCACGTCATGGCTCATACGTGCACACAGTGTGTAATGTTTACATCACATTCAATATTTCTGTCTCCACAGGCATCATTTACAGCAGAAATTTTCAAACCCATTTCTTGCAGCCTTCTGAAATGTGTGGGACACTACTGTTACCTGTGGTTCACACGCTGTGCAACAGTACAGCAGAACTTCCTGCTCTTGTGACTTAGTATACAGTGATCGACAGTTCTCCACCCCTCTCAAGAAAGATGTCATCTATTCCTAGTTTGCTGAGAGTTTCTGGCACCCATAGACACTGAATGTTTAAAATGCTTCTACTGTACTTGTCCCACTGGCCATGATTTCCTCCTGTATCTTGTTAATACAGAGAATTGCATGGATTGCCTTTTAAATCTCAACCTTGCATTTCCTGAACAAACCCTACCTGCTCACCATTTGCATGTTTTTATATTTGGGGGTATTAATTAGATCACTATCTGCATATTGTGAGGATCAACTTGCTAAGGTTGTACAGCCTGTGAGGGATGTTGCCTCATGTCAATATCTCTGTTAAATAAATTTCAGCTGGCTTCATTGATGAAAAAAAATACAACAACAACAACAACAATGTAAGGCACTTTATTTCTTTTGTGTATGGTTGCGAGAATTCCCCAAGGAAATATCCTAAGTTTGGAATTTTCTTTATGTGAAGGGTTCTACAATTCATTTCCTTTAGTACATTTACGGATATTCATATTTTCTGTTTTTTCTTGTCTCAGATTTGTTAAGTTATACTTTCCAATAAGTGTGTCAACTTCCTCTAAGTTATCAAAGTTGTCAGTAAAAATTGATCACAGTATTCCCTTATTTTTTCTTTTATTATCTATAGAATCTGTACTTATATTTCTGTTTAATTACTGATATCAGAAATTTGTTGTGAATTTTTTTTTTTTTTTGCTGTTGTTTTGTTTTTGTTTGGAGAAGCTGTTCATTTTTTTTCTTGTTTTTGTTGTTTTGTGACAGGGTCTGTAGTTCGGGCTGATCTTGAACTCACTATGTAGTGCAGGCTGGCCTCAAACTTGCAGCAATCTTCCTGCCTCAGCCTCCTAAGTGCTAGGATTACAGGCCTAGGCCACCACACCCAGCAACATCAGGAAATTTGTGCTTTTTTATTTTTGTTTTTCATGATTATTCTTAGCAGCAGTCCAGTTTTAATAATCCTTTCAAAAGATTTAATTTTTGACCATATTAATGTTTTCTTTTGAGTTTCTTTTTGTTTTGCTTTATATCTACTGATTTCTGCTCTATTTTCTTCATTTTTCTTACACCCTTTCCTCTTTCTACTTACACTGAAGTTAATTTCTTCTTCTTTTTCTAGCTCCTACAGGTGGATGCTTTCTTCTTTTCTATCAAGCATTTATAAGGCTATGACTTTTCTCCTCTGCACAGCTTTATCTGAATCCCTCAAACACTGGCATTCTAACATCAGCTTTAAACATTTCCCAACTTCTCTTTCGTTCTGTTCTCTATTTGGAACTGTTCTCCATACCTCTGTTTGTACTTGAATTCTGTAGTCACCAAAGAGCACTTCCTTCTAAATTCTACCAAGACTCGCTCTTTTGGCCTTGTCTGCAATCCACGGAAGGCAGGCAGGTGTGCACTCGCGCCCCCTGTCGGTCCTCCAGGGGTGCACACTCCAGTTCTGACTGGGCCCAGAGTGAAGGTCAGACACCATAGGTGCACGGGCTCCACCCTCCACAAGACTGCCCAGCCCTGGGTCTCAGGGTCACTTTTCTCTGGGTGCCCTACTAGGAAATCAGGTGGGAACTCCCTAGAATGACCTCAGAACTCGCTGAAAGCCTGCACTGTGCCCTACGATCACAGCTTTATGACAAAAAACTCAACCCAGGAACAGCCACTTGGAGAGGACGACAGGGTGAGGTCTGAGCCAGTCCCGGACACGGTGTCCCTGCCCTCTCCCTGGAATCAGGACCGAGCACCTCCTGATGCACCAGTGTGTTAAACAGCCAGGAAGCTGCCCAAGCTTGCTTGTCCAGAGTATGTTTTAAATTTCTGTTTTAGGGGCTTCTGGATAGCTGGACATACGGAGGTCCTGGAGAGCAGAAAGGGACACTCAGCTTCCCTTCCCACACCCCTTACCCTGTGTAGCTTGTAGTGGATTAACTAATGGTCAGCTTGATTAGCCCAGGTGAGCTGAATCAGCATGGTCTGGGCGTGGAAGATCCACCTGAGGACTGTTGCCAGCAGCCATAAAAAGAGAACTAGAGAGGGACATCAGGGCTGTCGATTCTGTAGGAGAAGCTTACTGAAGCTGTTCTCATGGGAGGAGGAGCTCAGGGTCTCACTGTTGCCGGGAATGGCTGCTATTCTTGTCAGAGGAGCTCTGATCTTCATGTGAGCATCACTTCCTGGCTCCAACGTGGATCCCTCAGTTTGGTGGCACAAATCCTTCATTCTCACTGGCATAGGTTTTCTGGCTTCCACCTCTGGCCTTTGACCCTTCCTGGTGCAGATCCTCAACATGGACAAACATGAGAGATTGCCATGGGCTCCAGGCCACTGGCTGGACTCACAGAGGACCCTGCCTTGGACTCTAAGCCTTCAGCTGGTCTTGTATGGGACATTACTGTGGGATCCAGGCCCTTGGCTGAATTCTTTGGGCCTCCAGTGTGCAGTTAATCTCTTGCACTCCTCTGCATTTGACTTCTTGGGTAATTATCACAAAATTATCCTATAAGTTATGTGTCCTGTATTTAATGTATTCCCTTGCTAAAACCCTGACTACAACACAGCTCTTCATTTGAATGGCCGTAGCTTTTGGCTGGGGAACACGGCCCCCACCTAGCACTGTAAAATCAAACCATGGACAAAATCCCAATGAAGGCTACAGTTCAGAAAGCAAGGCTGATGAAATTAAAGTAAAAGTTTATAGGCAAGTTGGTATAGCCAGACATAGTTCATGTGGACTATTTTCCATAATGGCTGAATTAATAGACAGTTCCAGCAGTGTGGAAGAGCTGTCCTCCCACTACCTCTTTGCCAGGCCTTGACGCCTTTGGTGTTTTTGATAATATCTATGTTAACTAAACGGAGGGGCTGTCTCAGTCTGGTTTGGACTTGCATTTCCTGGTGCATGCATCACGGGCTAGTCATATTGAGTATTTTCATGTACCTTTTGGCCATTTATATGTTCTCTTTTGAATAATGTCTCTTTAGGGCTATGGCCCCTTTTTAATCAGATAAGTTTTTATCATTTGTCCATTGAGTTATTCAATTTACCCTCTCTGTCTTTTGTGCTATTATTGCCCTACATTTTCAGGTAGAAATATTATAACCTTCGTGGCTCGATGGGTTATATGTTTACTAATTTTCAATATGCTTAGGATATTTTATATTTGCATTTTTTCTATTTTATTTCTGTGCTTTCAACAACAGAGTGATAGATTGTAAATGTCTACAAATTCTAGTAGAGCCGGAGTAACAAGACAGAGACAGATAAAAGAATGCAATAAGGACTGATTGATAATCTGTACTGTCTCTCTGAGAATCTGCCAAAGTGTTTCTTTACTGTCAAAAACATTGTTATAAACACTTTATTTTCATCTTTTCATTATCTCACATTTGTAGATGGGGAGGGGAGGATGGGGTGAAGGGAGGGCAGGGTTAAGGGGAAAAAATGAGAATCAAGACTTGTCATGTACAGGTACAAGATCCCAACAATGAATGTAACTGTACTGTATCCCTAAAATGTACCAATAAACTCAATTAAAGCTGAAAAAAAAATGTTATATAGATTAAGTACACTAAGGTTACTTTAGGAGTTGAACTCAGTACATTTTATTTTCCTTTCTAACAAATGTAATGTTCAAGCTAAAATATTTTAAAATATCTTACTATTTTGAACATTTATGTAAGTCATGTACTGTGAACAAAATAATATTAAAGAAATTACACATACCCACACACACACACACATACACACACACACACACCTCCCAAATGGGAACTCAAGAAAATTACCAGTTTCCACATATTCCAACCTACATGGAAAAAATAGTCTTAATTGAATACAATAAAAGTAATTGCCAAAAAAGCCTTACCTTAATAGAACTGGTATTCTGTAGTTGTACTAACATGTCAATAAGCAATTCTGCTCCCAAATAGAATGGTAAGACAGAGGTACAGAGGAAACCATCCTGGCTCACAGGAAACATCTTATACAGGTCCACTGCCTGACTAAGAAGTATCTGCAGCTCCTGAGTGAAGTTCCAGAGGGCCCGACAGCAGTTCTGAAGCAGAGTCCAATAGCCACCACGATGGGCAAGAACCTATGACAACATTCAAAAGGCCCCAACGTTCCAAAAGTTATATATCTCTGAAAAATATAGCTTTCTGCAAATCTCATGTCAATAATAAAAACACCAGCTATTATGTGCCATTTGTATGTGGTAGATTTAGAGGTGGTAAGATATTAACTTGCATTATCTCACGTGATTCTAACAGTAAGTCCCAGGACGCAGTTGTGCATTAATTCTCTACTCAGAGAGGAAATGAAGGCAATGTCCTAACTTGCCTGTGACCATCAATCTACTAAGGGGCAAAGCAGAACTTACACACCAGGGATGTGAGCAGGGATCTGAATGTTGAATGTGTCGCAAGGAGGCGGGGTGGGGATGTTGGGGAGAGAGGAGCAAGTACGAAGGACAGAGGGCAAATGGAAGGGAAGAAGCCCCATGCTTTCAGACAACAGAGCAGAGGGGGCAGAAGAGCGGAATGTGAAGAGCTCCGTTCCACAGCTGGGCAGGGTGTAGCAATTCCAGGGCCCTGGGGGAAGGAACTGTTAGGAAGGAAGACAGGATTTCATAGTCATGGTCAAAGCGCAACCTTCGGGTTTACATCACCTTTTGTCAAATCACTGTGTCCATTCCATGGAGGACACAGAAACAAAAGTGTTCTTTCTTATCTAGAAAGGATAGAGTCCTCCTTGCGTCTTGACAGGATGGAAATACATGCCCTTCGAGATTTCATTACAACTACTGATTCCAACCCCACATTTAACAGTCCAGTACACAGCATTTAGAAAGAAGAGAGAAAAATCACTGGAATGAAGACCTACGTGGCTAGCTGAAGCAAGTGGCTGGAACAGGGGCAGAGCTTTCTGTAGCCTAGAATGATCTTAGCTTAAGTGAGAATAGAGCGAAAAGCCGATGATATCTCAGGGGACATCAAGACCCCAGAAAGGAACCTTTGGCCCCACAAGAGAATTCTGCATTCGACATGCGGAAAAAAAGCA
Organism: Fukomys damarensis; assembly: GCF_012274545.1. Classification (NCBI taxonomy): domain Eukaryota; kingdom Metazoa; phylum Chordata; class Mammalia; order Rodentia; family Bathyergidae; genus Fukomys; species Fukomys damarensis. The sequence continues at coordinate 57,399,601 of NW_022900927.1, read as the reverse complement.
GCAGGGATGTTATGTGTAGTCACAGGCCCTGCATGGAGAGGGACAAAGGGCACCTGGTGCTGAGTGCACGGACGGCAGATGACCGGAGGAGCACAATCCTCTCTGACAAGTTGACTTCAGAACCATGGGAGGAGGCAAACCTCCAAGTGGCTGAGGCCACATGCAACAAGATGAGAGCTCTTCGAAACTCCAATTATGTACACCTAAGATACAACATATCTCACGTGCCGGTTTATGGGCTGAGATCGATGCGTACTACATGAACAAGTGAAAGTACTACATTACCATTGCTCTCCTGCAGTATAAAAATATTTTCATAAAATAATCCAGTCCCAAATTTGGTGCTCGGTCCTTTTCTTTGGCACTAACACCTGATTGAGAGTCGGAGTCATGAAATGTGTGTGCCTTGGACATATTTTCTTCACTACTTCTGGAATCAGTAAATGCAGAAAACTCTGCAGCATCTACAGTTAAAAAAAATAAGGTACAACATGATTAAAAACATAGAATTTAGTCCCACAGACACAACAGGTGAAAAGCATCAAATAAGTAACCCAGATAACAAATGCAACATAAACTTAGGAAAAAAAACCCAGAATGACCAGGATCTGGTCATCAGAAAACTGTGGAAAGCATTTCAGACAAAGGCGAAGGTGACAGGAACAATGTAGATGGAGGAATGAACACGTTTTGGGAGGAATAATGACAGGACCCCACTGCTCCTCATTTCCCCTCATGCAGAACATTACGGGGACGTGGACACAGCACGTGAACAGCATCCTGAGTTGGGCAATGCAGGAACCCAGCCCTTTGTGACCCTGTGGTGTGACATTCAACAGGGGAATCTCCCCTGCCATCAGCCTTCTCTTCCAACACTGCATTAAATAATCTCAATAGCACAAGAGCCTATTGCCAATTTTATGATGGTCATAACCCAGGAGCCCATTTAAGAAGGAAAAAAAAACCCTCAGGAAAGTACATATTATAATCTATGTACAAAAAGTAGATTCTACATCTATGGAATGTACTTTCAAATACTTCAATATGCATAATATGGTGTACAGGTGCTAGTTAAAGCTAATCCATACCCTAGGAGATACCAGAAACCATGCTGAACACTCAATAGGCATTGACACTACTGGGATAGTGACAAGCATACCAAGAACCCTGACCAGAAGTCAGCTGAATAATGTGTAAAAGGATATTATTTTTTAAAGTCTCTGTAAGTGTGTTTGTATTAGCAGAAAGAGAAACAAAATTTTATTTGTGAAATGCACAGCATTCAAGATAGATTACTGGTTAGGAACAGGTCCATTACCCCACACGGTTATATCCAGCCTCTGTTATTTTGCAGGAAGGGGTATAAGGTCAGTGAAATTTGGCTGATGACAGTTATCAGCATGGCGCCCAGATGGAGACGTCTTTTCTCCCACACATCTCCCAGAGCCCCCACACTACAGCAGAGAAAAACACTTGCTGGTGTGCTCATTGGAATGTCAGTGTACTTGTCCTGGAGTGAGCTTCCATAGAAGGTGCTAGCTGGAGATCCCAGGACAAGAGCAGACCGCCCTGACTACCACATCAGTTCTTACAACTATTTTTGTGTCTGCCTGGATTGGTACATTGGATGAAATTTGCTTAGAGTTACTTCCACTAAAATATGACACCTGACAGCAAGTCTTGACCAACCCTGAACTAATGGAGGCTGCCGATACTTAACAAAAGAGCACTGCATTTGCTGAATGGCCAAATTGGTTTAGGTTGAAACAAAACATAGATGTTTCTAAGTATATGATACTGTATAGATTTTTATATCAAATAGAAAATTTTCCTATAAAACATCAAAATTCAACTAAATTGCTAGGTTTTTGGAAAGTAACATGTACCTTTATAAGTCTGGCCTCTGTGGGTGTGTGTGAATGTGTGTGCATGTGTGTGTCAGTTACCTTCCTGTCACTAGGACAAAATACCAATACCCACAATTTAAAGGAGGAAAGTTTTTTTGCTTCACATTTTCATCCATATTGGGCTAGCTCCAAAGCAGGAAAGGGATGGTGGAAGGGTCTGGTGGGAGAAATCTGCTCACCTCATGGTAAACAGGAAACAGAGAAAGAAAGGACAATTCGGGGAGGGAAATACACTCTCCCAGGTCACACCCCAGTGACCCACCTCTTCCAACCAAGGCCACCTCCTTTCCAGCTCATTCAGCTCTGAACAGTCTCATGATCCAATCGCATCCCCAAAGCCTCACCTCCGAACTCAGGAGTATTTTGGGGGACAGCCTAGATCTAATAGTGTGTGTGTGTGTTAGTGAATAGAAATCTACAGGCAATCTGATAGTAAATCAGCACATTTATTTTACCTGATGGTAAGTTGGCTTTTCTTTTCTTAGCTGTAAGAAGGAAATCAAGCATTGCTTTATAATTTTCAACAGTCATTTTTCCTGTTGGTAATACTGTTCCTGAATTATATAGTGAGAATAAATTAGGATCACATGATCGAAAACTGCAAAGGGGAAAAAAATCACATTAAAAAATAATATAAGCAAAATTGAATTAAATCTGTCAAATACAATCTATTTTTTATTTTTAAAACGTTTGTGACTGAACGCTCTCAAATTTTAGGTCATCAAGTACTTTGGCACTTAATCAAAGCAAAACACTTTCTCATTAACTTTTTGGATTATATAATGTAACCTGGCTCTCAGGAATTTTACCATCAATATCTATTTCCCTGAAAGTGCCCTTGGAAATGGGAATGAGAGAGCTACACTCACTCCATGAGCTCTGAGGCTATCACTTATGTCAATTTAAAATCACTTGATTTAAACACAACCCAATAAAAATGCCTACTATGTAGAGCAGTTTGTTCATAATCACTATTATTTCTTTTTAAAGCCTAAACAGTAAATAATCCTCCAAAATTTAATTCATTCATCAACTAATTACTGAGTATACATTAACTGTTTTTAGCGAAATTAAATTTAGCACCAGGTTCCATGTGCTGAAACAAATCTGACACTGTCTTATTGGGCTGTCGAGGGATGGTGCGTAACTGGCCACGTACAACTGGACACTCAAAGCGACTTCTTGGTGTCCAGCAAGAAATGAGGAAGCCCTGCGTCACAGCTCCGTGAACGGCCACTTTGCAAGGCCAACTGCTTCTTGAATGTAGATCAAGTGGAGCCCGCACAGGAAAGAGAACTATCTGGAAAAGTCTTTGTGAAGGTTGGCCTGCTCGTGATTTTAACCAGGGTTCTGAAGAGACAGACATTATAACCAAGTTCACTACAGATTTCAATCTGTATTTTTGCTGCCTGGATGACCGACATAAATTCCCTCTTAATTCATGGCACAGTCTCCAGTCTTTCCTCCCTTCGATCTATTTGATATTTTAATCCTAGAGAATTTTTGTATCATAGTTCTGCTCAAAAACCCTCAACAATCTCCTCTTTGTAAAAGTTCAGATTTAATAGAAATTGAACATCCATTATCATCTGGTACTGACTTGTTTTTCTTTTACACAGCCTAGATTCTGGTCCAACTATTGGGAGTTCTCATACTATGTCTCTTAGCTGGGTTCTGACTTATATTCCTCTAACTAGGAAATGTCCATGTCCCTATCTGCACATTTCTAAGCCCTGCCTGTCTAGCAAGATCCAGGCTGCTGGTTCCTTCCCATGAAAGCTTTCCTTTTAGGTCTGGTCGGAGCCTCTATCTAGCAACAAAGATGACTTTCGGTCTCGACCTTCTACCATTAATTATAGTCATTCATGAACATTAGTGATATATCCTACCAGTCTTGTGTGTGTGTGTGTGTGTGTGTGTGTGTGTGTGTATGAGAGAGAGAGAGAAAGAGAGGGAATCATCTTTGCATACCCAACACACCTACCTCAGTACCCTGTATCTAATACATATCTCTTCTATTTTTTTTAAAGTTGTATCACGTACAGGTTCAAATTCCCATGATGAATGTGATCAATATGTATGTCAAAGTGTACCAATAAGATTAAATTTAAAAAGAAAGGGTGTTCCAATAATTAAAACAATTCAGGATGGAGTTCTCTGTAATTAGAAGTGTCTAGGTTGAAGCTCAATGTTCGTGTACCTATTAAGACTGTTCTGAAAAGATTCCTAACATCCAGTCTGACTTGGGCCTCATGACCTTAAAGTCATTTTCTACATCTACAATTCGATAACTAGGATAGAAGATATATGCAGTGTACAACTACTTAAAGCTACATGTTTCCATTAATTTTTTCTTCTTTTTCTTTGTTATTTTAGTTCAGGGTAGTTTTTAAGTTTTATACATAACACACTTTATATCTGCTTATCTAAACTTTAGTAGCAGTATTTTTAATTGATTAATTTTATTGGTACATTTAAGGTATACAATGTAGTGATACTCATCATTGGAAATTTGCACCTTTACATAATCCATCTTGGTTCTTATTTTTTTCCCATTCCCCTGCCCTCCCTTCAACCTCTCCACCCCTCCCTTTCTACAAAGACTTTGTTTCCATTTTTTCTTTTTTTCATGTTAATTCCATTCTCATCAATACATATTTCTTTTTAAATGAACAACTCTAAATCACCCCCCCATTAAGTTTATTGGTACATTTAAGGCAAACAACACAGCTACATTTATCACTGGGACCTTGTACTTTTACACAATATGAATTGGTTCTTGTTTTTTCCCAATGCCCCTGCCCTCCCTTCACCCCTTCACCCTTCCCTATTTACAAAGACTTTGTTTCAATTTTTTTTCCTTTTTTCATATTTTTTCTTTTCCCTTATTTCCTTTCCCCTCCCCTTCCTACTTCCCGTTTAGCCATTTTCTTTCTATTTTTCAGTTATACCTTTGAACCTTATTTATACTTTTAGTTTTTCACCACAGAAACTTTGGTATTTATTCAAGTGTGTCCTATTTATTTCACTTAAAGAGTATAGCCTCAATGTGCATCCATTTAGCTATAAATGTTTCTAGTTTTTTATTCTTTATGGCTGAGTAGCATTCCATTTTATAGAAAAGCCACATCTTCTTAAATCACCTTTTTAATGGTTACATAGCATTCCACATCACATACAGATCTATTTTTATTTCCCATAATACTTCAGCCAAAGATACTCAATGAGAGCTCAAAAATGTCTGTTAGATTTAATGATGGAAAAGTTACATTATATGAGAAAATATGATCTATCTTTACCAAGGCTTCGAATATACCTCTAAATTAAAACAAAAATTTGCCTAATTCCTACCAATATCTACAGTTATTATAGAATTACCTTGCACTGAAAGCTAGACTAACAAATATGCTCAAGATATGTGCAAATTAGTATATCATAAGCATGTATATCTAGCACTTATTAGGAAAAGATTCCAAACCAAAAAATTTAAGAAATGTGCCAATATAAAAATATAGACACTATGTACAACTCTTCACATCATCATGAAAATTGAGGCTCATACATACAAATATACAATCCATATTCATGAGACTTAAAAAGTATGATTTACCAATAACATACTCTACCTGACCATCATATGTGAAATGCCAAACTTCATCTTCATATGCTCCCCTAGCCTTTGTAAAAACAAGTGAAAATGCGTAATTGCCAGATACAAGTTCATCTGAGCCCTCCAGGGCATTTCCTCAAGAAATATTTGGTGAAACCTGTTTCTTCTAGCGTAATTTAATATTAGAGGATTCAAGTACTCCGTCAGGCACTGATAAGCTATTCTCCTAACATCAGGTCTTTTGTATCTGCCAAAAAAGAAAGTTTTGAAATTTCACAAAAACTTCTAAACATTAAACAAAAAGAATGATTTCAATCTGTACAAAAATAAATCAAGATGTCACTTAACTGTCCTTACACAAATGTTTCTGGTTTGTTTATCATTTCCTCAGTGCTGAAAAGGTAAAATAGAGTGGAAAAGAAGACACAATGATAAGCACCAGGGACAAGGACATCACATATGGCCTTCAACTCTCTCTAATGTTTCAGCTCAACCCAGAGTTCTTTTCCATAAGCAAAGGGCCACTGGGACTAGACAAATACATTAGGATGCAATGTGCACATTCATCAACTAACTTCAATATTAAACAAAAAAATCATTTCTCTGTATATTGGTCCTTAAGGAAAAAAACCAATGGAGCAAAATTTTGTCTGATATCATTAGACTCTAGAGGAAATATAATATCAGTCAAATATAGATGAAATGACTGCAATATGCTCTAGAAAAAAATCAAATTTTATCTAATAGTTCAGTTTTATAAGTATAACAAATATTTTATTTTTTTAAATCATTCATATAAAAACTCAAAGTAGTCCAACTTTTTCTGTAGATAGATAGTTGTGTATGGGACATAATATCATTTCTTCAAAATATTTTACCCATCTGAGTGATATTCTGTGCCACTGGCTGGTCAACACCATTGTACCTCACTGATGTTGGAGAAGAGAGGGAAAAAAGTAACAGAGCCCAACAAGTAAATCAGAGTACCTGGCTCACTTAACAGAGCCCGAATGAATAAAAAGGAGGAGAAGGAGGGAGGGAGGGAGGATGCAAGGGAAGGGGGCTTTTTATAACAGGAAAGCAAACACGAGGAAGAAAAGAAGGAAGGAAGCTTCCTCTTTCAATGTGCACTTTTTACATTTTCATTTTCATTCAATTCAAAATATTTTAGATTTTGTGAAAGGCTTCCTTTTTTTTAGATGCTTCTAGGGCTTTGGCTCTTGTTTCATTTTTTTAATGATATGCTAATTTGTTTCCTAATAAACATGAATACTTTAATAAATAGCATGAAAATTTAAAAATACAATTTCCAAAAAATTAATCTTGTCCCTCTGGGAGGAGGCCAATTCTGTTCAAAAGGCTGAAAGAGCCCACAGGATTAGCTCTGTTTTCCCCACCACTGACGTGACACAGAGGGCGTGAGGGAGAGGACAGGCTTCCCCTGGGTATCTCAGCACTGAGGAGTTTAAATTTCACTTCTAACGTGTCTGTCAGTTCCTGGTCTCTCCGCAGGTGGCCTGTGACAGTGTTAATGGGCGGAGGCTTCTCCTTCTGTCTCCAGAGCAGCTCTTCGTCTTAACACTCAGGGAGCTCTGGTCACACAAATTCTGCAAACTGCACAGAACCAAACACAGACGCATGCACGCAAAACTGCTGGGATATGAATGTCATTAGATGGAGTCAACATTGATTTCTTGGTTGTAACAGTTGTATGTCTTTAAGAAACTGGGCATAGCAAGTAAATTGCTTATAACTGCATGTAAATCTATAAGTATCTGAAGAAAACAGTATTTTAAAATGCACGGTGTAAGAAGTAAGTCCACTATCACAAACTATTCAAGATTAAACCTGAGGTCCTGGACTGCAGGCTAGACAAGGAACGGAGATACGAGGCCGCAGCATTAGAAAGGAAAAAGCAGAACTTCCATGATCTGTTCATGCTATAACCATCCCTACAAAAAAATGTGTATGAATGAATAAATTATCAATGTTTAGAAGATGTGTGCCAAAATTCAATTATATTCCTATGCAAAGAGCTCCTGTACAGTCATGTTTATTGCTGGCCTATTCATAATAGCTAAGATTATCCAGGAGATTAAAAACTCTATTGAAAGTGTACGCAACAGAACAAAAGATTGCGAGGATAGAATTTCAGATATAGAAGATAGGATAGCAGTCAGTGACCGTGAAAAAAGAGGTCTATTAAAAACAGTAAGGGATCATGAGAAATCAATCCAACAACTCCTAGACGATACAAAGAAAAATAACATAAGACTAATAGGAATTCATGAAAAAACAGGAGAAAACACAAATGATATAAAAAAGCTCTTCACAGAATTAATGACAGAAAACTTCCCAAACAGAAGGGAAGAATTAGACATACAGATAAGTGAGGCATATAGAACCCCAACTAGCCACAATCAAAAAAAATCTACACCTAGACATATAATAATCAAGATTCCAGAAATCCAACAGAAAAACAAAATACTACAAGCAGTAAGAGAAAAGAAACAAATCACATGCAAAGGGAAGCCCATTAGAATCACAGCAGACTTTTCAACACAAACCCTTAGGTCAAGGAGAGCATGGAGTGAGGTATTCCAAGTCCTAAAAGAAAAGAATCTCCAACCTACACTGTTGTATCCTGCAAAACTCTCTTTCAAAATGGGGAAATAAAATATTTCCACGACAAAGAGCACCTGAGAAATTTCATGAACACCAAACCAGCACTGCAAGGAATTCTAAACAATATCCTAGAAAAGGACAACGAAATTCACAATAACATGAGGCCCAACAGACCAAATCAAATAGGCAAGGCAAGAAACTAAAAGGAGATGGGAGAAAAAGTAAAAAGAGTCAACAAAAGGAAAACAACATGAGAAGAATAAGTCAAAATATATCAGTTGTAACCATCAATGTTAATGGCCTCAATTCACCAATCAAGAGAAACAGATTGGCAGAATGGATTAAGAAGCAAAATCCAACAATATGTTGTATACAAGAAACACACCTAGTGCAAAAGGAAGTCCATAGACTGAAAGTGAAAGGATGGAAAACAATTCTCCATGCATCAGGAGTCCAGAAAAAAGCAGGGGTAGCAATCTTATTCTCAGATAAAGTAAATTTCAAACCAAAACTCATTAAGAGAGACAAAGAAGGACACTACATCCTTGTAAAGGGAACAATTCAAGAGGAAGAGCTGACAATCATAAACATATATGCACCAAATACAAATGCCCCCAACTACATAATAGCTAAGATATGTACATGCCCACTTATGGACGAACAGATAAAGGAAACATGGTATATATACACAATGGAATATTACTCAGTCATGAAATAAAAATGCAGTCTTGTCATTTGGGACAACATAGATGAGAGGGACTAAAGGATATCATATTAAATGAAATAAGATGGGCACAGAAAAACAAAACCTACCTGTTCTTACTCATTTGTATAAGCTAAAAAAAAAGGAAATCTTGTAAGAGAAGAAAGCAGAATATGGATCACTAGAGACCAGCATGGATGTGTGGAAGGAACAATACAAAGATATTTGGCAATAGAGACCAAAATACAGTAAGAGAGGAGAAATTTGTTCTATAGTACAGTAAGATACCCACAGCCTACAAATGCTTTACAAATGCTTTTTCAACATAACTAAAGGCTCTCAACACATAGCAATGATAAATGCTCAAGGACGTGGAAATGCTAGTGACCTTGATTTGGTCATTACACACTGTACACACGTATTGAATTCATATATTGTATCCATTCATACATACAAATGTATGTATCAATTAAAAATTTTAAAGAATGTTAGATCCTATGATTATTAAAATAATTTATAACTTGGTCTCCTGACCACCTCATTTGAACTATTACCTCCACCAATTACACTGGAGCCAATGACTACAGCATAACATTGGTCTACTCGGGTACTGTGTTTTTTCATTCATGTACAAACTCACAGAGGACACTGGTTTTATCTGTCTGGTTCACCAGTGTATTCTTAGAACCAAAACTACATAGTAACCCACAAGTAAACATGTTCATCAATTAATTAATAATTAATTAATTACCTTTCATATTCTGTCAATTCAAGAATTGATGGATTTTTGGAATAAAAATCTCTTAGAGTTTCCTTTCTTTTATTTCTTTTCCTTGATGTCGTTTCTGTACTCTTAAAAGTGGAAAGAACAAAAATGTCACAAACTAAATTTAAACTTTGAACACAAAATTATAACTTATGTTCTTTTGTTTGTTTGTTTTTGGAGACAGGGTCTCACCATGTAGTTGAGACTGATCTGGAACTCACTATGTAGCCCAGGCTGGTCTCAAACTCACAGCGATCCTCCTGCCTCAGCCTCCTGAGTGCTGGGATTACAGGCGTGCGACACCACGCCCAGCAACTTACTCATGTTTTAATCCTTATTTCTTGACACTGAAACTAAGTGGCTTCTATATTTCTTTGAATTAAAATGACTATCAAAATAACAGAAGTACCCCTACAAAGCAATCTGATTGTAAAAACATCTATGTAATTTAAGAATTTATAATGTATGATGCCACGACCACGCCAGTAGAGTCTGTGTGACAATGCCGGTCACCTGGCAGAAACCAGACCAGAGGTATCGTCCCCACGGGGTTAAGCCTCCTGGAGGTCCTTGGCACACACCGCATGCAAAGTCAGCCGTGAAGAGAATAGCTGGCCTCTCTGCCTGCAGTTTGGGGACATTGGGTTCATCTATAATTCTGTTCTATTTTGTCTTTATTACTATTTGTTCATTATCTGTAGAATTGTATTCTGGGCCCAAGAAAGGTTAGGAACAATTAGATGTTACTAGAGATGTGGAGATATTGAGGCACAAGAGGATGGGCGGCCAAAGTGCTGACCCTGAGCCCCGGACTGTGAAGTCCTGAAGGTGAACCTGAAGGTGACATGCTAAAGCCAGTCCTTTGTCTTACAAACTTCCCCTTCTGACTGCGTATAGGTGTGGTCTTACCTTGACTTAATGGTCTTAGCTTTTGTGATGGTATATAGGTGTGGTCTTACCTTGACCTTGTGGTCTTAATTTTTACAGTACTATTGTCTATCTTATGCCTGCCTGTGACTGGAATCACTCTTGTGATGTGCCCTTGAAACTAGTATATAAACACCTGGAGTTAGAAATAAAATTGCAGCAGCATTGGCAAACTTCACCTCGGTGTTGAGTGCTTTTGTCTGACTGTCATCGCCGAACCTGCTCCCACCTTTCAGAGAACCTGTATCTCCTCGTGAAATCCCGTGTTTGCTGCCCTACGGTCGGTAGCAGTATGATAGTTATAAAATTATGTTTGTTGATACTTTTTATATTGTAATAAATTAAAATATAGTTAATCATATCTAAATACTTGATCTTTTAAATTCACTTTATTAATTTAAAATTCAAAATTCATAGGAAACTCACTGTTACAAATTCTACTGCTGTAGCTTTGAACTTCAAATGAGTGCTGGTCTTTCCACTAATAGCACCATCCTTAATTTTCAATTTTCTTATTCCAAGTAAGGACTCATTCCTCCTTTAAAAAAAAAAAAAAAAAGATAAAGTCGACCACAATAATTTGCAAAAATTCACAAAACTATCCCAAATTAATAAATCTTTAATGAATGTTGTCAATGAACTTATTCAAGAAAGATAGCCAAGATGCTTGTGTCCCATGCATAAATTAGACAGTGGTCTCTCTTCGACAAGGAACTGCTGGCCTCTCGAAAGATCAAAGAGCAATTGTAGCAATGTATCTACAGGGTATAGGAAAAGGACAGGTGAAGGCATAATGTAGGTGCAACAGAATTCCACTGAGAACAAAGTAATATGGACACTTCCCTCTACAGATGAGATAAAATCAACATCGGAGTGACCCTTCACAAACTTTCTTCCTTCCAACAAATTTCAATCTTTTTGGTTCCCTACTGTGCAAACTCCCAGGCACTACTGCTTTCTGGATACCAGCAGAAACCAAGCATTTCAGATGCCTGTTAAGCTTCCTCCCTTCCCTCAGTCATCTGCAAGAGTTTTAAAACCTTATTTTCTTAATTCTAAACTCCAGTGAATTCTCCCTTTCGAAATACTGTAGTCTCTCACTGTCCTATTGATACTCCTGTGGAATTTTCCTGGTTTGTGTATATTTTGTGGAAGTGAAGAAGCGCAAAAGTGTGTGGTTAAGGAAATGACTGGGTGAGTCTGGATGGCTACCTCCAGGGGTGGGAGTACGCTGTGATTTACAGTAGGCTTGGGCCCGGGGCAGTCGGCCTCATCATTTCAACTTTTATGAAGACGATTGTGGATCCTGAAGTTGGCAAGGCCTGCGGCCCGGTTGCAGCAATTCCAAGGCACTCTCCAGTTAGCTGACATTCATTTCGGCAAATGTCTTAGGTGGCAAAGCTAGAAAGCTTGGCCCGAGAACTGCTGGGGATTTAGGTACTCACCCTTTGCAACTTGCACCCTGTGACTGGTTCCCTGTGCTTCTCCAACCTACATTCTCTCTCTTCCACATGAGCCAGTGCCTGACAGTCGTTATGTTATTCCAGAAAGAAATGGGAAGGCGAGGGCATTTAAATTGCAGTACCCGGCTGCCATCGTTATCAACAGCCTCAGCATTTTCCTCCATGAGCTCCAGAACCTTCATCCACGGAGTAAGTCAAATTCGTCCTTACTGTTTATGGTGTGTCTTGATACATAGTATTTTAAATTTTTTATGTAGTGAGCATTAGTGACCCTTTACTTCATGGCTTTTACATCGCTTTAGTTACTTATATAAATGCCTTTTTCTGCAACTGAGTCCCCATGTCTCTCTGCCTGTTATTTCACAAGCACAACCCCATTACATTTTATCTGACAGTACAAATCCCTCTTTTGGGGTTCTTAATATTTCTCAAATAATTTTCTTCATTCTAACCCATTCTAGAATCTGACTGGAATTTAAACTAATGGGGTAATTTAAAAAGAACAGAAATCTTTATTCCTTCTGTCTGCCCATCAAGTACGGGGCTGTATCTTCATTTATTCAAGTCTCTTTTTCCTCAGAGTATACAATTTCACCTTCTTCGTATCAGTCTGATTCTCTTCATAACTCCTGATACTTAATCATGTATTCCACAGAAATGGCATCATCTTTCCATTATATTTTCTAGCTGGTATGGAAAAGCTACTGATCTTTCATCTAACCATCCTACAAACTTCCATTATTAAAGGTTTTTTTAGGTAAATATCTTTAAATTTCAAATGATTTTTTTGCAAATATCCCCATTTTCAGAATACTTCAGTGTGGAATTGATTTACCAAATATTTTTGAAAATCTGTGATGTGATAATCCTGAAAGATCTAATTCTCACTCCTGTTATTTTTTGGGTGGGGAGGATACTGGGAATGGAGCTTAGAACCTTGCGCTTGCCAGGTAGGCACACCACCACTGAGTTAAATCCCTGGCCCTTCTGTTACTTTTTTTAATGCATCAGCAAAACCTTCAGAGCAGGTTTATGTGACAGAAGGAATAACAGGTTTCCTGGTTATAGCACTTATTTGAATTCTAATTTTCCAGGAATGATTGCTGAATATCACCATGCCTGACTTTTTAGCATTTCCTAAAGCCTCCTTCAACTATCAGTAATAATTACGTTTTCAGATTTGCTGCTATATTTGCATTGAGAATAAAATCTACATTTTTCACAGCTGCACTTCTATGCTAGTATTTTATTTTAAACTTTCGTATCGACATACTGCTGAGCAAGACCAATTCATTATTTTCTACATTTTTATTCATTTTTATATGGCTCTCTTATCAGAGCCACTGTACTTATTTTACTAGGAAATTTCATATCCACGTTTTAAAATAGTTTTATATTGTAAAAATTTCATTCCTTTAAAAATATGAATTACCCTGAAAGTTTTTGAGCTATTCAAATTTTTACTGCTTCACTTCATGACAAATTTTTCACTTTCACTTTCACCGAGATTTTTAACATAAAATTTTACGTACAATTACTTGAAATTTGTTCAGCTACTTCCAAATTTGTGATTACTTTCTCATTGAATTATTTTTTTCTCATTTTCTTATTATGCTCCCAGAAATTTATCTATTTTATCATATTCTTAAAGAACCAGTTCTACTAGTTATTGATTAGGCTGTCTTTAATTTATAATTAATTTCAACTTTTATTTTTTTATTTTCTCTTATTGCTTTCTTAGATTTTTTTCTCTAACTTCTTGACCTTGACAAAAGTTAATCTAGCTTTATATTTCTTTTTTTGCAACAGAAACTTTTAAAGCTGAGAATTTATCTCTAATTGCTTCTTTGGGTAATTTGATATGCATGATTTCTCATCATTTACTTCAGGGGTGCTTTAAATAATATTTAGTCTTCACTGGCTAACCATATGCAATTAATTTAAATTTCATACATCTTCTATGTCCTTTCTATTTTCACATTTTAAATGACAATTTTAACTTTATCAATATTATGATGTCTTTTTCAAATTAACCTTTTAGCAATTATTTTCATATTTATTACTTTGATTTTTTGTTAAGTAGAACATGAAAGTTCATGAAATATCTCCTCTGTGACTTATAAATATTATTATTAAAAATATCTACTTTGGCTATGAAAAAGTGGCATCAAAAATAACTGAGGAAGAAGGTTATTCTGTAAATATTACCAGGACAACTGATGAACTAGGGAAAAAAATAAAGTTTAATTTATGTCCCAGTACAAAAAAAATCAATCCTGTGTATTAAAACATTAGGTGTAAATTATAAAATCATAAAATGGAAAAAGACACACATTTTTCTGGTACAATATGAAAACCATGTTTATGTACAAAAATATGTTTGCCACATGAACAGAAACAGAAAATAGATGTCAGCACCAAAGTAGAAATCACAGCGCTGCATGAGCACATTTCCCATATTCCTGATTGGGTGAAGAGAATCCCAAAGCATCTGCACAGCCTTGGCAACTAAAATTAGCACCTTTGTTCTGATCTCAGTTATCCTGCTCGTCTCTAACCTCTGGTCTTATATTATACTACACTCAATGTTTCTAAGCCACCAAACCCGTTTGCCCTTTCCAAATATCTATTATTATTAGTTTGGACTTCTACAGCCAGTTCTCCAAATTTCCCTGCACACTGAAACTTTTCTGATCTTCTTTAGTGACAAGAATATTACTTAAAACTTCCAAACATTTAAATTTGGCTTTATTTTTGAATTGAATGAAACTCTAATTCTGACCAATCCTCTGATTGCTGTGGCCTGCTTCATTTAATAAAAGCAATTTCCTCCTATATCTTTTGAAAATATGAAGCCCATCTATTCAAAGCTTTTGCTCTAATAAATAAAGTATCTATTTTAGGAGTTTTAGGAATTTCTGTGAGTTTTTAAAGGAATGCTTCTCTTTTGCTGACTTATGAAAAACAGATCTTATGTTGCTGAAGTTTACTTTTATTAAAGCAGGATGGGTAGATTTATGTCCAGTCGTGAAGGAAAAGCCCACTTCTCAGTTGTCAGAAGATAAGATGGATTCATTTGGCATCTCTCATAACTGGCATGATTTCTTAGCATCTTCTTTGGGAGCAAATTCTTTGACTTATAGAACAAGAAGGGCCGCTTTAAGCCTTTTTATGTCTAAATGAGGCACTTCTCGTTTACATAGAAGAACGAGAACTCCTAGGAACAGTTGTACTCATTATGCCAGAGGAATGGGAAGCACAGACAAAAGACCCCAGCTGGACTTCAAACCTGTGTGAGACAGAGTGACCCTGCAGAGAGATGCTCTTACCCCTCAACCTAACCATAAAAGACCTCATCCACTTCCTCCTGGAGGTCTCATCATGCTCTGGTCTCACTTCTTAGTGCTGCTGTATAGGTGTTTTTACCTGTAATTACTTGTTCACCCACAGAGACATAATTTTTCAGTTTCCCAAGCCTTAAGGCGACAGTGTTGCTCACTGTTTTAAAGTTGCTAATGAGTACAAAACCAACATGCACGGACCTTTTCATGAAGTCACAGACAGGTGTTGTTATCTCCAACATGAGGTGAAATTTTTCTTCATTTATGCATTTAAGCATAATGTGTGTAAAGAATTCCAGGAATCTGGGTCTTTGCTTAAACTTCATTACTGCAAAAACAGAGAAGTTCGTACACAGTTACCACCAATACTCTTAGTTACTGGAGTTGCTGAAAGATTCACCGTGCCAACAGCCACTGTGATCCAACAGGCAAGTCCATGCAGCTACCTCTTAGATTTCTCACTTTTAAAAAATACAAGAGTAAATGTGCTGTGAGCTAGGGCTGTTTTCTAAGATCAACTAATCCTTTACAGTCTACCTTTCATTTATTTTCCAAAATTTGCACTGTTGAGGGACATGTGATTAAAGCTGCTGCTAACAGATGACAACTGGGGGAGATACTGACAATTGCCCAGTCAGCCTAAGTTGTACTATGAAATACTTCGAATCAAGGAATGAGGTTACCTCTTCATAAGTGAAATTATTACTGATGCATTTTTTTTCAGTTCCTTTATTTTGGCAAGCTTCCTAATAAAACTGCTCACTATGAAAATAAACCAAGGGAAGGGCCAGGGATTTAGCTCAGTGGTGCCACGCCTGCCCGGCAGGCACAAAATCCTGAGTTTGATCCCCGGTAGGAGAATAAAAAAATTTTTAAAAAGAAAGAAAGAAAGAAAAGAAAAGAAATTACCACGTAGGGTCTGTCTTTGTGGACTTTAAGGCAGGTGCCTATTTAGGCTTCTTTCACTACTTGGAAATGAAGACCCTACGTTATTCTGAATGGTATTCTGCCCGTGACAGCTGAAATCTTTAGACAACGGAAACAAACCACAGAATCAGTGGTCAGTGGTAAGTCACTTGGAAGTCACTTGAACAGCGTATGCACAGCGAAGCCACCCACCTTCTTTCACAGCACCTTTCACTGACCAGTTCAAAACCACAGAGTAGAGAAAGATAGGGTCCTCGGTTCCTGAGAGTTCAGGTACTGCATCTAAGGTTTTAAAAATTAATATGTTTTAGGACTGTTTAATATAAACAACCAAAACCAAAAATTCTTTGGAGGGGATGACAAAGCAGAAGATGTTCCAGTATTCATTCTACATCACATGCCTTAAAATATCCACTATAACGTTATGTTTTGGAGAGAGACAGAATCCAGTAACTGCAACTATTTCCTTCCTTAGTTTTTTCCTAAATGGTAAGGGGTCTACGACCCAAACCTATCAATTATATTAACTTCATTTTGATGAAATAATCTGTCAAAGGCAGTAAAGTACAGCACAGCCACTAGAGCCAGACTGGCTGGGTTCAAATTACAATTTTGGTTCAAATTACAATCAGTAACCCTGATACTTTTTAGTTCTGAATCCTTGGAAAGTTATTGTCTCTACACATCAGTTTAAAATGGGGGTAAAAACAGTACCTTCTTTATATGGTTTTTATATGTAGGGTTACATGATTTTTCATGTGTATAAAATTCTTAAAATAGTGCCTGCCATAAAGAAAACACTCTTTTGAATTCTTACTTTTATTATTGTTATTGAATTGACTGTTTAGTAATATTACATTGTGCTTCTTGGTAAGATGTTTTTATTGATATTTTGAAAATGAATAACTCATATTTCCCAGACATTTAACATTTTAAGGAATTATTATTTTATATGTCATGAGAAAATTACAGCTCTTCCAGAACTAGGTTGACTAATTATGAGAATAATAAACCACTGGCGTTGGTTCATAAATTCAGCTTGAAATGGGCATGGAACATATTGAAAGCAAGGAGAGCCAAGTCGGGCAATTCTGAAACAGTATGACACCAAAATATAACTGAGGCACACATAGAAATGAAGTGGGACCATGGAATTATCCAAATATGGTCCGTTTCCAAAAGACCATGGGGCCACATGTGGAGCCTGGAGAAATCTGTGTACTCCCTCGTTCTAGATTTTTTTAATGTGCTTTTTAAAAATATGGCTATACTAATCATCATCAGAAACTGAGTCAATTTTCCAGGCAGCTTTCCAAACTGCACACTCCAAAGTAATAATCATTGCATTAACTCCTTAGTCTGTTACGAAATTACTAGAGTACAATGACCTAAAATTAAACCAAAATTAAACCTTTCACTCTAGTTCCTACTCCAGTAAGAACTGCTTCCAGCCACGTCCACATTAACACAGCCCACCCTACTCCATTACTTTCCAGTTGTGTGTTTGCTTTTAGAGCAGAAATGCTTAATTTCAGCCACCACCCCCTCCCACCTCACCCCCAGTGTCTTTGGTAAGCTTGGCCTCTTGTTTGGTTGTCACAACTGGGGGGATGGAAAGAGGCCAGGGATGCTGCCCACCATCCTACAATGTCCAAGTCCCCATGCAAAGAACCATGAGGCTTAACATTCAGTAGTGTCAAGGTTGAGAAAACCTTTAGAGTCAGAATAGGTGGGCTCAGGTCCACACCGGCTATATAATCTTAAGTAAATCACTTAACCTTTATGAGCCACATCCATAAAAAGAAGTCAGATCCCTTTTTAACTAGCTATCGTCAAGCTGAATAACATAATGCAAAAGCTCTGTGTAAACCTCAAAGGGTTTAGCAAAATATCAATCTCATCTTAATCTATTTTAAATTTTTTCTCATTTTAAGAAACACATGCTGAATAGAAGTATACAGGAAAAAAATTACATTGTTTTGTCAGCTTGAGTAGATGTGTCTCCAACAAGGCCAGTTGTTCATTTATTTTTTCCGGCGACAATATCTGCTGTGGCTTCTTAGTTTTTAAAGGTTTCTTAGAAGAAGAGGACTAGAAACATTGGTTAAATGTCAGACTGTACTTTAACATGCTATGAAAACTAATTTTCAAATGACTTTATGATTTTATGCTTTCATATCTGATAGACAAAACTATGATCTACATGGCTAAACAATATCAGTTTACTATCAATAATAACAAATACGGAGTTCCAACTAAAAACCAGATGCAGTGCCAAGCACTTCATGGAGAGTGACCAAAATGCTCCTTTCTCTTGCCCGTCTTTCCAAGACCTCCACCCTGTAACCAGCCCCCTCCAACAAGGGCAAAAATCTTCAACAGGAAATCCCCAGCCCATCCTCAGGAACAGATCCCTTTATTCTTTTTTTTTTTCCCCCAGAAGGAATTTCTTTACAGCCACACTAGTCATCTTTGCTACGTTGCCTTTCTTAAAAATATTAGAGCATCAGTAGTGAGCGGGGTAAGAACTGTCTGTCTGTGCTCAGCCAGCCCTCCACCAGTTTTACTCTCTCTGAGCCTCAGAACCGCCCTGTCCCTGGCTCCACTGGGGCAATGGGGCAGCCTTTGGGGCTTACAAGGACGTTGGGTGGATTTAAGGACCCCAAGCTCCTAGAAACTGTCAGTCAAGCTCACAACTTTCTGCTATGCCAGGACATCTGCAGAAGGAGAGGACAGCCCTGAATCCCACAGTGATGTGAAGAGAGAGTCCTGAGTCAATGCCTGGATGATGTCCTGGACTCTGAAACACTTACTGAAAAAAAGTACAAACTGCCTCCAATTCAATCAAAACACCTTTCAGAGAAAACGAACCCCCCAACACCAAAAAAAAAAAGTAGCTTCTTAAAAAGTCATCCAGTGATGTAGTGGTGATTTGTGAAGCTGCGTTTTGTTTTGTTGGACAAACAAATACTTGGAATGCAGGTAACATAAGCAATGCTTATTTTCTTTCTATCTCAATACCTACTAGAGAGAGAAATGGGGCTAATCTAACAAATAATGCTGGGAGAGAGCATCTCTACCCACATCCAAGACACTAAAAGGGCTTCACATAATTCCTAGTGTGCTACCAAAACTCAATAAATAAACATTTCAAAACCTGATCTAAAAGTACATTTAACTCACATACTTTTTTTAAAATTTTATTGGTACATTTTAGGTACACAGTACAGTTACCTTCATTACTGGGATCTTGTACCTTTACATGCCAGGTCTTGGTTCTCATTTTCCCCTTGTCCCCACCCTCCCATTCCCTATCTTTCTCACTGTCCCTACACCTTTGTTAACTCACATACTTTAAAGGTATAAGATCTCATAAGACTAATGCTTAGAAAGTACATATTAAAAATTAGCTTCAAAAATTGGATAAAGATGTGGTTTTCTATAAAATGGAATACTACTCAGCCTTAAAGAATGAGAAAGTAGATTCATTCATAGTTAAATGGGTACATTTTGAGGATATATTTCTCTTTTTTTTCAGCCTTAATTGAGTTTACTGGTACATTTTAGGGATACAGTACAGTTACATTCATTGTTGGGATCTTGTACCTCTATTGAGGATATATTTCTAAGTGAAATAAATAAGGCACACATACGTAAACACCGAATAGTATCTCTGGTGTGAAAAACTAAAATAGTACTCAAGATCCTAATGGGACAATTAGCAAATAGGAAGAAAAGGACCAAAGGTGTAGGGACAGTGAGAAGGATAGGGAAGGGGGAATAAGGGAAAAGGAAAACAATATGAGAAAATGTAAAAATGGAATTAAAGTGTTTGAAGTGGGGAGGAGAGGGGAGGATGGAGGGAGGGTGGGGACAAGGGGAAAAAATGAGAACCAAGACCTGGCATGTAAAGGTACAAGATCCCAGTAATGAATGTAACTGTACTATCTACCTACAATGTACCAATAAATTAAATTTTAAAAAATAAAATAAAGGTGAAGGCTTAGGGGAAAAAAATTAGCAGTCTCATAAAAGAAGAGAATGTAAATATCACAATGAGTCTCAGAAATCTGCTTGGGACACAAGATGGGGGTGACAAAAAAGAATTAAGATATGGTATAGACATGTCCAACTCGCCACAATGAATCATTATG
The DNA here is from genome assembly GCF_012274545.1 of Fukomys damarensis. Lineage (NCBI taxonomy): Eukaryota > Metazoa > Chordata > Mammalia > Rodentia > Bathyergidae > Fukomys > Fukomys damarensis. Next base: position 57,379,178 of record NW_022900927.1, on the reverse strand, counting down.
TGCTGCAAACATGTACTAATAGGAAAAAATAAAATTTATACTTTATGAAAAAGCTGTCATGTATTTACTACATTCAGAACAACAAAATCTTAGATTCAAGAGAGACTAGAAGGCGTTGAGTGCACTAACTGGGTACAGGACACTCTCTGCCATCACCTGACCTGACCGGTGGCCAGTACAGGATGTGCTGTTCACTTTCTTGGCCACACCCGTGAAACTTAAAAGAAAAAAAACAAAAAAACTTTTAAAAAAGCTCTTCATCATATATATAAGTTTTCTTTCACCACAACTCTAAAAATGTTTAAACCTCCAAAATCTCTCTTAACCATGTTACTTTTCTTCCACATAAATATAACAAATTAAAAACTGATCAATTTTCTGATATGCTTATGAATACTAAGTGACCCCTAAAAGACCCAACTATGTATAAAAATGAGAAACAAAAAGCAATCACCTCCTCTAGCGTGTCCTCTTGTTCACTTTTACCAAATAATGATTTGCATGCGGGTGTGATGTCCAACATCTTTTTTCCGTAATTTATAATCGCTACTGCTAGGTCATATTCCTTCCATGAGCGTAGAATCTAATCAAAAGTAAGTATTAATTATCTCTGTTGGACACTCTTGACAATTTTTAAGTGCAATGCAGCACCTTTCGTAAATTCAAAAGTTTCATAAGTCTTTGAGGTCTAAGAAGCCCTCTGTTTTTGTAATGGAAACAACTTTTACCTCCGGATCATATTTCTCTCAAATTAAAACGTATAATTCCACTATTGTAATACAGGATAAATGACAGGACCTCATCTCAGTGAATTCCCCACAACTCTGGGCCATCCTCTGTATGATTTTTGGTATAGTAAGTTAGCTATTTAAGAACATATTTCCACTCAAAATACGCTTTTTGAAACAAAGCCACTTGTAAAACCACGTAACTACCACCACTTCATTTCGAGTTGCTTTCAGTGGGAAATGGCACAGTGCCTGACCTGGTGATGTGTTGGGGGCATTTAGAGCAGTCAGTGGTCAACAAGACCTTCTGTCAGAGGGCTGGGCTACTCATAAGCTGCCTGGGCAGGTTCTCCAGGAAGCATTCACTGTAATCATAAAGGCAAGGGCCCAATCTGCTGCTTTCACTCCCTAAAGCCGACTGCTATTCTTTCATCTTCTCTAGGCTGGCCCTTACCTAGCTCTCTATAGTAATCTCCCACCAGCAATCTCTTTTTACTTCAATCTTTCAAAATATTGAACAAAGCAGATTTCAGGACTTCATGGCTTCCCATGGCTGAGCCATTTCCCAGAATCCCTGTCCCCATCTGATTTACACAGCTTCAAGTTGTCATTAGAACCTTAGTTCTAGCATCAACTCCGAGAAAGCTTTCCCGGCCAGCAATCTGAGGTGATGGGCCAAAGAAAGGGACATATTTACTGTCTACCATTTGCTAAAGATTCCTTTATTCTTGCATATATTTAGTCTCTCGCAAGCTCCAGGCCCGTCAGGCCAACTATACAGTGGTTGCCTCACTGGGAGAAATCCTGAAGAGCTCAAAATTCAAGCTGTCCTCCAATCATCTTCTTCCACTTTACCAAAAGAACTTCTCTCATCCAGGGTCAACAAAGAATTTTTCATTTACCCAGATGCCAGGCAAGGACCTTCCTTTACACCTTAAACTGCTGAGACTCCCAACTTCCTATTCTCTTTCACAAATAATTCCTGAATCCTTTCCATTCTCTCTACCTTCCATTTTTCCCCACAACTGTTCAGTTTATCATTTCTTAGCCTCTAACTCATCCTGTGCATCAGGTCTCAGCCGCCTCTGGTTACCAGCCATTGTGTAACCAACATAATTTCTTTTTCCTAACATGCAAACCTCATTATGTCTCCCTAATATGATATCCTTCAGTGGATACTCTCCAACCTCAGAGAACAGCCCTTCATTACCTGGTACTGTTCACTGATTCAGCTTTAAAGGTAACTCAAATACTTAACCATATCCACTCAGACTAAAGATACATTTGATTCTTCTCAAACTGTAAAATTGTTTGATAATTTCTCATCGTTTAATTTATGCCTTTAAACTTTGTTTATTGTGCTTGTTATGAAAATGTTTTAACCATCACGGAATCCAATTATCTATATTTTTCTGTGCATTTTATGCTTTGCTAAGGAAGATGTCCCCTAATTACAAGGCCATACAAATATCTTTGAATTCAACTGCACTTGATTTTATTTGGGGCATGAGGCAGGGCTATGGCTTTGTTCACTTTCAGATAGTCAGTTATAGCAACTGACTCAGTTATACCAGTTATTTTATTGAATAAACTATTAAAATAGAATATTATTTTCTCAATGAATCACAATGCTACTTTTGCCACATATTAATTTCCATTTTAGACTTGAGCTACTGCTGTACTCCCTAATCTGTTCCACAGAACTATCTGCCTACTATTCTAACATTGATGCTGTTTTTTATTAAAGTGGTCTTATAGTAAATGTTCATACCCATTCAAAAAGATAACTTGAACCAATACATGACATGGGGGAAAAAAGAGTTTAAAAGAAGATCCTAATCTTGTCAGCAAAATGATAAAACTGTAAAAGGAACCAATGAATTAAGCAGGATGAAATAAAATGGCAGTTTGCTTTACTTTAACAAGATAGAAGTTGTTTACACTGGAAAGATATTTTTTAATTGGACATCAGCCTAGGTGCATATTACACAATAATGATCAACAGATACTGGATTTTGCCTTCGTGGAACTTGCAATATAGTAAAGATAACAAAAATATAATTGATCAGCTCCCTGCGTGAGCTGTCCAGGACGGAAGTGGCTATGTATATGCAGAGAAGTATGTCTCAGGAGCCCTTCTGAAGCACTGGGAAACACCTGCTCTCATCAAAAGTTGTCATTTTCTCGTGTGTGTGTGTGTGTGTGTGTGTGTGTGTGTGTGTGTAAATAAAGATCATGATCAGACTTCTGTGAAAAAAAAAAGAAATTTTAAATTATTTTAATCAGTTCCAAAGAACTATCAGAATTGTGATTAGAACTGCATTGGGTTTAGATGTTATTTTAGGAAAGGCTTCAATGGCATTTTAGGAGGGTTATATGTCTATGACAGTAAATCTTCTTGGTCAGAGACTAGGTATGTTCAGATTTTGTTTTGCATCCTTGGGTAAGATTTCACAATTCTGTCATTTAGCTCTTTGACACTTTAGGTTTTAAATATTGTATATTATAGGTGGTATATTTAATCCACTCCCATTTCTAATTGACTATTGCCAGTATTTTTTAAAAATTACTTTATAAGTGTCTCATGTACAATTACTTTATATATTCTCTTTATAATTATAATAATTTTTACTAGATTCTTGTGAGGTTGAGAGACCTCCACAATTACTAATAAATTATACCTTTTCTAACATTATAAATATATTTCATATCTTATCTAATACCAAAGAATCTCTGAAAATACTGAATCTGTTATGAGTCAGCATCTTTCTTTGCCTGATTTTTAAAGAAATTGCTTCAGAAATTTGCCATTTAGTATGATATTTGCAGTAAAATTTGGGTAAATGTCTTCATCATTATTCAACGGCTTCCTTTCATCCCTAACTTATTAGAAATTTTATTAGGAAAGGTTGGTAAGTATTATCAAATGCCTTTGTGGCATTTTTCATATAATCTTGTTATTCTTGTCCTTTAAATTACTGTTATAAAAAAAATCAAATTTTGTTTTAATTCAGACTTGATTTTTTCTCTCTCTTTGTAGCACTTGGAATCAAGTCAGGTCCAGACTTGCTCTTTAATACTCAAGACTGAGCACACTCCCAGGCTGGAAAGTGATCAGCTGCCACCAAGGAGAAGGGAACAGTGACCTGATAGCTTTGAACAACACAATCTATGCCTCTGTGTCCTCATTTCAGGCCCTGAGCTCTCCTTCTTCTAATATAGAAAATGCCATTTTTCCTACTTTTTTTTTTTTTTGGCATCTGCCCATTTCTCTATCTATTTATTTTCAACCATTGTTTATCTTTTTTGTGTGTGTATTTCTTGAAATAATCTATATTAAATCCTGACTTTTTAACCCATCTGGAGTCTCTGTTAATTTTATTGCTTCCATCTTAAATACTATGTTTTTTCTGTTTTTTATTTTTGCACAATTGTTCTCTCACTCTTTCCTGTTCCTATTTCCTCTCCCTTCTTCTTCACTATACATTTTTTCTCCCTGTCAGTTTATAAATTCTACTGTAACATTCTGCTTATGATGATATATTCCTGAGTTATCTTAGATATTTTTTCAGAGAAAATAATAATTTTACACTACACTATATTTGTGCTTGCATGCACGCACACACACACGCACACACGCACACACACACACACACAGCCATGCTCCGAGAATCTACCTGCTTACGTCTCCCCCCACCCTAAGCAGGCTGATAGTTTTAGTTCTAGGTTACTAATAAGTTTTTCTTTCAAGGATGATTCTTCTCTTTCAAGAATCCCTACTTAGCATTTATATTACAAAGTTCTAGCCATGTCACTATTATCTATTTAATTTCAGTAATGCATATATTGCAAGATTCATTGTTCCCATTATTCCTCTTCTTTTTGTCTCTCCCTACCTTGGGATTTCTTTTCTGAATCAACTGTCATTTGATAGAGTATTTCCTCAAGTGTTTTCCTCAGATAAGTACATGGGCAGAATACTTTGCTGATGTCTGTGCTTCTAAATCTGTTTATTTTGCCCTTACAAATGAATAACTTTCCTGGCAATTTTTGAGTCTCAGTATTTTCCCTCAGGACTCTCAATGCTTTAACTTGTAGTGTTGCTGATAAAAAGTTTGAAGCAAAGCTTGAACATTTGTCATTATCCTTTGACTTCAAGAATTTTGCCATCTCTCCACAGGTGTCTTCTTCCACTAATCCTGCTTGGGACTCAAAGAGCCTGTTACTTCTCCATTTTGTTTCTTTTTCTGCCTCCAGACTCACTTTTATGTCCTGCCTTGTGGCTCTGCCTTTTACATTTATTTGGCATCTCTAGGTAAACTGTGCTCTGATCTGTAAGGTATTTCTTGAGCTTCAAGATTTGATTCAAGAAATACCATAACCACAATGTGCAGCTATTTAATTTTCTTCTATGAAAAATCAAATTTGTTGAGTTACAGAGGGATTTTTTTCCTTTGTTGGTTTTTGGATCACCTGTGCATGTCCATAAAAGTCCTCTGCCTTTTCTTTATCACCAGGCCAACACAGCCCATGAAAATAACAGCTTGCTCTCTCCCCCTTGGGGTACTGAGTCTCCATGCTAATGGCTTATATTACCTTAGCATCTGCCCAGACCACAGTGGTTGGTCATTGAGATGTCTTCAACAGTGACAAATGGAAGGCCAAAGAAGGAGTACTACTTTCTGCTCTTGATGTCACACCAGGAACAGCCAGAAAATAATGGCTTCTTCCCTGAGGTAGAGGGTAGAAGCCCATCGGCTGCCACACCCACACAGAGGCAAGTTTGTGTCCCAGCTGAAGCGATGGGCCCTCCAGCTCACCTACACCGAATTCTTCCAGCCCTTTCCACAAATCAGAAGGCCCTGTGGGAACCACATAGAGCAGGCACGGAGATATGGACGGCTTTACTCTGAGGAGATTCACTGGATTCTGTTACTAACCTCTGAGGAACCATACCATGTGGTTTTGAGCCAAATAATGAGGATACATAAGCCCACATCTCTGCCTCTGATCTCAATCTTTCTGGTTTCCAAGGTAAATGAGTTCCCCTGAGATGCCTTTGTCCCAGATAGCCTGGCCTAACACACCCCTCCAGGCTTGCCAATGGGCCTACTCAAACTATTTTAACACCCTGAAGTCCAAATTCCCAAAGAAAAGCCCAGGATGTGTACTTAAACCATCAACTACTCAGAATCCTCCTTCTCTACCTTAAAACAAAGTCTTCCCATAAGCATCTGAGCTACAACAACATTTCTCCACTAATTCTTTCTTAACTAAGAGCTCAAACAAACTGTACTTAACTGCTCTGTTTGCACACATATTTGTAAAATAAGCAGAAGCACACATGTGGGACTCTGTTCAGTTTACAAACAGTGCTAGGTACACCTGAGGATGTTCAGACCTCTTACAATCACTCTCAACAGGTTGGAAATCTACTGCTCCGCATGGACGGTGGACCCCATCAAGACCAGCCTTGCTCAGTCACAGGCTAAGATACATTGTGAGTCTCCATACACATCCGCTCCCGTGATTCCTCACGTCTTCCATTTATAAAGGTGGGCCTCTCCCATCTGATTAGTTCCACTCTTCTTCCCATCTAAATTAGGCCCAGCACAGAAACCTCTCTCCTTTAACTGCTTCTGTTTATAACACTTAGAGCTGCATGGAATTATGTGCACATATGTTTTCTGTCTCTCCCACTAAACCATTAACTCTGTGAGACAGTATTGGTTTGTTGTTTTTCTTTTGCTTTTTTTTCATGAACTGCAATGCATGTGAGTTTATAAATCTTACTTAGAGTATATCTAAGTCTCAGATTTTAGGCGAGGCCTTCTCCAACTGTCCAGTCCTTAGTGATCTTTCTGCATCCATGTTTGTGTCACCACCAACCATTCACTATCTAAGCAAGAAGGCATGATCTATGATTCATTCTTCGATTCTTATAACTAATATGAGGTTCTCTCTAATTTTTTAGGCACACAGCAAATGCCCAAAGCAGTAGCTGACAAAGACAGACAATCAGTAAATGCATGGAATGAAGGAATGAAATAAAAATGAAAAATCACCTTATACTCTGGCCACTTTCAGCCATGTTTTCTTTTTTGCTTTGATCTCTAGATATATTGTTTTTAATTGGTAAAGTCTAAATTCGCCTCTACAGTTTGTCCTCCATTGAGTACAGAGTCCTGCACACCAGCTCAGAATCATCCCCAGATTCTACAGTCTACCCTTTCCTTCAGATCTAGCATCATTTTTAAAACTCGGATTTCACAAGTTTATCACGTCTTCGTTTCATGAGTGAGCCTTGAATCTTTATCACACAGCTTGGTCTCTTCTAAGCCTCAGCCCCCTAACGCCACTCCTGAGGGAGAGACATTAGTGTCACTGCTGACTCCTGAGCTCAGAACCTGTGACAAGAAAATGTACAGGCTGACTGCGAATAATAACGGTGTGATTAAATGTGTTAGGGTTTCAAAACATATGTTATTGGGCCGGGGATTTAGCTCAGTGGTTCTGCCGCCTGCCTCGTAAGCAGCAGCACCCGAGTTTGATCCCCGGTACCAAAAAAAATATGTGGGTGGGTGGGGTGGGGGGTGTGAAGCTCAGTGGTTCTGCCGCCTGCCTCACAAGCAGCAGGATCCGAGTTTGATCCCTGGTACCAAAAAAAAATGTGTGTGTGTGTGTGTGTGTGTGTGTGTGTGTGTGAATGCCTTGGAAATATACAAACGCCATTTTAAAAACATAGTTTTAGTTTTGGAAGCACCACAATTTTATCAAAAAGTTCAACAGCAAATAGTGCTTTCGTAACATTTAGACTTTACGTTTGTTTTTTTATCTAAAAATGCTTTGGGATGCTATTTTGGAGCATTCTAATTACTATAATTAAAAACAGTTTGACTTTCTAAATCATTACTGCTCCTGCATTTTATGACATTTAACAAAGAATGAGACAAATACCTTTGTTAAATAGAAGATACAACAAGCTATCATGTGCTGTACACTTTCAAAACTCGAAATATGTTTCTTCAAGTAGACAATATCGGGCAGTCCTTGCAAAACCACCATACACTTTATCAAGATCTAAAATACAGAAACACAATGATTTTCATGGTAAAATATCATCTTTACTCATTATAAATTTTATATTCAAATAATGTGAGTCTTATAGCTGGGCATGGCCTATAATCTCAGCACTTGGGAAGGTAAAGCAGGAAGATCGCTGTGAGTTCCGGGCCAGCCTGGGCTACACAGTGAGGCCTTGTCTCAAAAAAAAGCAAAAATAAAAAAATCATCTGAGTCTTATGCCATAAAATTTTATTGTTATCAATAATTATTTATAAATTGTTCATTATATATGAAAGAATGTACATAAAGATGATATTTTCAATTTTCAGATGAGTCATTTATCTTAAGTAATGTAAAGATTATTGACGGGTATAGTATAAGAATAACCATAGGACAAAGCAATTGACAAGTGTCATAAGTGATACAGGCTAAATACTGCAAGCATGTAAGACTCTAAAGATCACACTGAGGCTTAGGAAAACCCTGAATAACCATTCAGAGGATTACATGGCATAGTAAATATGATTCAGTGATTCCAGGGACTTGAAGGAATACTTTTGTTTAAAATTAAAACCAAACATTCATATCCCCAAAAATCAGTTAATATTGGTGTTTGCATCCTATTCTCCTTGCTTTATATTATGCAATCTTGAATTTGATCAAGAGCTGGATGATTAAATTTAACTTCCAATATGGCTGCACACTTCTGAGCAATATTACTATCAGAAAAGTTGTGCTGAGATTGCAGCGCTCTATTTGTCATTCAGATGATCCCAAAGGACACACATTCAGGTATGGATGTTAGTTTTTTGAGGCACGTTAACTGCTTCAAGCTACCATTCTGGACACTGTATTCCTGTTACAGGATGCTGGTGGGTATAGCTTATGCTTTTTCCATTCCCTGCCTCCATGATCCCTCTCTGCCACCATATTCCCAAAGCAGCTAACATCCTCCTACTCGTTTTCTCAAAGTTCATTTAATCTCACAAATGTACAGAGGAGGAAGAGGGCTCTTATTTTGTAAAATGGGATTTATACACACTTCTCTGAATTCTGCATTTCTTTTTCAACCCTTTCTTCTGAAAAGTTCCTCCAAAGCTATAGGAACAGCTCGAACTTATTGTTGCTAACAGCAGTACACTATCACTCGGCACTGCTGTTTCTTGTTTGCATTGCCAGCTTTTTTGCCAGCACAGACCCCTTCCACATACTCAGGTGACAACTGTGAGTGAAAACTGAAGCCCCAGCTCCAGGAGTCCTCAGGATAAGAGGGTGAGGGTCATCCTCCAGGATAGTGTCCCTCCGAGTCAGTACTATTATGTAGTTTGAGCATCTTTTCATAAGTTTCTCTGCTACCTGCATTTGCTCTCCTAGGATCTACTTATTCATATCCTATAACCATTTTTCTAATTAGGTTATTGCCAGTTTGCAAGTTGTTTTACCCTTTATTAGTTTTGGATTTTCTTTTCCAAATCCATTAAGTTCTCTATAATCTTTGCTATGGTCCCTTTTGTCACACATAGGTTTCTTGTTATTCATAGTTCTGCCTCACTTCAAATCCTGCTCCTGGAATTTTGTTTCTCCTAGATGTTTGTTTGTCTGTTTCTTTATCTTACATACAAATACAGTACAAACAGAGATCAAACTCCACCTTCTTTCAGCTGAATACCCTGGTGTTTCGCGAGCACTTATTAAAAATGTCCATTCTCCTCCCACTGAACAAGAATACCAACTCAACCAAGGATCTTGGAAAAGAACTTAGCTAAGCTGTACATAAAATCACAGCCTTGGCCAACAACTTGACTTAGCCCTGGCAAGATATAAAACCTAAGACCCAATTAAACTATATCCAGTCTCCTGACCCATAAAAACTATGACAGTGTGTGGTTATTCTTTTAAACCTCTAAGTTCACGGCGATTTGTTTGAAAGCACACACAGTAATGCCTTGGTTCACAAATGCTTCTGTTCAGCATTGGGCAAAATTCTGCTTCAGTTTGCCAATTCCACCTCAGGTACCACTGAACCTTCTGGAGAAATTTGATTCAGTTCACAAGAGAATCACGGAATGAATTAAGTTCGTGATCTGGGGTACCACTGTATAACATATACCACGGTATAATAAATATAATTTCTTCAGCCAGATCTCAGCAACCCTTTTCTACAAGCCCCAATTCCTCCATTATCGAGTATATTATGTTAGGTTATTCTCATTCTCTACATTTTCCCCTGATGATGGCTTTTATGATATGCTTCAACAATATTTGACCATGGACAGCAACAGGGCTGACTGTTTTCAAAGAAACACATCTTCTATTCCTATTTATATTTTCCAAGACATAAAATATATCGAAATGTCCTCAGGTTAACTTGAGAAATTTCATAATATTTATTGTTGACCTACTTTGTTCCTTAATAGAGATATACCGCTTTTCTTTTCTAAAATGAATCACTGAATTGTCTTCATAAAAAGCAAAGACCCTTAGGTGGGGGTGGAGGGAACCCTTACCTGTACCACAGGTACCAAAGCAATATTGTGATATATGATGGGAGCGAGAAGGCCATAGCATTGAGTCACAGCTTGAAGGGCATAATTGGAATCATTTAGGAAGTTGCTGAGTTCCAAGGCCACTAGTACCCTCTCACATTCCACCAGTCTAGCAATCTGTAAAGAAGCAGGCATTGTTACTCGGACTGAACATCAGGGACTTAACTCAGTGAGTCTCTAAGGAGAACAAAGGGTGGGAAATGTGATCTTTGTGTCTTACCCACAACGTGGACGGGGTGTGGAGAAAAGTGAAATTCACAACTGACTCAGCAATAACATCACACGCAAACAGCACAATCTGAGAACCAAATCTGAATTTTTTGTAAAACAATACAAGTAAAAGTAGTAGCGCTGATAAGACAAAAATCTTGCCTATACAGTGTTTTGATCTAGTTTTCAAATCAAATCTAGTTTTCAAAAGCATAAATTATAACAAAAAATAGGATAAGTTTTCAGTAAAGCAATCTCCCATTATTTACTACTTATATAGAAATGATAGTAAAATGCAAAATTATGGTTTTGAGATTAAATGCTTAAAAAAGAGTAAGAATCCTTTCTTCTCATTTCCCTTACATGCGGAAAGAGTTGATTCTTTTTCTAAGTCTTTGTACAACATTATGCGCAGAGCAAACTGTGGGTGTGGTAATCAGAAATTTCTATACAACTGCTTTTTACTAGAATGACAGTCTAGCATTCTGGAATTCACTGATGAACATTTAAATTGCCTCTATTTTCAGACTGGATATGATGAAAAAAGAAACTGAATGCAATGTAGTGATACTGAGAGCTTTTGTAAATAATCTAAAACTTACAAAATGTCAGGAAAATGTAAAATGACTTCTGCTGTCTCTGACAGCAATCTGCTTTGTTTAGTTCAAAATCAACAGGCACTGACCATGAAGTGGGACACCTGGCCTCATCCCTGACCCTGAACACCCACTTCCTGTGCGCTAGAATAGATAGCTAGAGGAATCTTGAGGTCAACTTCTTAACTACAAGGAATTGTTTTCTGGGTTAAAGTTAACTGTCTTGTTACTGTAATTTGTACATGGGTAATGTGAACTGAGGAAATGAAGTGTAACCACCTGAAAGAGATCAAGGCTGTAAAACCCTATAAAAGAAGAAGCTGCAAGGCAAGAGGGGGTCGATCACTGGCACTACCTTTTTGAAAACTAGATTCAACCTTTGCTGGCAAAATAAACTTTTTATTATTTTATTATTAACTATTTAGTATTTTACTTCATTCCATTTTACTTCCATTCAGCTCGTCTCTATGTGCATGTCACTTGCCAATTCCTTCCTCAACAGTAGGACTGAATAAATGGAGGTAAGTAAAAAGAAACAAGGAACTCAAAATTTGGTGTTATCATAAAGCTTTGGGTTAAACCCCTACTCAGTTTTGCACAGAGACAGGTTAATTGCTCAAGGAGTGTCAATTTCACAAGGTTTATTTGGTCTAAATTTACCTAGTCTATGTCATTCTCCTTTAAGACTGAGGACATCAAGACAAGAGTAGTTAAAGTAACTTTCAGGATTTCCAGGGAAATCTGGTTGCCAGTTTTAACAATGTCCAGGCCCAGACTCCCCAAGAGCAACACCTACGATCACCTCAGACTCCAGGAACCTCACACAGCCCCCAGAATGAAATAACCCCACCCAGCGCAGTCATTGCCTAGGAAACAAACTGCCCCTCGAGCCTTATGGCTTCCTCCAGAGCTGTGAAACCCACACATAGATAATGACCAGCTGGAACCTGCCCCACCTTGGCCAGTCCACAAGAGCTGGCCCTGTGCCCTTGTGACAGGCCATTCCAACCCTCGGCACCAGGGGGAGCTGCTCGAGCCAGAGTCCTCTTCCTCTGCTCCCTTCTTTTCTAACTCTGCCGAATACATCTGCCTAGGCCTCATACAGGCTTCATGGGAATTCTTTTTCTGAGATGAGAGTCAAGAATCTATTTGGCAGGGTAAAGTCGAAATACTCATCTCTCCTCTGACCCCGTCTGGTGACAGGAGGAGCAGGAAGGTGATGATTGTTTAGTATCGGGGGGCTACAGGACAGTGAACTTGTATTGAGTAAAACATCACTTCTTTCCACTTGCATATCCCCAGAAGCTGGCCTGGACTTGTGCAACAACTAATGAAGTAAGTAATCAATTAATGGAGGATCAGTAAAAGGCAACTGCAAAAAAAACAGAAAGTCTTAACTTCCATATCTAAGGGAAGAACACAGGAAAAGGAAAGAATGAAGAGACAGACTGAAAAAATAATGTGGGTTATTATTAAAAGTAACAGTATTAGGCCGGGTGTGGGGGTTCGCACCTGTAATCTCAGCACTGGAGAGGCTGAGGGAGGAAGATTGTGGCAGGTTTGAGACCAGCCTGGGCTACATGGTGAGTTCAAGGCCAGCTTGAACTATATAATGAGACTTTGTTTCAAAAAAGCCAAAAAGAAAGACAAAAAATGAAGAGTATATAGAGCTGCAGAAGGACACACACTGATGTTTACAATCACCATGAGAATCCATCAATAGGACATAGCTAAATCTGTGCCTCTGCACAGGAATGCAATGCTGTAATTAAAAGCATGCGGCAGACTGACCTATACAAGCATTGGAAATATGTCCAAGATACGAAAGTGTTGCTGCTGGGCATGGAGCCACATCCTGAGGCAGGACACTGGTGGGTTTGAGGTCAGTCTGAACTATACAGCACAACCATCTGAAAACAAATACAAATGTCAAAAAGGCAACTTGCAGAGCAGCAAGCAGATCAAGGTGCAAACTTTTTATTTTCTTTTTTGAGACAGGGTCTCACTATGTAGTTGAGATTGAACTGGAACTCACTATGTAGCCCAGGTTGGTCTCAAACTCACAGCAATCCTCCTGCCTCAGCCTCCTGAGTGCTGGGATTACAGTCGTGCACCACCGCACCCGGCTCTAAAAGCAAGCTTTTAAAAAATTACACAGAAATTATATGAAAATGAAATCATAGTGTTCTTACAGAGGCTAGAATTACAATGCATTTCACTTTATACATTATATAGTCTTGAATTCTGAAATAGATTCTTGTACACAAGGAAAAAGATAAATTAAAAAAAGAGAGAAAGAAAACATGAATTCAGACCTCGGAAGCCTACAAGGAACATTGAATAAAACAACATATTCATACAATGGCCTCTCTGCCCCTTCACAAGACTGGATATACAATTCCACAAGAATGTAAGTTTGAAAGAACAAGAAGCAAATATAGTGAAACCGACATGTTTTTAGTCACTTTAATACACTCACTTGTTGAGCGGGGAAAATTTCATTGCCTTTAATATTATCACAGAAAAGATTTTCTTCTTTAATTTTGATGTCACTTGTTAAAAAGATATTTCTTAGAAAAAGGTATAGGAGGATGGACGAAGTCTCTGCCAAAATATCTGAATGTAATCTGTGAAAGAAGCAAATGATATGACATGTAGAATGTAAGACTTACTTGGCCTTTGAACCCAGTTTGTCACATTCATTAATCTCAGTATCTACAACAGCAACAAAAACGTATGAAATAACTATTTGTATTCAGCTGCTTAAATTGAAATTTAAGGTTATCCTTACCAAGTCCACAGCTAAAAAAGGTAAGCTGCTGAACTATTACATCACAAACACAAAAAATAACTAGCACGAAAGGTTTCTGTTCTTATACATACAGCTATTTCAATCAATCAACAAAATCACTGTAGGATTGAAAAACGGGCCCAGTTTTTCAATTAATGAACTTTCTGGAAATCAGGGTCATTTACAGCAAATTCAGCTATGATTAAAGAAACAAAGACTTATTAACTCTTGGATTATTTCTAATTATCTTTTCTACGTTGCTCTTAACAGTGCCCACCATTTGCAAAGCTGGGAAATCTGCAGTCTTCTTTTCGTTTCCAATGTCCCTTCCCTTTCCCTTAGCTAGTGACAAACTCTCCATCTCCACAAAACAGGAAAAGATTCTCCACCAACGATTCATGTGCACAGATGACTACCACCATGTTAAACTCTGAACCTAACTTTGCCAGGGTAAATTTTGGATCATCACCACGCCAACTCATACTAAAATTTCCTCTTGTCCTTCCTGGTGACCTCCAGCACCTTGGACTCATGCACTGAGTGCAGTCTACTATTTCCTGCCTCCATTTCCTTCCTTACCCGGCTCAGTCTTTCCAAAAGTAACCTTTCCAGCACTTTAAGTTCTATTTCCTATTTACTTCATGCAATAATGAATTTGCCTGACCTTGCAGAGATGCCACCGTCTGATTTTTCTATCCTTGCCACAAAAATCACTTGTTCACTTTTTCTTTTTCATTCTCTCATTCATTCAAATTAGCATTTGCTAAATGCCTACGGTGGGCCAGGCATCATCCTAGGCCCTAAAATATAAAGATGAATCAATGGAGCCCTTAGTCATTAAGGTGCTCAACTTCCCTGCAGATTTGTGTTTATGGTATCAGCTGGACCATTAGTGTTTCTGAATAACGCATCCATTTTCCTCAGATGTCTTTTTGTTCAAATTCCTACAGAAAATGTTCTAACCCCCTCCTCAGCCCCAGCCTCTACCCTACACATTCTTACACGCTCCTAACTCTCCCATCATAGCATCCTCACCTTCTGAATTTTCCTGTATATTTAGTCACTCCCTCTCCACTGACTCCCTGCCCTCCATTCTCCAAAATTCTTCTCCTAATTCCTGTCTCTCTTTCAAGTTTCTGTTGCTTCCCTCTTCTCTTTACCACCCAGATTCCCATGACTTGTCTTTGCTTGTTCTCATTCTCCATTTTCATTTATTCCTTAGCCAAGAGTAAAACAGTTTCAGGCCCCTCTCCCCAGAGAAACGCTCATTTGAATTTACTGAGGCCTCCTGAGTGCTAACTCTAAACGCTTCTTATTTTTTATCCTTCTCAACTTTTTCTGTTGCATTTTATTGGACTTGACCTTGCACTAGAATCTGACCTGCCAGACCAGTCCCCCTGAAGATACTCTTAACTTCCCTTGGCAATTCCTTTTCCTGGATTTTTATTTCTTGGGCAGCCCTTTTTCGATATCCTTCCTTGGTTCCATCTCCTGCTTCTGCCCCTTCAATGTAAGCAGTGCTCAGGGTTTGTCCCAGCCTTTTATCTTTTCTGCTAAACAGTCATTCCCTGAGAGAGAGTGCTCCTTTTCAAGGTTTTAAGGATGACCTTGTAGACTACTTCCAAATCCCTACCTCTATGGCCTAGACTCCCTCCTGAATGTCAGCACTATCTGAATGCATCCATGGGTGTCTTCTGCCTACAGAGGCATCCAAAGTCAAAATATACTCACAATCAAATTCATTATCTTCCTCCAAATACAGGTGCCACCTCTCTTGTCCCCTTAGTAAATGTCACAGGCTTACCAGTCCATCAACAGTAGGAATCCCAGGCACTTTTCATTTCTTTCTCTCTTAACCCACCAGTTATATAAAATCCAAGTCCTTTCTCCCCTGCCTTCAAAATGCCTCTCGGGTCCTTCCCACAGCACCCAGCATCCTTGCAAGTGGTACGCACTAACTCTGCAATGGCTTAAATGAAACGGAATGAAACTTGTAATGCAAATGTGCATTATCTATACCTTGCTTCAACCGTCATTTGTATTTTTAAGCTCATCATCTTTGAGAAGTAAATGGTTTAGTCTTTTTATTAAAGAAATTTCAGGCATTAACAAAAAAGGGAGATTGTTGCTTTGAACTTTTTGTTACATCAGCCTGAAATTATACTAATGGTCATTTTGGAGACTGCTCTTAAACTTTGTTCCTTTAAAGAAAAACAGCAGTAAGGTCAAAAGATAGCCTGACACTTCATATGGCTTCCCCCAGCCTCTTTGTCGTTGCTGAGGGTTTAATCCTGGGAGTCTCTAAAGCAAAGGAAAAGCCTTTGTACTGTAACCCTAACATCCACCCATTGGATGCTACCTGACCTTCATCCCAACCTTATCTTGCTCTGTTATAAAAGTCTCCCAGGAATATTTGTGTTGTCTGGCATAGCTGATATCACTTTGGTTGCTGTTTGGCTATTTTTAGCCTTCACACACATCCTTTCACTGTTTTCTATAACTCTAGCAAGGACTCAAGATGTGGGGATGTATACACTCCTACTATAAGTCTGATAGAAATATTTGTACAAGGGCCATCTTATCATGAAATTGAAAATAAAACGTTCTCATCTTCACCAACCTAACATCTATATTTTTAGTAATGTACGTGAATGAATATCTTTAAACAATACGTCTGATTACCTTCTCTGTGTAATCATCATGACATTGCTTAATGAAACATAGGATTGTTCATCCTGAGATGGAGAAGCAACAAAATAATCCCAAACTGGGGAGAAAACTTTCTTAGCCAACTCATAGTGACCAATCTGATAGGCAACCTGCAACAAAAATAATATGATCTCATGCAAAATTTGTATTCGGGAGATGCATATTTTAGGCAAGCATCATGATAGGGTCCTATCACATGCAAATTTCACACATACTTATTCACATTTGCTACTCTGCTCAACAGAGCTACAGTGAGGGAAAGACAGCCACTGGCAAGGGAGACAGCACAAAATCCCTTTTATTTCTAAATTGCATGGAAATTTGAAACTCTATAAGGATGTTTCAAATCCTCATAAGCAAAACAAAGATCACATCTGAGCCAAATTAATTTCATTTTCATCTATCCTGGCAGAGCACTCCATTTATTATAGATACTGTTATAATGAACAATCTGTTCCAAGAGAAACAATCAGATTTCCCAGACTCAATATGTGAGATATACTTCATTCTTTTCCTGTTTTGACTGACACGCTCAGAGCTTTTGTGCAACAAAGAGTTCACCACTGATAAGAGTACAGAATAAGGCAGAAATGCTTTCTAAGAAGTCATGATCTTCGAAGTTTAACAAATTCAGTGTTAGGCAAAATAAATTATTCCACTGATGACAATTAGAAGCTCAAGAGAAAAAAAAAGTCATCAACTTACCTATTCCTTTTGGTAGAATATACTTATTTAAATATAATTCTAAAGATGATTCTATTAAATACATAAATAGCAGTATGAAATCTCACCAAAAGGGTTGTGTGATGTTTCAAATCCTTTACGAAAACAGTTAAAGAACCCTGTATGAATAAATTGATTGAACTGAGCATGTAAATGACTTGTTACTGGAATATTTTCTACTCAAAGGCTGGAATTTTTCTAATCTACCAAACAATTATTAATAATCAACCAACCAGTAAGCTTTTATGAAGTTTCTATTCTGTGCTAAGCACTGGAGGGGTAGCTTCTTCAAAGATGAGGAATAGGTTTATAGTCCATTCAACTGGAATCAAGGTAAAGGCATAAACCACAGGAAACCTCGGAAAAGCTACAAAGAATAACAAGATCATTGTGAAGGCTTTAGAAAAGGAGGATGGAGCCTTCAAAGGAGATACCAAGCTGAGTATCACAGGTTAGACAGAATCTGAGGAGAGACTGGAGAAATGGGTCTGAATTGGAAGAAAAATGGGTGACATGATGAGGACATTAAAATGGGTCATGATTTCTATCGAGGGGCCACGAGAGCCAGGTAGAACATGTTCACATGTCAACACTGGGCAGAGCACTTTCTGGGCACTGTCCTACTGACTCCATTACAGCCCTGAGACATGAGCTCGATTACCCTGCTGTGGACGAGAAAACTGAGGGCACTGAGAAATTGAGTTTCTATACACAGCCTGGTAAGAGTCCTATCATGGGAACACTTCATATATAGTAAAAGTAGCAGAGCCAAGTCTTAGACTGGTGAATAATGGATTTCTCTGGATTGCATCTGTCAAATAAGAGTTGGACTAGGTTGTCAGGCCACATAATGCTAAGATCTACCATGGAAAGTAACAGATGTTGTGTTAGAGGATGAATGAATCTGGAAGTGACTCTTCTTCGATCTTAAAATACTGTATATCTCTCCGAAACTAACATTATTGGTTCAATTAATAGATGCTGCAAAACAAGAAAAGATGCCATGATAAACGCTAAGATTCATAAACTCCAGGGGCCTTGTGGGTTTTTAACAAAGGAGTGCCCTGTCACAAGCATGTTCACAGATGGCTAACCTGGTAGTCTTGTGCAAAACAAATTTTAAGAGGGAGTGGAATTAAAATGAGAAAAAAGTACTAAAAGACTAATGAAATAATTAAGAACAAGAGATACCTCCACTCTTCCATATGGAGCTTTCACTTGACTTCCAGAACTATAGGTTCTCTTTTTACTTCAAACACCACATTCCTTTTGCTAGTTTCTCCTCTCTTTCTCACCTCTTGAAAATGATATGCCTCAGGGTTTATTCAGACTTTGGCTCTCTCCTTTTTTCCATCTACACTCATTTCATTTTCTCATTATCTCTTTCTTCCAAACATATCCAGGATCTGATCACTTCTCTTCACATCGACCACCAGCACACTGGCCAAACCACCTGCCTCTCTCACTGGATAGAAGCAAGAAATTGTGCTTTCTCCTTCACCCCTTACAGACTGTTCCCAACTTAACAACCAGGGTAACCCTTGAAGAACATAACTTACATTATGTCGTAGGGCTGCTCAAGATCAAGGTAAAAGCCAAAGTTCTTCCAATAGCCTTTATAGGGCCTGCGGAGTAGGACTGGGGAAAGCCTACGCCGGTGGCCGCTTGAAGGTTTAAATTCCTACAGGCACCAAAGGAGATGACGAGTTCATAGTCCTTTTTATGAGCCTCCCAGATAGGTGACCAAAGGGAAAGAGAGGTGAGATTTAAAAGCAAGTCACTGGTTAAACATCAAAATGAGGTCAGACTCTTCATTACATGGGGTGGGCCAATTAGACTTTCCAATCAAGACTAGAATCTCGATTACAAATTCCTAGAAAGCCGGCTAGCTGGTCTCTGTGACTGAACTTGAGGAACATGTAAGAATTCAGGAACCCCATATTTTTCCTCCATAGATACAGAAGGAAAGAAAGTCAATCTTTAGAGAGAGAAAAAGAAAGAAGATGTATAGAGAGGACTAAGCCAGGCTGGTTCCTGGCTACATCAGGATCTTGGCTGAATGCATACATCAAAATTTCCTAAGCAAAGGCTACTCTTGTGGTGATGAGATAAATACAAAAGACATTTCACAGGAAGGAGAACCTGGACACTGACAAAATAATTCACCAATAAACAGATGAGTAGAGTATAATAATATTCAGTTAAAGAGGATGAAAGATAAAAGAATGGAAATTTCTTAAAGAGGGGATCATGATCTTTTACCCATAATTCTGGGGATTTTTCAAGTTTGAAGTCATAAACAAAATGTAAATCTTGATGAACCAAAGAGTTTTAATGAAATGATCTATGAAGTAGACTGCGTGTCTGGACTGCATCTCCCTTGTTCCTGCCAGTCCTGTAACTGCTGACAAAGTATTTGTGCGCCACTAACTCTGATCAGGATGACCAGCTGACTGACTCAAATCCAGGCAGAGAGCAAAATAAAATTGGTAGGGGAAAGAGGTGCAGAGAGTAGAGGGAAAGAGCAAGGTGCCAACGAGAAGACACAGAACAGAGGATGGCAGGACACAGGTAGCACATGCGAAGCATCCAATACTTGATTTCCTAGAGCTGGACAGACTAGCAGAAAGACACAAGCTGGTCCAAGTTAACCACCTGCTATGGAAGGAACCCTGAGGGAATTTTTTTTACCTGCATAACACACTCTTTCTAGAATATAGTGGGACTGGCAGGAAAAGGATCAAAGTCATCTGTTTTCCTAACTTTAAAATGAAAGTAATCGTATCACCACATAGAGTTACTGTAATGGGTGGAATCATGGATTTTTAAAGTTTTGTTTTCTTTATAATTGGCAAGTAACAATCATTTATGTTTTTAGGGCACAATGTGATGCTTTGATAAATGTATATACATTGTGGAGTTATCAGATTAGGCTAATCAGCATGTCTCATCTCAGATACCATCGCTTTGTGGTGAGGACATTTAAAATCCTCATTTTTAGGGCCTGGGATTTAGCTCAGTGACACTGCATTTGCCTGGCAAGTACGAGGTCCTGAGTTCAACTGCCTATACCAAAAAAAAAAAAAGAAAGAAAAAAAGAAAAAGAAAAAGATGCTGGAGAAGTTGTGCAGAAAAAAAACCTCCGCTGCTGGTGGGAATGTAGACTGGTGCAACCCACTATGGAAATCAGTATGGAGATACCTCAAAAAAGTAGGACCAGAGGTCCCATTTGACCCAGCTCTTCCCCTGCTGGGTATCTTCCCATAAAAATTAAAAGAATCATGACTCAGGAATATATGCGCACCCATGTTTATAGTGGCATAGTTTGTAATAGCTAAAACTTGGAAACAGCCCAAGTGCCCATCAACTGGAGACAGGATAAAGAAGATGGGTTTTTTATAAAATGGAGCACTACTCAGACATAAAGAATGAGGAACTAGACACATTTATACCTAAGTGGATTCACATTGAGGCCATACTGTCAAGTGAGATAAATAAGACACACGTGTAAATACCAAATATTTTCTCTGGTGTGAGAATCTGAAAATATAAATAAGGATCAAAATGTATAATAGGTGACATCAAATAGGAAGAAAAGGTCCAAAGGGGAAGGAGAAGTGGAAGGGGGAGGGGAAAGGAAGGAAGGAAAGGAATAAATATGAGAAAAGGAAAAAATGGAAACAAAGTTTTTACATACACTGAAGGGTGGGGGGTGAAGGGTGGGAAGGGGAATGGGAAAAAAATAAGAACCAACACACATCATGTAAAGGTACAAATTCTCAAAGATAAATGTCATCATATTGTATACCTAAAATGTATCAATAAACAACAAATTTTAAAATCCTCACTTTAACCATTTAAAGATATTAAATATATTATTATTAGCTCTAGTCACTGTTTGGTACCACAGACCACCAAAACATACTCATAACTAAATTTACATCCATCGACCAACTGTAAATGTGCCCCTGTGCTTATCTACCCCAACCCCAGTCTCCTGACAGATATCATTCTACTCTCTACTTCTAGGAGCTTATCTTTTTTAAGTTTCATGCCTAAGTGAGATCATACAGTATCTGTCTGTCCGTGACAGGCTTATGGTTTATTTCTCCTAAGGTCCTCTGGGTTCATCCGCAGATTCCTGCTCTTTAAGGCTGAACAGCACTCTACTGTATACTTATCATCAGAGAAATGCCAGTTAAAACCCCAGTGAGATATCACCTCACATTAACGATGACCAGAACAGCGAATTAGGGATGCCTGGCACACCACTGTGCTCATCCACTGTTTGATTTGAGAACTCAATAGTCCAACAGAAGAGGGTATTTGGTCTTTACAGACATGAAAAATGGGATGAAACAACTTTTCTAAAATCGCCATCTCTACAGTCAAGACTTGAATTCCACTCACAGATTTCTACTTTTCTATATTTTATACCACATTATCTAGCCATTCCCAACATAAAGAAGAAAAACAAAACGAAATAAAACCAAAAGGGAAGGGAAATATTCGCAAAAAGAATGTAATTCCAAAATATTTGTAAAAAAATTTTTCCAGACAGATTAAATTTCTAGTTTTTTTATGTTAGTGGAAAAACCTGTCAAAGATTCTGCTGACTTTTTTAATGACTTTAGACTAGTGCTGAGAAAAAGTTCAATGTAAAATCCCAAAACCAAGCTAATCACACACATTTATTGAAGATCTCCATATTCTACTATAAAATAGCTATGCCACTATGTTTTGAAGAACAAAATTGTCCTCAAACTAAAAATTAACCATCCTGATGAAAATTAGACTTCACTTCCCAAAATCAGGTATATTACATTAGAATTTAAAAGCTTAACTTAAGTTATAAATTAAAGGGGATTAATAAATGAGAAAGTTTTAAACACTCAACATTATTAAAAAGAATGCCTATAAACTGTAACAAATGAACACCATAACTGCAAGTATATTATCAATAAAGGAATACAGGTCATTACTTCATGAAACTTTTCTTTATCTCAGTGTATCGCTTGGACTTAGTTTTATTAACTTTCAATCTAAGTTCTGCCAAATGGAATTCAAGAGTCAAACCAGTCCCTGGAGAAAAATTAGGCTTTGATGAAATATTCAGTTCCTCACAATAACTCTATCACTGCAAACTGGGGAATGTATGAAGTTCCAAAGAAATCAAAATACCAGGATACCGTGAGCCAATCTGACATGCTAAACCAATGCTAGACAAATCCTAGCAATTCTCTCAATTTAATTTTCTTTGAAAAATATGATAATATAAAATGCCACTGAGATCTAAGCTTATAATACTGATCAACTATTATGAGAAAAAAATAGCGTGGTAGAAATATGATGTAATTTAGAAGAACCATAAGATCTACAGCCAACAATGCCCTTAAAATTAGATGTTCAAGACCTAGGTTAAAGTCATTTTAGTGTCCTCCTCAGTGGTGACATGTTTTAAATCAGACAACAGTGTCTACTATGCGATAGAAGAGATGGCAAAACATTTGCTACGCATAATTCCATTTAATACTCATATTATCCCGAGAGGTACTTCTATTATAATAGTTCAATTTTTATTTCTACTTCACAGATGAAAATTCTTTCCTCAGTATCACATGGCTACTGTTAGGAGCTATAATTTGAACTCAAGTCTGTCTTTATTGACCTAGAAAGTGCCTGTCTCTGAATTCATCCTAAGAAAGTAATCACGAATACAAGTACAGATTTGTAGACAATGGCATGCATCATACCTTCTTCATAAGAGCAAAAGACTACAAAGTAACTAAATGACCGGCAAGGAAAAATTACTAAGTAAACTATGATATACCTGTAAAATTCAATGCCGTAGAGTTATTTTGGAAGAATTTCCAATAGAATGAACAAATGTCAATTATGTATTAAATTAAAATATCAAGTTATAAAATATCATGTATATCATAATTAAAAGAGCACACTATACATGAATTCATAGATGCATATGTGTAGTTTACATACATATAAAATGTAGTTTATCAGCATCTCTGGCCTCTACTCACTGGACACCAGCAGCACCCTGCTAGGTGGTGACAATGTTTCCAGACATTAGCAAAATTGCTCTGAAGTTAGTAAGAACTGCTATTCTGTAACATATTAGACATTTTTTAAAAAATATTTCTCCTATATGTATTTCAGTAATTTCCAAGATTACTACAATTACTATGTGTTATATTTGTAATCTGGGAGGGGATGTTATAAAAAAGCAGACTCATTGATAGAAAAAAAATGATTCGTATTTGAAGAGACTAAAGTGCAGTCGTGAAAATGTGTCACATGAGCTTTGGAATATCTGCCGTGATGTTCTTCCATCAGAAGTTAGTTAGCAAATTCTTTTTTTTTTTTTTTTTTTTTTAACACCGGGGATTGAACTCGGGTCCTTGCGCTTGCAAGGCAGGCCACCGAACCGCTGAGCTAAGTCCCCAGCCATTTTTTTTTTTTTTTTTTAGGAAATTCTTAACAACAACAAAAAAAGTAGAAAACTTGCAGAATTCTCCTCTACCTGTGTCAGATACATCCGAGCAGTAACAGCAGAAAGAGATGGATAAACCAGAATCGGCTTCGTTGTCTCCCCAACTGCATTGCCGACGAGCTTCCCATCAGAAGAATAAGCAGCAATTGCAAATATGTATTTTTCATTAGCTTCTAAACCTTTCACTTCAAAAATGCTTTTACCATCAGCTGGTATCTATTAACAAAAACAGTTCGAGTTATGCGTGGAAAATTAAAATAATGTGACTTTTAAAAATAGAATGAGGTAAAGATTGTATGTAAAAATACTCTCCCCGCTGGATTTTAGTTATGACTCAAGTTGAAGTTAGAGTGGATTCACTGAAATAAGGACTTCAATAAGGAAAAAACCTATTTGTCTTTAATGGGGCTTTGGTAAGGTTTTTTTTGTTTTTTTGATTTTTTTTGTGTGTATGTGACATTTAACTGGACGTACCGCTTCTCCTGAGTTTGGGAGATGATTATTGTTTAGTCTCACTTTTCCATAACTCCCTTCTGCTTTACAACCCAAAATGCAGTACCAGGACACCTGCCAGGAAGAGAGATGAGGATGTCACCTGTAGTCTGCACAAAAATCATTTGATTTCTTTTGTCTCAATGTAGCAAAAGAAATGCTTTTATAAATAAAAAGGTAACATTAAAGTTTTAAAACTTGAAATCTAGGTTTATAAAGAAATTGGAGTGTAATCTTACAAAAGCAAAGACAAATACAGTACATGGTGAGCTTACCTAGGACAGTCAAGGCTAAACTTTATTCTCTATTAATTATTCTCACTGACATTAGGTGGATGGTTCTTCTGTGCTAAGCATCTTAGGAAACTAACAGAGACTTTCTAATGCTCCCAGGATCCCTAGGAGATGTGATTACGGTTGTCATGGGAAACAGAGAGACACTGAGATGCTAAATAACTACCTCAAAACAAAGAGTGGCAGAAGCTGCCTCCAAAGATGACTTAATCTTCATGGACTCAAGAATGATTTGATGGAAGAAAGAGCCTCACTGAAATAATGTTCATATTTGGTCACAATAATAGATGACCAAAAAGCAAGCAGAAAAAGAAGCGAGATAGTGTAGTGTATAAAATGAAACGTAGGGCCTTGCAAGCGCAAGGACCCAAGTTCAATCCCCGGTACCGAAACATAAATAAATAATAAAATGAAATGTAAGGATGGGGATTTAGCTCAGGGGTTCCACCGCCTGCCTCGCAAGAGCAAGGACCTGAGTTTGAGCCCCAGTATTAATGAAAGAATGAATAAATAAAATGAAATGTAAATACATATATCCAGAAGAAGAGGCTCCTATATAAGAAAGGTAGAGTTTGCATGACAGAATGGTAAGATGACAAATCATTTTTTTCTCCAGTTTACAGCTGCCTGAACCACAACAGTACCTCGCTAATTTTAAATATAGACATACTCCAAACATAAGGTACAAAGCCCACAGAAACAACCAAACTTAACCTTGACTAAACAGTTAGACGATGGGTCTTCTGCCAAGATGTCAAAATAATGGAGATACATTATCAGAATGAACCATATTCTCACAGTGGGGAAAAGGGGGCCCAGATGACGCCACAGGGAGTGGTATTATGAACAAGCCATACTGTTGGGGTGTCGCGGGTCATCATCGCTGTGGCAAACCCTCCTCCCAGGCAATTCCCAAACTACAAGGAAAGCAGGAAAGAAGGGAAAATGTAATTGTCTCTAAGAAGCAAGTGCCTCATACAACTTGGGCTTTCTCCAACTTCCTCCAGGCCAACAGAAAAATTCTAATAGGGTCAAATCTACAAGAGTGGGTCTCAAGCATGCCTGTACATCAGAACTGCTTTTTAAAAACACAGTTTACACAGAATCACCAGTTTTCTTAAAATGCTTCCACAAATTAAAATTTCTCATACAAGTATCTGGGCTTCGTGTTTCCAAAGAAAATTTCTCAGGGGACTATGAAGACTAGTCAAAGGCAGGAGAACTCCAACGACAGAGAGAACCTTGAAGAAACCTGGAAGCTGGAGTCCAGGGGGAAAAACAGAGGAGGCTTAGGGGAAAAACTGGAGTTAACTTCCCTTGATTTCCCATGGGGGGGGACAATGGGGGCCGCGGGGGAGGGGGGGAAAGGCTACATTATATGACTTTGATTGTTATACTATGAATTATACCACATAAACCAGAATTTGGAGGATAAAATCATCTCTAAAAGCATTTTTACAAGCACTTTCATATTTTTACTTTGCTCTACTGATGGAAACATCTCAGTCTGACTAACTCTTAAGGAGCATGTGTAATTAGAATCTACGTAAGCACAGAAACATCATGAACAAATCACTAACTTTGGAAGTAAGATTTGATAAGTAATGTAAATAATATTAATATATTTTCAACTTTGGAAACAGATTTTAATGAAACAAATGCCTTAACAGGAGGTTCTGAGACAAAAGATGGCTGAAACCACAAAGCAGAAATGTATTCAAGCCCATAGCACCACCTAGTGTTCATGAGTAGGAACCACTAAGCGCGCTGTCCTGGAACAACTCATTGACAGCAACTTCTTACCATGTGCCAACTGACAAGGACTATAGCACTGCAGATCAAATATGCAGACATGCCTTCTGATTTCCAAACATCATAAAACAAAAGACACAGTCACTGGATTGAAATACATAAAAAAAATAGCATTTGGCTAAGTAAATCAAAATATTTGAAAACAAACAAAAATGTGGTAAATAGGGCCGGGGATTTAGCTCAGTGGTTCCAGAGCCTGCATCAGAAGGGCAAGGGTCTGAGTTCAATCCCTGGTACAAAACAAACAAACAAACAAATAAATAAATAAAATGGTAAATCATCTTGTTTACATTCTGTACTTTTTTTTTTTTTTCAGAAATCAGTGAAGCCATACTCTTAAACAGATTCTAAAACATTCAAAGTTGAACCGTACAGCGGCTCTCAGTAGAAGTAAGACATTTATTATAGCGCAGTGGGTATAAGGCGCTAAATCTGGTTCCACAAATTAGACATACAGGAAAAGTGGTGAAGGCTTCTGACGCATGTCCCTGTCCCCTTAGTCTGGAGTTCCTTCAAGAATGGAACCACATTTCATCCATTTTTTTTTCTTTTTTTTTTTTTTATTGAGGTTATTGGTACAATCTAGGTATACAATACAATTACATTCATCATTGGGATTCTGTACCTTTACATAATAGGTCTTGATTCTCATTTTTCCCCTTGTCCCTGTCCTCCATTCACCCCCTCCTACCCTCCCCATTTACAAACACTTTATTTCCATTTTTTTCAGTTTCTCATACTTTTTTCCTCTCCCTTATTACCTTTCCCCCACCCTTCCCACTTTCCTTACACCTTTAGCCCTTTACTTCCTATTTCACATTATTAATTATCTCATTCCATTTTTAACCGTAGGCCTTAACTGCCTGCTATGGGGCTTGACAGATTACGGACACTCATTAAACGCTCATCGGGTGGAATTAATGAAAAAAAATCACCAAATAATGTAATCTTGGTCTATAACTCCATTTGTTTTGATAAACTTTACTATGTATGTTCAACACAGTTAGCGATGAGACATCTGTTAATTTGCCAAGAGTATTACACATTAATTCATTTTATTTTTAGTTAACATGATTTACAAATTTAAAAAACCCAGAAAATGTGTTGTCTTCCTAAAGTGATCCTGCTAGTAATGAGTGGAGCTAGAAGTTTAAAGCCAAATGTACTCAACTTCAAAAGTCTTTGTATGCAATGTGAAACAGGAAGAAAAGAGCTAAAGGTGTAGGGAAAGTGGGAAAGGTAATAAGGGAAAAGAAAAAAATGTGAGAAAATGGAAATAAAGTATTTGTGAATAGGGAAGGGAGGAGGGGGTGAAGGGAGGGCAGGGATAAGGGGAAAAAATGAGAACCAAGGCCTGTCATGTAAAGGTACAAGATCCCAATGATGAATGTAACTGTACTGTCTACCTAAAATGTACAAAAAAACTCAATGAGGAAAAAAAAAAGTATTTGTATGCAAAATACCCTAAAGCAAGTCAAAGATACAATTTTTATTTCTGTACACAACATCAAAGAGCATGTTGTTGGTCATTCAAAAGAGGAAAATGCGATATTTAAAATATAAATTAGGTGGAACCAAATTCCTGTTAGGACACATTGTCAAATTTTAGTCACATTTAGACCAAGTTCCAAGGCATTAGGGAAGCCAGGAAAGTCTCATCCTAATAAGTAAGTAAAGATTTATGGTGTCCTACATCCCAGGTGGCTAGAATTGACACTTGTGTTGAAGGAATCCCCATTTACTTGGAAGAACTGGAAAGAACCTCCACACCCCACTGCCTCATGCCCATCGACAGCTCTGAGGGGTCTTCTTCCTCTCCAGCTGTCACCCCCTCACTGAGGCCATCAGAGCAAGCTCAACCGTAGGGAGTAAGGATTCAATTCCATCACAGTGACAAAGGTGTTCCAGGAGAGCTACTCTGCCACTGTGTCTCCTTTCTGTGTATCAGGGTAGGGAACCCTTATGCAGAATATCCCACAAATGGCACAAAGGGAGACATCACGAAGAAGCCAAGACATTAGAATACTAATCTGCTGCTTTGTGCTCATCATGAGGACCAGTCGGATTCAAAAAGCAATCAAAGTATGACTTGTGACAGTCATAAAAGTATTTACACTGTTTTGCAAGAGGCAAAGATCACACTGGGCGCCATACCTCAGCATCTGAAATAAATGGAGCAGGTTTGAGGGTCACGGAGCAGTGAGTTCTGGATAGCAGGATAGGTGGAGGAGGGAGTCTGCTTTTCTTTATTTTTGAACTTTGCAAATACTTCTGATATGAATACAATGCATTTTGTTCTGCCTCAGTCTTCTCAATTAAAGAGTATGCTTCCTATAATGAAATGTGAAACAGAAAAATACATCTCAAGAGTTTGAATTTCCTTTGTATTTGTAGAATATTAAGTAACATTATCTTTAAAATATAACATTATCTTTCTATATGTAGTTTATTGAGTCTCAGAGGCGCGCATGCGCGCGCACACACACACACACACACACACACACACACACACACACATATATATATAATATAATATATATCTTTGACTGATTTGGCAGGAGTGCACGCGCACACACACACACACACACACATATATATATAATATAATATATATCTTTGACTGATTTGGCAGGATTAGAAAGTGGTTATTACATAGGCTAAGCACGATCACCAATGCCATCATACTTGTATGTTTAAAGGTAATTATCATAAATTAAGACAAGACATTTATCTTTAAATCAAACCCTCTGCATACCTACCACCATATATAACTAAGCTTTAGAAGCTCATAATATCATGTACATTTATACTGATGAATCATACACCTACCGTTATGTAGCTTGAAGTGTGACTACCAGCAATAAGGCTGTTGGCATACAATATGTGGCTTGGGAAATGAATATTATTAGGAGTTTTGCCTATCAGCAAGATGAGGTAAGTTAGAGAAAAAAAATAATATGCCATAAGCGTGAGGGAAAGGTAATCATTTTTTAAAGGTTATACACAGAGGCAATACATAAAACAGAAGATAAAAATCGGATCTAATAATATTTCAAAAGCAAGGCTAAATATATCAGCAGTGGTATGTAAATTTCTCAAAACTACTTAACACATAGGAACTGCTCAATTAATAGTAGTTAAAATAATTTAAAATACTGTTCTAGTCTTGATAGCTTCAAGTAAATAAGCTTTATATTTGTTTTTACTTTTCTAAGATATTTGAACATTTTAACTGATTTTTTTAAAACTCCATAAATTATATTTATTATTTTCTTCTCAGCACTAGAAATGTTCATTTTAGTTAGTAGCAAACATACTTCAAATGGCCCCAAAACAGCACTCTTGCTGTTAATAACGAAGCACTAAAAGAAATATTAATAAAACCTAGGAGACAGAATTCCATCTTGTTGAGGAAGTTCTACCCAACTTAACAAACACAGAAAAAGGGACCCTAGACGTGAGAAAGCAATATGTCTCCCTACCAAATTCCAAATGTATTTCACTCTGTACAAAACCTGCACTGTTCCCCCTGTAGGAGACATGGTGAGCTTGAAGTTTCCATTTGGAAATCTGGTACTCACACGCCAAAGAGAAAATGTGACTGGAGACAGGACCTGAGCCTGCCTGGGAGAAATATTCAAAGCCTAGGGGTAAACCAGTCCCTGGTACAAGTGCAGATCAAGTACCGTACACTTTTTCCTAAAATAATGAAACTCGGCCTAAATTGAGATTACAATTAACTTCTCGTTTTTATCTTTTATTGGAATTTTCTGACATCAAGATCTAAAACCATCCATCCTAATTGCAATGTCATCTGCAATGATAATTTTTTAAATTCTACTTGTTCTGTGTCAGGAGACTTTGGAAAACATTTCTTCATTTGTTGGTTAAGAATCTTATCTATCTTCAGGGACACTTGCTTTTTCATGCCTCATATGATAACTAAGTTTCTGCAATCCACATGCCGAAGACATTAGGTGTTTAGACCCAAAGCTAATTTACATGCACATATCAGGTGTGCACCGTAAGAATTCAACCATTAAATGAATGGGTCAGTCTATCAATCAAGGACATGGTATGGCATCTGTCCTTCCTCATCTTTACTTCTCTGCTCATTCAATCAAACAGTGAAAGGAAAGGAAAGTAGAAAATTAATTTTTAAAATGGAAAAATGGGTCTGGTCGAGATGCTGAGCAAGAGGTGTCAGAAAAGACTGAACAGCCAAGGCCCTGAAGAAACACCCAACACACAACCAGGTGGAAGCTCATTCACCTCTCTGCCCTCTACCATGGACAGCAGAGGCGCCTGCAGAGCCTGATTCCAGGAAGGCCAACCAAAGGTGAGAATCCAGACGCAGCAGAGTCGGAGCCATAGAAGTGAAGAGCATTTACCAGGTAACAGTGGGCAAACCCGAGGAAGGAAATGCCAAGATGGACAGAGAAGAGACAAAAAGACAGGAAAGGGTGACAATGATGCCAATGTAGCAACATCTGCAGCCCAAGCTGGGGTGCTTCAGATTACACAGAAACAGGTTAAATCGAAGGAAGACGACTAATACTTTGAAATGTTGGAGTCATTTCCTTCAGCTAGATCATGTTTGGAGCATGGAAGATAAATCAGCAGCAGGTCCTGATCTTAGCACAGGTTGCCTTTGACCTCATCTCCGTTCACCAGACCATGGCCCTGGGACCCCTACATTTAACCCCCAATCTGCATTGACAGTTGGTGCTCAAGTGAGCCAGCTGAACCCGAGCTTCTTCTGACCTAGCATCCTTTCTCTGTGCATCAAAACCTTCCTCCTTTCCGTGTCACACAGAGGGGCTTTTCCAGGCTGGTTATTTATCGCACTCCGAACTGCGGAGCTTGTTTTAGAATGCAAGCTGTTTTGTTACCAACCCAAACTACAAATCCCCAGGGGTGGGGCTTGCACACCTGTATTCTTAGCACACGCCAAGGGCAATTCTGCAGTATGAGGAGGACTGAGAACCACTGTTTAGATGAGTAAATCTGCCCTTCCTTCAGGGTCTAGTCCCATCACTCTCTGGTCTTCTTGCCCTTCAGCAGCTCTTCCCATACTTGCTAAATAAAGGGCAAACTTCTCCACGGGCCTTTTCCTCATTCTGATCACAGCCATATTTTCTAGCCTTATCTTCCTTTTCTACTCGCTCTCTCATATGTACCTCTTTACCTTGTGACAAGAATGTCCATACCCCCTAAACAATGACTGTCTTGGTGGTAGGCGCAGTCCTTTATCTCTTTGGGTTCAGTCAATGGATTTTGAATGAAAGACATACTAAACTATGACAGGGGAGGTTGACCTTTACTGTAGCACGCTTTATTAGTACATTTAAAATGTTCCGATTGGATCTGAATTTTAGCTTCAGCTCTGTAACTCAGATCCCCTGGCCCAATTCGAAATAGGTTATCAGAAGAAGTCAAGATTTAAATGAAAGGTATTGAAAGAAGTCTAAAACAAAGCCCTTGGCCTTGTTAAATCAGATAAATTCTAAAATAGAATTCAAGGCAACCCCTAATGCTAGCTAAAAATTAAGAATGCTGAATTTGTGAGGTGAATCACTGACCGGCAAGTAAGATTTCATTTATGAGACATTAACTGAGGATTTTAAAAGGGGATTCTTCAACCAGAAGGGAGCAGATAACATTTAAAATTAGGACTGAAAAGTTCTCATGAGACCAGCTCTGCTCAATCTTGAGAGGGTTTCAACAATAAGGATATGAGTGTTGTGTAGAATGACAGGTGCTCTGAAAGGACCGCAACTGCAAAATCTAGACAGCCATTCTCTCGTCAGAGGTGAAGATGAAGTGGGTTTCCACGAATATCATATAATGGAAGATAACAACTTCACTTCCTCCTCTATCTAACGCAGTCGTAGCAAATTAGAAGGGCTCACTAACCTTGAAGGAAGAACAAAAAACACCCTTTATCTATCACAGAAAGATTCAGCCCAGGAACCTCGGTGGAAAGGGCCGTCTACCCCAGTCCTCATGGGAAGTAAGTTCTGAGTACTTGTTCAATGCTGGCGTGTGCCCAAAGTGCTGCAAAACAACTGAAGTCCAAAGTCTTTTTGTCTGTATGTAAATTTCGTTGCCTGTAGTTTCCATCAGAGAAAATGAGACCTGCCTATTTTCAGGAGCTACCCAGTGCTTCTGAAGAGAGGTTGATAGTAAATACATTTGACACAGGCTTGACACCCACGGTGCAGCACAACTCTAATGGAAAGATGTAATGTGATCTTGAGGGCATGATTAAGATGTATGTAAACAACTACCACAAGACTGGAATGATAAAGTAGCGTATTTACTACTTATCTAGTGGGCCTCCCCTGGGTAAATCTGGATTCTTAATAGGATGATGTACACTGCAGAAGAAAACGAGAAGTAGATTAAGCCATAGCCAAGAATCCTGGAAGGAATTGTCACTGAGGATAAAATACAAAACGTGTAAGATAAGCCTAAGATAAAACATACAAAAATATGAGAGCTTGTAAAGAGAAATATAACTAAAGCAACAGAAAATAGACTCAGAGTGCTTAAGTGAAAGACAGCAAAACTAAAAGGAAAATGGCTAACATATAGTGACTTATTCCGTACCTAAAACTAAGCATTGTATATGCATCTTTTCGACTCTTCCCAAGAACCCCCAGTTTACAAATGAAGAAATTAAAACTCACAAGAGCAGAAACGTCCTGCACAGTTAATCAGCAACAGAACCAGAGCCTTATCCCAAACCTTTATAGTCCTAACCACTATGCTCTCTTGTCCTAATACCAAGCTAAGTTAAAAGAAACATGGAAAGACAACCTAGATGATGACTTCCATGCTTTTTCTTTAAATCACTTGAATCTTAACACGTAAAGTGTTAAAATCCTTGGTCAGTAGTTTGAAACCTGGGGGATAACGTGACCTTATCAGAGAAAGAGAAAGGCTTGTTCTTGTTAAATATTTATTTACTTTAATTAGTACCTGCATGGAGTACATAATGATTACATTTATCACAGGGACTTGGTAAAGTACACAACACATCTTAGTTCTGTTTTTGTCCTCTTCCTTTCCCACTCCTCCCCCTGCTCCCTACAACTCTTAGCGCCCTTCACATTTGCTTCACAAATAGTGAATTTGCTTCACAAAAGCGCTATTTCCATTTTTTTCTTTAGTTCTCTCTCTCTTTTTTTCCATCCCTTTTAGGCTTACTCTTTTATAAGTAAGAGTTTAGCATAGAACAATTAAAAAGCTGAGAAGATCTCTGAGAAAAAAATAATTCATATATATTCTCCTCCACTTCCCAAAAAAGCAAACAGGATTGATTTGAAATGCTACAAAACAGGAAAAATAATTAAATCTAATTACAGCTAGCATAGTTAGCAGAATGATTTTTAGGGGACACCAACATGTAAATTTGGGAAATATTAAAGCCAGGAGTTATTAGAACGTCCAGTAACTCTGGGCTTCATTGTTAATTTTAACTTCAAATTGGGACTATACTGTTACATGTTGTATCATTTATTAAGAAAATTAGCCAGGCGTACTAGTACACACCTGTAATCCCAGAACTCAGGAGCCTGAGGTGGGAGGATCGCCAAGAGTTCAAGGCCAGCCCCGGCTACATAGTGAGTTCAAGCCAGCCTGAACTACAAAGCAAGACCCTGTCTCAACCATAAGTGCTCTTTTAAGTAGAGCAGAGGTACTGTTACCAAATTTGGAATTGTTAAAATCATCTCAATTGCTGACTTGATTAGATTGTATCAAAAAGTATTGTAGGGGGTGAGGGAGGAGCTAGATACAACATTCAGTTTCTCTGCAACAGAAACCACTACAAAACCAGGTCTGGACCATAGCGGCCCAAAAATAGCATAATATGATCAGGGCACGGGCATTAGAATGAATAAAATACCAAGCTACCATTCCTTAGAGTCAGACAAACTTCCCTTTGGCTATTACTTTTCTACTGGGTGCATGACTGAGGTTTTGGTCTTTTCATCTCTCTCCTGAAGATTCATATTCCAAGGATTGAGTGATCAATTAGCCTCTTCAGCACCACTAGAATTCCGTGGGGAACCAGTTCCGCCTGACTATATCAAATGGGGAAGAAGAAATTCTTCTGTACGGAAAACTACAGTTTAGAAGTCGTCCCTGGAAACCCTTAGCCCTAGGATTGAGAATTTCTGCCTCTTTCCAGGAGAAAATTCCACTTGTGAAGATGCTGAATGTCCCCGCTCGTGGACTCCC
>NW_022900927.1:57286613-57344354 GCF_012274545.1 Fukomys damarensis | reverse complement strand
CTCTCGTGGACTCCCACATGGACCAAGTGCCACCATGTAAGCCTTCCTGACTGCTGAGCATGGTCAGAAGCAGAAGACAGAAGACTGAGGTCACCCTGCATGGGCTCTGAGACAGCCTTTTACAGGAAACTGGGGGATAAAGTGTAAAAAGCCAAGATGGTCCAGAGGTCAAATAACCGTTAAGTCATTTCATTTGGAAAGCCACCCATCATCTCACTTGGAAAACTAACAACTACTATCAAAGGTTTCTCCCTCATTTGTGACAATTTGGTCCGCCTTTAACTGATCGGGAGTGTAACAGACACCCGATGAGATTGTCTGCATACACAAGGGCAGCAAAGTTTTGAAAACCTAAAACAAGGTATGAATTATTTAAGAGTTAAAAAAAGACCCAAGCTTTTTATACCTTTTTATGGTATTGGGTGACACATCAACTACTGATTGGGGACAATTTTATTACAAGATCATGATAATGTAAAACATTTTGTAATGTGCTCTAGCAGAAAATGATTGCCAAGGGAAAGAAGTTTATTTGTCTTCTTTAAAGAGAGAAAGTTTGGCAATTACTTGAGCTATAACATCACTGTTTGGGACAGTACCCTAAGGACTGATCATTAAGCCTTAACACTTGGATAAAAACTACCACTGAGGAGCAGAGGTGGCTACAGATGATTACAAGACCTCAAAATAAATATTCATATGCTCCCAGTTGGTGAAAATCTTTCTGGAGGAGTCCTCATAAAAACCAGAGACTCTAAATGCATCTCATGAGTCTTTCCTAATAGGACATCACACTCATAACTTTTCTTTAGTTAAAATAGTTTCACTTAAGAAACAAAAGGAAGAGGGATATGGATTGGAAACACACAACTTCCCACATGTACATTATACTCCCAGCCCCCGTGGAAGGAAGTGAGAGACATAACTGGGCATGGGCATGTACCAGGGCACAGAAAAACAGGCTGAGTCATAATAAAACAAGATAAAAAACTCCAGAGGTTTTATTCTTCCGGCTGTTGAGAGCCCACAGGATTAGTCCTTGCAACAACACTTCTAAAAGAAAAAGTCTGTTTTTCATAGAAATAGGACTGAAGCACCAATGTCCTCCAGGCAAATGGCCAAGGAAGCACTTCCGGATGGACCTGATTACACCCTAGAAGCCTTCCAACTAAGACCAGGGGCCACCTTGGCCTTGTCAATTCGGACTACCCAACACCACCATGAAACTGCTTCCACACACTGCAGGTTCAAATGTAATGAAGCTCTTCCCCAATACTTCCAGGCTAGACCTTGTGAACAATGACAGCATCCGTCTGTGTAAAACAGCCTGTTGCAGAAGACTTCTTGCGACTCATCTGTTTTCCCTCTGGCCTCATGGATCGCCATCCTCTTCTCCAGCCTCCTGCTGTCCTGCTACACTCGGACTGTGACAGTGAAGTACAGGACTCCAAGCCCTCTGTGACCTTCGCGTACTCAGGTCCTTGGCACACGCTGTCCTCTGCCTGGAAGGTCCTTTCTTGTCTTCCCTCCTCTTTCAGTCTTCAGCTCAGTATTCAATTTCACGTCATCTGTCTCTCCTTCTTTCATTCATCTGAGGTCTTCTAGATGTTTCCCTAAACATCCCCTACTGTCGACCTAGGTACTCCTCTGCTGAATTCTCCTAGAACTCTTGCAATTAAAGTATCTATGAAACAGACACACCAGTACCTAGCACGTCTCTGTGTTCCAATAACTGGATCTACCTATAAAATGACTCCAATGAGCACAAAGAGAAGGCAAAGACCACAAAGACAGGACCATACGGACAAGGTTATCAATTAGTGTTTGTTGAATAAATAAAGGATTTTTTTATCTCCATGCCTTCTGTGTATTACCAGGCACAGAGTGAAGAGTCAATAAATATTTGCTGAATGGATCACAGGCACTCAGAATTCTTTGTTGATAAAATGATGGCCAGATGGCCAGAAAGTGTCACACATCAGAATTTATAAACTCCAATTTTCCACTTGCTGACCTCACTTTTTAGCTCTCTCAGAACCTTATTTTCTGGTCCTGAGTTGATCTCACAGAGATATCCCTTGATATTTCCACAATTGTCGAGTCTTTATAAACTTTGATGGTGCTTTCTTCCCCATTCAATCTGCACTCATTTTTTTCCACGTCATGAACATTTAGTCCATATCTTCATTTTTTAAAATCCAATCCCACACAGATCTTTTCTTGCACAAATCCTCTACTGTTTACTACTACTAAGAATTCCATGTCAGGATAATGTCACGCCACTGTGAAGATGGAACCCTCTAGAAATGCAAGGTTGCCAGTCTCAGCCAGAACTTCATGATGCTGACCAGTTCTTTTGCTTGGTGTTAGCCCCTTCATCTATTCTTCTCCACCCTCCCGTCATCTTCAGCCTCCCTCATTACAACTACCCCTCCCTCCCCAATGCTGGCCTTGCCTCCTACTTCATCAAATCGTTGTGGTAAGAAGACATCAAGTCAATTTGCCTTCCCCACCAACACTTTTTATATCTGTGTCTGTCTGTTGCTCCTTCCCTTGTTTCAAAGGGTGAGGTGTCTGTCCTGAAGCCCAGCCTCCATTAAGGATAATCCCTGTACTGTGCTTTTGATCCCATCCTCTTCCCTCTCTGATGGAGCCTTAGGCATTGACTGCTCTGCATCCTCCTCCTAGCTTTGACTTTTCCCTTCCCTTATGAGCCAAGTTGTCCATAGCATCATCCTCTGTTGTGTTTTCAGGTGCCATGCACTGGACCTGGAGTATCCCAAGTGACATGTGTTGAAGTCTTGGCCACCATCCTGGATTGCTGCTGGGAGGTTGTGGGACCTTGAGTAGGTGGGCCTCATTGAGGAGACCAGTCATGGGAGTGTTCCTTCAAAGAAAACAGTGAGACCCCAATCTCTCTTCCTCTTCTCCTCTCCTCTTCTTTCTTTTCTTTCTCTCTCTCCCTCTCTCTCCTTCCCTCCCTCCTCTCTTTGTTCTGTCATCATTGTTGTCCCCAGTCTACCCTGAGAAGAACAGGTTTCCTCTGCCATGCAGCTCCTCCAAGATGCACTGCCTTCCACAGGACCAAATCAAACAGGGACAAGTGACCATGGGCTGAAACCTTTGGAACTATGAGCCAAAATAAACCCTTCCTCTGTTTGCATTGTGTATGTAAAGTATTTTGTTGCAGTAATGGAAAGCTAACACAGCCAAAAAAATATCAAACTTCTACAGGATGTACACAGGGGCAGAAACAAAGAAGATCCCATAACTTGAAAAGTGATTGCTGTCAGAAAGTTTAACTAAAATCAACATAAAATGAATTATTAGAAAGACAGAACAATTTTCAGGCCAGAGTATGGACGAATTAAAGGGATGGGGATTTCATTTAGTCATAGAGTTTGTGCTTAGCATGGGGAGGCCCTGGATTCAGTTCCCAGCACCTAGGAAAAATGATATCCACAACAAGGGAACAGTACACAGGTTGGCAGCAACCATCTGAGACAATAGGTACCTTAGCCAGTGGGCATTAGAGTGGCCTGGCGCAGTGTCACTCTAACTATGATTTCCCTCTCTGACTTCCTCTTATTTTACTTGGCTTCCTAGGGAGATTCCACAGAAGTTGCTCCTACAGAGAGAGAAGCTAACATTTCCAGTCGCTTCAGGAATGAAGGTTCAGATTTGTCACCCTGCTCAGGCAGGACCACATATGGAAAATCTCAAAGTCCATAATCAAATGTAATAGCAACAAGTTTTTTCTAAGAAAGGGAAACAGATCACTCATCGTAACAGAAGTTATGTCATGACAAAAGAAGAAATGAAATGTTGTTACCATCAAAAAGTTCCATGAAGATGTGGAAGCTGGATCATTCTCAAATATTAAAAGACCTTTCTGCATTAGGTAAATTGCTTTGGATAGTTTATTTTTCTTTATTTTATTCATTATGCTTAATTCTGCAGGAACAAACAAATATTTTAATAAAATGTCAAGGTAAAATTATTATTCAAACTTGGGAGAAATATCTCAATTTTAATTACCTGTAAAGCAATCAATGTTTCCAGACTGTTTCAACTTCTCTATACCTTTGGTAGAAATATTTTTGCTAAAAGAAGAAGTCTGCAAAACTGAAAAAGATGACTGTCATTACAATTGGGCTTGTGTCTAAGGCAGGATATATTTTTAAACTTTAAAGAGTAATTATTTGTAAAGTTATTGCTACCTCTATATATGGTATCATATTTTTCATTAATAGACAAAAATAGAAATAAATCCATGATGCAATTTTACTGTAAAAAAACTTTTTTAGCTGGGTGTGGTGGTGTATACCTGTAAACTAGAACTCTAGAAAGCTAAGGAAGAAAGAACACAATTTCAAGCTTAGCAACTTGGAAAGACCCAATCTCAAAAATAAAATATAAGAAAGGGCTTGGGATGTGACTCGGTCAGAAGGCCCAGGGTTTAATCACCAGCACCAAAAATCAAAACAAACAAACAAAGAAAACTCTTTTGTTTGCCATATTATACCTCAAGGCATAAAATTTTTTAATTATAAAAAAAGTGATTGTTTATTTCATCTTAAATAAAATCAGCGCTTTGAAGGTGAACTTCTGTTCATTTCCCTTTTCTGTAAAGAACAAATGCCAAGTCCTGATCCCAGCTACCTTTCTGGAGAAGCTGTATCATCATGATCTTTGCAAGAGCTCCCACTACTGCATGAAGCCAAGTAAAGGCTCTTTCAAGACTGTCAATTAAAACACAGGCAGCTCAGTTGTCGATACAGGTGTACCATTGGGACTGCCCATCAAGGCAGTGCAGCAAGAAAGAATCTGGATAAGGGAGAAGAGGCTCTGCTGGCCTACGGAGACGGGAATGGTAGCACTGATTCTTGATTTTCAGGTCCAGCACTCAAAAGACCTAGCAATATTTGGTTTCTGTCCTTGGAGGTATGTGAGTGCAGTGGTAAGCTCACAATAAATCCTTTTTTGAGTTTTAATTACTTGTGCTAATGCACTTGAGTCACCATGGCATGATGATTGACAAGATGGACAGACACCATGAAAAGATATAAGATTTCTTTCATAGCAAAGAGTAAGGAAATGTATCTGCATGTGGATGACAAAGCAAAGCAGAAAATAAAGCTTCATTCTCTCAGTACTAGGGTATTGTGAAGGCTAATTAAACTCTCCTGATTTTAATCACTGGAGATAAGAAGAATGGGATTTCAAAACAGACTCTGAATCCCAGATACAGATGAGTCTTTTCTTTTTAGGTACTGGTGCGGCACCACTGAGCTAAATAGCCAGCCCTCAGATGAGTCATATTTAATACCATAGACATCAACAGGTGACCACTGTGAAGTTCTTCAACAAGAATGACAAAAACGGTGCTTAGGGGACATTAGTCTGGCAGCAGCATACATAAGAAAGATAGGAGGAACAAAGAGATAATCTGTGCTAGGGTGGTAGTTCAACAAAGCAGAAGACCAAAAGGAACCTGAGACATTATCATAACTTTACGAAGTCTCAGACTTTAAACAAAACATGCACGTGGCCTTCGAAGACTTATGGATGTCAATTAGAAAATACGCCACTTAGCAGTGACTCCATGACGACTAACACCCTATTCCTCCACTAAAGAAGGTAACAGTGCTATTAAGAGAGAGCCGTGGGCTAGTTTCTTAAAGAAAACGCAACACAATCATTCTATTCACATTTTGAAAAACATTTCTGAACCAAATCTTTTCAACCCAAAGAGTGTTCAAAGTTATTACTCTAAGGAACCTCATTTAAGCATTAGAAATTTTTTATCTAGTTTTCCATTTCTTTTTGATGACACAGGGATATTTTAACTATTATTTGCTTCCCTCTATACTCAGCAGGTCATAAAGGTAACAGCATTTCAAACTATATAAAAAATTAAAATTAAATGTAAAAGAATTAAAAACATATAAGCATGAAAGGATGAAAACAGAGCTTTTGGCAGACACTAAATAAATGTTTTCAGTGGAAATAACAAAATATCAGTTTACTGTAATTCAAACAAACATAATCATGACTTTAACTAGTTCACCAAGTGACCTGATATGCAAAGTGCAAATAATGAAAGGTATCAAATGCTATGACATAGAGAAGAAAAAAAATAAGCAAATTTATCAGTCAACAAAATCAGATCACAAATTAAATTGGTTCTATATTTGAACTGGGCTTGTAATTGACTTAGTGTGGCTATTTGCGTTGATGACTACTACACCTTGCAACTGGTCAAGAAGTAGAACGGCTATTCGGTGTTGAGCTTGAATTAGTTCAAGATGCAAATCCATCATGAAGCTATTTTCAGAGATTGGTTTGTAAGTGTCTCCATCTCCATCATGGGAACACTTTGGTCGAGCAGATCCAAACAAAATAAAAAGAAATATAGTTATCAAAAGACACTAAAATAAAATGCAGTTATCAAAACACACTAAACATAGCTGTACCCTATTATTACTCAAGTTATCACCTTACTCGGAGGTATTAAATGCTGCCCATTGTGTACCCTTTGCAATTGGTTCAAGCGTCATAAATATGCTCTCAGAATTCATTGGTGTACTCTTCACTGGCAACTACAGAGTCTGCTCATTTGCCTTTATTTCTTCTGGGAAGAGGGGCATATTTCTGGCCTATGAGAGGAAAGCTACCACAAGTCATGCTTTTCTTACCTATTTGAAGGCCAGCCCGCTTTCTAGTGAAGTAAAACTTCAACCTAAATTCAGATTTTTCCATTCTTACCTTGACATAGCAGTGGTCAATCACTGATGATCCATTTGGCAAAGCAGTTAACAAGCAATTCAAATTTGTTCTACCAATTGCTTTGTCGAGTAGCTCATAAGCAAAAAACAACTGTTCCAAGGGTTTTTTCTAAAGTAATTTTGTAAACAAAAAGAAAATGAAAATTTAAGGAAAACCTCCATACTCTTTTAACAATAATTCAATAGCAATTAACAAGAATTTAAATAGTCCACCCAACAGCAACAGCGCTGTGACTGGACCACTATCAATGAAGATGAAAATAATTAATACAGCTCATCATTGTTCTAAGTATAAGTTAAACTTCATTCA
Source organism: Fukomys damarensis (assembly GCF_012274545.1). Lineage (NCBI taxonomy): Eukaryota > Metazoa > Chordata > Mammalia > Rodentia > Bathyergidae > Fukomys > Fukomys damarensis. Next base: position 57,337,256 of record NW_022900927.1, on the reverse strand, counting down.
CAAACACATATGTAATGTCCATTCATTGTTTGTAAAATTCTGGCTGTAACAAACATACAGGTAAATTCCTACGAGAGAGCCCCACATAATTTGTCATTTTCTCACTTACTTTGAGAAAAAAAATTTTTTTTAAATTTCAGAATCTCAAAGCTGGAAATTTAGACTGAATCCATCAAACTGAATGGTCTACCTCGTGATTTTCCAAAATCAAGTATCTTCTTAATGTAATCATTCTCACGAGACACACAGAATAACTAAAAGAGTAACCGACTTTGTTCAGAGCTTCACACTTTCTAATTTTTTCCAGAATTTGTTAAGGAAATAAAGCATACATAAATATCCATTACCTTAAGACCTTCTGTATAACTGCCCACTGCCCTTGAACTTGGTTTTACAGTTCTATCGCATGTTTTTAACTTTTACTCTATTTGTATGTGGTCTTAACAGTGTCACATCACTATGCCTACTTCATAAATTCTCTTACACAGTTCTACAGGCTGATTTCTTTCACACAACCATAAGTGGCTGAAAATTATTCGAGCTGGCATGTGTAACTGGCGTGTGTAACTCAGTGGGTTACGTGGGCGGGGTTTGGTTAGGAACACAGAGCTACTCTCGCTGTTCCAAACACAGAACTAGAGGTGTCCGTCACCCCTGGAAGGCATGGGCACCAAACATCGAGAAAGTGCCAGAGATGCTTCTGCTTCGTGTGATTCTCAAGAGCTCACTCAGAAGCTTCTGTAGCTCTGAAAATCCAGGAGGCAGCTGACACCAACTGCGGGCACGTGCTACTGGACACTGAAGCACGCGAGGCACAAGGGCCTCCCCCATCTGCCACTGCAAGATGAGAACTGTCACATTTCTTCTGCATAGCTAATTCGGTGGAAGAGGGACCCCCTAGAGCACTGTGGGAATGAGACAGATGCTAGAAAACATGAGACACCAGTGCCACATTTCTCCAACCAGAGAGAGGGATGCAGGGACTCCACGCTGATTCTAGTTCACTCGCCGTTGGAGCTGCAGGGAACTGGTGCTACAGAGTGTGCCACAATTTCCTCACCCCTCACCCGCGGATGGACACTAGACTGCAGTGTGAGGCACATGCCTGTGAATAAAGACCTTCATTCTTCTTTCTTTCCTATTGGTCTAAGACTTCCAGGACTTATTGAACAGAGGACTGGTAGACATTCTTATGTAATTACAAGGGAATAAAGGGATCACTTTTTTTTTTTTTTTTTTTTTTGGTATTGAGGATTGAGGATTGGACTCAGGACTGCGCTTTTGAGGCAGGCAGCACCACCACTGAGCTAAATCCCCAGCCCTATGGATCAGACAGGGAAGAATTCTTGCATTCCTAACTACTAAGAGTTATTTTTTTAAAGGATGGCTGTTGAAATTTGACAAATGCTTTAGTTGCATTTCTTGGTCTAGGGATGTGGTTATTTTTTTCTTTAATCTGTTAATGTGGTGTATTGCATTATGGATTTTCAAACGTTAGGTCTGCACTCCTGGAAAATAATACACACAATTTGATTGTATATAACCAAAAGAATAGCAGGCTCAAGGAGATTCCTAAGTAACCCAAATAGTACAAAGTCAAATAACAAACCAACTTGAGGACAGGATATAAATCATTAGGGACAGACTTTCTCCTATCTAGTTCCCTTCAGGATCCAAGTGGAGATATCACCTTACATAAACAGATTTTTTTTCTAGTATATCTTTTCTTAGGACATAGTCTTTGGTAGGTTCTAACTTCCTATGGGAGTCTCAGAGCCAAGCCCAACTTTCATGTGCCCAAGCCTCATCTCTTGTCCCTGGGTGGCTCTTCAGCACCTAAGCTTCCTTTTAACTATGCTCAGTGATATTAACTGCAGTGCCCACTTGAAACTGAATCATTCTGTGGCTGCTATCAAGAAATCAACCAATTTCTTTCTATACAAAGTGGGAAGGGAAGGGGAAAGGAAATAGGGGAAAAGAAAAAAGTGTGAAAAAGGAAAAAATGGAAACAAAGTCCTTGTAAATAGGGAAGGGTGAGTGGGGTGAAGGGAGGGCAGGGGAATGGGGAAGAAACAAGAACCAAGACCCATGTAAAGGTACAAGATCCCAATGATGAATGTAACTGTATTGTTTGCTTTAAGTGTACCAATAAACTTAATGGGTGAAAATGTTCTTTTAAAATTTCTAAATTATTTTCCACATCAATTTACTGATTATGTCATGTTATAATTAAAAAGAAGCTATCTTGTTATTAATTTTTTTTAAAAAAAGAAATCAACCAATAACAAATGTTGGTGGGGTTGTGCAGGGAAAGGAACCCTTCACGCACTAGAAAAAACTATCATTTGTAAAAGCATATAGAAATATATGAGTATAAGTATATCTTGTGTAAATATGTTGGAAACTTTTTTTTTTTTTTACATCAACAGGCAACACACCAGAGTGGCTAAAAGCTGGACTGTGAGGGCAAAACACCTAAATCAAATACCACTCACCGTGTGACTCTGAACACGCTGGATGTACTGAAAATGAACACTGTGGCTACCCAAATCAGCTTGGATGCCACTCACAAACACAACGCCAAGAGTGAAAAGCACGCTGAAGATGAGCACACACAGTACGGCACTATTTGTATAAACTTTAAAATTAAATTCTTTAACTGTCTCAATGTGTGTGCATATAATAAAGCAGTAAAATACCTGGGATTTATAATCACAATTATTGAGGTCAGGAGTTGGTCGTAAGTAGGGGGAAAGGTACAAATCCATAAATTCAGCCAATCAGAGCAAAAGTATTTGGAAAAAAAACTGCATCTATACAGAACATGGTCAGACTACTTTCTTGTTATTATTTCCTTAACAATACAGTATAAGAACTATTTACATAACATGCTGTACTAGGTATTACAAGTAATCTAAAGATGACATAAGTATAGGGACCGGTTTGCATAGCTTTTAGACAGATACTGTGCCATCTTATTCAAGGAGCCTAGGATCTGCAAGCTTTAGTATTAGTGGGAGGCCTGGAACCAGCCTACCATGGATACTAAGATAACTGTACCATAATATTTTCTTTCTTAAATTAGCAGATGAAAAAATAGGTCTTCATTACAATTGTGCTCACTTCAGCGGCACACATAGTAAAAATGGAAAGATGATATTCTTTATCATTTTACATCATACATTTCAACTGGATTATTTTAACGATACCAATTATTAGGATGAGCATTTAGCAACAGGGAAATGCTAATGAAATGATACCAAGAAAAAGCGACAGAATGCTACTACAGCTAAAAATGAACCCGAAGAGATCAGTATAGAAACTTACAGATATTTTTGTTTTTTTATATCATGAAACATTTTCCAATGTTACTCCTACTTTTGTAATTCTAAATTATGCTTTGAATTAAATCAGGCAAATCAAAATACAATTCACCAGCTTCCTGTCTAGAAAAGTATTCCTTAAGTGTAGTCTATGCAACACTAGCGTCCCAAGTAGATGGTCCAAGTGAGTTAAGATTTTATTCTCAAATAATGGAACACATGGCATTCTGTGTCTCCTTACAACATCGCAGCGCTCGTAAATAAAGTAACGCTTCTGAGACATCTCACAGTAAAGAGATGTATTGTGTTTAATCCAAAATCACTCAGGATGTCTGACCATGGCACCCTTTCCTGAAGCACGGTGCTTAGCATTACCTGGGACAGCTTCCAAATGTCATTCTAGATTCTGCCTGTACATGAACAAATATTTATTGTCCACACAAGGCGGTCCCCACCAACTCCCACTTCGCTCTACAGGACACAACCCATAATATACAGAAATAATTCAAATATCATCAGAGAAGCACTGTAAGAGGAACTAGGCCCTGTCTCCCCCAGCCCCTTTCTCCTCCCAGCACTCACTGGGAGCTTCCCGTGTGCCTTGACTGTTCACGGTGCATCTGAGCAGGTGAGAGCTCGTTCAGCCTGGCAGACACACGTGCTGAGTAACTCTGCTCTATAAGCCTATGTGTTGCAATACATTCAAAATAATGGCATTAATGTAACTGGAAGCCCTGTTAAGAGACTTTATTTGGTAAACTTAGTGGATTTTTTTCTAGAATAAAATCAAAAGGTAGAAAAATATCCCCATAATTCTAAGTATATACAGAAGTCATAACTTCATAAATCAAATTTCATTTACAAATTTTACATTATGTAAAAATAGAAATCCCTATTTTTAGCTATATTTCCTACAATGTATTGTAATACCTTTAATATTGGAAGAACTTCCAGGATCCCTTTTGGAGTCCCCGGGAGTTCCTCAAATCCTTTTCTTAATGGTGTGTCTGAAAATGAGAGAAAGAAAAGAAAGAGAGGAAGGGGAAAAAGAGGAGGAAAATGGAAGGAAAAAAAGGAAGAGAAAAAGAAGAGAATAGAGAGAGGAATAAACAAAGGGAAAGAAGGGAGGACAGGTGGAAGAAAAGAAAAATGTAAATACAGCACATTACAACAATAGAAAGCATACTACACTGGTTATATTTTTAATTGTTCAATTATTTAAGGATCTCAGAAATGAGTCGATGCCCTAGAATTCCACTAAATGCCCAAATGTTTCCTCTGTGTAGCTGAACATTTTCTCTGTGCCAAGCACTGTGGAAGCCAGGGGCGTGTGACTGTAGTCCAAGCTGCTTGGGAGGTAGAGGCAGGAAGATCACTTGGGCCCAGCAGTTTGACATAAGCCTGAGCAACATAACCACGTCCCATCTCAAAAAAAAAAAAGGAAGAAAAGAAAAAAGCTCTTTGCAATACAACAAAGGAAATCAAGAATCCTCTTGGTCAATAAGGTAATGTGATAAAGGTTGGTCTTCCTATACCTACTATAAGTTTATTTTAAAACAGAAAAGAGCAACACAGAAGCCCCAGGAATTGAGACAAATATCAGAAAAGGCCACTTTGAATTAGAGGAATATCAATTATAAATATTTATACAGCAAAGTTAGTTTCTTACTTTAAAATTTACTTAGTAATTCAAACAAAGCAATACATTACTTAAGTAACAACCTCATAAGTACCTTGAAGCAGACAATCATAATTAGTACAGAATGGCTTGTACCCTATTTGTACATGCTAATAAGCTGATGAGAATAATATTCTTAAAAAAAGGTAAAGGTCTTCCTATATGTAAATGTGAACAACCCCTCATTATATCAACATAGACGTATATAAATGGATTATGCTTTAATATTAATCCCCAAACGTGGAACATTTTAACAAAGAATTGATACTTTAGATTGTACTTGGTCCATTTATAATTAAACTGCATAAAACAATAGTCTTCCAAAAGTAACTAGTACATGAAGCAAAAGAATCAAATAACAACTAGACTTTTTAAAAAATCATTGGGTCTTTTGCTTCCAGTAACAAGTAGTCTCAAAAAATTCTCCTGGCTAGAGAAAAGCTAGAAAATATTTTTTCAGTTTGCAAGTTAGAGTTTCAGCACCTGGGAGGCTGAGGTAGGAGGGTCACTGCAAATTCCAGGCCAGCCTGGACTACACAGTGACTTCAAGGCCAGCCAGAACTATACAGTAAGACTCTGTCTCAAAAATTTGCATGTTATGAAGATAATGAAAAAGTAAATGCAGGGCAAGGACCTTGGGAAGGGAGCCCAGGGAGGGCTGAATGCAGGAGTGCTGTGTCCCCCACCCCTAGAGCTTAATTCCAAAATTCCAAAGGGAAGCTGAGAAGCTTTGTGGTGCTTTGATAGCCTTGAAGGCCTAAAGCAACAGGAAATTAGGAAACAAGAGAATACAAAAGGGAAATAAAATACAGAAGGACACAGGTCCTTTGCACAGATATCTGTTGGAGTTCCCGCCCTGCAGCCCATGTGCGAGGGGGTGGGGTACAGGCAACCAAAACTCGCTCTATTCCTTCAAGAAATGTTTGCTCTCCTGAGGAAAGAAGGGGAGAAAATATGAAAGCGGTAAAAGGGAGGAGAAAGGAAGGTTTTAAAAAAAAGAATGAGAAAGAAGAGAGTAAGTGGTAATTAGAAACGGAGAAGGGGAACATACGAATGAGAAGGTGCAGGGCTATCTGCCATCAAGGCCTCCTCTGGGTTTAACACCCAGGCAGTGAAACTATTTCCTTACCCTGGCTGTGTCATCAATGAAGCACGATACTGAACTGCCCAGCTTCCCCTGACAGAAGTTACCCTGTATTCTGATGTACCCATACATATTTCTATTTGCACATCTATGTTAATGGCCTCATATTATCCAGTATTTTACCTAGAGACTTTTTAAATTTTCTTGGTGGGCTTCCTAAAAACTCTAATATTTCGGTCAATCTCAACGTGACCTCCGCCACCACCACAATATCAAAGTCTTCCATTTTAAAGGCGTGAATCACTTCATTTATCTGCCACATAAGATAAACCCACTAAAAAAGAGAAAATGTGCAGCAAAAATCAATGAAAATGTATTACATTAACAAGAGTCACACTTCTCAAAACTTTGAAATATCGTGTCATCTAAAATGTTATATAAATCTCCTTATTAATTATAAGTAATTAAAGTGAGCTCAACATTTTTTTAGCGTATTAAAAAGTTTCACTTGTTTATAGTCTGCATAACTATATAATGGCAAATTTATATTCTGTTATTTTTACATATCAGAGATTATCTGTGTCCTCAAAGCTATTCCCTCTTCATGGCAATGGTGTGTGATCACCATCAAAGTCTTCCAAATTCATGAGGGAGATGCAGGTATTTCAGGCTGTGCTCTAGGTGCCTTAGAAATTGACTTTCAGCCCCATATCCTCAGAGCTTAGCACATAAAACCAACTTTCGCTCTTTGCAAAATAAAATTTTAAAACAATATTTATGCACCCACATGACTACTTAAGAGAGTATGTGATTAAAACAAAATCACATCTATACATCCTAATGTAGGAGACTCAGAGTCACTGGAGCTAAAGTATGTATTGCTAAATCATTCTCTTAAGTTTCCAGGCCATAATATTCAAATGTTCAAGTCTGTCCTTCCCATGAAACCAACAGCCCTTCCAAATAGTCTAAAAATATTATTGCAGGGGGGAAAACACTGAAACTCTTTACTTATTCATATTCTCTATTATGAATCTTGTTGAATTTATCTAAGTTCATGTAACCTTGGACACAAGGTTTATTCCTTCTTTTAAAACTGAAATACTCTCCCACTCCCCAAAATAAAACTGGGGCAGGATTGCAGGAACACAGTTTTAAAAAGACTCACTCATTACTAAAAAGAGTATCTTCTTAACACATATATCTGCAAATGATGGTAGTTAGGCAAATAAACAAGGGAAAATCTAGATTGAAATATATATGCAATTTAGATTAATAAAAAGAGGGAAATGTGAAAAGAAGCAAAAGAAGGAATACTTTGTTACTACTGATTTTCTGGGAGACTTTTGTATAGTCATTTCTGGACAAACTGATCCGATGAATTCCTAGTTTGCATTTCTGCCATAAGAACATTATCATGTCCACAACGATTTCTTTATCAGGTTGAACATTCTGAAAACAAAGTGATAAAAGTGAATGAATAAGAACAGAAAGATATATGTATGTAACATTACTGTGTGCCAAGTAACATGGAGAGCTTTATATGCACCCGTTCATTTAATCCAATAAGCTGAGTATCATCAGCAATCACCTCTACTTTACAGATGGGCAAAGTGAGGCACAAGAAGAGGAAGTGATTTCTCCAAAGCAAATCAAAGAGATTCAAACCCAAACAGTCCAGCTCAAATTTCCAATCTTAAATGCTTATGCTACTTCTGTCTCTTGAAGAAGAAAAGCCCCAAATATTTTTAGGCACATGTGTATATCAACAAGTCTCATCCAATTTTGAAATTCATTTATACTTTCAATTTTAAATATTTTGCATTAAAATAATGAAGAACAGATGAATGGGGAGAGGATGAACTAGTGACCTGAGAGGAAACTGAGAGTGGGTGAAGGACGCAGATAAGGACAGAGAGAAGCTGAGGGGACCTTCACACCGAGGGTCAACAGATGATTCAGAAGGAGTATGTCCCTCTCAAATCAAATTGGTTCTTACAGTGCTTAGCCTCGATGGTCAGCTTGATTAGACTGAGAAACACCTAGGAAATCAGTAAATCACGGTTCTGAGTGTATTTGTGAGGATTTCCCCAAAGCTGTTGGCATCAGAATAGGAAATTGATGGGACTCATCTTGAAGGTGGGTGGCATCGTTCACAGGGTGGGGGTCCATAGGGCACACAGGCAGGCAAAGGAGGAAGCCCAGCCAGCATAAATTCTCTTGCTCCCTCCCTACCTCCTGGCTCCCATGAGATGAACAGCTTTCCTCAGCCATATCCTCCTGCCATGATGTTTCGGTCTCACTACAGGCTAAATGCAATGGAGCTGACTGACCATGAACTTAAACCTCTGAACCGTAAGCCAAAATAAACCCTACCTCTATTAAGTTGATTTTCTCAGGTACAGTGGTACCTTAGTTCTCAAACTTGATTTCTTTTACGAGTTGGGGGAAGATGGCTTTGTTGGGTTTATGTAGGGAAGATGGCCACAATTGTGTTTGTCACCTGATGTGGAGTTTGTGAACGGAAGCAAAATTTTATTGAGTGCTTTTGTTTGAGAACCAAACTGCAAACAGACGCATTCATGAACTAAGGTACCACTGTGTTTGGTAACATCAACAAAGAGCTGACCAACACAGCTCTTGTCAAAGAAGAAAAAAACTGCTACTCATTAAATTTGAATTATAAAGATAATGAGTTTTGTTTGTTTGTTTTGGTACCAGGGATCAAACTCCGGTCCTTGCACTTGCTAGGCAGGCGGTGGCACCACTGAGCTAAATCCCCAGCCGAAGATAATGAGCTTTTGATTAAAATATACCAAACTCTTGAGTTCCTCTGAGGCAACTCTAAAATTTAATTTGATGTATATCATAGTTTAGTACATGCTTGGGAACATAATAGAGACCAACAGCAGTACAAGTTTATTGAATTGAATTCAGCAAAACTAAGACATGTATGGTTTCTTTTCTGATACTGCAAATTGAACCCAGGGCCTTTGCACATCCCCAGCTCTGTCTGTGTGTTTGTGCACATGTACATGTGTGCATGTGTGTGTGTGCATATGTGTGTGTTAAAATGGGATCTTGCTAAGTCACTTCACTAAGTTGCCCAAGGTGGGCTCCAGTCTCCTGCCTCAGCCTCCCAGAGTACTCAGATTCCTAGCATGGACCACCATGCCAGTTTTAAAAACTCGATAGATGAAAGTTCCTTACACTTTTAAGCCTTGATTGTTATTTTTTGTAAAGTTTTCCCACTATAATTCCATTTACTACCAAACACCTTTCTTTCAAAAATTAAATACTTGTCATGGGTTATGACATATTCCAATAAAATCAGAAGAAATGGAAAATATTTTAATGGTGAAACTTCCCAAGTCTTTTACTGAGTTTCACTCCCTGATAAAAGTTAATACAATGCTCTATAGTTGTGGTTTTCAAATTTTATAACAATGAATCCAAATTTTCAAATGAAATTCCATCAGAATCCCAATACAATATACAAAACTAATAAAAACATATTAGGGTACTACAATTCAAAAGCATTCCCTGTAAAATCAGGAATGAATTAAGAATGTCTATTCACTCTCATCTTTAATATAGTACTCAAAACTTTAGCCAGAAAAATCAGGCAAGAGAAAGAAATAAAAGAGATAAATAGAAAAGAAGTCAAATTATCTCTATACACAGATGGCATAATTCTTTACATACAAGACTCAAAAAAATCCTCCAGAAGACAAAGTGACAGGACACGAAATAATGCACAAAAATCAAGTGTTTCTGTACACCAGTAATGAACCTACTGAGAAAGAAATCATGAAAATGGCCCTATTTACAATAGCTTTTAAAAAATTAAGAATCTAGGAATCAACCTAACAAGGAGGTAAAAGACTTTTATAATGAAAATTATAGTACTCTGAAGAAAGAAGTTGGAAACAGTGTTACAAAATGGAAAAAAAAAAATCCCCTGTGCCTGGATAGGCAGAATTAATATTGCTAAGATGGCCACGTGGTATTACCAAAAGCAATCTATTGATTTAATGTAATTCCTATTAAAATATCAATATTTTTACAAAACTAGAACAAAATAATCCTAAAATTTAGATAGAACCAGTAAAGAGCCAGGACAGCTAAACAAATCCTGAGCAAAAAAAGCAAAGCAAGAGGTATTACAGTTCCAGATTTTAAGTTATAAATATGAAGCTACTGTAAAAACAAAATAAAACAAAACAACAAAACAGCATGGTGGTGGCACAAACATAGATATATAGACCAGGGAATAGAACAGAAGATACAGAAACAACCCCATATACTTTTAACCATCTAATATTTGACAAAGAGATCAAAAACATATGCTGGAGAAAAGATAGCCTCTCTAACAAACAGCACTGGTGAAACTGGTTATCCCCAACAAAGGAAAGAAACTAGGCCCTTATATCTCACCCTGTGCTAAAATCAAATCAAACTGGGTCAAAGACAAAGATATAAAAACAAACACTGAAAGTGCTAGAAGATAATTTAAGGTAGACACTTGGGGACACAGGCAAAGGCAATGACTTACTGAATACAACTCCAAAAACACAAATAGTATCATCAATAAATGGGATTACACTATCTTAAAACAAAACTTCTGCATGACAAAACAATCAACAGAGTGAAGAGACAACCCAAATTTCACTAAGCACATTAACTCCTCCTTATAGCCACTGTTTCCTTCATCGTTAGAAACACAGTTCACCTAGGGATTCCCCACCAAAGAAACAAGTGACACCCCAGAAAAAGACAAGAAGACACTTACAATTACAACTCAGGTCTACCTCAATCCTGTATTCTAATGATTATATAAGATAGAATGTTAAATGCAAATCCTACAATTTTTGTTGTTTTTTGTGGGGGTTTTTTGTGTGTTTTGTTGTTGTTGTTGTTGTTTTATACCAGGGATCAAACTCGGGACCTGATGCTTGCAAGGAAGATACCAGAACCACTGAGCTAAATCCCCAGCCCCAACAATATTTTCAATTTGGCCTTAAATGAGGTTCCATGATCCTACTGCATGCTATTGTTATTCAAAATAGCCAGTTCACCTGGGGAGAGGCACAGACACAGAAATACAGGATTGCCGCCAAATGAAAAATATCTTCTGAATATCCACAAATCTTCATAAAAGTATCTGCATTCAAAAAGTAGAAGAAAAGGAAACAAAGCTTTTGGGACAACTACAAAACTTCAAATATAGAAGACAGAGACTGCTTTAAAATTGACACAAATTATATCTGGGGAAAATATCATCTCAATAAAATAATTTAAACACTTCTAAAGGAAATTTGATCTAAGTTACCCTAATCCAATTAAGATAGATTATTACAGTGCTCTTATACATTCACATTATGTATGCTAATGACATCCAAAGAGAAACTCAAGTAGCTTATAGTAATAAAATGCATCTAAAATGTGGCAACTGAAAGGAAAATATCAGAAAAGAGTGGAAGGAAAAAATCATAGCACTGGACTATAAAATTATTTACCCATGCAATGTCTTAAGTACATGGAAAGCATAAAAATATAAGGTGAGTTAATTAATTAAAATAAGGAATTCATCAATTAATAAGTCTCATTAGCCTCAAAAGCAGACTTGATTTTCAAGGACATACACAGCATGTGTGAAGGTATTTAATTCCTAGGGTAGAAAACGCTGCATGCAGGAGACAGAGGGGCAATCAGACCTCCCCTTACTAAAGCAAACCCATGCCTTCGTTCTTTGATTCTGGGCCCTTGAAAGTCAGAGTTCATTCCATTCCTGGAAATTGTAGCCAGCATTAAATGCAGCACCCTTCTAAGGCCCAGAAGCAGCACCCCTGGAGGCCAGCTCCTTCTCTAACCGGGTCATCTCCCACACCCTTCAACTGCACCCTCCCACCCAGGGCCTCAGGCCCCTTCAAGCAGCAAACACAGCTTGCTTGCCTCGGAGCTTTTCTACCTCCTGCTTCCACCATCCTGAATGTTCATTCTCTTACCTCCCCTAGCAAAAGCATATTCATTATCAGAGAAAACTAAATTTTTCAAAAAGGTAAATACTCACCATCAAAAGTAATATTTTTCAAATACAGCTGAATTGCCTGTCCTTCTTTATAGTTTTCCAAAGGAAAGATCAAGCCCTTATTTCTCCTCACATTGATTAGAGGTTCTATGGCGAGCAAAAGCGTTAAGTCCTTCTCTGCTTTCTTTGCTTCTGGATCATCCTGCCTCTTACAGAAGCATAGTCCACAAGTTAATTACTATGCCAGTGTCATTTTAACAAACAAAAACAAACAAGTGGCTTTACATACATTACCTGGAGAAAAGAAGAAAGCTGCTCGGCTGAAGACTCAAATAAGCCCCATTCTTCATAAGTAAAAGCCAATTTTATAAATTTCACAGCAGCATCCATAGAAATAATATTTTTTCTTTCTATCATAAGTTCCCAAAGAGATGTTTCTGGGAAATCAAGCATTCCATGCGTGCCAGTATTTGAAACTAGAAAAGGAAAGAGAAAGATTTTACTATCATCCATGCAAAGAAGCATTTACTAAGTGTTAGCTATCAGATACTGCCAGGCACTAGGAAAACAGTGGCCACACGCACACGCTGGACTGTCAGAGTTTACACTCTCCGGGACAAACAAGAAACTGAGGGGCAAATACGGGTACTGTGGAGACAAACAGGAAGAGCATGCAACAGAGATCTGGGAGGACAGCGAAGCCAGGAGAATTAGCAGTGGCTAACGAGCCACACAGGCAGCTATATATTGATAGCCCACGAAAAGAGATCTACCATAGGAATATTGCAGGCAGCATCACCGAATATCCACAGTAAATGGGAACATCCACTATGGCCATTGTTTACTGCCTAATACAGAAGCAAAAAACCACCACATTAGAGAACAGAGAAAAGACTGCAAGAGAGTGCTTAGCAAAACAAGAGGTAGTCAACAAATCAAGAAGTAGTCAACAGTAACAAATACTACCAAGAGTGAAGGAAGCAAACGACTGAAAAGTGACCTTTTGATTTAGCAATAAAGAGGTTGCCCAGGATGTTCTTAATAATGGGTTAGGTTCCAAAGACTTCTTCATATGCAAGTAGGAAGGAATTTGGACCGGTGAAAATACGCCATCCCTTTGATAAATCTGTATCGAGGAGATACAGGGAGGAGCTCAAAGGGGGCATGAGACAAAGGGACCAGTTGGAGGGAATCCGCTTAAAAGGAGGAGGATGACCATTTCCTTGTTAGCGAGCGGCAGTAGAAAGGACGGATGCAGACGAGGGAAAGTTTTAGGGTTTCAGGGAAAGAAATGCAAGGAAACGCTCACCCAAGTATTTGTGTTTTTTTGGTGAAGAGAAGATGAGCCCACAATGCGGCACATAGGGTACTTGCCTTCAGATAGGGCGAGTCCGCCTGCGTGCGTTCACTACGCATGCACGCACGCACGCACGCACATACGCATGCGCACACTACACTCAGCTAAAAGCACCTGAACTGTGGTGTAGCTTTTCACCTTTCCTCCGTGGACATTTAGCCAAACCAGGTGATGGTCACAAAGCCAGAGAAGGTGGGGTCATGAGGAAGAATTAAATGCGCAAGCATCTTCCGTGGAAACCACGAATTAAACACCCTTTACCACAGGAAGCAGAAAAATAGAACAGAATGGACAAGAATTTACAAGCAAGGGCTTGCTCAGAGAAAGAGGAGGATATTAGAAATGTGAGGCAAGGAGAAGCTGCCGTGGAGACTGGGTATGAAGCGTACCGTTGCTGCAACAGCTCAAACGTGAAAAGAGTAATAGGACAGCGGAAATCAAAGAATAAATTGAGTGACCTATTAAATGAGATTGAGAAGCCTTCACAGAAGACAACAGAAAGGAAGATATGAAAATAATAAAATAGAATATTAGGGAGCATGTAGGCGTGTTAGTCTTTGTCTAATACGAGCCTTGAGATACTAAAAAATAAGCAGAGGAGAAAATAAAGTAATATGAACAATTAAAGGTATAAGAGCTCAAAGTACTTCCGCAATATTAAACCCATATGTACAACAGAATAAAGTATATGTATATCATAAGAAAGAAAATTGTAAAAACCTGATGCAAAAAACAAGATTTAAACTGACACTAGACTTCCAAACAAATATTATATACAAGACTACAGAGAAATGTTATCAAAATTTAAAAAGAAACAGACAAGTAAAATATATGTAACTAAATTACTTCAAAGTGCTTTATATTTATTCTGAGCAAAAACAAGGGAATTTTGAGCTGGGGATTTAGCTCAGTGGTTCCACTGCCTGCCTTGCAAGCACAAAGTCCCAAGTTAGGTCCCCAGTACAAAAAAAAGTGAATTTTGAAAGAAGCAATGAAAAATGAGAAGTAATAATGAGGGGAAAAAAATCTTAATAAAGCTATTTATTATCTTACAGAAGCTATGATTAGGACTTATATCTAAAACTAAAGAACTCGAAATGCGAGAGAAAAAAATAAGCACTAATTAGAAAATGGGCAAAAGACTGAAGAGAAGCAAACGTACAGATGGCAAATATGCACATGAAAAGCTGTTCAACATCTTTAGTCATTAGGGAAATGCAAATTCAAGAGATGATGAGATAGCACCATATACCTATAAGATGGAATAAAATAAAGTGTAGTGGGCTGGGATGTAGTGTAGTGGCAAAGCACTTGCCTAGCAAGAAGAAGGCCATGGGTTCAATACTGAAAAAAAAAAGTGGTAGTACCAAATGTTGTCAAGGAATTTAAGAAACTGAATCATTCACATGTTGCTGATGGGAATATAGAATATTACAGTCAACCTGGAGAAGGATATGGCAGTTTCTTACAAAACTAAATATGCACTTACTAAATATACACTTACCATATGAACAAGTAATTGAACTCCAGAGTATTTATCCCAGAGGAGTGAAAAATTATTTTCATACAAAAACCTATGCTCAAAAGTTCATAAAAGCTTTATTCCTAATAGCTAAAAACTGGAGACAGCTCAAATGTTCTTCACAAGTCAAGGATTAAACCATCCGTGGACCATCCATACCATGGGATGCTACCCAGCAATATAGTAAGTAGTGAGCTACTAATACACACAACAAATTGGATATATATCAAGGGGACACTGCTAAGTGAAGAACAGTCCACACACATACAGATACCTTCTTCATAAAAAACGTATTGTAGTCAACAGGGATAGGAAGCTGTCTTCAAAAACGAGTCCTGTAGCAATTGGATATCTGCATCGAAATAAATAAATATTGATACTCACCTCATATCAATTGAAAAGACCTAATTTTGTAGACCTTGTGCAAAAGAAAAATAATAAAGCTTACTGAAGAAAACATTAGAGAATATATTTATAATATTGGAGGATCAGAGATTTCTTAAACATGACACAAAAAGAATTAATTATAAAGGATATATTGATTAATTAGGCTTCATTAAAATTAAGATTTTTTTTCCCTCAGACATCCTTAAGCCAATGAAAAGGCAAACCACCAAATGGAAAAAGACATTTGCAATATTCAATATTGAATATTGCAATAGTTGGTAAAGGATTTAGATTCAGAACATGTAACAAAAATCAGAAAGGGGCAAATAAGGCCAACAAGAAAAAGAGGTGAACAATTTGAACAGGCCCTTCACAAAACAGGATGTCTGTATGGTTGAAATTTTTTTGAAAAAGTGCTCAGCCTCATTTGTGATCAGAAAAATGCAAATTAAATCTGTAATGTAATACCAACGTATCACCACTAAATGACAAAATGAGAAGACAGTCACTAGGTGTTCATGGACATTGGAACAATTAGAATTCTCCTATAATGCTGGTGGGATGTTAACTGGGATAACAGTATCTGTGATAGCAAAACAGACAGGCATATCCTATGCACCAGTAATTCCACTCAGACAGGAATGCACGGTGGATGATGTTCAGCAGATCTCTCTCCCTCTCCCTCTCTCCCTCTCTCCCGCGCTCTCTCTCTCTCTCTCTCTCTCTCTCTGTAGTTCATGGAACAAGCTCACCAGAAAAAATAAATAGAGATAGAGAAGATCTAATCACATGATTTACAGACTTAAACAACATATATAAAGTACTGTACCCAATAAATAAACTATAGTCTTTTCAAGGCATATTATGTATCAAAATTGGTCATAATATCAACACATAGCAACAGCTTCTAGTAATGCAGATCAACCTTCCTGACCACAGGCTAATTAAGTTAAAAATCAACAACAAAATGATACAATACAGTAATTAGAAAATCCCCTATATTTTGACTCATAGCCCATAGATCAAGAAGAAATTACATTGGAAATTAGAAAATACTGTTAATTAAACTAAAGGAAAAGTATGATCTATAAAAATTTCAAGTGCACAGCTAAAGCTGCATTTGGAGAGAAATATCTGATGTAAATCCTGAAAAATCAATTATCTAAACTTCCAAGTTATTACACTTTTAAAAATCAGTAAAACAAACCCAAGAAAGGAAAACAAAGAAAATAATAACATAGAAAAAAGACATACAATAGAAGGATCAATGAAGTCAAACACTGTTTCTTTTAAAAGACTAATGAAATTGATGGACACCTGGTAAAACTGATTAAAAAGAGAGAGGGAACAAATTGACCAATGTCAGAAATGAAAAAAGACATTAGGACAGATCTATAGACACTAGGAAGATCACAATGAAAGAAAGAACTCAATGAAAATTTAAAACCATTGGATAAAATGGAAATTTTTAAAAAATATACCACTTACTGAACTGACATAAGATGCAGAAAAGCAATAAAAAGGAAACTTGTATAATTTTATATCTATGGAAGACACTGAATCCATAGTTAGAAACTTCCCCATGAAGAAAATCCCAGGTCCTCATGGCTTCACCAATAAATTCAAATAACATTTAAGAAGAAATGATAACAATCTGAAACAAATACTACCACATAATAAAGGGGGAATAATTTTCAACTAATCTTATGAGACCAGCATGATCTTGAGAACAAATGCTAAAAAGAACATCAAAAGAAAAGAAAACCCTTCCCATAATAAAACAGAAATACTAAGTCCTAGCAGGCAAATCAAGCAATATAACAGAAGGCTAATCCTCACCTCCAAATTAGGTTTATTCCAAAAATAGAGGACAGCTAAAATTTAGGTAAACAATCAATGTAATTCACCACATAAATAGAAGAGAAAGCTGTTTAATCAACTCGGCAAATTTCAATAAATCCAGAAAAGACTTTTGATTAAAATTCAACTACTATCCAGAATTAAAAGCAAACAAAAAAATCTTAGGAAGTCAGGCATAAAAAATGTTTCCTTTCTCTGAAGAAGGATATTTATCAAAAATTCCTTTTATTTTTCAGTGCTGGTGATCAAACCCTTGGTCCCATGCAAACTAAACACTCTACCACTGAGTTATACTTCCAGCCATAAGCAGACAACTTAATTAATGGTAAAATGCTGAAAATTTTCCATTGAAGATCAAAAATGAGATAAGGATGACTACCAGGACCATGTCTTTCCTACATGTTTAGGGGACATCCTAGTCAGTGCACTAGTCAAGAAATGAAGGCAAAAAGAAATTAAGAGATTAAGAATTGGAAAAAAAGGATATAAAATCATCCTTATTCACAGATAACTGCATACCAAAAACTAAGACATTATTTGAATTGTTAATTGACTTTAGCAAGGTTGATGAACTCCAAGTAAATATATAAACTGGATATCAGTTTCTTATGTCGATTCACATGCTAAAATTCCTTATTCATGTCTACCACAAAGTATTAACATCTTATTTACTTATTAAAAGTTCCTTTCCCGCCATAAACAGCTCTGAGACAACATCGCGAAGCTCCACTTCGTCGGTAACAAGAGGCCCAGTTTGCAATATTCGCCGATTTGAATCCGAAAGAGCTTCCAAGACAGCCAGAAAACGGGATGCGGTGCCATCGAACATCTCATCCAACAGCCGTTCCGTGGAGGTCCGTGGCCAGGGCAACTGGGAAAAACAGAAAACACAGGCCACTTGGTAAGGATATTAGAAGGCAAAGGAAAGCAAGCTTACCTAATGCTAAAATAAAAGGGTGATTATTTTAACAATGAAATGGTTACTCCTAGGGTTTTCGTTTTGGAGTCACTTCAGGCTCCATTTGAATTTATGTCATCCTGTCATTAAGTCAGACTTTGCTACTTCTTTATATCATGTGTGGTTTCAGAGCAGTGTAAAGAGGCTGTTTATTATGATCTTTCTATTGAGCCAGTATCATCTCTGTATGCGCTGTGCTACCTTAACTAGAGCCTTCCGGGACTGATACTCAAACCTTCTTTCATAACAATCACACATTGATGCTTTGCCAAATTCAAGACCGAATCTCCAGAGATGCCATGGGTCAGGATGGGTCACTGTAAATAAATAAGCACTGCAGGAAATTTTAATGTGGAATGTGCTCAAGGTCCTGTTGGAAACAGAGTTTTATAGTAGAGAGAGCTAGGCTCATGGCCGCTGACTCTGAGGAGCGTTGACACGCTGTACAGTAGGGACCTTTGGGTCCTTGGAGACCTCCTAGTCTCTGCTCCTACTGCCCAGTGACTTCACACCCTGAAGACAGCTGTCTCCATACTGCACTCTGGCTAACGGCCTGTTCTCTGCATCTGGATTTGTACACAAGACCGAGTCAGCTGATGTTTCTAGAATCTATATCCAGCTCGAAGATAACAACCATATTCCCCCTGACCCTCTTTCATTTGTTTCTCTTCTTGGGGTAAAGTCATAAAGATAGAAAAATAAAAGAAGAAATAAAACTGCTTTGGACCTTTTTCCCAAAGCAACGGCTTCTCTAGTCATTTAGCTTTTACGCTTTTGAACCCATAGGTCAACCGAAACATTCAAAACTTTAAAAAAAACTTTTTTTAAACCTTGAATTCCACGCCTTACCCTCTCTCTCTTTATAAACAGAGGTAAAGGCTTCTTTTAAGATTTTTATTAGGGGTTAAAACAGAGCTTTAAAAGTAAGCTGAGCGTGTGTTCCTGTACCCTGTACCCCACCCACTCAAGAGGCTGAGGCAGGAGGACTACAAGTTCAAGGACAGACTGGGGAATTTAGCAAGAATATGTCTCAGAATAAAACAAAAAGTGCTGGGGTACAGCTCAGTGATACAGCACATGCCTCACAAGTATGAGGCCCTGGGTTCAATCCCAGTACCAATAACTAACAACAACAACAACAACAACAATAATAATAATAATGTAAAACAATGTTGTTATTACTATTTAGTTTTCATTTTTATAGGTCTTTTATTACTTTATATGTTTTTTATTATTTTTTATTTTAATGGGTCTTTTATTATTATATATTTAAATAGTATAATGAACTTTCTAGTAATTGTGAGCATTCCCCCAAAATGGTAGTTTTTCACCAGTTGGTAAAAGGATCAAGATATTTTTATATTTATAAAAATATTGTTGAAAATTTAGTTAAAAGGGATAAAAATACTTATCAGAGCTATAGATGAATACTAAGTAAATAATTTTAAAATATAAATATTTACAAGATCTATAAAACATTAAAACTCAAGCTCTAAAAGCAATGGATTGTCAAGTATGACAAACAAAATAGCAATGTCTATCAAAATAATGAGTTCATTTAAATATATTTTAAAAGTTAAAATATTTACTAGATAAATGGTCAAAGACTAAAAGATAATTCTGAAAAAGGAAATACAAAGAGTAAACATAAATATAAATATAAGGGAAAGGGGTATTGAAATAAAGTGATAAGACATTTTTAAAAACTAAATTAGCAAAAAAAGATCTAAACAAATCCACTAGCTTAATTAGCAAAATATGTTTAAACAAGTATCACAGTAATAGCTGGTGGCAGAATTGATACACACAGGCCACCAACTTGGAAACAGGAGAATCCATATTGGAAAGCAATTAGATAACGTGTGCCAAGAGTAATGAAAACATTCGTATCCTTTAACTCAGTAATTGTATAATTTCAATTTTATGCACAGGAAATAAAGGAAAGGAAAACAGTGCACCTGAAGATGTGGCATATTTACAAT
This sequence comes from Fukomys damarensis, assembly GCF_012274545.1. NCBI lineage: Eukaryota > Metazoa > Chordata > Mammalia > Rodentia > Bathyergidae > Fukomys > Fukomys damarensis. Next base: position 57,317,074 of record NW_022900927.1, on the reverse strand, counting down.
AGCAAAAAAAAATTGGAAACAACTAAAACAACAGAACTTAAAATATTAGATTAGTTGTGGCACATATACTGCATACGATGTATTATACCCTTTTTCATACTGTCAGGATGGATGGAAACCTAACTGACATCCCTGGACAGTTTATTCCACCTCCAAATGCTGTGGTCTCCAAGGCATGTCCTCTATAAGATGTACGATGCTAATTCTCCCTCGTAACACACCCTCCCCAGTCAAGCTCTGTGTCTCACTGTTCCCAGCAAATTTTGCTTACTTTGGCTTCCAAATGAGGATCATGTTCTGATCCTTTACTTAGAATGTTTGGGGTGCTGGGGATTTAGCTCGGTGGCACTGCGCCTGCCTCGCAAGTGCAAAGTCCTGAGTTTGATCCCTGGTACCAAAAAAAAAATGTTTGGACCTTTTTTCCCTGTCTGGCCAAATCCTGCCCATTATTCCAAGGTCACTCAAAAATCCAGGACTGCAAATCAATCTTTTCTATATGCCACTATACTTTAAAACAAAACCAGATAGTCAACACACAACATTGAATGAATGAATGAAACATAATTACAGTAGCTAATGTTTACTAATGACTTATTAGGTGCTAAGAAACTCCCAGTGCCTTTATGTTTAACTCGTTTAATCCCCATCATCATTTTTCCTTCTTAAACTTATCAAAGATATAATTATTTATAAATTTATTTATGTCATTTCTGCACAAAAATGTAATCTTCATCTATCTTGTTCAAAAAGTAGATACTTTAAAAATATTTATTGAATTAATCAATAAGTGGTTGATTATTAGGTATGTGAATTAATAGTCTTTTAAAGAATCTTTTCAAAGTCAAAATGATTTACATATTGTAAGTTAACCTACAAACAAATTTTCTAGAAATTGATTTAATGAATATCAATTATTTTATTTTGGGGAAACATAAAAAATTATTTCATACATGCAAAGTAGAACATTCTGTAAAACAAGGTAATATGACATTATAAAAAGGGCATGCTAGCTAATCTCTGTAAAAACTACCCACTAAGCAGTTATAACTTTTTCCTAAAAAAAAAAAAAAAATGAGCTTTCATATAATTTTATCTGGAATTTTAAACGCCTTTCTTTGAAAATATATTTAACCTTGCTACCAGAGTGATCATATGTCCTCAAAAAAAAAGAAAGAAAGAAAAGAAAAGAAAGCTGAGCAATAACAATCTCGCAGCTTTGGATATTGCAATTTTGTTTACGCTTAGAAAAAATGATGATGGGGGAAAAGAACTGTCCCCTGCCCTCTTCCAAAGATGACAGCATTACTGCTGAGCAAAACAGATGCAGTTAGTTCAATCCTCATTCAAGGAATTGCCTGTCATTTGGTAGGTCTCCACCCCCATCAATCATGTCCCAGCGATCAGTATGAGAGATGATAGAAAAAGGATCGACAAAGTATAGTTCCAGGCCGGGGACTTAGCTCAGTGGTGCCGCCGCCTGCCTCGCAAACTCAAGAACCTGAGTTCAATCCGCAGGACCAAAAAAACTAAAAACAAAGTGTACTTCCATGGTTAGCAGAGTCAATATAGCCACACTAAGTAGCAATGGACCGGCATTATATGCAAATATATTTGTACTTCCTTATCGTGATTTATTGAAGAGAATTATTGGTAAAGTCATAAAGAGAACCAAGAAGGAGGACACCGTCACTGGAGTAGTGAGAAAGCCCTGGACCCGGGTTGCAGGCTCCCAAGCCAGTTCCACCAGCAGCTGGCTTGCGACCTTGAGCCAAGAATGGAAATACTCCAAGCTTCCTTTTCATCGTCTGTAGTACACAAGGCGGACTGTACCAGGGACTCTTCACAGTCCCTTCCAGGTTCTGAGACTCCGCAGCTCTTCTGTGAGAAGCGCTCATCTCCGGCCCTGTAGCTTTCAATCTCAGTCCCCGCGTGGAGACTCACAGAGGAGGATTCATGGCCATGTAGAACAGTCGGGGACAGCATCAAGGACACAGAACTGGGCCTTGGGGAATCCTGAGCTCCGGAAAGAAGAGGAGAGGAGAGGGAGAAGAAGGAGGCAGGAGTGGGGAAGGAAGGAGTATTCCACATGGCTTAACTTTGTCTCACTCCCTTCCCGGGGATAGTCCCTAGAGCTGCCGGCCAAATATGCTTTTGGTTAAGAGGGCCGTGTGATTGGTTATAACATGTCACTTTCCGGCAGCGCATCCCAGCCCCTGTAAAGCCCTCCGGAGCTCTCTCCTACCCTCCAGCAGAGCCACTAGTCATTTTCGAAATGAGGGCCGCTCCTCAGCCCGGCCCTCAGCAGCTGTCTTCAGCCAAGCACCCGGAAGTTTCTTCTAGCATCAGACTCCACTGGGAAATAAAGGATCTTCAGCCACCCTGAGGTGCTCTCTGGCTTGTTCATTGCCACAGTGTAACCTAGTTCCTGAACACTCCCAGAGGCAGAGCTGAAGCTAATGAGCAAAGGCGCCTCCACCTTCGCTCCATCCTCAAAGCCTGCAGAGCTAATGCAAAGTGGTCACAGGCGAGGGCTGTGCACGCCTCCCCCAGCCTCCTCCTTCCACCCTTCCCGGGCCACTCCTCAGCTGCTTATCCCTTTCCGTTGTATAACTGGGATTGTGCTAAAAGCACAAAGAGCTTACAGAAAAGGATGGAATGAGGCCATAGGCAAACTGGGAAAATATTCTTCTCTCTGTTGGCCCAATTGTGCAGCAAATCAAATCAGGGGCACGATGTTACCTTTCTTTAGTGATGAGGCTGAAAAGCCCCAGAAGGATACACAAATATATTGCAGAAAGAGTTGTAAATAAAGGAGACTTACACTCTGTGTTTCCTTGAGGTTAACTCTCGTCTTTGGTCTAAAATAAGCTTTGTTTTTTCTCCGAGATTCAAATACTCCTCTTTTGAAGATCATCACTGCCATCTGCCTCAAAAAGAAGAATCATATGTGAAGCACTTAATCAACTTCAGGGAGCAATACGTTTCTTTCAACTCATGTAATTTTTATACCTTTATCGTGGCCTCTCTGTAATGTCTTCTGGATTCATCCTGCGATTGTGAGGAACTCATTAATTCCATTTGCCTTAACTCATCAATTTTGGCTAAAGCACGCCGAGCAAATGCCTGTGCGCATTTAAAACAAATTTGATTCATAGTAAGTTAGAACCCAGTGATTAAAATTGCATAAAGACAGTGTGTTTGGTTGTCCCACGCATTTCATTTAATGGTGCATTACACTGAAGGCTGATTGGCTGAATCTAACACAGTCACTACCCAGGCTATCATTTCCTCACCTAAACACCACTAAACTCTACAGATCTAAAGTTAATAAACTGTAAGGCATGCTAATGTTGTGAGTTATGAAATCTAGTCTTCACTCCACTTGCCAAGCTGCACCCTGGGCCAGGGATGTATTGGCCCAGAGGAAGGAGAGCTGGTTTTTAATTTCCACCAATGCCCTGTCTTGACAAAGCCAAGTACCATGTACTGTAGAGAGAGTACTTTTACTTTTTAATTTTTGTTTGTTTGCTTTCTTCAGTGCTGGGGGACGGAGCCCATGGCCTGGAGCTACCACTGAGCTTCACCCTTGTTAATACACAGAGGTGCCACACAAGCCAAGAGGTGCTCATACCAAGTTAAGTCATATTTCAAGTATCTAACCTAAAAGGCATGCAGAGAAAGAGGAAAACAGGAAACATAATATAAGAATTGGAGGTTGGAAGCAGAGAAAAGAGAGATAAATGCAAAATAGATGGTACATAAGTACAAAATAAAACAGGGAAGTAAGGGAGCCTAGAAAAAAACAGAGAAGGAAAGATATCCAAAATCATATTCAGAAGAGAAGCTAAGAAGGGCAGAAATTGACAGGGAATAAAGGAAAGAGCTGAAGTAGAGCAAGAAATCAACAGAAGGGAAAAGCCAATAAATTTCTTCTAATAAAGAATTCTTGTCTTTGTCTCATTTTAATTCTTGGATTGCTTTCTCATTGTTCTGTTTTGTTCTTTGATCCTTGAGGGCGGGTAAAGAAGAAAATGGTGAGGAAGCTGCGCCCCAAACACTGGACTCATGAGGATTCCAAAGCCGCATACCTCCCCGTGGAGCCCGGCTTGGCAGTCGTGGTAGCACTGGCACACAGCGGTGTAGAGGGTGGCTCTCCAGGTCAGGTACCTGACAGCCAGGAGGGGGACGGAGGACTCCATGCACACACTGGCCCACAGCAGGAATTCCAAGGCCTGAGGAGCAGAGGGCTCGACTGAGCTGATGCCCATTCACTGTAAGCTAATAACGGTGACCCTGAACCCAACATCGCTGCCTATGTACACCCAAAATACCATGAGCAAGCACTGCAAAATAATAATTCAGGGAATTCAATTTAGCCTTTTTAGAGCATCTTCTTAGCTTTTAAAGTCACTCTGTACCTGAATATTTTTATTAATACTCACCAAGTATCAGTGATGGTCCAAAATCAAACTCCAGTGATGTGACTGTTATGAGTTGGTCTGGAACCAATGTGTTATCAGGGTACAGAAGGGCAGGGAAAATGGAAAAGGTTGACCACCAAGGGCCTGTAATACATAGTAGAACAAAGACTGGAATCAAACCTAGATTTGTGTCTCGGTTTCACCTCTCTAGGCCTCAGTTTTCTCATCTGTAACATGGGTATTTTACCACCTCGTGAGTGCGGTGCGCACGACTGGTGTTTGGCGCCCTGCGAACACACTGCCAGGGGTGCATGTCGCCAAGCTACAACCTGAAACAAAGTGGTGTGAGAAGGGTCACGATGCCACCACGCCACCCACGGGAACGCACCTAACACCCCTTGCACTCTACTAGCCGAATGGCTTTCCCCACAGATCCACTGGGAATTCTTTTGCGACTTATTCCTCCCACAAGCCCTAGACAGGGAAACACTGATGACATGGATTCTGCAGCTGGCCTTTCCAGTCTTTTTGCTCCTTTGGTACCGGGGCTCGAACTCGGATCCTTACACTTGTGAGGCAGGTGGTAGCACCACTGAGCTAAATCCCCAGCCCTGCCTTGGTTCAGTCTTTATCCTTTCTTTGAAATTATTCCCAGAGCTCAACAGTTCATTGGACGATATTGCTTTTCACTTGGCTTAATATAAGAAAGAGGAAATTACGGTGATAAGAAATGTTACTAGGGGTCAAATACTTCAGAATCTGCAGTCCTAGCGTCTGTGCACAGATCCGCCAGCAGGGGCTCAGTGCTCCCTGGACTAGCAGGAGACCGCTCACTTGTCCCTGTGTCTTTGCTCTCACCGCCGCCTTTCTGCTACGCCTGGTGACACACTTCTCATCCCCAGCAGAGTTACCCTTCAAATGTCAATCGGGTTGTGACACCCTTGCGTTCAAAACACTTCCATGGCTCCTTGTCAAAGCCTATGCCCTTCACCCCACTGCCTCAGTCCTTTGTTTGCAACACAGGGTTAAAAGTAACTGTCGTTAAGGGTTGTGTGAAGAGTGAATAGTCAGTGCTTCGATGTTAGCTTCAGTGATGACAGTGGAGAAAAAGGAGGAAAGCCAGGAGGAGGCAGAGGAACAGGAAAAGGGAAACGCAGGAAGAGGCCTAGGATGAGAATTAGCTGCCACTGAAGGCTTTTCTAATGTCCTTAGGGGGAAATGATCACTGCCTCATTTCCATCTCTGCCATGACTGTGTTACTTACATACATGCCGTTAATTTATGTGCATGTTGTAATCTTATTTATTTTTATTTCTTTATACTACAGTGGTACCTCTGGTCTGCAGCCAGAATTGTGGGAAAAAATGACGTTTGTGTACCACTATTTTTTTATTTTTTTATTTACATACATTTCTTATTTTACTTTCTCATTCATATATTTATATTTAAATTCTCAACCTATTTATATAGGCTTAGTATCCCTTATCCAAAATACTTGAGACCAGAATTGTTCGGATTTCAGGGTGTTTTCTTTCTGCATTTTGGAATGTTTCATCATAATACGAGATATCTTGGCGATGGGGCCCAAGACTAAACGCAGTATTTATTGATGTTTTATAAACACCTTATACACAGTCTGAAGGTAATTTCATACAGTATCTTTGGTGCACCAACACTTTTGGTTCTGAGGCAGAATTGTAAAAATAAAAATAGGTGGAAAGAAGACAAGGAGTATCTCAATTTTAAAATAGTACTTTAAGCAAAATTGCAGCTTCAAGACAGAAGCCCACCAACATCTCTAAGGTCCTCAAAGGTGTACACTACAGGCTTGGGCCCCTGCTTTTCCCCTATAAATGAAACTTTTCACCATCATTAGGACAGCCCTTTTCTCCAATCAAAAGGCCTTCTGGCTGGCCCTCTCTCACCTGGAATGGTTATCATTTATGAATAGCCATCACCCCTCTGCTATAGAAAGGGCCATGTCTTTCTTCTACAAATGACATCCCCTCTTTCTTTAGATTTACAAGTTCCACAGAATTCTACCCCAAAATCCCCACAAATGTACCCAGCTCACTGGTACAGAATACCTCTCTCCCTCTCATATTCTATTTTCTCAGAGTGCGTACTTTAAAATCCTGCCTAATAAACATCTTTGCGTGCCTCTTGTGAACAGGTCTGGAAAATTCTTTCTCTGTGATGCAAGTCAGCAGACCTGAAGCCTGCTCCGTGGGTGGGGTGTGTCAAAGGTCCCTATCTCTGCTTTGGGGACCCTCCTCAGACCCCATCCGGTGACATTTTGATCTGGAACATGAGGTCAGATGTAGAATTTTCCACTAGTGGTATTTTCCACTAGCAACATTATGTTGGTAGTCAAAAAGTTTTACAGTTTGGAGCATTTTGGATTTTCAGACTAGGGTTGTTCAACCTCTATCACATGTCACATGTTTTTAAGATTCATGTCACATGAGCTTCTTCCTGTGTGTGATTCTAAACCTAGACTGTGTTCTCTGAAAACAAGAACAATGTCTTAATTGCGCTTGTATCACCAGCAGCAGTCCGGCTCTACAACACAGCAAGTGAGCAGATATTCTCAGGCATTATTAAGTGAACCGAATAGAAAACCCTCCAGTCAACAGAACCAGGCACAGATCAGGTAACACAGATCCTAGACTCTCAAATCATGGCGATAAATTTGGGGGAAAGCCCCCCTTCCCACAACAATCTAGGCTTCAGCAATGGAAGAAATGAGGTTTTTTTTAATATGTCTATAAAGGGTCAATGATTCACCTTGAAAAGGCAAATCATCAAGAAGGCCCAGCAGCTTCATCTACACAGCGCAAACCCACCAGGCTGACATGGTGTTTAGTAGTAAAACTAAGGAAGACATTGATTCCACTCAGACCCCATTACCATCTTCGGAGCCTTCAGAGACAGAGCTTGTAATGTATATGTGGAAATCTAAAAGGAAGGAGGAGGCTAAAAAGGCAGAACTTCCCAGTCTGGCCAGCTTTCACTCCAGAGGGAAAGAAATTCTTGGCTAGATCGAGGTTCAAAAACAGATTGTGATATCCTTTGTTATCCCCTGAATCTAAGCTCCCCCCACCAGACTGTGAATTTACTTGGAAAGGGACCTTGTCTGTCTTGTTCCTCTTGTATCCCGGCATCTAGAATTTTACCCAGAAATGGGGGATATGCAAGAAATACTTGTCCACTAACCAACTGACCCACATTAAAAGTTTCGGCTTGTGATGCTAACTCTGGAAATATTTTGAGCCATCATAGAATCAAAGGTCTGAAAGTCACTCTAAAATTCTCACTGCCATCATCACTGGCACCATTACTGGATACCCGCAGTCTCCCTCACCCTGTGCCGCAAGAATGCCTACTTGCAGCAGTAAGGCACACCCCATGGGGCAGCAGAAGACAATTTCCAACTTGTAAAAGACTTCCAGGATCTAGAACTGAATCCACCTCGGTGCGCCGTCCTCACACAGGTCCTAGGTATGTATGCCTCTGGACAGCACAAAGCCGCCCTCCCAGCCAGCCCTGGCCTCCAGCTGTCTTTCCAGGATACATCTCCTGGGTGCGTCTGGACTTGACAGGAACATATTCCCCTTCTCTGGCACCCTCCGGAGCTTTGCTTGGGTAGTCAGTGCCCCTTTGAGCGTGAGATGTTCCATCTCAGGCCCTGGATTCCACATCTCTGCTGAGTCGGCCCGAGGCTGCCATATTCCTGCTTTGGCTATTGCTGCTGACATGGTCGCTGTCCACTAACCTGGCCACAGTGGAAAGAGACGCAAAACTCACAGTCATCAAAACCCTTTGAGTCTCTGTCACACACATCCACTGCTTCCCGACAACCCCTATTTTGGATTTCTGCATTTGGATCGTTGTGGTTTGCGGGATTTCCAAAATTCCTCAGGACTGGTGGTATTAGAGATTTCACAATTCAAAATTAAAAAAAAAAAAAAAAAGCTTCACTTAACAGTTGTTCCCAACATATTTGGGTTTGGCATTAAAGAAAATCACAGATTTGCATGCCAGAAGGGATTTTACGATTAACCTAATCTGATTCTAAGAGGCTAAACTGCTTCTAAGCAATAGACCCAGGGCTGGAATTCAGCTCTTGGTCTCCCCGGTGCAGATTCTTTCCACTGCACACAGAGAGCAGCCTCGACAGAGCGGAGAAGCTCACCACAAACACGCAGGGGCCTGGAAAACCATCTTTCAGCATAGAAGATGCAAAGCCATAGAACAGATGACTTGAAGTGTAGCATTTTTCCTTATCTCTACAAGGCGGTGATGATTATGTCTGTTAATAGGAAAACGATGGGACATAGCAGGCCTATTTATTTTTTTAAAATTTGTGTTGAGATGTAGCTCAGGGATAGAGTGCTGGGAAGAATGGAGGAAAGGCGGGAAAGAGAAATGGGAGGGAAGAAGAAAGGAAGGAAGGAGGGAGGGAGGGAGAGAGGGAGGAGGGAAAGGGGAAGGGGGGAGTGGGAAGGATTATTTGAAAACCACATTCTATCTACATTCAAAATATGGGTCCAGCAAGACCGTGCTTCAGGTGTCGTTAGGAAAAATAATTCATCAACTCCGCCACAGGGTGGCACTGCAGCTCCACATATATCTGCCTACAGTATTTGAGGAAAATGACACAACCAATTTAAAAGTTGATTTAAAGTTTCTGGAAGGGTATGTGGAACCACTAATTGCTTGAGCCAAATATTTTACCAAGCTACTTCACTTTTATAGCAAAGTGAAACAGAAATCAATAGTTTTTGTCTTTGTTTTAAGAATAAATGGATTCCACTGTGTCCCTCAATGTCTGCTAAGTCTTATACTATGGTTTTAGATGCCACAGGAGAGACTAGGTTATTCCATACACAAAGGCAAAGTTGCTGTGTGTATTTGTGGGAAGAAGTTTCAGATATCAGACCTCCATGTGTTCCTTAAATTTAAGCCAGGGTTCTGCCACACTCCATTCAGGGAGAAGCCCCTGCTTAGTCCGGGTCTTCCAGATCTCTTTGGGAATACAGGGTGGTAACAGAAAAAGGCCAACCCCTCCCACACAGCCCACCACAAGGACAATGGTCATGCTAGGAGACAATGTAGTGAACAGATGTGTCACTCCAATGGGGCTGCACAGAGTCACACAGGCTCTGGCCTCAGTGCACCTCTAACCTCAGGTGCGACCTTGAAGGGATGTTGTTGACTCAGCTTTAGCATCACCACCTGTAAGAAGGGAGTAACAACAGTGCCTTTCTCAAAAACAATGGGAGGATTAAATGGACGGCTTCACAAAAGGGCCTAGCACTATACTTGATAGATGGTAGACATCCATTCAATGTCACCGATGACGCTAACAACGGTGAAAATAGTTCCCACCTCATAAAACCGTGTCACCATTGTGTATGGAAAGCCCTTCACGGAACAGGGATTCAGTAATAAGGACGAAGGGTACCCGTGAGGCCTGCATCCTATACAAAATGAGTGTTTACATATCTCGCAGCTATAAACATGGGTGTGCATGTTTCACTGTGGTATGATGTTTTTAATTCTTTCCCCACCCAGGGGAATCACAGGGTCAGATGGAACTTCCAGCTTTAGCTTCGTAAGGACTCTCCATACCGATTTCCACAGTGGTTGCACCAGTCTACACTCCCACCAACAGTGGAGCAGGGTTCTTTTTTCCCCCTACAGCTTTGCCAACCTTTGTCATTGGTTGATTTCTCGATGGCAGCCATTCTTTCTGGAATGAGACTGTTTTAATTTGCATCTCTCAAAAAATTGGTGATGGTGAACATTTTTTCCTATATTTATTTGTCATTTCTACTTCATCTGAGAAGCGTCTGTTCATTTCAGATGCACATTTTGCCTTGGGTCTTTAAATTCAGAGGGTCTGACTTTTTTGAGTTCTTTATATATTCTAGATAGTAGTCTTTTGTCTTTGGAACAGCTGGAAAAAATGTTTTCCCACTCTGAATGTTGTCTCTTCACTCGGTGGTTTCTTTTGCTGTGCAAAAGTTTTTTATAAGATGAGATCCCAGTTGTTGATACTTTGTAATATTTCCTATGCAATTAGGTTCTGATAATAAAGTCTTTACCCACATCTGTGTCTTTGAGAGTTCTACCTATTCAGTCTTCCAGCAGATTTAGTGTTTCTATTTTAATATTCAGATCGCAAATGCCCATCAATGAATGAATGCATAAAGATTTATTTGTATACAATGGAGTACTACTCTCCTGTGAAGGATAGACTTGAGACATTTCTAAGTAAATGGATGCATCCTGAGACCATACTCTTAAATGAAATAAATCAGACACATGTGTTTAAATGTCTCATTGTTTCTCTACGTGAGAAACAGAAAGGACAAATAAAGACCAAACTATATGATAGATATTGAGAAATAGGAAGAAAATGTTCAAATGGGAAGGGGAACAAAGGAGAGAAAAGAAGGAAAGGAGGGAAGAGAAAAAAGAATAGAAGGAAAAGTGGAAAACAGAGCGTTTGTAAATAAGAAGGGGAAGAAGAGCAGAAGAGAGGGGAGGGGGAAAAAAGAAGAATCAAGATATACCACATACAGGTACAGATTCCCTACGATGAACGTGATCATTATGTCTAACTAAAGTGCAACAATAAAATCAATTTTTAAAAATCAATTTTAAAGAAGTAAATGGCAGTTTGCAGGAGATATCACCCCTGTCCCGAGTGTCATTAATTTGCAGTGAGCAGAGCAGCAAAGTACACAGAAAAAAATGAGTGGAAGTAAATGAGTTGAAATTTGGATAGACCTTTCTGAGTTTAACTTATGGGAGATGAAGTTTCCATGTGCCAATAAGGACTAATTTCAACATTCCTCTAAGTTCCACAGAAAGTAATGAAATTTCCATCTGAAAACAAGTTTTTTCTTAATCTTTGATCCACTCTTCTGTGAAGCTTACTATGCACTGATGACTTACTAATTTGTAACCATATAACTGTCTCATAAAAATTAAGTAAAATCATGCTTGAATGAATTTCCAGTTAGATGATTTGATTTTCTAAATGTAAATTCAATGTACAATATTCATATACTAAAAATGTAAGCTAATCAAGAATGCTGCCTATGACAGAACAAAAACACGGGTGTTTAAATTACTCTGGAATGACCCAAAGAACAACCCCAGGATCCCAGGTCTGGTTCTCCTTTTGTCTTATGCCTCATCAGACAAGAACTCTAAAGTTACTACAGAATTGGGGTCCCAGGTCCATTTGTAGCTTCATCTCAGGAATCAATGTACCAGCTGGGAGCTGGGGAATTCCTAGATGAAAATTAATTCCCTTCCTCTATTGACCAAACTGAAAGAGCTTCATTCTGATCCTCAAGTGCCCAATGCAAAACCACTCACCACCCGACAGCTCTCCCCTCCCTCCCCGCACTCCCTTCCCACAAAGCTGGCACCATATGACCGGCCTCCTCTACCACTTACTTTCCAGAGACAAACTCAAGTTACGTGAGGGGGAGAGGAACTGTCTTACAGGGGTTACTTGCAAGAAATGACTTTAAGATGACTGTCACATTGAATTACAATCCGCTCGATGTTAACAAGAATGAACACCAAGAGTTTGATGTTGGCACAGACGCCTCTGCCTTTGGAAGCTTTGGCAGGCAGACACCATGGCAGACCAGCTACATGGCTCTGCGAGGTGGTACAAGGGGAGCAACAGAAGCACACAAATTCTTGTTAGGAAGCCAACCGGAACGAACCGTAGAATCCTTGGGATCATCCGTATGCCAAATTTATATTATACCTGGGGCCGTCTCCCCTCAGTTTCATGTACACTCAAACTGCTGTCCGGAGTTTCTTCAGCCACTGTCAGTAATAAAGGTTCGGTTTGATTTTGTTTTAATTTGAGAAAGAAGATTTGCAGTGTTACCCAGTGAGGATGTGTTTATTTTTTAGGTGTTGTTAAAGTGTGTTTTGAGGAAAGAAGTTCCTCTCTTGAGCGTCAGACTACTCAGGGTGAGCGCTCACATGCAATAAAGCTGAATTAAAGTAGTGGTGTTTCAGCTGCCAACAACTCCAGCAGGGTCTCGGTGGAAGTATATTTACCCTTCTTGGCCTACATTACAATGAATGGAAAATAAATGCAGAAAATAAATATGTCTCCTGCTGACAAATGTGCCACCAGCATTGTAAGAAAGTCAGAAGATGTGTCAACAGCCTCCTCAAGCAAAACTAAGCAGTGAGCTCTGGTAAGTGAGAGTCATGTTATAAAACAGAACTCCCTGCCCTCACCTTGTGAATGAGTTAGAGTTTGGGTGTTCACTCACCCAGGTAGCATGTAGGCCAAAAGTAATCTCCAAGAACTGCACAACATATATACAGGGTGATCACAGTTTATCAATCTAACCTGGACACTTTTGAAAGTAAAAGAGAGTGCTATTAATAACTACTCCAGCTAACAGGGGTAGTAGCACACACCTGTAATCCCAGCACTCAGAAGGCTGAGGCAGGAGGATCGCCATAAGAGGGAGGCCAGCCAGGGTTATATAGAGAGTTCAAGGTCAGTCCCTGTCTCAAAACGGCAAAAATTACTAGAGGACAAGAAGCATCGGCAAGACTGTCCCGTGTGTGCTGGGATGGACGGTTCCCTTACCTAGAGATAGAGGAACCCCAGAAGGGTGTTTATCATCAAGTGTGACAAGTATGACCGGTGGCCAGATGGAGGGACACTGGGGAGTACTTATCATTTGGGGAAATTCATTTACTTTTTATTAATACTTTATTGTCCACCACATTTTCACATATGATTATGATGAGAGTAAAACTAATACCACTAAAATTATGTAATATGCATAGTCTCGAACCTTTTATAACAAATTCACCAAATAGTATTTAATGTATGGTATAATAAAAACCATAAGAAACAACAGGAAAGCCGGGGATTTAGCTCAGTGGCACCGCACCTACCTCGCAAGCACAACGTCCTGAGTTCGATCTCTGGTATGCACGTGCACACACACACACACACACACACACACACACACACGGAAATAAGGAGGGGAAAACTTGGTCAGTACATTTCATACCTTGGAAGAATAACCTATGATCATCAGTTTTCTGCAAATGGTGTAAATGTAAATGGTACCTGGGGGGAGAAAAAGGTGGTTAACATGTGTCACACTCAAACGATGGCAACTATAGCCCCAACCTCTGAAGTTCAAGTCTGTGGTTCTGTGATTAAGTTCTGTGGATTCAGGAGAAAATCTCATAAGAGTAGAGAGTCATCATTACAATTTTTCTTGTGGAATTTTATCTTGTAGAAAAAAATCATTAAAATAACAAATATAGCCATATTTCAAATACGTTGAAAAAAAATCATCTTAAAGGCAATTCAAGTTATGAAATATACTGAACAAAAGAATTTTTACTGGCATAATTTATGTACTCTGGTTTTACTAATGCATATAAAATGTAATTACTTCCCATGGCTCCATTATGGCTGAGAAACTAAAGATTTATCTCCGAATAAGATTAGAAAACATATTTGATCAGCATGACATAATACTGAAGCTCATGATAATTTTAAAGTCATAATGTCTAGCAGCTTATGCTATATTCATTTGTAGTCTCACATAACATTGATCCCCTTATTTATATGTCCTCTAAGCAGTCTAATGAAAAGTGGCATTTTATTACTATGCGATTTAATGTTGGGACATTAATGAAATGAGGAGAGAAGGCTGGTGGCACAGTTACAGGGAGGAGGGGAGAACGTCACCCTCCACCAGCGGCTGAACACAAGGATGGTTCCCGTGTTGTAAACGCGCCCAGAGGAAGATGGCACAAGGTGGGGTGGGTAGGGGAAGGGTAATAAGGGAAAAGAAAAAAGTGTGAGATAATGCAAAGATGGAAATAAAGTGTTTGCAGATGGGGAGGGGAGCAGGGGGTAAAGGGAGGGCAGGGACAAGGGGAAAAAATGAGAACCCAGACTACCTGTCATGTAGAGGTACAAGATCCCAACAATGAATGTAACTGTACTATATCCCTAAAATGTACCAATAAACTCAATTAAAGCTGAAAAAAAAAACATTGGGAAAATTTAGTTTATCAAAACATAATCATTGATTTGTAAAGATAAAAATAAAGAAGTCCATAATCACACAAAAAAAGGGCATGTGACTGTGGTGACAACTGGTCTAAATATTGTCTGCAAAATATCCAGTCTAAAATTCATAACCATCAAAATTCAACAATCAGGAAGCCTACGTTCATGTTTAAACTTTAAAAGCTTCGAAGAAAGCAGCATCTGCTCCCAAACATACCCCTGATTAAAACACACCTGAAAGCATAATAAGCGCTTGTTACACCAAATCAGTGACAAAAACACTGAATAAAACCCAAGATTCTGATGGCCCCTCGAGCGTCACAGAGAAGGCAGCTGGTCCTTCATGCTGAGGACTTGGCCCTCTGGGGTGACGGTGCTCAGGCCTTGGAGTCGCTCATTTCATCCAACACCCACTGGGGAAGAAACCACTCTAGCCACCCTGCTCTTAGCAGCTCAAGCCCAGAATACATATTATCTCCACTTAGCTTTGTTAGCCTTTACTTTTAACATTTAAAAATAAAACTCCATGACTGTGTTTCTTTGTAGGAAAAAAAAAAGTGTCACCAAGTATGAGTGTGCACAGGAAACGCTTACTCCCCACAGGACACGTGACTCAGGTGTAAGCCAGGAGCCTGAACAAACCCGGCAGGGACGGAGAGCTGGAAGTCAGCAGAGCCTCAGGAGACAGGAGACAGGAGACAGCCCTCAAGAATGACAAGGGCCCTCTGTGTCTCAAAATGCGCCTCCAACCTTTACAGCCTGAATGTGTCCTGGCTGTAACTGAATAGTTCTTTGACAGTTCAGGAACTTGGCCTGGCTCACAAACTCCCCCCGCAGAAGCCAGACTGCAGAGTAAATGGTATAGCGTGGAACGTGGACTGAAACTTGATGGTCTCAGCGTATTTCTGGAAGTTGGTTTTGTTTCACTTTGGTCCAACATGAGTTCACACCTAATCATGTGACTGCTTTTCAACAAAGATGGCCACCATCAAAAAAGCTGAGAGTCTAAATGAATTGGGTTCTGGTCAACTGAGAAGGATGATGCTATCCAAGGATAATCCACCTACTTAGCTTTCATAAAGAATCAAGATTGGTTAAATATCTCAGGAAACCAAGCATATATATGTATAATAGTTAATTAAAAGAAAATAAAAAGCCAGGTATGGTGGTGTACACCTGTGATCCAGCACTCTGAAAAGCTCAGGCAGAAGGATCACATGTTCGAGTCCAGCCTGGACAACTTAGCAACTTAATAAGACTCTGTCTCAAAATAAATATTAAAATTAAAAATTTAAAGGGGCTGAGAATATAACTCAGAGTGAAGGCCCTCGGTTCAATCCCCAGTCACACACACACACACACACACACAGAGTTGTCTGAATGAAAGGTCAAATGTATTTTGATAAATACATTTGACCTTTCACTCAGATATATTTTGGACTACTTCAATACCAACTTACCACAACTTCAGGGTCGGTGCACTTGTTAATCCCCTTGTTGGAACAGCCTTTCCCCAAAGATCCGGGTGGTTCACTCCCCAGGTTCCTTCCCGTCTTTGCTCAGCTGTCCTTTCAGTGAGGCTCCCTGACCATTCCAGCTAAAGTTGCAGGCCACCCCCAGCCCAGCCCCTTCTCTCTCTCCTCCTCACCTTTATTCTTTTCCACCAATTCTGACTGTGAAACATCATCTCCCTGCAGTCAAGGTAAGCAGGAGAACAGTTTGTACCATGCCTGTGTCCCCAGCTCCCAGGACAATGCCTGGTTCGTGAGATGATTTAATAAACCGTAGACGAATACACTGATGCAAGGACAGTAGTTGGTGAAACAAAGTCCAGTATGTGTATCTCCCATAACCCTGGACATTGCTCCCAGAAAAGTCTCACACCATCTATAAAAAGACATGCACAGAGGCATCTGGTGCAGAATCATGAGAGGTAGGGCAGACCTAATGTCCATCCCAAACACATCAGTAGGCAGAGTTAACAAACCAGGTGTCCATCCGGGAAGCCCACTAGCTTTGTCTGTTGCATCTCTGTCTGAACTTAAAAGCACGCAAGGTGGAATCCCGCCTCACCTTTGCACTCCCTAAGCAAGGCCCAGCTACATCCCAGCCCTGTTCCTGCTCTGCTGTTCCCACCAAGAGGCACAGGAGAGGAGAGTGGTGACTAATGGAACTGAGGGTCCACTTGAGACAATCAGCCACAAAGGCTTAACCATCCCTGAGCTGAAAAAGCTTATCCAAGTCCGCTGCATTCCAGGCAGCCAATGTGAAGTCAAATTTCAACCAAAATATAATATGGGATGAATGGAGAAAGAAAAGGCTGATAAATATACATACACACATATATGAGACGAAGGGAAATCCAATATATTTTTCTTGGAGTTATTGAGTTACTTTGTCCTGGTCTTAACACACATCAAAACACTGTCACTTTTAATTTTTGTTTAAAACTATACTACCCAATGGGCCAAGGGTGTAGCTCATTGGTAGAGCACTTGCTTAGCATGTGCAAGGCCCTGGGTTCAATTTCCAGCACCAGCTCCACAAAAAAGAGAGAAGAAAAAAGAAGGGAAGGGGAGGGGAGGAGAGGGGAGAGATTATCCCTTCCAAACACCATCAAATATATGCGTATTGTATATACCCACATATATGTATACAGTATATACACATAAAACATACCTATATGATATATATGCATTTAATGCATACATATACGTATATATTTTCCAGAGAACAATATAGTAACTGAGTGTAACCCCAGAATAGAGAAAAACAATGTTACATTTTCTAGCTCAGATTCACTTCTTCACAGACACATTTAAGGTACATGCATGTAGCTATAGATACATGCATGTGCGTGTGTATTCTCAGAGCTCCTCATTCAATATCAAGTAGGGGGAAGATGTTGCTGAGCACAAGGGGAAAAGCATGTGCCAAGGCCTTGCAGGAGAAGACAAACAAAGGGATGGTGCTCAGGACCAGTCTGACCCGCAGCGTCCCTGGACCCTTGTCACTTGTCCCTTACCCTTCCCCGCTTATTAACCCAAACCGATCAATCCCCACAGCCTCCGACCCTTCCTTCAGGGGGAAGCCTAGAAAGACCCTGCTTGGCGGACGAATTAAAATGTAAATCACATGTTAAATTTAAAAAAGACACTCTATCATGAATTGCATACATTTTCTAAATCACAAGGTAATCGAGTTTCCCTCACATGGGCATTTACATAACTTTCGAGTGCCGCGTGGAAAGTGCAGCGTGGAAAGTGCAGCGTGTTGGTGCTTACCGTTGAAGACAATCCAGCAAAGACGCTCCTGGGGCAGAGCCGCCTGCATGATGAGCCTTAAGGAGGACAAGATCTGCAGACACTGGCTCACCGAGTCCTTGTTCTGCAGGTTCACATCGCTGTCACAGACCAGCTGGTAGTTGCAAATATTTTTGCCAGACAAAGCATGAAACTGAAACACATGGGAAAACAGAAATAAGGCTTATGCAACTCAGGAAAGCATTTCTCAAAAATGTAGAAAGTTAAAATAGAAACAATGGTGCAAAATTAGTGTAATAGAGTGACACAGAAAGAAACAAGCTCGGTTTCTTCAAAACATCCACTTAGTCAGGTTTGGCTTTTCCTAATCAAAAGAAACTCAAATGGGGATTTAGCTCAGTGGTTCCACCGCCTGCCTCACAAGTGCAAGGACCGGAGTTCAATCCCGGTACCAAGAAAAACAAAAAGTCCTATTAGCAAAGAGGTAAAATTGAACCAACTTTTGCAAACCCACCCAGCAGAATTTTAACCTCTTTGTTGATTTAGATGTGACTATTACCATTACTCAATTCATCCAGTAAATGTTGATCAGGAGTCTCTGTTTGTCACACTCTTCTAGGTGAGAAGCTTTCCAAGACAAGGAAGAAATGAGCCCTGCTCTCAGCAGAGGAAGAGTTCCTGGCACACACAGCATCAGGGGTGCTTACGGAGGCTGCTGTGGTCAGCTGAGTGTCTTCTGTGAGTCTGGATAAAAAGCTGTTAACTCAAGAGATGAGACTGCAGAGTCAGCCCAGGGGCAGACCATGGAGAATGTTCCCTGTCACTCTGAGGAATTTGATCTTTAGCCAAAAGGCAAAGGCAAAATCAGTGGTGATTTATCCTTAAGAGATTGAATCTGACAAAGTGTGGCGAATGCATTGGGGACTGTGGGGTGAAAGTGCCACACCAGGAGGCTGGAAGAGACTTTTCTGTGCTCTTCCCAATGGGATGCCAACCTGTACTGCCCAGGATTCTCACTCCTGCTTCTGTACCTGTGTCCTGACCCAATTGAGCTGTTCAGGGGTCCCCAACCATGCCTTCAGATCTTCTGCTTGTTAGCCAACCAACACTGTTCCCAAAGCTTCAAAGAGGCATCAAGTTTGGAAAAACACAATTTTGGAATCATCTCAGAGTTCAAACACCAACCCTGCCCATTGTTTTGGGCAGGCTGGGCTGGTTTCTTAATCCCTAATAAACTTCTTTTTTCTCATGTGTTAAAAAAAAAGAGTCTAACAGTTCCAAATCTTAGGACTGTAATGAGGCCTAATTAAGGTAATCATTCTTATAATACAGTTTTTTGAGGTTAGTGGGGATCAAACCTTGGACCTCTTGCATTCTAGGCAAGTGCTCTACCACTGAGTGACAGCCTCAGCCTTATATAATGCATTAGAAGAGGAGCAAGCACACGAGTTATTGATAGCAATGAATAAGAATACTGGTTAGCAGAAATCAAACATTATTTTCCTATCAAAAGATCCCCGTGGTACTGAGGGACTGATCCATGCATGGCCTTGGCACTCTGCTATGTCCCCAGTCCTCTCCCCACCCCACCCCCTTTCTTTCCACAAGGTCTCTAAATCATAAATTGCTCAGGCTGGGCTAGAACTTGTGGCCCACCTGCCTCAGGTCGCAGAGTGCCAGCATTACAGGTGCGCACCATCACACCCAGCCAAGAGCCATTCTTCCGCACTGTGAGATAAGCTTTATTTGCCTCTGTTTGAAATACGGCAATCATAGTATCTAACTCAAACATACTTATTGAAAGAATCGATTCTATTTTCCCAAATATTTTGCAAACTCAAACTCAAAACACTCTCTAAATATTAGTTATTATAACAATAACCTCTGCTAAATGAAAGCAATTATATTGACACAATCTGGAAATTCTTGTTACAAAATTAATAAATTCACTTCCTTATCCTGCTCTGAAAGCATTTATTAAGCAACTTACAACACATGGCCAGATGCTATGATAAACCAATAAAAGGCATTTAGAGGCTGTCCACACAATGACATGTTGCATAACTAATCATGAAGCATAGTTATTTTAGCTTTTTTTTTTAGGTTTTCTCATCTTACTGTAAGTCCAGCAGTTTTATCTCCAAAGCCTTTTGGGAAAAAGACAGCTTTGAATTGATTCACATCTGCTTTATTCTCATCAAAATGGGTAGCAAACTGCTGAAGATATCTCCCATAGCACTGCAAAAGGGCCAGTTTATATTCCTAAAATAAAGAGAGAACTCAATTTAAGTTTCAAAATATCATTGTAAGATTAAGCGATATTTCTGTTACTTGTAATAGTATCAGTATTGGTCATTAATATTTCTGCTATCACTACCACCCCCATTTTCCAAGTATAAACCATGTGACAGAAACCACATTATGCAATTAATATGCATTATTTTATTTAATTCCACACTCCACAAGACCTCTGTGATAAAGGGCCATTATGATCACGAAGAACATTCACTCAGATGCTATATGTGGTAAAATCTACAAATGCTCAAAAGTCCAACATCACCAGGTAGTAGGTAGTAGTAACCGCATACTCAATAGAGAGATGAGAGCCTTGCTTCTGGGACACTCCTGGGGTCAAAACGACAGGCGGAAGGGGAGGAGAAAGGAGAGGAAATGAAGACAGGGAGTGAGCTGGCTTGCTCAGCTTTGAGAGCTACACTGGGCCAACATGCCTATGCTCCCACCGAGTAAGCTGCCTCATTTCTGTCACCCATGTTTTTATGTCTTGGGAGAAAGAGGGGTCTAAACTTGAGAATTTTGCACAAGGGATGTGAGCAGTGCTCTAAAACTGATTTTGACACAACCTTTCCTTGCCTCCCTGCACTGTACCTACTTCTCCAGGAAAAGCAAAACGACAGCTACCTAGCCCCTTAGGAGGTATCCACAGTCCAATACTTTTGTTTATATTTCTGATGACTTGTCATTTGCTCACTAATTAATTCTGAATTTTTCCCATTCTAATGGATTCACATAATAAGTTCAAATAGGTTCAAAACAAGACTCTCCCATAACATGATCTTCATTATAATTAAAATAGAAATCAAATTAAAAACTGAGTTCATTTTCGGGATTATAAATGCCTTCAGTAGCCAGTTTTGCCATCAGGGAAACATAGATAGGAGTTTTTTATTGTTGTTCCTTTAATTGAATTTTAAAATACCCTCTCTAGGCCTTTCTATCAGAAACATTATGAATCCTTAACTCCTCCTACTTATCATCATCTTGCTTTATCAACTTCCTCCTCCCACTACCAATATCCCCCCAACCTGGTTACCCCTCCAAAAACTCCCGTCGTGCTGTGCACTGCCGGCTTCGCAGATGTAGAACTGGAACAACAGAAAGGAAGTTGTCTTCCATGTATCACCCAAACTGCTATCCCACTTCACATGGAGACAGCTAGGCTAGCCCTTCAGTCTCACAGGCTAATGAATAAATCGGGGGCTTTACAGTTAAAAAGTGGGCCAGTCTTCAAGGCTATACAATTAAGATAAAACACCAGGAGACAAAAGAATGGAAAGACAGCCCTGCCTTCAGACTATGAGGTTAGCAGATACCAAGAAGCCAGAGCCAAGACGTGAGATCGTGAGATCATTAAAAACAAACCCACGGGGCAGGAAAGTGACCTTCCCTAACGCAAACCCAACTAGGAACTCTCCCAGATAATAAGGAGCCAGTGCCAGCTAATACAGTTCCCTTCGCTGTATTAGCATCATAAAAATCACACCCTAGTGGACACCCAAGAGAGTAATGAGACGTGAGTGCCATGAAGAGGCTCGCTAAGAGCACTGATACTGAGAGACCAGGTCCTTGCCTACCCTGGAGATACCATGTTCACTGCTGTCCTGTGTTTGGGTCAGCCTGAGCTTCCTGCTTCCTGCCACTCTTTCCCCCTTGCACTACAGTATAAGAATAAAAGCCTTGTTGCTGTGCCAAGGTGCTTCTGTAGATTTTTCCGACAGGCCGAGCAAAAGAAGCCACGAGTCAGTAAGAACATGAACACAGCTCACACGGTGGGTCTCACCTAGTTTTGGGTTGTTTTGTTGTTGTTGTTGTTTTCTATATTTTTCCAAACTACTTTGTCAAGTTTCTAAGAGCCATGGTCCACATACATGGGGTTGAGGTTATCTCTAATTTTGGCAGAGGAAAATAACTCTCAGTTCTTTATTATGCAAGCTCTATCTCTTCTGTTTCTTCAGTAAACTTACCTCTCAGACCAAAAGAACTCAAGTCCAGAAAATAGAAGTGGGGAGAAGCCAAGAAATTGAAGACTGAGAAACTACTGGGTAACCCCCATGTCTGGAATAAATTCTTTCAGATAAAATAACTCTTTATCCAAAAACTTCATACTTTATCAAGGACTTAGGGGCTGGGCCAGCAGATGCCTGATGGGTGACTCAAGCAGGATAATGCTGGCATCTCTGCCTACATTCTCTTTCTCCCTTATTACCTTAAAATGTGGGTCCGATCCTTGTTTGTTAATCGCTCAAGGAGTGTCTGAATTATAAGATTTTACTAGCCCTAAATTTACCTAGCCTACTTCACCTTCCTTCAGAACTGAGGCACCAAGATGAGAGTTACTAAAGTAAGTTTCAGGATTTACAGGGACAACCAATTGCCAGCTTTTTAAAACCTCCAGTTCCAGACCCTGTGTAGCCATACCCCAAAGTGGCATGTCATCGCCTTAAAATTGCACCATGGATTTCTGAATAAACCAAAGCTTTGCAGACCAATCATAATGAGGTCTCCTCCAAGCAGGAGCAATTACGCCATGACTGGAACCAAGGGAACCCCCCTAACCAAGAACCATCATCTCATAATGCGAACAGAATTTCCCCTTCAAAGGATTTTGGCTCTCCTAGAAACAGTTCTGAGGTAACAATCAGACCAGGACTTAACCAGGATCACCTAAACTACCAGCCACACAGACACCTCACTATGCAAATCCCAACGCTTGGCCATTGTTCATTTCTATAAAACCCCAAAGTTTCTGTTAGGCCCCCCAAGACAGTTCTTGCATCCCTTTATCTGCCATTCCCAGCATGGTGGTACTGATTAAACCTCCTTTCCTGCCCTTTACCATTGCTTGTCCCCTTGATTGGTGTTATGAGACAGACAATAAGTCACCCCTGTTACAATCTTCCGGGCCAGGGATTTTGCCCTAAAACTCCTGTAATGTAGAATAATTTGGATCTACACCAGAACTTAAAAGAAAAACTCATATTATCATTAACTGAAAACCAAACTATGCCAAGGTCTTATCAAACCAAGCCCACTGGTGCAGAATTCCAAGGCATAGGCACTAAGATGATAATGCAAGCTCGGTCCTGGATATAATACTGAGCAAGAAACAGAGCGTGTAAGGAATGACTGCTAGAATCACATACAGAAAACATCCAGAAGGAGCTAAAAGCCATTAAAATGGGACACAGAACTAGACAACTTTACAGCGTGGCCAGTAGACATGAGAGCTGTCCAGTGGGCATGGCCAACCATGTGAAAAACAACAGGAAGTGGTGTCTGGGCTCCTTTGTGTAAGGTGGGAACACGATGACTCAGCACTTCCTGTTGTGTGCCTACCACACCCACCGTTAACCCCGCTAAGCTTCTTCCACCCCAGCCAGCCTCCTGTCTGTCAGGAACTTCTCAGCCCTGGAGAATTTCAAATACAAAATGAAAAAGCTCTTTCTGTATTCATGGTTCTTTTCTAAGAAAAAAAATCAAAATGTAAAATAGGAATGGAACATAGCCAAATAATAATTAGTTGAATGAGTTTTATTTTGGCTCTCCGTACTCCACAGGCACTCACTTTCATGCGACAAAGGCTATCTCCAACCTTCAGGAGCTTTTCATTGTAGTAGTCAGCTGGCAGCCGGGGGGCGTATTTGGTCCAGATATTGAACAAAGTGGTGGCACTAAAAATCATAAAATGACATCCTCAAAGTCAGCAGGAACCCTCAATCAATTATCAAACAATCCTTAAAAACTTACCTTGTGCTGTTTTTCCAATATGCCTTATTGTCAATGTTTAATTATTAATAATAAATGAAATTATGGTTAAAATTATCGCTTCCTGTGTGCCAAACACTGATTGAAGCCCTCTTTACATTACATTTTTTAATATGTGTTATTTCATAGAATAGTTTTAGGTTCATAGCAAAACTGAGAGGAAAGCACAGAGATTTTCCATCCACCTCCCCAGGTACAACCTGCCCCATTATCAACATCTGCCCCCATTTGTGGTACGATTGTTACAACTGACGAACCAACACTGACATATGATTACCACCCCAAATCCATAGTTTATCTTAGGTTCCCTCTTAGTGTTATATATCCGATGGGCTTGGACACTGACAGGCATCTACCATTATTATACCATGGAGAGTAGCTTCACTGTCTTTAAAATCCTCCATGTTCCACCTGTTCACCCATCTCTTCCTCCTCACTGTCTTTTAACCACTGATTTTTATTGTACTGTTTCCATAGGTTTGTTTTTCCCAGAATGTCACACAGTAGGCAGCCTTTTCAGCTTGGCTTTTTTCACTCAGTGATATGCATTTCAGTTTCCTTTCTGTCTTCTCGCGGTTTGATGTCTCATCTCATTTTAGCACTGACTAGTGCCACACTGAAGTACCAAGGTTAGTTTTTGCACTCATCTTCTGAAGGGCATCTTGGTTCTTTGCAAGTTTTGGCAATTACAAACAAAGCAGTTATAATTATCCACGTGCTAGTATTTTATATGGACACAAGTTTCTAAATGCTTTGGGTGAATACCAAGGGACGAAATTCCTGAACCATATAGTCAGGGTTTATTTAGATTCGTAAGAAACCCCCACACCTGCTTCCACGGTGCTATACTATTTTCATTCCCTCCAGCAAAGAAGGAGCATTCCTGTTACTCCAGCTCTTTGCCGGCATTTGATGTTGTCACTGGCCTGGATTTTAGCTCTCCTAATAAATGCATGAGGTATTTTACTGTTGCATTCCCCTGGTAACATAGGTTGTAGAACATATTTTCAAGTTTATTTGCCATCTGTCTTCTTTGCTGAGGTGTCTGATAATATCTTTGGTGCATTTTTTTCAACCAGGATGGTTTTATTTTTCTAATTGTTAACAGGGTTTTTCTAAATGTATGGTAACACTCCTATATCAAATATGTCTTTTGCAAATATCTTCTCCCAGTTTATGGCATTTCTTTTTATTATTTTCATAGTGTCTTTCATAGAACAGAAAATTTTATTCTTTTTATTAATTAATTTTTTTTAACTGGTGATCAAATTCAGGATGTTGCACTTGCGAAGCAAGCTGCGGCACCGAGTTAAATCCCTGGCCTGGAAATTTTTATTTTTAAGGAAGTCTATTTTATCAGTTCTTTCCTTCATAGATTATGCTTTTGGTGTTGTCCGCAAAAAATTATCATCAAACTCAAGGTCATATACATTTTTCTCCTATATTCTTCTAGGAATGTTATAGTTTTTCATTTTACATTTAAATATGCTACCCATTTTGAGTTCATTGTTTGTGATGAGTATAAGATCTCCAGCTAGATTCTTTTTTTTTCTTTGTGAGGCTGCCCAATTTTTCCAGGACCATTTACTGCAAAGACCATCTTTTCTCTATCATGTTCCTTTTGCTCTTTTGTCAATGATCAACTATTTCTAGGCTATGTACCCTTTTTTATTGACTCATTTGTCTATTCTGTTACTAGTATCACATTGTCTTAATTACTGTAGGTTTATATAAACCCCAAGATTGGGTAGTATCAATCCTCCGATTTCTTCAATATTATGTTGTCAGCTTTGTGTCTTTTGCCTACACGCACTTGTTTTCATTTCATTTGTGCAACTACCCCAAGATAAGAAATAACCCCAAGATAGAAAATAACAATATTCCTGAAAACAAGGGCCTTGACTGTGTTATTCAATGCCCAGACAAAAGAACAGTCAATAACTACTACCTATAGGTAATCAATAAATATTTGTTGAAAGGGTGAATGAGTGGTAATGAAATAATTCTTGTTCTTATTTGATTCATTCCTCTGAAGAGCTTAAGGGCTCAATATCCAATCAATCCTCTTAGGGCTATCCTTCCTCCCAATAAGTCAAGCATAAAGCATGCAGTATTCTCAAAACAGTTTCTAATTAGAATTATCAGGGTATCAGATCACTTCTTACTTTATTCACACCTTTATTAAAATTAACTCCTTCTCTCCCAGAAATTATAAATACCTCTAGAAAAAATCCTAGTGTCCCTTTAGAGTTGTCTAATCCAATCTTACAAATTTCTAGATAATTATAACGCTATTCACTGTATACTCCCAACCCAGAGTCATAAGTTAAAGTTCTAACTCTCAGTATGACTTTACAGTTTGGAGATGGGGTCTCTAATGAAGCAATTAAGGCAAAATGAGGTCACAAGAGTAGGGTTCTGACAAGATCCCAACAATGAATGTAACTGTACTGTATCCCTAAAATGTACTGATAAACTCAATTAAAAAAAAAAAAAAGAGTAGGGTTCTGGTCTGATGGGTTTCATGCCCTTACAAGAAGAGATAACAGAAAGCTTGCTTGCTTTCTCTTTCTCCATTCTTGTAAGGACCATAAGAGAGTAAACCAGCCTTCTACAAGCCAAGAAAATAGTTCACATAAGAAACCAACACCGATAAAACCTTGATCTGGGATTTCCGACCGCAACAACTACGAGAAAATAAGTTGTTGTTATGCCTCCCAGGGTATGTTATTTTGTTACGGCAGCCTGAGCTGGCTAATACCCACAGGGATCTAAACTTGGATTAGAACTGAAGATGGATCTAATATTTATGATGTATATGTTAAAATATTAACAAAACAACTTGGACAAAACCTGTCACTTCATTTGGGTAATAAATGAGACAGACTGAGTCACTGATTGAATGGGAGACAAAACATGCCTGCTTTTATGGACTAATCAATAACACTTTGTAGTAGATATAGGTATATATGTGTGTGTGTAATATATATATATACATATATGTGCATATATATTATATACATTATTATATATTATATACTATAGTATACACACATATATGTAAATATACATATATAAATAATACATATATAATATGTAATATATATATAATATATAACAAATGAAAACACCCAGTAAATAATGTGGCAAATGTAAAACACAGAACTTCGAAAATGGAAAATGTTTTGTTGATTTTTTTAACCTTATTTACTTTGATTTGCTACTTCATGAACTGTGACTGTTTTAGAATAAATATATATTGAATTCAAGAAATGCACCTAGTCTTGCTAGAATTCTTAAATTATATACATTCTTCCAAACTTGCAGGCAAGATGATGATGACTAGGTTTGTTCCTCATAAAGGGAAATATCAGCTTCATTAAATCAGTCAAGGTTATATAATAAGAAAAAGATTTTTTTTTTTTTTTTTTTTTTTTAGCAAATTGCAAGTTCAGGTTAGGAATGGCTTACATAATGATTAAACAAAAAGTATAACACACATTATCAAATGTACCTCATTCAAGAAGACAATGTGAGTGCACTTTATATTGCTGATTGATTATAGCTGCTACTGGATATTCAGAGCTTTCTAAAATAGAAGACCACAGCTGTGTAAGTAGAATACATGACTCTTACGTGCCTATAACAAAAGCATATTTGAAAAATATATCACATTTATTTAGTGACATTGCTGGCATTTCCAAATTGATATCGGAACAATGGAAATTCCAATAGTTATAAAAACAAATTTTGATTTGAAAACCACCACCCGTCAAGTGTTATGAATGCAACTTCACCTCCTGGGCTCCTAAGTGGTCTCTGTTCTTGCTCCAATTAAACATGACAGTATTTAAAACAAAAATTACATAAGGTCGTCCCCCTTACCAAAACCTCCCAAATGGTTCCCATTACACTTGAGATAAAGCAAACTCTTAAAAGTGATCTCTAAAACTTGCCAAAGTCCTATGTTCTCCTCTAATCTCGTTTGTTATGGCTTGTATCTGGAAACCTCCCCAAAGCCTCATGTGGTCAAGAAACATTTTCGAAGGTGGCTGGATTAGGGTGTGTGTATATGTGGATTAAGGGTGTGATGCTGGGATTAAGGGGAGGCAGGCTGCTGCTGCTGCTGCTGCTGCTGCTGATTGTTCTGCTGCTTCCTGCCTGCCTTGCTGGGGACTGTTTCTCCTCTGCCACGTGCCTGGGCCACACGGCCCTGCTTTGGAACCAGCTGACTATGGACTGAAAACCTCTACAAACTGTAAGCCAAGATAAACCTTCGAAAACCTCTACAAACTGTAAGCCAAGATAAACCTTTCCTTCTTTCACTTTGGGTGTCAGGTAATTTGTCTCAGCAATGAGAAAAGTAATTAAGACATTATCTCACACTTTGTTCTTTGTGCACCACGATTCTGCTAAATGGGCTTCAGTCCATCCCTCCAAAGTACTTGGCTCTTTCCTGCCAATGATTTTCCTGCCAGGGATCTTCTTCTATGCTTGTTTCCTCTGTTTATCTGATTGACTCCCAAGCCTCCTTCTAATCTCAGCCAAATGTCACTTCCCTTACCATTCTTTTGAAAGCAGGTGGCCCCTGCATTCTCCTGAAGTCACTGCTCATGGTCATCTGCTCTGCCCACCTGGTAGAATACTGCAACCTCCAGCCCCCAACTATGTGCCTTCTTTTTCTTCCTAGAACTCAGTTTCCAGGTCACTACAAAATGTGCCTATGTGATGTTTATTTTCTCCTCTGGAATATAAACTTTCAGGAGCAGGGGTATTTTTATCTGGCTCACTGCTGCAACCTCAATGCCTCTACCTAGCACAATGCCTGGCATGTAGAGGTGCTCAGCAGCTACATTTTTCATAACATTGTTTGTTTGTGTGTTAAATTAATCATTCATTGAAAGTTAATCTCCTTTTCTAGACTATAAACTTCACGAGCACAGAGTTTTATATCTATCTCGTTGATCACTGTGTAACAAGTGACTAGTGTAATGCCTGGTCCACAGCAGCCATTCAACACACTGTTGCATAAGTAAATCCCTAAACTGTGTGAGGTATTGGGTTGTTCAAGTTCAAGCCAATCCTTAACAACTGTGACTATCTTATCGTAGTCTGTTTAAAGAACAGATACCATCCTTACAGACAGATGGGCCCAACCTACTTTCCTGTATGTGATATTCACAAAGACAGAAAAAAGGAGCAATGACCCTTGAATTCTTACAATCCCAAATATTTACTGAATGTTTACTATGTCTCAATAGCACCAGGCTAGGCCCTGGAGAAAAGCAATGTAAAAGAGATATATTATTTCAAATAATCAGGGAGCCTACATTCTAATAAAGTAGGTAGACAATGCACAAAAAATAGAAAAAATATAAAATGATAGGTGAATCTCAATTGCAAAGACTCACTAAGGAGTTGACAACTGAGCTGCAATCTGAAAGAAGAGAAGGAACCAGATATTTGAAAATCAAGAGGAAGACTATCTCAAATGAAAGGAGACGGCAAATACAAAGACTCTGAGGTGAGACACAGAACTCTTCTGTGCTAAAGGCCGGTGAGAGAGGATGAGCAGAAAAGAGAGGGATCTTTCCACTGTGGAGGACACTGGAGAGATGCTAGCTTTATTCTAAAAGCAATGGTAAGCAGTAGAAAGACTTCAGATAAGAGTAGATGGTGTTTTAATAAAGATCACCCTGATTGCTATGTGAAGGACAGATGTGGGACCGAGTGGCTTCAGGGAAGATGTGGACCGGTGTTGGTTTGCACTGGAATGCTGGTGGTAGAGCTGGGGAGATAAAGCACAAACACAAAAAGTGTTTAAATACAAATGGAAAATTGTGAAATCCCTGAGTTGGGTATGGAATGTGCTCTCCTTGGTTAATTCTTGTCCTCATCTCACTGACCATCAGCTGGATTTGCCAGAGGTAATCATTCCTTCCCGTTTCCAGTACCCCAGGCACTTCCTTGTTTCCCTACCTCCTTGGAAGCTCCTCTCTGCTGTTTCCTTTGCACCCCTACTTCTCAGTATTGAAGCTCAGTCTTTTTCTCTCCTCTTCATCTACTCACTCCCTTAACTCCTCCATCAGGTGTCAGGATGTAAATGTCATTAATAGTCTGATTAATTCCAAACATGTATCTTTTCTGACCTTGAGATTCAAATGACCAGCTACTTAGTAACAGCTCTACCTGCATGTTGAGTTACACTCAATGTATCTACCACCAAGATCTTCATCTACCCGCTTCCTACTCAGAATCTGCTCTTCCCACAGTCAGCAGACCACCCAGCTCCTCCACACTGGTACCCTCCCGGTGCAGACTACCTCCTGCACAGAAATCCTCATTGATGGTCTCTACACCTCCTCATCTTTCTCACCTTTCCTGACTTTCCTGACCATGGTCTGCGTAATCCCATTTTAAGTTGCAACACTCATCTGATATTCTCCAATCCCATTCTCAGCTCTTTTTCTCCCTACCAATTATCTTGCTGTAAAATATATTTATAGCAGCCCTCCCCTTATCGGAGGAGATACATTCTAAGACCCCTAGTGTATGCATGAAACCAAACAATACTGAACCTGATATATATAATATATTATAATTATTAATTAATAT
>NW_022900927.1:57249915-57286590 GCF_012274545.1 Fukomys damarensis | reverse complement strand
TATATGTATGAAGGTTTTACTTATGAATTAAGCAAGGAAGAAATAAACAATAACTAATGATAAAATAGGATAATTATGACATAAAAGTTGTATGAATGTGGTATCTCTCCATATATCTTGCCATACTCTCCATCATAGCAACCTTGACACGTAATTTTTTTTGCTTGTCTATTAAGAACTTTCACCTTTTCACTTGAAGGAAGCATTTTATGGCTTCTCTTCTGCATATCTCAACTGCCTACATTACTCATCTTGCACTTTGGGGCCATTATTAAATAAAATGAGTTATTGAATGCAATTGTAATGATACCACTACAGCTGATCTGATAACCAAGACATCTATCAGTGGGCAGGTGGCCTCTATGGGATTGATAGGCTGGATAAAGAAAGATTTACATCCCATGTGGGACAGAGCAGGGTGGTATAAGATTTCATCACATTATTCAGAAAGGTATATAATTTAAAATTTAAGAACAGCTTATTTTTAGGATTTCCTATTTAATGTTTTTGGACCATACTGACCAGAGGAAACTGAAGGCAAAGAAAACAAAATTATGGATAAGGGCTTTCACCATGCACTAAACTAAAATCGAAGTGGATTAAAGATCTAAATATTAAAAAAGAAACACTAAATTTGCTGGAAGATAGGCAGAACTCTTGAAGACATTGGCATAGGAAAAGACTTTATGAACAAATCCTCAGTAGCAGAACGAATCAACAACTGGGATCTCATCTTACTAAAAAGCTTCTGCACTGCAACAGAAACCATCAGCAGAACTAAAAGACAACCTACAATGTGGGAAAAAAATTTACCAGCTGCTCCTCAGACAAAGGGCTCTTATCTAGAATATATAAAGAACTCAAAACAATCAGCCCCCCAAATATAAGACCAATTCAAAAATGGGCATCTGAAATGAACAGACATTTCTCAAAGAAGTAAAAGCAGCAAGTAAATATATGAAAAAAATGTTCCACATCACTGGTCATTTGAGAGATGCAGATGAAAACAACACTGAGATTCCACCTCACCCCACAAAGAATGGCTGCTATCAAGAAATCAACCAATAACAAATATTGGTGGGGTTGTGGGGAGAAAGGAACCCTTCTCCATTGTTTGTGGGAGTGCAGACTGGTGCAACCACTATGGAAATCAATATGGAGATACCTCAAAGAGCTGGGACTAGAGGTTCCATTTGACCCAGCCATCCCTCCGCTGGGTATCTTTCCAAAAGAATTGAAAGAATCATACCACAGTGATATATGCACACCTATGTTTACAGCGGCACAGTTTGTAATAGCTAAAACTTGGAAACAGCCCATTTGCCCATCAGTTGGAAACTGAATAAAGAAGATATGTTTTTTCTATAAAATAGAATATTACTCAGCCATAAAGAATGAGAAATTAGATTCATTCAAAGGAAAATGGAAGCATATTTGAGGATATACTCCTAAGTGAAAGAAATAAGTCACACAGGTGTAAATACTGAATAGTTTCTCTGGTGTGAAAAACTATAATAGTACATAAGATCCTAATGATATAATTGACAATGTGAAATAGGAAGAAAAGGGCTGAAGGTGTAGGGAAAGTGAGAAGGGTAGGGGAAAGGTAATAAGGGAAAAGAAAAAAATATGAGAAAATGAAAAAATGGTAATAAAATGTTTGTAAATGGGGAGAGAGGAGCGGGTGAAGGGAAGGCAGAGACAAGGGGAAAAAATGAGAACCAAGACCTGTCATGTAAAAGTACAAGATCCCAATAATGAATGCAACTGTACTGTATACCTAAAATGTACCAATAAACTCAATAAAAATTTAAAAAATTATGGATAAGGGCAACTACCATACTTCCATACTTGTTTAGTGACTGATCATACTAAAAAAAAATACATACTCCATGTAGATGGGGGTTTTCATGTCTTTTAATCTAGTTTTTATAAAGGGACCTAATATAATATATATATAATATATATTAGATGAATGAATGAATAATACATGTAAGTCAAAATTGTTTCTTCATATTAAATGCATGAACAAAAATACAAGTTAAAACCAATCACTATTCTAGTATTTTCTGCCACTCATCTACTTTTGCAGATGTTCAGTTTGTGATGTATTTGACTGTAAAAGATAACATAAACAGGAAAGAATCTTAAAAAACTTAGAATCTTAATAACATAGGGACAGAGTCCAAAAAAAGGAAAAAAGATGTGCAGAATAAGTCATAAAATCAAGGAGGAAAAAAGGTCTCTGTGATTCTAATAGCATTATAAAAAGAAGCTAAGGTACACACGTGACATATTCCACAGTATTGAGAACTTCTTCAAGAACCTAAATCACCTCCAACCTATTCTTTTGTCTTCATATACAAAATTATCTGCCCATCCTGAAAAGAGAAAATTGTACAATCCCTGAGTGGGTCAAAAATTATTAGCCTAGAGTCGTAATTAGGGGAACTCAGAAACAGAATAAATGGTGAGTTATGAAACATTCCGGTGTAGATTTTTATTTTGACCTGAAAAGGAAGCCATGATATAACATGTACCAGGAACTATGAATTGTGACAGTGACGACCCTCCACTTCTCAAACTGTTTTTCTATCTTCCACCACGCTGACCCAGCTCCAGGACCACCCCTTGCATCCTTCCGCGGGACACGGTCCCTTCTCTAGCTGCGCCCTCCCAGCGACCTGCCTCGGCTTACCAACGCCGGCGGAACTCATGCTTCTGTTCCTCCGATGTCGCTAAAGCCTTCTTCTTCATAAAGCCTAAGAGCTCGCGGATGTCCTTCTCGCAAGAAGCTAGCAGCGGGTTCTTCGCGTCCAACGGCCCATAAAACACGGCGGTGGGTAGCGAGTCCTCGGGACAGGGCCAGCGAAGCAGCGGGCTCGGGGTGCTCAGCTTCGACTCCAGGGGCGACTTGGAAACTGTGCCTGAGGTCGAGGACGGGGTCGGAGGCTGTTCTGGCGGAGACACGGATGAGGGAGACCCCTCGGACGGGGGGCTCCAGGTGGCGCCCTGCGCCGCCATATTGACCGCGGGCCAGGAGTTTGTGTAGATCAGGTTGCCTAGCGACGGTCTCGCGGCAACTAAGCATCCCGCGCGCTTTCCGGGAAATACAGCGGCCCCTAGCGGTCGGAGGAAGAAACAGTCAGGTCCAGGACTTGGGGAATCTGTCAGGCTGAGCTCCGGGAGGTCAGACTAGACAGAAGGCTTTGAAAGGAGCTCTGGCGAATACCAGAACTGAAATTTTATCGTCACCAGTCCAGACTAGACTCTTTTTTGACATCTCAAGTTTTAGGAAACTAAATCTTAAGTAGGTTAATGTATTTATAAAAACCATAGTGTCATAGACCAAATCCAAGTCTTGTGACTCCAAAGCCTGTGCTCTGAAGGCATAATCTGTTTTGATAACTCCCCACAGTTCATTAATCAAGTCGAAATTAGGAAACTCTGACAAGCAGTTTAAGAATCAAATACCTGCAACAGATCCATTCGTCTGTCTCTAATAATTGATGATACTTAATTTATGTGTCAGCCATATCCTTATTGTCACAATATTCTAAGTCAGTGTGCATGCCTACCTTAACTATTGGACTTAATTACATACCAGTGGCTTGGAGTGCTAACTCTCAAACTTCTTTGGCATTTTAAACAAGGATCTTGAGAGGCTTTACTTCAAATGGGGAAACTACTGGTCTCAAGGGAAACAGCTAATGGCAAGGGAAGTTCTTTCCCTACGTAGTATGGACCAGAGTGATAGCCAAGTTTATTGATTTGAAGTTTGAGTGTCAATGAACAGAGAACCTGCTTTTCTTATAAATTATGCAATACCCGAAATGATCTAAGAGAAGGACCAGAAATATTGGATAGCTGAGAAAAATATGTCTTTAACGCTGAAACGTGTTACCAGTCCTTTCACACTTAAAGATAAGGAAAATGACCCTAGCACTCCATAAGCCCAGTTTCCCATTTAAGACTGAGAAGCTTATTAGACCACAGATAATGCTTTATTTTTTCAGCTCTGACCTAATTTCGTACAGGCTCTGTGGACCTGTGCTAATTTGGAAGGCTAGCCTGTTATGTCTGTGTGCTGCACCCTAATATTTTCTGAAGGAAGATGACAGTGTTTTGCTCATTTGGAGAAGGTAATTTTGGCCAGAGAAACTTCCCAGCAAGTAGAAAAAGGCAGAGTAGTCACTGTTGGGTCTAATTCTCCAATCAGGATCTAGATACCATGCTCTGATTGACAAAGTTTCTATCTTATCTTTTGGTAAGCAAAAGAATATTTAAGACTTTAAAGAATTTAGGGCTGAGGGAAATTTTCATCCTTGGCGCATTTTCAAAAACAAAATTAATAGGATATTCTTATTTCAATCAGTTTGCTAAATTCTCTTGTTTTTTAATTTTGGTTTCACATACTAGTCTTGTCCGTGTCAGATGAAAAGCTAGTGTAATTTGCCGCTGAGAACCACCTATTATATTGATGAAAGTGAAACAGCAGGATTCAATTAAATTAAAGTGGTCACAGAGGAAGGAAGAAAATAAAAATAAAACACAGTGGGAATTTTCCCCCAATCTGGCTGCCGTCACCAGTGACCTTGCTCTTAGTATGAGTGCTTACATTTCAAAGTCACTTGTGAAATATGTGACTAATTAAATTCAAATACTTGAATTATGAAACATTGCATCTTAGTCATCTTCCTCCTTGCACGTAATTTAGTTAACAATGCTTAATTTGCAGTCGTTTTTGGAAGCTTTTCTGAATATTTAAATAGGTGTTATGTTCTGAATCATCAGTGGGGCAAGATGGAAGTTTCCATTTGGTTCAGTTAAATCATATTTGACGCGTTTTTTAACATTGTAAAGAAGCTGTCTTTCTTGTAATGAGATGCAGCCATTATAATATCTTTTCTACCTTTTTTGTCACTTTGCTTTATCCTTTTCCCTGTAATGAAAGAATGGAGCTATGCAACTACTGTGTCTGACAGGGCTAAGTAATGTAAATAGCTTCCTTATAAATAATGTAAACTGCTGTTTCATTTAATTAATGCCTTTGCAGGCTGCAGGGATCCTTTTGCCCATTCAAAATTCTTTTTCATCTAAAGTTACTGTTAGAGAAATAAGAAATAAGGTTAGTGTTCTGTCGGATAGTAATTTAGCTGCTAATCACTTGTACTGCCCCAAATAGATATATACAGTTCTTAAAAGAAAAAGAGCACAAAAATCTCCCCTTTCTACCTCACTACCTAATATACGGACTTAAAAATTTCTTTTTTGCTTCTTCATCCATTCAGTTAGTTAAATGCCGCATTTGTTGAGTATGCCCACACATTCCCTGCAAGAAGCAGGTGACACATACAATAACTAAACATGATTTTATTAAAAAACAAACCAAAACAAAAAAAAAAACAGACTGTGGGTGAGTTGTGACAAAGGCTCAAAAAATGTTAGAGGGGTCCTAAGATGAAGTGGGACTGGACAGAAAACAAAGAACCATACAGGAGATGGTGTCTTAGCCCTGAACCAAAAATGCCCACTAACAGAAAGACCCTGCCACAAAGACTTTTATTAGACAATTAGCCAACAGTAGGCTAATGTGTTTGTTATGGCAACCTAACATCCAAGCCCAGCACCTGACATGAAGTACTCCTGAAGAAATCTTTGTTGGGCTGGGGATTTAGCTCAGTGGTGTCGACGCCTGCCTTGGAAGCACAAAGTCCTGAGTTTGATCCCTAATGCAAAACAAACAAACAAAAAACACCACAAATAAATCTTTGTTAAAATGAGTGAATGAAAAAAAAGAGAACATTTAGAAAGATATCTCTGACCAAGAGAAAAAAAAAACCTAAGATAAAAAGTCATAAACACACACAGCAAATTTAAACCAACAACGTCTAGTGTAGTGAGCTGCTGGCTGCATGGGTCAAGATGGTACAAAGGATCAAACACTGTGGACAGTTGGAAGGTGTGCTCAGAAGTTTTGAATCAGTTTTATATTTAACAGGACTTCTTAGTTAGAAAAACATACGGACAATCCCATGACGGTATCACCTAATGACTTTTCGACTGTATGGTGGTAGAAAAGCATACACATGCAATATTCTGTGTTTTACTTTCAATGAAGCATTCAGTAAATTACATGAAATAGCCAATGCTGTATTATAAAACAGGCTTTTTATTAGATAATTTTGCCCAGCAGTAGGCTAAGGCAAGTGTTCTAAGCACATTTAAGTAGGCCCAACTGCGATGTTTGGTAGGCTAGGTATATTAAATTATTTTTAACTTATGATATTTTTAATGTGACAATAAGTTTATCAAATATAACTCCATCATCATGAAAGCTCATTTATATGTTGTGGATACAGATTGAAAGCCCAAATTCTGGAGCCCGAAATCATGATTTGAAGTCTTAGTTCTTCCAAGCGTCACTGTGTCTTGTTTATTTATATAATGGTGATAAAATAATAATACTATCTACCTCATAGTTCTGTTTTGTATAGAAGTAAATGAGTTAATATATGTAAAACAGTGCTTTGCACTTAGGAAGTGATATATAAATGTTTGTTGATTATAATTATTTCATTGGGAACCATTGAAAATTCCTAAGCAAAAAGTGCAAGTTCTAGTATATGTTTATATACTTTCAAAAGGAAAGTAAGACATAACAAAGGGTGGATAGGCAGGAACAAGACTATATCTCAGCTACAAAGATGCTCAAAATAATTGTATCTAATCAACAAACAAAAGTAGCAAAATTAAAACCATGAATAATACACTAAGAGTCAGTAGGAAACTGAATTCTAACCAATAAAGCAAAGAGACAGGGAGAACTATTTAATGTAAATAAGAACTATAGTATGTATAGATATATAGAATATTTTATATAATTATAAAAAGAGTAAAAGAATTTCTAACAGGGCCAGGGATTTAGCTCAGTGGTTCTGCTGCCTGCCTCCCAAGTGCAAGGCCCTGAGTTCGATCCCCGGTACCAAAAAAAAAAAAAAAAATTAAATTAAATTAAATTCTAACAGAATATATTTATTTGTTTGTTTTGTTTTATTTTTGGTACCAGGGATGGAACTCGGGACCTTGTGCTTGCAAGGCAGGTGGCAGAACCACTGAACTCAATCCCTGGCCCTAGCAGAATATATTTATGATCTTGAATAAGAGATTTAATTAAAATCTACAAAAGTAAGACAAAATGAGAAATACCGATCAGTGTGAACCCTTTAAGATAAACTTTTGGTGAAAGATACCAAAACAAGAGTGGAAAACAAGCAACAAGCCACAGCGTACAAAAGGATATTTGTAAGGCATAATCTACTGTGTGTGCCCATTTTGATAAATGCCTGCTGCAGGCTCAGATTGACGGAGAGACCATATAAAGGTGCTTCTCAGGTAAATTAAACAGGTTTACTGATAACAGGGTACCAGTGTAAGTCGGTGTAGTCTGGATGTACCACAGAGATTTCGGCAACATTAACTACAGTGGAGAGATGGGAGTTTCCAAAACCTGAAATCCTTAGTGGCAATATATATGCGTCATGGATGGTGATACCCCCACATCTTTCAAATAGCCGATGCTTTCACAAATACCTGCAATCCCTCTGGAGTGTGATACTGCTTCTAATGTAATATTTGGCACAAACAGTTTCAGACCCTTCAGCATGTCCCTTTTACCCACCATAGCACTGGTTGCAGAAGTTAGAGATCCTGCACCAGGGTTGTCTGCTAAATATTAAGTCTCCCCTTCAATCAAGCACAACTGTGGATGACAGGAGACTATTATGTTCCAGATTCACTCCTACACATATTCCCTCACTTGCCTCATGCCTATTAGCTGGATCCTGCAATCCCTCCGGCCTGTGGTCTATTTCTTCCCAGACCAGAGCTTGTAATTTCCTGCTCAGGCTGTGCCGAAACCTGACTTTGCTATTCATCCAGGAGGCAATGAAGTATGTTGGGGGCATACTTTAAGGACAACAAGCCTCATCTTGAAAGGCACCTGCTTCATATTAGGTCACTAAATATTCCCCCAAGCGTGCAGACCCTGTTTTTCTCCGGCAAATGGATAGAGGCTATGCCTTCCAGCCTAGAAGGTTAGAGGAATTTAGGAACTCAAACTTCTTCCTCTTGTCTCTCCACTTCAGGGTGTCTGGGCCTGGGATATCTGCTGTATAATCAGATCCTGGGCTTAGTTTTCAGCAGTTCACCCTGCCCTTGCCCTAAGCTGGGATAGAGGCACTATGACTTTTGAAACATCACTTGTCAATTAACTGCCCTAAGATAATTGGGTCCCCGTTGCTTTCAGATAGAAGTGGGCAATTTAACTCAAAAATCTCATCCCCAAACCCCACATTTTTACCCCTCATTCCTGCTGCACAAACCCAGGTTCCCTAAAAAAAGAGTTTCAGGCAGAGACTTAAGTGTGAGTGTTTTATTTGGTAGTATAATTCCCATAAAGCAAGAGTGAGGGGGAAGGGAAGTAAGGTAGGGATGCAGCAAGGACAAACAGTGCTGGCCAATGTGTCATAAAGAAATGCAGCCAGCTGCTAAGCCATGTGGGAAATCTCCCACCAAGCTATCTAGACCTCTGTCTGCCACATCTTAGTCTGTAAGATGTACCCACGGTCTTCCTTCCACACGAGTATCGCTTCTGTACTTCCAGGGATGGATGACCTGGCCCTGTAGGCAGCTGTTGGGGGTCCCATACTTGGATACGTGGTGTTTTATTTTAGTTCGAAGCTAGTGGAAAGAGTTAGAAACCAAATGGAAGAAGTGGGGGTGGACCCCGTAGATAAGGGAAGACAGGAAGTCCAAGGCAATGCCTAAGGCACCTCCTAAGTATAAGCCCTCTTGAATGCTTTAGCTGACAACAACTTAAAAGGCCAAGCAAGATGAAAGGAGCCTGGGTTCCTAACTGTGAAGCCACAATACCAATTCCGGACCACTGACCCTCAAATTATTATGTGACAGAAAAATGAATTTCCACCTCGTATAAAGTATTAGTATTTGAGGTTTTTGTAGAAGCAGACACACTACTACACAGTACTTTCATTATGCACACATATTTATAAAGACGCATATACAGCTATATAGAGATCAGATAGTAGAAGGTCACTGTTAACATCAAATGCTCATAGTAGTAAAGCATAGAGATAATCTAGCTGTTTCTCAGCAAGCTAAGGTTTATTATATGATTAAATCTAGCCAGTATTCTGAGGATGCAGTAGATTTTGTTTGGAAATGAAAAACCTTTTAAAAGACTTTTCTTACTAAAAATTGAAGAATATTGTGAACAGATGATAATTTGTATAGAAAAAAGTAGCACAGGTACAAGCATCCAAAAACGTAAAATCAAAAAACAGGCATGGCAGTGCACACTTGTAATCCCAGCATTCGTGAGGCTGAAGCAGGAGGATTACCATGAGCTCGAAGCCAGCCTGGGCTACATAGTGAATTCAAGGCCAGCCTGAACTACATAATTAAACTCTGTTTCCAAAAAAAAAAAAAAAAAAAAAAAAAAAAAAAAAAAAAAAAAAGAGTAAAACAATTACAGTTATACAGTGTGTTCTATCACACTGAACTCAAACTAGATATAAACAATAGAAAAATAGCACTGGAAACTAAACAACACAATGCTGAATAATCCATGGGTCAAAGAGGAAGTCTCAAATAAAATAAAAATCTATACTACTAAATGAAAGTGAAAATACAACACAGCAAAGAATTTATAGGACTAGGACAAAGCAGCGCTAGTAAGTTAGGATTGTAGCACTAAATGCTTTCTTTTAAAAGAGAAAACTGGGGGCCGGGGATTTAGTTCAGTGGTTCCGCCACCTGCCTTGCAAGCACAAGGACCCGAGTTCGATCCCGGTACTCCCACAAAAAAATAAATAAAAGAGAAAACATTTCAAATCAATAGTCCAAATTTCCAGTTGAAAAATAACAAAAACAAACAACAACCAAAAGAAATCCCAGAAAAAGAAGGGGAGGAACCACAAAGCAAGCAGAAGGAAAGAAAGAATAAATATAATAGTAGGAACTGATGAATTCAAATAACTGATTAGGTTTGGCTGATACATGGGCATAAGTTTAAACTTAGTATATATATTTTGTTGGAAGGATGAAATGAATAGATATATGCAAAGTGCTTACCCAGTGGCTAAACCAAAGGAATTATTGGATAATGTTAATTTTAATTATTTGTTTTGCATCAATTGTTTTATCATTTCTTAAATATTTCTTAAAATATTTGAGTCAGAACAACTCATAAGCTGCCTCTCTGATTGTTTTTACTCAAAAAGCCATTAATCTTTCAAGTAAATATATAAAGCAATTATTAAGGTGACAAGTGCATTTTTCAAAAGGTTTGGTTTGGAAGCTGTGTAAATTCATAGAGGAGTTTAGCATTTCTGTTTATCCGCTGTGGCAAATGTTTAATATTCACGTTCCACAGTGTCGTGGGTGTAGTACTAAAATCACCAGGTCCCCTATCAACAAAAGTGCTCATTTTACTTTGTTGTTGTGGTTGTTGGTGTTTTCAGTTCCTCACCACACAGTGCATTTTTTTTTCCACACCTCTGTATGTGAAATGAGAAACAGTAAGGAATTGATAAGCTGCCATGAGACCAAGGGATTACTTATGTGTGTAGTTACTGCATCCCAAATACTTAGAAAAAAAAATCTCACGCTTAACTGTCACTCCACAAATGACTGCTGAATGAATGAAGAAATGAACACACACACACACGCACACACACACACACACAAATGGACAACAAATATGGAAGGCGGAAAACAAAAATTGAAAAGGAACCTGTTTTCAAGCCCGACCACCTAAAAGAATTCTTGTGATGCTAAGAGTCCAGATAAAAGCTTTAAGGCTTGAAGAGCTTGCTCTACAACTTGCAGGTGTATAACTAATGCATGCAAACCTCCTTTACTCCAAAAACAATTCCCCATCACCCACCCAGAAGGTGTAACTTCTACCAGGCACACAGCAATCTGATCAGAGATTGTCCGATCGCTTGACCTCACGGGGCCTGTCTATCAGATTCTTTCTCCTGAGTGATCTGAAACTGAGGTTCTGCTAGGTAGAGTGGAATTGAACATAGAGGTGATTAGTTTCCGCCAGGAGCTCAGAGAAGTAGAAACAGCTGGTTTGGAGAGAAAAAGTAAGATATCTCAGAAAAACAAAAGCAGAAGCTAGAAAGAGGAGAGTCTATGTTAATAAGAATTGTCGAGTCCTGATTCCAGTCGTTTCCAGAGGCCAGGTTGTTTTACTGCCTTTTTTACTGGATGCCCTCAGAAAAAATTTACCTCCAAGAGGAGAACAGGCTCAGAACAAAAAAGTCCTCGATTAGGGAAGAAGAGGACTGATGCCTTTTTGAACATGTTAAATCTGTTTCCTCCCTTTCTTCAGAAATATTGGTAATTCATTTGTCCATAGCTTTTTTGTATTCTGTGATGTCTTGAACACATGTTCTTCCTGTCCTTTCAGCAGATATCTGATATAACCATTAGGTGTAATTTTTATACCTTCATCTCAGAAGAGAATGTGTCCTTTCTTCCCAAATCTCTCAGCACCTTATAACGTTCATCCCTTTGTAGCGAATGGTCCTGCAAGAAGGAAGAACTGTCAAAAGAGATATGAACACCAGAAACGAACTCTGGAGACAGAAGGTGTTTCTCTTGTATACATGTCCACATGGCGTGATGTTATTCTCTTAGAATAGAAGGAAAAGTGGAGCAGAAAACATATGTAGGAAAACTTAAGCTACAGAATATTATACAAGCAATG
Source organism: Fukomys damarensis (assembly GCF_012274545.1). NCBI lineage: Eukaryota > Metazoa > Chordata > Mammalia > Rodentia > Bathyergidae > Fukomys > Fukomys damarensis. The sequence continues at coordinate 57,274,790 of NW_022900927.1, read as the reverse complement.
AAATGCGTGTCATTTCTAATTGCTTCATGGCTTCAACACCTCTTCGTGACACCTTGATTTTAAAAAAAGGAGAAGAAGAAAAACCTTTGCAAATTTCAGGTCACCTTCTTGCAAACTGATTTCTTGATGTCACTAGGCTCCACACACTCACAGCCCACGCTCTTTCAGTTGCTAAGTGCACTGGATTGTCACAGTATGTTCCAGGGACTCTGGATTTCTCTCAAATGTGAAAGATGTGCTTCTAATTGGAAGCATAGTCCTTGTCTTTCAAATACAATGTTCTCTAAAAGAAACAGTACTCATTAGATTTCAGCCAGTCCAAATTAAAACTTAATTTCCCAAAGCAAGGAAAACCTTGTAAGCACTAAAATTCAACATTATCGTACAATGTAGAACTTAAAGATGATGTACAGATTCATTGTGTATTATTATTAGCTTTACCTCATTAGGAACAGAAACCATAACATGCCACCAAGTGTTTTTCCTTACAGGTGTTGATAACTTCTATCGATGCGATGCATAACAAGAGGCTTTGAGGTTTCTGACTCGATAACATGAGTGACATAGATGAAATTTTAAGCAAAAGTTAAAGACTGTGATTAAAAAAAAAGAAGGGGAAAGCTACAAAAGAAATAAGTAAAAACAAGTAGAATTTGTTTATTGAGTGGGACCAGTTAGATATAAATTGTAACCCACAAAACTCCAGAGTTTAGAGTCTGTAGGAAAGATTGGCCATTCATCCATCCAGCAAATTTTAGCAAATATTTACCATAAGGCAGTTGCTTCATTGGATATTCAGTCTTAACTTCTGCACTGTAATGTTGGACATTGGAAGACTTCAACATATATTTTCAAGTTGGCAAGGTTTTACTTTAAAATCCTTTTATGTTGCAAAGAACGTATTTCTGGGAGCAAACTCAAACCATTCAGAAACAAAAAGTAAAAATCTCTCCATAACTACCAGCAAGTGGAGTAAACACTCTTACACCATGAGGTATCTTTTCACACTAAGCAGAAGCACAGACAAATACACACAAATATCAGTTTAAAAAAAAAAGCAGTGATAGGTAAAGGTAGCTTTATATTGCGCAAAATTTCAATATGGCATAGTGCTGGGGAGCATGGGTTTCAAAGAATACCACCTTGATTCAAATCTCTAGTAAGTAAAAACTAAAATACATATTTTTAGATAAGTATCTTAAAAACTCAAATACATCTTTTTAGATTAAGTATCTATATATGACAATTAAGTGTCCAAAAAGAGTATCATTTAGAATAAGATGGGAATGTATATTTTGCTCAGTAAATAGTACAATTGGCTATCCATCACAAATAAAGTTAGAGTTCTGCTTAATATCATACAAAAAATTACAAACCCAAATATGAAACACAAAATAGTAAAGTGCCCCTCCTCTCGCACACACACACACACACACACACACACACACACGGCCCTATATATACAGGGAAAAGGTCCCTTTCATATATTATGATGAGGCCTAAAAAAATGCCAAAATGACAGAACAGAAGACACCTGGCATCCAGAATGATCTAATGGAAGTTATCCTGACCAAGAACTCATTCATAGATATGTCAGGTAGGAAAAAGATCTGCATGAGCCAGGGATTTAGCTCAGTGCTTCCACCACCTGCCTCGCAAGCTCAAAGACCCAAGTTTGATCCCCGGTACCAAAAAAAAGAAAAAAGAAAAAAGAAAAAGACCTTCTTCACTGCATTACGTCCCAAGGTTTGGGAATTCACCTTAGCTAATATAAAAATGGTGTATTGCCAAAGAACATTTTTTTTAAATCCAGTTATTATTTTAATTTGGATCACATTTTATTTATAGATTATGTTTTAAAAAACTTAAAAATATTGTTTTCACATCTAGGAGAAATTCCATTTATTCTGATCTTGTCCTACAGCCTTCTCTAATGCTTTCTTGTTTTCTTTACACAGATTCTAAACATTTATTTAGTGTATTCCTACATGTTTTATACTTTTGTTGTGTTGTGCCTGTGATCCTTTTTCGACTACCTTTTCTATTTCATTACTTTTGTGCACAGAATATTTGCTTTCGTAAGCCTGACTTTTAGCATCGTACAGAAATTTCTCCATGCCATTGGCTCATAGATTTTGATTCTTGCATTATTTATGACACTTTTCCTCTTCCTTCTCAACATTAATAGCTCTTCATTTGCTTCTATATTATTGCATTGGTGGGGATCTTGAAATAATATTGAAAAATAACAGTGAAAGTTTTCCTTTTCCCATTATTTAAATTTAATATAAATATCAGGTAATTAGCCATCAAATATGACATTTCATAGTGATTCCCAATAAATGACTTTTATTAAGTTGGAGAAATCTCTATTACTGTCTCAATAAAAATGTAGTTTTTATATGTATGATTGCTTCAAAGTAGATATTAAATATTATCCAAAGAAATGCCTACCCTCTTGCTATAATTAAGATTTTCTTTCTCTAATATTATGCATAATATAAATATATTTCCTAAATATTAAAACCTATTTGCATTTTATATAATCACTTCTTGGTCCTGGAGTGTATGTTAGATGTTAGTGTCTAACAACAAGGGTTATTTTTCATTTAATATCTTTGTGCCCATTTGTATAGGAGAAACTGCTTAATAGCTATGCATGTGCCAGTGTGCAAGCATTTAGCTACTATTCTTACAAGGAATATTCCACACTGTGACACAAAGTTCACAAATTCCATCTTCTTCTATGTTCTACAGAGTTAAATTGTGATACTTCTTCTCTGAAAAGTTGAAAATCCTACTTATGAAAACATCTCAGGAAAGTATCTTTTGGTGAAGAAAGATCCTTTTATTTTCTGCTTTATCTATAATCAGTGAATTATTCAACTTTTCCACTTTAAAAATTTTTAAGTCACTTTTATTCCCAAAAAAAGGTATGAATTTTATTAATTTTTCTAAAGCTATCTTCTTAAATCTATACATAATAGTATCATTTAATTTGTTAGTGTCTTTCAAATATGAAGATATGTGCCCTTGCACATTTTGATTGTTTTTGAGACAGGGTCTCGCTATGCAGTTCAGGTTGGCCTTGAACTCACTAAGTAGCCGAGACTGGCCTCGAGCTCATGGTGATCCTCCTGTCTCAAGTGCTGGGATTACAGGCATGTGCCACCAAGCCTGGCCCATTATACATTTTGAATGTCATTCATCTAATTTTTTTCTCCTTTCTTTTTATTTTGTTATTTAAAAAAAAAAAAAGCAGGGCCAGGGATTTAGCTCAGTGGTTCTGCTGCCTGCCTTTCAAGCTCAAGGACCCCAGTTCGATCTCCAGTACCAAAAAAAAAAAAAGAAAAGAAAAATCAGCTTTTACTTTAGAAGTACAAAAAGTTTGAAAATATAGGGGAAAATATATTTTTTTCTTTCAGATTAAAATGTTGACACATTGCTTTAATTTTAGAGTTGCCACACCCAAAAAGATATCTGGAGGTTAAAGACAAACATTGGCTGCCTTAGTGTGTGTTTATCCTGTCTGCATAAATTCATCATGTGTTCCCTATTGGGAACTCTCTCTGTTTGCAAGTGTGTGGATTGTTCTAGGCTAATCTAACAAATACTTACTTATTTTTGGCCTGGTTTATCTGTCAGTTTCTGTGACAGATTTAAAAAAAGCTAATACTACTCAGCCATAAAGAATGAGAAATTAGAGTCAATCATAGGAAAATGGATGCATATTGAGGATATACTCTTAAGTGAAATAAATAAGTCACACATGTACAAATACCGAATAGTTTCTCTGGTGTGAAAAACTAATTGTACATAAGATCCTAATGGTATAATTGCCAATGTGAAATAGGAAGAAAAGGGCTAAAGATGTAGGGGAAGTGGGAAGGGTAGGGGAAAGGAAATAAGGGAAGGGAAAAGAAAAAAATGAGAAAATGAAAAAATGGAAATAAAGTACTTGTAAATAGGGAAGGAAGGAGGGTGTGAAGGGAGGAAAGGGATAGGGGAAAAAATGAGAACCAAGTCCTGTCATGTAAAGATACAAGATCCCAACGATGAATGTAACTGTACTGTATACCTAAAATGTACCAATAAACTCAATGAGAAAAAAAGTTTAAAAATTTTCCACCATAATTATAGTTTCTTAAAATTGTCTAAGGACTCTTGCATAGATTTAAATACTACATCATTGTGATGATGTTGCTTCTGGTTCTTTCGGTCTCATGAATATTTTTTGCCTCAGGAGCAGTGTGTCAAAATATAATCCTAACACTTGTCAATGGATCAGTCCAGGGTGGCTATGAGAAACCCACCAACATTTGAATGCTAGGTTTCCCCAAACCTCATACAAAACCCAATTTGGCAGAACTTAGTTTGTGGTGCTGAGGGTTGAATCCAGGCTTTTATGCATGATAGCAAGTATTCTACCCCTGAGCTGCAGCCCCAATGTATCTTACCGAGCCTCTGTCTCAAACATAAAAAAAATAAAGAAGGGCTGGGGATGTAACTCAGTGCAAAGGCCCTGGGTTCAATCCCCAGGGCTGGGCAGCTAGTGGGGATGGTCAGAGCTGTTGCGGGAGGTTGTGCTTTACAAGTTGTCCCTTGAAGGCAACTAGAAATACAGTTTTTTACATTAGCTATCTACTTTTGTTTATCACTGGCTCATAAATTCTCAATCCATTCAACAGACACTCTCCGATTTATGGAGTTACGCTTGAAGTGACAGAAATACTAACACTGTGTGAGACTATGAAACTCAATCTTTGTCATATTTGAGTCATGGCTATTATTTTTGTTTGTATATGTTTAGCCTAAAAATGTCAAAATGCAAATGTAAGTTTTGTGATGAATTTTATAAACAGTGGGCTTTTATCAAACAAGGGAAAACTCGTTTTGAAGTTCTCGGCATGCAATTTTTTCCCTCAACCGCAAAAATGGGGGAAAATCAAGATATAAATCTGTATATACAAACAGCTAAGCATAAGAGATGTGTCGTTCCCTCAGCTAGTAACGAAGAAAGTGATAAAATAACTTTGGCTAAGAGAAGTTCAGATGAATGAGATAAATAATTGAGGCAGAAGTTATAATAACATCCTATGCCATATGTTTGCATGTCTTTCACCTTCATATGTTCTAGCTGAAATACCCTATTACATAAAAGAAGTTTTTTAGCATGTTATTAAGAAATAAACAATCAATGATATATTCGTCTGTTTAAGTGTCAAGGCTGTTCATAAAAGGAAAGATATTGCTTAGAGACAGGGAAAGAAATTCCAATTTAAAAATGGATCATTGCTGTAATCTATGCCTTAAGTATCTCTTGGAATGGACTTCATCTCGTGAAGAATTCTGCTCTTTTACATAACGTGCCTACTCTTCCAGCATGGCAGTGAGTGAAATCATCATTCCTACTGAAAAAGGAAATAAAAATGGATGACAATGCTTGTTATTGTCAGCGAACATTTTAAAGATTATCAATCACAACAATCCCAAAGACTAGAAAAGCAAGCTGTGCCATGAAAGAATTGGTACACTGTGTGTTTTAACATAACAAATTTGAAGAGGAACACTCAAAGTTGTCAACGGGAGACGACAAACTTGTTCAGTATACTGGCTTGTGATATTAATGTTGAGTTTGTTTTCCCATAAATGAATGTGCAATGGACAAAACAATAAAGTAAGTTGGATCTGACTCTTGGAGAATCTGTTTTACAAATACAGTGTAGACAGTGCAAGAAATTTTTTAATTTTTATTTTTAGTTGTACATGTTTGTCGTACATAGTGATTACACTCATCGTGGGAGGTTGGTAAGAGTACATAACACATCATGATTCTTTTTATATTCCCTTTGTCCTTTCCCTCTCTCCTTCAATCTCTTTGGGCCCTTTCCATTTGCCACAGATTTATTTCCCTGATTCCTATGCAAATTCTAACATAGAATTATTAAGGAGAGCCAAAGAAAATAAAATTTAAAGAAGTACGTAGTTTAGATACTTATAACTTATCTCAGAAAAACAAGAAGTTATTTTAGCATAAATGCATTCCATGCAATATTTTTCTTTTAGTCAGTGTACATATGCATAGGCATTAGGAATAATTAAAATTTAACAGGATGTCCTTTATTTTGATTTGCTCAATCTTGTAACCTTGACACATTTTTTAATTTCCCAGAATTTAGCTTGCTTCTTTTAAAAATAGCAACCTCTTCTTGTTTTATGGATATAATAAATCCATATGGATCTTTCTGTTTCCCGCATTGATTTTTGTTTCCTCGCAGGAAATTCCTTTTGTTTCCACAGTGTAGTGTCATGTTTTCATGCTGTTGGTTTCCCGCCAATGTTTGGGACTTCCTGTTTACCTATTGCACTCAGAATTTCATACTGAGATTGACCTAGTTGGTGTCTGGAGTGTTTTAGCTCAGGACAGTTCTTGTTTTCTTGGCAACTGCTGCAGTTTCCAGGTAGGGCTGCAGATTGTGGCCAAGCAGGCTTCCGTTGGGTGCTCTCTATCCCTATGACCGGGGGGAATATGTATCGTGTACCGATTTGCCTGCGATGGTCAGAGGTTACCCCTTGTGTCCCGGCACCATTATTATTATGCTTCCTTTCACTAGAATGTGGCCCCTTTTAGACAACAAGTTACATTTTTATTTTTCCTACAACAGATGGAAGGTAGCAGGAACACTGTCTCAGTTTTCTCTCTGGTTCCAGCAATCACCCTGGCAGGATCTCAAAGCAGATACCACGGTTAATTTAGAAAGCAGAACTCATAGCTTTAACCTGGGGGCAAACGCTGTACCAGGCGTTTAACCTGGAGAATAAATGGCTGATTTGGTTACTGCATGGTGCTGCAATTAATTTTCCTACTAGCTATCTACCTCTTCCTCTATTGCCTAAGAGCTTAGGTTTCTTTATCAGGGGTCATTGGAGCTATTATCTTTCACCTAAATAGAATTCTACATTTTAAAAATCCCTGCTGTATGTTATCACCCACACCTGACCCTATCTGCTTTAATATTCAGTATCAATTTTATAATTGCCCCTGTAATCTCACCTATAATAATAATTACTGATGAGAGATGAAAACTTGTGTCAGGCACTGTTCAAAGTGCTGGGATTCATCCTCACAGCAATGCTTTGAGGTGGTTTCTGTTATCTCCATTTCCCAGATATGGAAATTAAGGCATAGAGCTTAAGCAGCTTACCCTAGAGCTGGAAGATCCAAAGAACACAAGCAACTTATCAATAATGCCGCAGTTGTGTCCAGAGCTCATGCTGTTAACACCCTCTACAGCCCTCATGTCAAACAATAGCTCTTTTTCAGGCTTACCAGAGCAGTTTGGGGCTGAATCCTTCTTTATTACTTCTGTCATTTCTGTAGGATTTTGGAGAGGAATGAGGTTAGCTCGGAAGCTCAGTTGACTGTCATGAGCTGGAAGCTTATTAAACTTTTTTCCCCTTGAAACTTGGGCATTCTTCTGTACTAAAGGAGGTTCTGGTCCAAGTGATTGTTATACAGACTCTTACAACCTATTTACCACCCATGCATACTAACATTCTCATACTACTTCTCCCTGCTTTATCAGTCTAGAATTGTAGCTGGAGATCTAACATAAACACAGGAAAGGAGCCCTGAGGTTTCTACATGGTCCTTAGACACTCACTGCAACAGGTCCACTCCAGCTGCATAACAGAACATCCCTTTACATACATATCCCCTAATTATTATATTATTTTAACTCAGAAAGGGACAGTAACAACCAGGCCAACTCCACCACTTTGCAAATAAGAAAAGGAATTGCTGTGAGATTGAGTTCTTTACTCACCCTCGCTGCTGTTAGGATGATTAAGGCCAGAATGAGCACCCAGTGTCTGATTCCTGTGTTCTATTCATCATCTCTCATTGCTTAAGTGCTTCAAGAACAGAAAAGGGAAATCATCAAAATCATGTTACTGTCTAGCTATAAATGATTGTTTTATGTAGGTTTTACCTAATGCTCTACATTGATAGTTTTGAAAACTTACTATTCCAATTTTTTTTTTTTTTTTTTTACCAGGGATCGAACTTGGGTCCTTGTGCTTGCAAGGCAGGCGGCAGAACCACTGAGCTAAATCCCCAGCCCTACTATTCCAATTTTAAAGGAAATCTTTAAAAGTTAATTGTTATGATCTGCTATGAACTCTGATCTGTTATATTTTTTTACTTTATTTTTCAAGTTTTTTTTCTGGACTCTATATGCTCATTTGGTAATTTTTGCTTTTCACCCACAGCACAGCAGCATTGGTTCTTGCCTGTTCAAATAAACTGACATATTCATCTCCACCAACTTACCTGCCAAGAGCAACAGACTCTGAATGAAGCCACTGGTGAGGATTATCCATATTGCCCCCTGTTCAATAAAGTAAATTATTCTACACTAAAGCGAGTGCATTTTGAAAAGTGAAAACTTTTTTTCCTGCTAACAGTCACCACTCTAGGGGTACAGACACACGCTAAAAATTACAATATTGAAGTGAATTTTGAAAATGTAGTATTAAGTAAAGAAAAAGAGGGGTCAGGAGACATTTCCTAACTTGTCAAGAAGTAACTATTTCATATTCTAAAGAAAGAGAAATAACCTGCTAGTCCAGAAACAAAATGAAATGTAAACCAATTCAAAGCAACAGCTATGCCACCACTAGCAACGGAAAATAAGTTAACAATTATATTAAGAGTCTAAGACAAACTGGTTGGCATATCGTAAGAACCAATCATATCAACACTACCCCATCCTTAAGAAAAGAGATCTGCAAAAATAATGTAGACATGCATACAAAATATTGACATACAGTAAATATCTACTAAAAGGAACAACTATATTACCATTAACAATAGAGAAGAATTCAGCAACAGTAGCATAGTTCAACTAAATAGCTAAAATAAATAATAATAATAATAATAATAATGAGAGAGTGACAGAAGGGGAAAGCAAAAGAAGTAAAATTTGAAAAAGAAAGAAAAGCAAGATGAAGAGAGAAAGTGAGATTTAAAATTCAATTAAATAATAAAAGAAAGTTAATAGAATTAAGTAAAATGAACAGAAAAACAAGAAAAAGAATAAAAGAGCAAAAGATAGACAAAGAAAGAAACCAGGGCTCGGGATTTACCTCAGTGGTTACACAGCCTTCCTTGCAAGTGCAAGAACCCAAGTTTGATCCCCAGTACCCAAAAAAAGAAAAAACAAAAGCTTGAAAAAGAAGGAAACAAAGCAAACCCTCAAAAAACAACTTTAAAGAGAGAAATTAGTCCAAAAAATTTCTCTGCATGTTTGGCTGAGTGGCTTCTTTCCAGAGACTGTGATATTGGAATCTGCCAGTTATGAATGGGGGTGGTGAGTCACAACCAGTGCCTGTTTTGTTTTTGTGTCCACTTTTGGCTGTAGGAATGCTGAATCTTGTCCCACCTTTCCTGTTGGGCGTGATCAGTCACTAGTGTAGTGTTTGCCTTACAGCTGTATTCACTCCAGTGCCTCTTAGTGCTTGTGTCTATTATCTCTGACTAGCTTTATGTTCTGTGGGCTCACGAGGTACCTCTCTTGTGCCAGAGACCGCTCTGTTCATACACCCTGGCATGTGCCAAATGTCCAAGCTGAGGTGTAACCCTGATCACATTGGCCAGTGGAAAAGCAAACAGACCACTGAGCTTTGTGCTAGAAGCAGGCAGTGAGGGGGACCAACCAGTCTGGTGAACTTAATAATTATAGCTTCAGACTCAGCCCCCTCAGAAAGCAACATGACTGGGCTGCTTTCTCACCACAGCCATGTTTTTCACAATCTGAGATCACTGCTGCTTAAACTCTCAGGGGGTCTGCCACTAGCCCACTCATTCTCCATGACTATCTCTTGCAGCTGTCTCATCCAGTCACGGTGGAAGGGTGACCTCAGAGGTCAGGATATAGTTGCTCTGTAATTTCTGACGCTCAGACTAACTCAGTCTTAAACAATAAGCAAGCTTAACTCAAAATGGAATGTTCAAATTTGAGGAAACTTTGAAAATCACCTATCTCAGGACCCTTCATCCCTTCACCCACCGAAGTCACCCTTTACTGAAGAAATTTAGCCCCAGAGAGAGTCTTCCATTTTGCCATAGTGATATAAACATAATTTTTGACTGGGTTAAAGCTAAATCATAAGCTTTGATCCCCAATGTCACCCTTTTCTGCTAAAAGTTGGGAGATGATATCCAAAAACTGATCGTCTATACCAGTATCTTGGAATATTTCTCCTATGCTTTCTTCCAATCTTTCCTAGCTTCAGTTCTTTAATCCATTTTGAATTGGCTTTTGTATAGGATGAGAATTAGGAACTAAGCTTCAGGCTTTTACATATGGATATCTAGTTTTCCCGGCAACGTGTATTGAAGAGGCTGTCTTTCTGCAATGTATCTTTTCAGCACTGTTATTGAAAATTAATTGGCTGTAGATGTGTTCCTTTATCTGTGGGATCTCCATTCTGGTCCATTGGTTTCTGTGTCTGTTTTTATGCCAACACCATACTGTTTTCATTACTATGGCTCTGTGTTATGTCTTGAATCAGATATTGTGGTACTGCCTCCAGCTCTGTTCTTTTAATTCAAGATTATTTTGGCTACTTTTGTGCTTCCATATGAACTTTAAGATTTATTTTCTAGTTCTGTGAAGAATATCATTGGTATGTTGGTACAAATTACATTGAATTTGTAAATCACATTTGATAGTATGGACATTTTAATGATATCCTTCTAATGGAGTATAATACAGAAGCTCTTAAAAAAAAAGAAACATATAAGAGAGGCCTGCAGGGACACCAAGAGGGTGCAGGTGGGAGCAGGCCCCAGCCAGAGGCCTGCCAGAAGCAGCACAGCATGGGGATTCAGACCTCATGTGTGCAGAAATGGTGTGGCTTTGAGCTTAGGAAGACAGCACAATGGTGAGCAGCAGAGAGAAGGCCTCTGAGGCTTGTTGTTGAGAAGTGAAGCCCACTGGAAGAGTGGAGAGAGTCACTCCAATAGAGATGCAGCGGCTGATGAATTGTTGGGGGTCCACAACTCCTCAAGAACCTGGACTCGCTGTGGGGGAGGGTGGCTCAAACCTGCAGTAGAACCTTGTAGAGTTCAAACCCGAAGGAGGGCAAGGGGCTCAATTCCAGCCTCAAAGACAGAAACCAGGCTGAACTTCAGTGGACTACAGCTGTCTCACTGAGATCAACTGACACAGATCTGTTCTCTGCCCGCATTGTCCACTGGTGACAACAGAAACACATCTTGAAGGGGACATTTTTTTTTTTCTCCTTCATTTCTCACCTTTTTGTTCCTGCTTATTTTTTCTCAGTTGTTTTTATTTTTATAGGATGGTGAATATGGTTTCTAATTTTCCTATTGTTGTTAGTTTGTTCTGTTCTTTTTCGTGTTCCTTCCTTGTCTTTTCCTCCTGTCTTCACCAATTTCCCAAAGTTTACATGATCTTCCGGTGTCCTCCAGCCTTACTTCTAAACTTTCCCTCTCCTTCTATTTCTCTGTCTGCTCCCAATTCCTTCTAAATCTTCTCCTCAGAAGGCAAATTCACTATATTTAAGGGCTTATTTACTGCGAGCATATTTCTGGTTGGTTCTAGATTTTTATATATAACCACAAGTCTAGTTCATGTAGTCAAAGGTGGTACATTAATAGTTACCTCAGTTTGTCATTTTCTAGGCTGTGTTTGATGCTATTGTTGATGTTGATCATATTACTTTGGCCAGGTACAGATTGTTCTAGTCAATTGCTCTTCTTAGTATACCAAGAGTGAGTTGGCCTAAGGGGAATTACAGACTCAGAACCAAAAGGCCAACTATTCCTGGAAAACAACAGAGAAGTAGCCATTCCCTAAGGGTTTTACATTTGAGCAATAAAGATACTTGCAATGAGTAATATACAAGTATCAACCCAGGAATTAAACCAAAAACATCATCATCAACAACAACAGATAGAAATAAGAAGACACCTAAACAGGATGCAAACCCAAACTTTCAGATCACGAAAGGCAAATCTGGGGGCAATGAGATGGAATAATCTGAAAATCAACCACCTAAACCCCCTGAACTGGTAACAAGGGAAGTAACAAAACAGATGAAAGAGGTTCTGGAGAAATGAAATCAGAAATAATTTCTCAGATAACAGCAGCAATGGCAACCATAATGAAGGACATGATTAATAACTCTAGAACAGACACAGATTAAAAAAAAAAATAGGGGCCCTGAAGAAAATGATGGAAACCATGAATACCTAGCATAGGAAAGAATTGAAAAGCATGAAACACATCCAAGCAGATATCCAAGAAATTAAAAATTCCATTGAAAGTTTCTTCAGCAGAATAAGTGAATGTGAGGACAGAATTTCACATATAGAAGACAGGATTGCAGTTAGCAAACACGAAAACAATGATTTCATAAAAATAGCAAGGGACCATGAGAAATCAATCCAACAACTACCACATGATGGAAAAAAGATAAACTTATGATTGGTGGAGTCAATAAAACAGTAGGAGATACTCCAAAAGATATAAATAAACTTTTCACAGAAGCAATTGCAGAAAACTTCCCAAACAGGGAAAAATAATTTGACACAAAGACAAGTGAGGTATATAGAACTCCAACTAGCTATGATAAAAAAAATCTCCAGCTAGGTGTATAATAGTCAAGATTCCAGAAGTCCAACTCAAGAATGAAATATTAAAAGCGGTTAGAGAATAAACAAATCATATACAAAATAAAGCCCATCAGAATAAACAGGAGACTTCTCAACACAAACCCTCAAGTCAAGGAGAGCCTGGAGTGAAGTATTTCAAGTTCTAAAAGAAAATAACCTTCAGCCCAGATTGATGTATCCTGCAAAACTATCTTTCAAAATTGATAGAGAGCCCAGAATTTAGCTCAGTGGTGCTGTGCCTGCCTCACATAACAAGGTCCTGAGTTCAATTCCTGGTACAAAAAAATTAAAAGAGAAATAAGATACTTTCATGACAAAAAAAAAACTTGAGGAGCTTCATGAATACCAAACCAGTGCTCCAAAAAATTCTAAACAATATCTTAGGAAAAACAGTGAGGGTCATAGCTCCATGAAATCCCAAAGAATGAATCCATCAGGCAAGAAAAGAAATTAAATGCAAAGGGGGAAAAATAATCCCCAAACAGGAAAAAATCATAACAAAGATAAGTCAATGTATGTCATTTATAACCATCAATGTTAATGGTCTCAATTCACCAATCAAAAGAAATAGACTGGCAGAATGGATCAAGGAGCAAGATCCAATATGCTGCATATAAGAAATATACTTAATTTAAAAAGAATTCATAGACTGAAAGTCAAAGGATGGAAAAATAATACTCTAGATGACAGGAACCCAAAAGAAATCAGGTGTAGCTATCCTATTTGCAGACAAAATAGATTTTAAACAAAGACTAAGAGAGACAAAGAAGTCACTACATCCTCATAAAGGGAACAATCCAAGAGGAAGAGGTGACAGTCATAAATATATATGCATCATGGACTGGGGATTTAGCTCAGTGCTACTGTGCCTGCCTCCCAAGTGCAAGGACCTGAGTTCAATTCCAAGTATCCCCCCAAATTATACATATGTGTGTGTGTGTGTGTGTGTGTGTGTGTGTACCAAATACTAATATACCCAACTATATAGAACAAATATTAATGGGCAAAACAACTATATAAAACAAATATTAATGGATTTCTGAAAAAAGGGATCAAAGAGAAAATGGAAAGACATCCCTTATTCTTGGATAGGAAGAACCAATATAGTGAAAATGGCCATATTTCCAAATTGCTATATCAATTCAGTGCAATCCTGATTGAAATTCCAATACCATATTTCACAGAACTAGAGAAAACAATCCAAAAATTCATTTGGAACTAGAAGAGACCTGGAATAGCAAAAGCCATTCTAGGCGAAAAAGACAAGGCAGAGGGTATCACAATATCCACTGTGAAACTATAATACAAAGCTACTGTGATAAAAACAGCACAGTGCTGGCAAAGAAACAGACCTGAGGACCAGTAGGACAGATTAGAAGATACAAAAACAATTCCAAACGTACTCAGCCACCTCACTTTTGACAAAGGAGCTAAACAACTTCACTGGAAGAAAGATAGCCTCTTTAATAAATGGTGCTGGAAAAACTGGGTTTCAATCTGCCAAAGATTAAAACTAGAACTATACATCTCATTATGCACTAAACAAAAATCAAATCCACAACCAGGATCTCATCTTATTGAAAAGCTTCTGCACAGCAAGAGAAACCACCAAGAGAATCAGGAGACAACCCACAATGTGAGGAAAAAAATTTTAGCAGCTGTTCCTCAGACAAAGGTCTACTGTCCAGAATACATAAAGACCTTTTAAAATATCAGACCTCCCAAATTTAAAGACTCAATCCAAAAATGGGCATCTGAAATGAACAGACATTTCTCAGATGAAGAAGTAGAAATCACAAATAAACATATGGAAAAATGTTCAACATCACTGGTCATTCGAGAGATGCAAATGAAAATAACACTGAGATTCCACCTCACTCCAGAAAAAATGGCTGCTATCAAGAAATCAACCAGGAAAAAAAAAAAACAAAGAATCAACCAATAACAAATGCTGGTAGAGCTATGGAGAAAAAGGAACCCTTCTCCACTGTTGATGGCAGTGTAGACTGATGCAACCACTGTGGAAAGCAGTGTGGAGACTCCTCAAAAAACTAACACTAAAGGTCCCATTTGACCCAGCTATTCTCCTGCTAGCTATATCCCCAAAAGAATTAAAAGCTTCATACCACAGTGATATATGCACACCCATGTTTATAGTGGCACAGTTTATAACAGCTAAATCTTGGAAACAGCCCACATGCCCATAGTCTGGAGACTAGATAAAGGTTTTTTGTTTTGTTTTGTTTATAAAATGGACTACTACTCAGCCATAATGAAAGACAATCTAGAGACATTATAGCTAAATGGAGGCATATTAAGGGCATACACTTAAGTGAAATAAATAGGACACATGTGTAAATCCTGAATAGTTTCTCTGGTGCAAGAAACTCAAAGTGTAAATGAGGACCAAAATGTATAATTAATATTGTGAAATAGAAAAGTTTCAAAGGGGAAGAGGAAGTATGGGGTGTGGGAAAAGGGAAAGAAAACAATGTGCAAAGAATTAAAAAATGGAAACAAAGCTTTTGTAAATAAGGAGGAATGGAGGGGTTGAAGGGAGGGAAGGAAAAATGGGAAAAAACAACCAAGATATATCACGTACAGGTACAAATTCCCAGTGATGTATGCTATCATAATGTACACCCAAAATGTACCCATAAACCTAATGAAAAAGTAAAATAAAAGATATACCATATGATCCAGCCTTCCGACTACTTGTTATATATCCAAAGGAAATTAAATCAATATGCTGAAGAGATACTTGCATGCCTATACTTATTATGGTTCTACTCACAATAGCTAAAATATGGAATCAACCTAGATGCCCATTAGAAGATGAGTGGATAAAGATAATATTATAATTCATACCATGGAATATTATTCAGCCATAAAGGAGAATGAAATTCTATCATTTACAGCAAAATTAATAGAACTAGAGAATATTACATCCAGGGAAATAAACCAGAGACAGAAAGACAAGTATCACATGTTCTCTCTCATATGTGGGAGCTAAAAAAGCCAACCAGAATGTAGAGCAGAGATTACTAGAGGTTGAGAAGGGAGGAAGTGCGGGTGGATAAAAGGTGGTTGGATTTGATCGGGGCACACTATATGCATATATGGAAACAGCACAGTGGACCCCATTAGGAGGTACAATCAATGCACGTTACTAAAAAATAAAATAAGATGGGAAGAGGGCCAAAAAACAGAAGATAAAGAGGAGAAAAAAATAATGTTACTCAAGTCATAATTGTGATGAACATAAACCCACTCATCCACCAACTGTGTTGATCTGGTTGTGGATGGGAAGTAGGGGAAAGACAGGAAAGTGAGGAGCTGGCTGAGTGGGTGGCAGGCGCATTCTGCCTCTGCTTGGCAAGAACTCTGTTCAAACCCTCCGAACAAGTGGGAGCTCCGACTTCTGCTTCCTCCCTTCTTCCAGCCCACAGCCGGTGGAAGGAGAGAAGAGGGACAGCTTTGGTAACGGGAGGAGAGGTGCTGCACAGAGCCAGCCTGGTCTACCTCCACCTCCTCATATCCTGAGCAAGAAGAGTCCCACCTGGATGTCACCTCCCCGGTCAGAGCTCTTTGAGCCCAAATTAAAAATGCTGTTGGTCTAGTAACACCCCCTAGAGCCACTCCTAACAGGTCAGAACCCTCTTTCACCTGATCTTTCACCCATCTGATGAGTCAAGTAGAATAATAATAGAAAACACATACAGGGCTCACCACGCGCCAGCTGCTACTCAAAGTGCTTTCCTTAGATGAATACATCCAGCTTCCACAACAAGCCTAAGCACTGTTATCCCTGGTCCCATTTTATGGACGAGAAGCTCGAGGCATAGGCAGGTTAAGAGAGTTGCCCGGCTCCCACAGCACGTCACTGTTCAACCAGGATTTGAGTCCATTCACTGAACTACGCAAACTTTTCCTCTCTATGTCGTGCTCATCCTTCAGCCACTGAGGGATTCCCCGTCCTGTCACCCTTTCCTCTGACTCACACCCGATTTGGCCAGTGCTGCTTCAGACAGTCAGTGTGGCAGACTGGATTCACTGGAAGCCAAAGACGAGACAGTTTATAGCACACGGGAGGTTTCTGAAGGAAGGAGTTGGTGTCAACAGCTGAGGATGAGGAGCAGAGCCGGGAGAGGGGCACAGCTTCCCTAAGCTTAAGCCCTCACGGTTTCTGCAGGCCCACCGAAGTATGTGTCATAAAATATTCATAGGCTACTCCAGAAATGTAAAATATATTCAAGTGACTGGCTATATAAGATCAGCTGAGATTTTGCCTACAGTAATCACATGCCCTATTTTTGTCTCCAATTTTTTTGAGGCAAAAATCACCCAGAACCTACCATTAAAATGGGACATAATGGTGTCTATGAATAATGATAATGGTAAACATTTTACTGATTCAAGCAAATAGTTTGTGAATCAAATTACATTTTATTTTTTTAATTGAGTTTATTGGTACATTTTAAGTATGCAGTACAGTTACATTCATTATTGGGATCTTGTACCTCTACATGACAGGTCTTGGTTCTCAATTTTTCCCCTTGTCCCTGCCCTCCCTTCACCCCCTCCCCCCTCCCCATTTACAAACACTTTATTTCCATCTTTTCATTTTTCTCACATTTTTTTCTTTTCCCTTGTTACCCTTCCCCTACCCATCCCACCTTCCCTACACCTTTAAATTACGTTTTACAATTGGAGGTATAGTCACTTCCTCAGAGATGTGATTTACCTATGAAAATAAAAGGTACAAATTTCTTTTGAGTGTTAAGAAAAGGTGTGCAAATTACGTTTTACAATTGGAGGTATAGTCACTTCCTCAGAGATGTGATTTACCTATGAAAATAAAAGGTACAAATTTCTTTTGAGTGTTAAGAAAAGGTGTGCAGGTTCCCCTGATCAAGATCATTAGCCTCCTTGTTTGTGTGCAAGTTCTGTTTGTTTGTTAGTTTAATAAGCTTCTGCCGGATGATCCATCAGGTTGTTGTAAGAGCTCTGTGGTATATTAGCAAGTCTTTTAAATAATAGATAATTCCTCCCTAGGAGGAAGAAAAAAGAATACCACGGCCCCCACAAATCTGTTGCTTGTCAGGTGCTTATTACACTGGCTGCTCCAAATGCTGTTAAAATGAAACCTGGACTCTTACCTTATTTATTTTTACCATCTGTTTCTGCACCATTCATATTCCAAAGGTATGTTTTTGTTTTTATCGCATCATGAATTTCAGTAATCACAATTATAACTTAGGTAGAAGAGCATAAATATTAAAAAGCATACATATGGGTGAAAGGGAAACTGACAGGAGCATTCTCTAAATAATAATCCTGAAGTACTGAAATTAGGGGTATTTTCACAAGGAAATTAAAAGTAAATAAGTTAAAATAACGGGAAATAAAATGTGATGAGGAAGAACGGTCCATCTTCTAAATTGATATATTCTCATTCAATGTGATTCAACATAGTATTGTGACTTCACACTGTTAAATTCACTGAGAAGATAATTCAACAGCCAACTTCCACTTTTAAGTTGAATGATTTTTACAGAATAAACCAGCCAGATTCTTGACTGGCATTTTTCAGCAGATATCGCTCTTTCAAACCCAGCACAATGCAGGCTATCTACCTGTTAGGACACCAGACATAACTTTTGCTCTTTGAAGAAATCCGACCCTGTCTCTTTTCCTAAACTAATTTAATTCGCTTTTAACTCTGCATAAATGTTCTCCATGGAAACAGTGCCTTTCTAGTCATACAGAGACAGGAGCAAAATTATTCAGCTACTGGGTATATCCATTAGAATTATCAGTGGAACACCCCCCCGCTTTAAACTAATGCGGTTGATAGGATCAAAAGAGAATTATACGCTTATCAAATCAATCCAAGATAGTCTTTAAGAATTACATAATATGTGTCGTTCACTGTGTCAAAGGTATTTCTCTTTTCTGTGATGTAGAGCTGAGCTGTGAAAGAGGAACACTGCAAAGAGAAAGGTAAGCAGAGGCCCTGGAGGAACTTTCAGCTGCAAAAGGAAATTGACTAATCTCAGAAATTTGTTTTTCCTTCCTGGTCCAGGCTTGATCCAATTGGAGGAAACTGACTGGCGTTTCATGATTTTTCTTTACAATAAACTGAGTGCAAGCTGGAGAGGAAACCAGGCCAGTTGGAGCAAAAAGGAAGCTGCCTTGCACCTTCCTCAGTTTCCTGTTGCATCCAACTGATAGCAGAAAGAAGAGAATGGAACGCTACGGTGCTGGGGCTTGACCTGAGATATAACCGATAAATGCTACCCGCTCCCCATTCAGTGGCTTTGCAGTCTTCTCCTGACCAAATCGAGGTTCAGATTTTAAACCCTGCCTCTTAAAATCCCCTGACTATCCAGATTTTTAAAATGTTTACACTCTTTACACTCTGTATAATTATAATATGAAGAGCCAAAAGTGGAAATACATTCTTTATAAACAGCTCCCTGATGATCTTTAACGCTCCAGAGATAAACCCAATCTGTTCCCAGGGAAATTGGCTCCTTCAGACTTTGTACGGCCCATCACAGACATTTCCACTGGGGAAAATGCCTTAGGGTTTACTGGGGCATTAGGAGTACATTGGAGTCATTTTATTAGATTATATTTCCCCGATATTCCTAGTAGAGCGGTAAGTAGCGCTACTTGAAAAATTTTAATGACTTTCTCTTGATTAAAGAAAAAAAATGAATGTTTGGATTATTTTTTCTAGTTCTCTGAAATACAGTGTTGGAAATTTCAATCGGCACTGCATTGAATCTGTATAGCAGTTTGGGTAGTACAGCCATTTTCCCTATGTTGATTCTTCCTACCCAGGAGCAGGGGATGTCTTTACATTTCCTTAGATCCTCTATGTGGTTTTTCTATAAAATGGAATACTACTCAGCCATAAAGAATGAGAAATTAGAGTCATTCATAGGAAAAGGAATACACATCGAGGATATACTCCTAAGTGAAGTAAATAAGTCACACATGTACAAATACGGAATAGTTTGTCTGGTGTAAAAAACTATAATGGTACACAAAATCCTAATGAAATGATTGACAAAGTGAAATAGGAAGAAAAGGGCTAAAGGTGTAGGGGAAGTGGGAAGGGCAGGGGAAAGGGAATAAGTGAAAAGAAAAAAAATATGAGAAAATGAAAAAATGGAAATAAAGTGTTTGTAAATGGGGAGGGGAGGAGGGAGTGAAGGAAGGGCAGGGACAGGGAAAAAAAGAGAACCAAGACCTGTCATGTAAAGGTACAAGATCCCAATGATGAATGTAACTGCACTGTATACCTAATATGTACCAATAAACTCAAAGAGAGAGAGAAAAAAATTAAATTAAATTAAAGAAAGAAAAAAGCCAGTTTATTTATAAGGAATTTGAAAACCTTACATAATTTCAAAACGCCAGCCTTGTCTGGAACCATCCCACCAACACTGGTTTTCAGCATCCACACACGGCGTCTCGCGCTTTAAGAGATTGAATTTAGGCCAGGCTTTAAGGTAACGTATTCGGCGTTTCTGTTCTCTCCCCACTGTGTCTGTCATTCAAACCCACTTGAAGCTGCTGTTCCTCCACCAGGTCTTCCCTGCCTGCTCCAGGCACCGAGAAATTGCCCAAACCGTCCAGTACTTGTGGCCTCTTCCTCCCGGGTGGCCACACATCACTTGTCTGAGGGAGCACATTCGACTCTTCTGTTGTGTATCACTGAGTCTTGGTCTGTGCGTTCCTGTTTAAAATCACATGATTTTAAAAGTTAAATAAATAAAAATACATGTTTTTGTAACAAGCTCAGAAGGGAAGTTATATGTTATATATTTTGTACAGGGCAGTGCAACATCCAGTAGAGTGCCGTTGATTCAGTCATACATATTTTAAATTAATTTATTAAAAGCACAAGGTGTTATACAAGGACAAACACAGCCATGTACAAACGAGTGGAGTAAAGTGATCTAGCACTAAAGTAAGGTAATCTTTGGTTTGGGGACTGAAATAGGTTAGTTTCTTACAGACTCAGATTTATAATCCTATAGGAAATATCTCAACTACTTTAAGCAGGCAACCAACCAACCTATTAAAAGCAAAAGAAATCTCTTCAGGGGATAATGACATAGGCTCTCGCTGACTATAATAAAAAGGCGACTTCTAGTGTAGAATGTTAATGGTAGGATAAGATAGGCTATTGTCTGCTTAATTTTGCTGTGAATTTTAAATTGTAAGAAGCAAAGTCTATTAAAGCAACAACAACAAATTAAAAGCCTGACCATCTGAACCCCTACTGTATCGAAGCCCTGTGTGTTGCACACGGGGTCATTCAGGAATATCTGGTCATCGCTGTCAGCTGTTTTCCAGACCTCCACCATCACTGTCATACAGGAAGAAGAGCGCCTGCGTATACTTCCTGATGAGGCAGAACCACAGAACATGTATTTTGGCGGAATTTTTCCCCAGTGCTGGGGATCAGACCTAGGGCCTCTCCTGCGGAGCCACACATCCAGCCCTTCTGAGTCAGTTGGAATGGACCGCTGGCTCTGCCTGCACCAAAAGCTGCCTGGCCTGAGTGGAGCCCACTGAAGGGTCAAGAGGTAGACTTTAACAGGTGGGAAATGAGAAGCGGGGCATCTAACAGATGCCTCGTCTCTCATCCCAGCCCTGGACTGCTCTGAGATGCACTGTTTTGCAGACAATCAGCTGTGTCTCCTTAGGAAGACATGGGCAGCAAAATAACGCACCACCTTATAAAGGTTCTCCTTCCTCTTTCCACTTCCCCCTCACTTATAATTCCCCAGGATTGTAACCTTCTCTCAAACAATTGTTACATAACCTTGGGCTCCGTTTTCTAGGGAATCTGAACACTTAGCAAACACCAAACCCTGTTTACTCTTATGGAAAAGAAAAGACATAGCATGCAGTTACAATGCTCTTTACATATTTTATTTGTTTCCTTTCATATGGTCAAAAAGTAAAGGCACAGCAGGGCTTCCCTCCCACACATGTGTCCAGGCAGGCCTGGATATTTTCTGCATCCTGCTCTGCTCCCACTAATAGATTTTGGAAATTGCTTTGTTTCGGTGCATGAAAAACTTCTGGGACAGTTTTGGCTGCATAGTATTTCAATATGTGGGTATACCATCATTTACTTACTCGTCCATTATTAATGAAACTTTAGACTGTTTCCATCTAATTCTATCACAAATAACAGAATGAATAACATTAAATATAAGTTGATCTTCACACAACCCTGTGTAGCTATAGAAGAAATTTCTAGCAAGAGTATGTAGGTCTGCAGAAGAGTATCTGTTATTACATGCCTTCCACAGCACGGTGTCTTTACAAAGGTTTTGCTTTTGGTCCGTTTGGCTGGTGAAAAATAGTGTCTCAGCATAAATTTAAGTCATGCTTCTCTTATTATGAGTGGTTAAACGTAATTTCTGATGCTGAAGAGGCATTTGTTTTTCCTTTTCTGTGAACTGCTTGTTTTTGAAGAAATCTTCACCAAGGGAACAATTGTTGGATCTATTTTTAAGATCCTGTGCACTGTGTCTCAGAGAAAATCAAATTGGGGATTTTTAACACAACTCTCACTATCACTGCTTGAAACACTGTGATTTATATCGTCTCCAAGTTGTGACGCTGAGTTCACTTACTCAACAAGGTCATAGTCTAGCAAGAAAAGATAGTGGAGAGGGGAAAGAATCAGGGTAATGTGTAGCCAGGTGTCCCAATTATGACGCCTTCAGCATAACGCTGACAGCGGTGCCCAAAGGCCCCGTCTGAGGGCTGGGTGCACTGCAGCTGGCATCTCTAAGCAGCATCTGGGGTAACAGGGAGAGGAAATGTGGTGCCCAGGTTCCTAGAATTCCCTAGGGTGAAGCCTGACCTAAGCCAGTAACAGGGAGGGCTGGACAGACTGGGACAACTTTAGAAGCTTTACAGTAAAGCTATTTACAAACTAACATGGGAATGCAAGAATAGGCAGGGTTTAAATATCACTAGAAGGCAGAAAGTGAGGTCTAGAAAAGTCCACGTGGACATGAGTCTTTACCAAGGTCCTAAAGGATAAAACAGAACAGAGTGGCCCTTAAATGAAAATAATAAGCAACACTAGGAGGCCTGAGATCTTTTTTTTACAAATGTTGAGTGGTGCCAGCCAGAGAACAGAAGGGCACAAGTCCGTGTGTGTTTGTGTGCACGCAAGAGGCATGAAAGATGGGCAGCACGAGAGATGAGGTCACCCTTTAATTAAAAGCTTTTCTTCCACAGGGTTCTCAGCTGAGCTCACATTTTCTTATACGTTTTATTTGGCATACATGAAAAGCTCAGGCATAAACACGAATTGGGATGATGTGTCAACAATGTATTTTAGGGAAGACAGAAGGAGAAGCCCAACAGGTCAGAGAGAGTTGGGCCCTATTAGTCACAATCCCTCCTGTTTTCTCTCTAAAAATCAAAAATAAATCCCAGGGTCCAGAGGCTAATAGATGCATTTGTAAAGACAAAACAGCATAGGATCGGGGTCAGACCAAAGCAAAAATCTTCTTTAAAAATAAGGAAATGTGTGCTGCTTTCATATTTATGGTAATTAGAGCTATTGGAATAATGAAGGAGGAGAGGGAGCAGCGGAGAGAGGTCAGCGAGTGAAATTAGCTACATTACAGGACTCTAATGATACGCACTTTCTCAACGCCCAGTAGAATTTACTAATGAACACTTCAGAGCTGTAACCATTTTAAGAAAATCTGCTTGGCTTTAACAAGAAAAAAATAAACGATAATTATTTTTTCAAGGAAACATTGCCAATGGTTCATCCATGCCAAAACGCTGAGGGAAATTTTAATGTGAAATAAGCCGCAGAAAAGAGATGATAATGAGAGAGGCTTACAAAGGCTCTGTCATCTGCAGAGACATTGGCATTCTTTAATCTTCTCTCAGCTCCTCCTCAAACTGTTCTTGCCTAATCCTTGATGTTTATATTATCCACCCCCTTAAAATCCAAACCTTAACACACTCCAGGGATAAAAAACAAGAACTAAGTCCCCAAATCTTTACTTCAAAGTTTAACCTAGCAACGGAGGCTCAAATGACCTCACTGATATCCCACAGCATTGTCTATTCCTGGCCTGCGCACCCAGGCAAAGGCCCTGTCGAGTCTATTGCTCTTTTGTTTTATTTTTTGCGGTGCTGGGTATTGAACCCAGGGCTCCACGCACGCTAGGCAAACATTCTATCACTGAGCTACACCCCTAGTTTCGTTGTGTGTCTACAACGCCTACCTACATGTTGCTTCCTTAAGGACCTGGGATAAATCTGGACAAGCATTTCCCAGTGGAGTAGGAGGGGAAGCAGGGGATGTATGCACTGAGGTTGGAGTTCTAAGAACTGGTTGAGAAATGATTGCACAGGGCAGGATGAAGAGCTGTACTCAGAGTCCGTGGCCAACGCTCTGAGGTCCCCACTCAACTGCTGTCCTTCTTGCCCACTACCCAAGCTCCAGGTTGGTTCAGGAACACACACCTAGCACATGGGATGAATGATGACAGATCTAAGCCAAATATGGGGAACTCTTCTCCTTTGCCAGTAGTTGGTATGGGAGTAGAAACGTGGCCCAGTACTGACCGGTGCAATGTAAGAAGTTGGTGGAGAGCTTGTGGGAAAGGTTTTATTCTCTGATGAAAGAAAAGGAGGAGAAACTTCTTTTGCATCCCTTCCATGGGTTCCAGCTTGTGTCCAGCTCACACACTTTTTGTGTGATGGGTGTTTCTGGAGTGGAGACAGCAATCTGACAGTCACAGGGAGAGAAACCGCTGACTCACTGAGGAAGTAGTTGGAATCTGCCTTCTTGGTAATATTGTTGAATTAACAAACCAAGTTTGAATCAAGCTTCTGGTTGAGTAAACAAATATTCTCACGGTCTTATACCGTTATCTGTTAACTTTTCTGTTTTTTGTAGCTGAAAAAAAGCATCTTCTGCTTGGTAAAAACCAAGTCAGTAACCAGGGGAGCAGGGTGAAGTCCAAAGGGTGAGTTGCAGCAGTAAGCAGGAGGGCACTGGGAGAGCATCAGGTGCAGGGTGGGCTAGAGGAGTGCTCAGTGGGAGGCTTCCTGTCCAGGATGAGGCTCTGGGGTCCATGCCTAACACCAGTATATATAT
>NW_022900927.1:57228686-57249427 GCF_012274545.1 Fukomys damarensis | reverse complement strand
AAAAATGCAGTGTTGGAACCAGGCTGAGAAAAGCAGGCTGGGAAGATGGCTGACCACCACGGTGTGTTGACTGACTCTTGGAAGCTTCCCTCCCCTGACATGCATCTGGCTATATGACACAAGAGTTATAACCACAGTCCATGTAGGGTTACCCATTTCCCAAATCCGCTCTTCTCTTCTTTCACACAGCCCTGATCCGGTTTCCCTTGCTTGCAATCTTACCTGTTTCCTGGTTGGCTTCCTATCTTTGGTGTCTCCATTCTCTGACTCACCCTTGACATGATAGCCAGATTAATCATCAGTCATGTTGCTTTCCACACTTTTAATCCCTCAAATAGTCCCCATTTTTAAAATATATCTTCCTTGGACTTACATGTAAAGCTGGTTACCTTCTTGTCACTGTGGCCATCTCTAATCAGATTGTATGGCTTCGGGACAGTCTTATGCCACAACTTTTTGTCTCACATAGCTCTTAGGACATCTTGCATGCAATAGTTTTCAATAATGTTATCACAAACATACTGGTTTTTAAACTTTGGTTCTTGTCTTGTAGCTTATTTATTATATTTACACCCATTTCAAGATCTGTTTTTGGTTATTGACAAATAAAAAATATTCTATTAGACATTTTGGCTTCTCTCTCTCTGAAGATTCCAGGCTGCTACTACTGTAAGGTCTCATTTTCCTAATATCTGTAGCATTCTTTGAAACCCAAGTCTCCAAATCTACCTTCTCCAAATGTCAGAGAACTGCACACACAATTCTATTATTTTACTACAAAGGACACTTTTGTTTTCTCTGTTTCTCACTTCTGTCCTTCAGCGTCTCCGTTCTACCACTTTATCACAAAAATGCCCACCTAATGAGTTTCCCTAAAGAATTATTCCTGGAGATCAGATGTTAGAAAATAGGGGTCATAGTATCCAAATTTGCATCATAATTCCGTGTCTTCCTAACTGCATAAACTTCAACAGGTTTGCTGATTTCTCTGAGTCTCGTCTTCATTTATCAACTGGGAATAATAATTGAAGGGTTGTTACAAAGATCAAATGATGTCATCACCCACACAAAGACTTTAGAACAGTGCCCAGTATTTGTAAGCATCCAAGGAAAAAACGCTGATCAGAAGTGAAGGAAACTCACTCAAATAAGCAGAAAGGGAATTTGGCATTCCATATGCTAGTACCTTGGAGAATGTAAACCCCAGCTCAATGACCAGGCAAAGAAGAGTGAAGAACCAGGGTGACCCTTAGGGATGCAGACAGCAAGAAAGAAATGATTTTTTCATTCTTTTTGTTCCTCTGCTCAAGATTAAAATTCCTGGGAGCAAGCATTTGATTGGTACAACTTGGGTCATGTGTTCACCTTTTTCCCTGGCTGACAAGGTACCTTGGTTAATGAGGTAGCCAGACTACCTCCAATGGTATCCCAAAGTGAACTTGGCATACTGTTATCAGAAGAAGGAGTGAAGGGAAAAACAAACATAGTTGTTACTCTTTATTTGCTACCGTACATTTATAGGACAAGGATTATATCTTATTTACTGGGTTGCGCAATATCTTCAACCAACCATGATCAAGAGCCAAGCTTTGTCAGTTGGCTTTTCTTGTACAAGCTGACTTGTAACACCAATCATTTGAATGTTTAAGGTAACCCAAATGAAAATACATGTTCCTTTCCTGGATTTCTTTTTACTGAGGATGTCTGTTGAGGATAATTTCGAAGGGGTATATAACAGGGTTAGTTTTGAAGGGTAGGGGAAGCTGTGTAAGGTCATGAATTGAGAAGACATCAATAATAAAGAAAAACTGGAGGGAAGCATAGACAATTGAGGGCCCAGCTGGTGGCCTGTCTTGTCCTTTGAATTTTGCTCTGATCAGTGTTAGAGGATGAAGGAAAAAGGGAAAGGAGCAACTGGTAGGGAAACATCTCAATTGTCTAGTTGGATCATTCCTGTTTAATGTTCAAAGTGAGTGCCTAGTGGATCTCAAGCCTAGTAAGAGGGGAGGCTGCATGCTGCATGTATAGCCCCCAAACACCAGTTTGGTCCACTTTTCCTTATAAACGTTTTCCCTGCAAATCCATTGCTATCACCAGAGTCAGCCTGGTGAGCAGTCACCCTGTGGCTGGACTGCCACCCTAGTGGGCGGCCCAGTAGCTTATTCTAGCTTATTCTTGCTCCATTCCAATTCTATGAAATCACAGAACGAGTCAGCTTCCTCAAGCATCAGTTTGGCCTCACGCCTTTCACATCATGGTAAAGCTCCTGGTCCAGATGTGAGAGCAATCTGGCCAAGACATCTGTCACCCTTTGTTCGTCAGCACTGACTGCACGGATCTGCCTGGTGAGGCAGATGCCCCCCTCTTGCCCCACAGCTCCCTGTGTAGCCTCCTCTGAGGCCTCACATGTGGACAAGCTGCCAGCAAACAGGAGGGGAGGCCATGGACTTGGCTAAGAGAGACTATCGAGTAAGAGGAGAGAGGGCCTGGGACTCCTTACCGGGAAACCCTAACATTAAAATATCCAGGGGTGAGGGTGAGCTCAGAGGAAGCAGAGAGATAAATGTCGGAGAGGTAGAAAGACAATGTAGTGTCGTGGAAGCCTAGGGAAGGGAAGATCTCAGAAAGCAGAGACTCGCCAACGACAGAATGTGGCATATAAAAACAATAGCTTGTTATTCTGCCTTAAAGAGGAGGGAAATTCTAAAACATGGCCCTACATGGGTGAAACTCGGGGATGTTGTGCAACACATCAGTCCCAAAAGGACAAATTCTGTTCAAATCGTTTATCTATAAAGTACCTAGAGGAGTCAAACTCGGAAACAGAAAGTAGAATTGTGGTTTCCTGGGGTTGGGGGAGGCAGATATTGCTTAGTGGGTGCAGAGTTTCCGTTTGGGAACCCCAGGCAAGAGCAGATGATGGGTGCAGTTCAGCAGTGTGAGTGGTCTTCATGATACTGCAAGGTGCCGCTAAAGGTAGCTGAGAGGGCAAATTTTTTATGATGCACATTTTACCACGATTAAAAACAAACAAACAAAAACAGAGAGATCAGCAGAGTCAGATGCTGGTGAAAGATGAAGCAGGAAGAACACCAGTCACATCCCTTAGCTGGGTATGGAGACACATACCTGTCATCCCAGCACTCTGGGAGACTGAGGCAGGAAAATCTCAAATTCTTAAGACCTACAAACACCCTGGCTCAAAATTTTAAAAAATAGAAGCAAATGAAAAAGACTGGGGATGTAGCTGAGTTGTCAAGGGCTTAGGCGAAAACTCTCGTGTTCAGTGTCATAGAAAATGCTGCTAACGAGTGTGACAGATCTTGCATGCACTGTGGGTGACACCAAAACTTGCAAGTTAAAAACAAAACCAAAAAACAGCCATGAGTTTTTGTTGAATCCTGATGGCTCTCGGTAAAAGTGAGCCGAGGCAGATTCACGCCAGCTCTTGTCCTGTGCCTCCTGCCCCTGCCCTCCCTTGGTGTGTTCTATCTTCCCAGTCTCCTGGGCTCCCACGCACAATTTCATCACTTTTCATCTAAAGCTTAACAGGCTGAAGTGTCCTGCTACCCCGAGCAGAGCACGTACTCTCCTCTCTGCCGGCCTCTACCTCTTCCCTGATTTCAAACAGTGGATGACACCATGCCACTTCAGAACTACTGTCTTCATCACCATTACACACTCATCATTGTTACCTTGGAAAGAATAATAAAATGCCATTTGTCACTCATTCAAGGATCGCCTAAGGAATTTATCATCCTCTAAGCACTGGCTGACAGCACCTCTATTACCTATCTAGCAGGTGTTGTGATAGCTGCTGGAGAACAGGTCCTGCCTCCATGGGTTCAGTGTCTAACAAGGAAGAATTTATCTTCTGGGCCTTGGGCAAGGAAGCTTTTGGCTTGATGTTGAATTTAAATGGCTAAGAAAATGGCACCCATATACAGAAATATTCACATCTTTTTGGGGGAAAGAATATATCACTACAGTTTCAGTAGAAATGCCTTTCCACTGCTGATAAAACGAAGGGGGGTCTCGATAGGATCCACACCCCACCCCAGCCCTGGTTCAGGCCCTGGTTCAGGCCTTGGTTCAGGCCTGGTTCATAGCAGAACCTTCCAGCACCGGCTTCCTCAGTTCCCCTACACAAAATCATATTCCATTCTAGCCACGTGGAATCATCTTATTTTTCCCATGTCTAAAATGCAACTGATTATAAGACACACCGTCAACTAAAGAACATTTCAGGGAGAAAAGGAAACAACCACTGTGCAGTCAGACAGTAATTATAGGACACATGCCAATTACACCAACTTGGAAATGTCAGGCTGCAAGGGGAGTGCTAGGGTGCATCTTACCTTCAAGATGCCGTGTTTATTGCTCTTGGAAAATGCTTTGTTCTGAACATTTGCTTATTCTTTTCCTTTCATTTGGGTTCATCTCTCTTCTCCCTACTCCTACCTACAATCTATCCAGTTTCTAAGGATCCCTTCCTCTTATGAAAGCTGTTCTGGTCCTGCTAACCAAATGTGAACTATTCATCTGTTCATTCAACAAACGTCCACCCTGAATGTCTACTCTGTCAGGCTGAGTTCTAGGCATCAGGGATAAAATGGCAGGCATGACAGGCAGCCATGTTGTCCTGCCTGCTTGATTATGAGTTTTAATGAACTCTGTGAGGAAACTAATAAGGTGCAGAGACAGAGAACTGTGGAGAGGTCTCTCCTCTGATGTGTATTCAGGGCAGATGGCTAACAAAGAGGTCAAACAAATTCTGAGAGCTGAAGAGAGGAGTAGTGTTGAGAAGTGGGAGGAAGCACAGGCCTAGCACAGGGAATGGCACGTGATGAAGCCGTGAGGTGGGGCTGAGTTTGGTGCATTGGGGAAACCAGACCTGGTCTCCCTTTGAGCATTTTGTATTTCTGTTTGGGGCTCACACTGGTGATTTGTTATTTTCTTATTTCCTTTTCCACACTTATTGGTCAGTTGAGTTCTTGAGAGCAAGAATTGAGTCTACACTGGTGTGGGGCAGACCTGTAACTCCACTACTCGCAAGGCTGAGACAGGAGGATATCCGCAAGTTTGAGGCTGCCTGGGCTACACAGTGAGTTCAAGGACAGCCTAGACTATGTAGTGAAACCCTGTCTCAAAAAAAAAAGGAATTGAGTCTAATGCATCCATGTTTTCCTTTACAGTGCCCAGACAGTAACTTGCACAAAGCACGTGTTCCATAACTATTTTTTGAATTCCATAAGTCCATGAATTGAGGCCATATTTACTTAATCCATTATATAATACTTAATGAAGCCTCGTTTTCATTTGTATAGTTTGGACTTTTACCAAAGATTGCTACATCAGCCATTTTAGATTCGCAACAGTATTTGCTGTAAAATGTAACTGAAAACATAATTTAATACATTATCCAGTGAGTGTATCCTCTGTGAGTTCACTTTGAAATTCAGTGCTAGTAAAAATTTTACTTCTGAATTGGTTTGCTTTCTTCCTTCTGATCCCAAGATTGATATAATGGATTGTGTTTCATTTACTGTTACAGGTATTAGACAACTCAAAATCAACCCCTCTATTTAATTTAAAGAGTTAAAGCCACATGTTTATCCATATGGTTATATAATGTTTGTGTTTTTCTTTTTCCCAGACCCTGACTTTTCCCCTTATAATGATTAATATCACAGCTTGTCAGGCTCTGTGCCAAGAGCTTTACATAAGTTAACTCATTCAATCTTCACAATCCTGTGTTTTACAGATTAAAAAACAAAAACAAAAACCGGGGCTTAAAGTAATATCAAAGAGTAAGTACCGCAGTTTGGCTTATCCGTTATGTTATGTCTTATTCTATGACATGTCGTCTTTTAAAATAATTTCAAGGATTAAAAAAAATATATGTACATTATGTTCATACATATGTTTGCGTATTTATGTAATATGATTTGAATTTAGATATAAAAGAAATGCATAGGTATTAATGATCTATCTCATACAATGTTATATTTGGTAGTTATTATGAAATATACTAAGTACATTAACTCTGATTATTTAATACAGGTGAGTAGGGCCTAAAGGATGAAGAATTTTAATACATAAATAAATCTAAGATATAAGCAATTCTACCTAAAACTTTCATCAGAATAAAAAATTGGGTAAGGAATCCCTCAAATTCTCAAGTTCAAATGGTGGAGCAGCCATTGCAGTAGATTTCAAAGACAGCATTCCCAGGCGCATTGCACTGAAAGTCCTCAGATAATATGGGTCATGTTTTAATATTAGATTGGCCCCCAAGTGGGACTTGGATCATGGATTCCTGGCTCTTTCAGACAGTCCATTTGAGCTCATCAGAGCACTTTTACATAGTTCAACACTTAAGTAACTCTGTGTTCCTTGTCCGCCAAGATTGATTTTACATTTTTATGGAGATAATCTATAGAGAGAAGGAAATTACTGGCACTTATTCCCAAGGCAAATGCTTTTTTTCAGGATGGTACTCAAGGCTGCCTTTCTCACTTCTAGCAAGAGTTTACTTTCTCACTTGTCAGAAAACAGGACCCTTAATATATTGAGAACTGAAAATTTTTTCCAGCAGTATTTCTTTCTTTTCACCTAAGCTGGAGGCAAGAAAGCTCAGTAGGAGAAGCTGTTTCAGGAACAAAGCAGGAAGTCAGCAGGAAGCCCTCCCAGGGTGTTCACACTCATTTAGTGAGAGCAATAGCTTTTCATTTGCAAGAAGAACAGGTCTTCCCCAGAAAATGACCTCACCAGCCAACAAACAATTTGAAAATGACAAAAGCCAGGTTACAAAAGCACAGTCCAGGGAGGGGGTAGAATACAGCATGCAATAATATGTTTTTCTTCTCTGTCCCTAGGTTAACCTGATATTATTATTATTATCATTGTTGTTGTTGTTGTTGTTGTTGTCATTGTTATTATTATTTTATTAGTACCGGAGATCAGAACTTGGGTCCTTGAGCTTGTGAGGCAGGCTGAGCTAAAACCCCAGCCCTAATCTGATATTATTATTGGGGGCTTGGAGAGAGAAAGGAGTTGTTTGCCACTGATGAGAAACTTTAGCTCTTCTCTCTTCCATTTTGGAAAGAATTCATAGAAAAAAGCACACAGTGACGGCAGCACACTATCAAAGAGGTCGGGGATCAAATAAAACACATGTAGTCCAGCCAAGAGGAGCGAGAAAAAAAAGTACTTTCTAAAGAAGAGAAAATGATGGCCTACGACAGTTGTAGAAAGACTACAGAGGCAAAGGAACCGAAAGACACGCACGAGTCAGCATCAGAGGGCTGCACGGCTTTTGTGCAAACAAAGGTTTGCCTTGTGCGGATTGCAAGACGGTTCTGCCCAATGTCCAGCTCCGCACTGTGGCGGGATACGGGCGGAGGGATAATTGATCCTATGTGTCCAAATATTTTCAACAAATCACTGGATGTTTCCAGCCCGCTAGATGTTTACACTAAACTTGGTAAGTGTTTCAGAGCCTCCTTGGTTATTTCATCATTAAGCTAAAGCTGACTGGGCGCCCACTAACTGCCACACACTGTGCTGGGCTGGAGGCTAGGAGATGATTGAAACAAGGAATTCAGAAAAGGAAGTGGTGTGATCAGACCTCAGAAAAATTATCTCATATCAGTTAAACCCCCAAGAGGCTGCTGAATGTGAAAAGGATTCATCAGCCTACGATGCAGAATTTTGAAGACTTGGATTGTGAAGTGAGATTCCATTCCTGATAAACACCACGATGGAGCCCAAGTCACAGACGACAAGATTCTTCCAGAACACAGATTTAGAGCAAAGACAGCCAGCTTTGTTTGAAACGTGTAACTTTCCCAAAGAAACTTTTGTTCCTCTCTCTTAATTAATTCCATCCCACCCCAATATCCCTTACCTTTTGGCTCAGAATGCGCTTTCTCTGCTCACCTACATCTCTGATTCCTCCACATTCACGTGGTAATTAGGAGCAAGAGTTTTGAAATCAAGGAGACATGGGGTTCAAATTTTAGCTTGGCCATTAGCTGTGTGAAATTGGGCAAACTGCTTAACCTCTTTGAGTCTCAGCTGTCTCCTCTGTAAAATAAAGGCACTGATATTGCTGCCTCACAGTGTTGCTATGAAGGTTAAAGGGCATAATATATGTAAAACAACCAGTCCAATTAGTTATACTATCCCTGACATAGCTATTATATCCTGGTGTTACGTATCTGTTTTCATATCCAAGTGGCGTATAATCTTTTTGACTCCTGCTCCAATATTGTTTACTCTTAATCTGTATTTCATGTTGATGCTGAGGATAATGTAACAGCATTACGAAAAAGTAGACACAAAAAGTTTTGAAAGGAATTTTACTTTGCAAACCCCTTTTGTAAACTCAAATGGCCCGAACTGTTTGAAATGGTTAAAAATAAATAAGTTAAAAGTCCAATTGTGAATATGACTTTGAGACTATAGTGCATACACAGCGTTTGGCAACACATCTGGTTTTTCTGCTTTGATGGAGAAAGCTCAGCGAGTCCCTGTGAGTCACGGCTTTCTACTTCGCCCTGCACAGAGCCTTAAAATCCCTGCCAATAATGTGGAGAGGTGTTTGGCTATAGCCGCACAAGGCATCCATTTCTTCTGATCCCAGTCTCTGACTCACCAGTGTTTGAAGAGATTTTTGTAGAGAAATGAAACCAGTATATGAAATTAATCACAGGAACTCCGTCCTAAAATAATTCTACAGAGAAATGGCCATTCGTGGTTTGATTTGTTGTTTTGAATGGATAAGGTAAGGCTTTATTTTTTTCTTTTAGCATAGTCTTGAAGTTTCCATTCTGGAAACTGACCAGGGGGTGGGGGCATGAGCGCTTTTGGTGAAGTTGCCGCTGCGGGAGAGGAGGTTGGATTGGGAAAAGACAAATACGCAAAGCTTTTCCCACGTTGGAGGAGTTCTCCTTGGCTCCATTCGAGAGTGATGAAACATGTCGATTTCTCACGAGACAGTAACTACAGATACCTGGAAACCCTGCAAAATGTGTCAAAAGGAGCACGTGAACCTCATTCTCGTGGGTATGCACAGTGTTACTGACAGAGTCTGCAATGATGACAAGGGCCTAGAGACGATGCCAGGAGAAACGATAAAAGTGTATCAGAAATCCAGGGCGACTAGATCTGCCCACTTGCTACCTCATACTTTTGTTAATTGGGGCTTGCTATCACTTGTTGTTATCAAAATTAAAAGCCACAATTGATAGACTGTCACAAGTGACAAAGTACCAGGTAAAACTACACCATGATTTCTTCTCTTCATATCAAAAGTGACAGCCTTGATATTAAACTTTGCAGAAAGAATTATTCTTTCATATGTGCATGTTTTGGAAACATTTTAAATTGCTTTATATATGTGAATAAATAAGAATGAGGAAAATAAATTTTCTAAGTTTTTTTTCTATGCAAAAAAAAAAGTGAATTTTTAAGGCAAAAAGTGCATGCCAAATTGTGGGGGGGGGCTTAGTGTTTTTGTGTGAAAAAACCTTACCTTTCATCAGATCAAAACAGCTAAATAATCCCCCAAAGAGTTAACCACTAATCTATTTTATTTTATAACAAATAAATAGAGCCCCCTGGAACATGAAATATTTACACAAAGTCACAAATTAATAAGTGTTAGAACTGGAATTTGAACCTAGCTCTGATCTGAGGAGACTTGACCATGTAGCTATATTATATTCTCAATGGGACATGCCACAGTCATATAAAGAAAGCTCTTTGTAACCAAACTTAGGCAAGACAACGCAAAACAAAAGCCCACCAATCAACCATAAAATTTCTGTGGAAATGAAGTATTTTGTTCTAAACGTGCAAGCAACTATCAGTTTTGCCCAACCTTGACTTCTTACCTGTCTCAACCTGTATCAATTGTCAGCTGCTTGGAAAATCCATTGCCACCTTTACCATCTTCATCCAGCCTAATTTTCTTCTTTGATGACAGATGTCCCAGTTTTGAATCCACTAGTAGATTTAAGCATCTTAAATAATTAAAACTTGCCTTTCCGTGTGTATGTGGCTGTATTCTAAACCCAAACTCTGACTTTTGCCATTGTTTGAACTCTGTATGTAACGTCTTATGCTACAGTTTAGTGAGTCCTTTGGTCATATGTTGAAATGGACCCTTAGCCTAAAAAGAAAAGAGAAAGCAAGACAAAGATAGAAACAGCTAATGTAAAGTTTTTTTTCCATTTTCAAGTATATAAAGGTCAGACATCTTTTCATGTTTAATTTAATGAGCCATCTTTCTTATAAAATGAGAAAAATTTTGCATGGAATTTTTCTCAAGTTGCTAATCAAAACAACAAAACAGAGCTGAGATTTTGTTTTTTCACTCTTCATCAATAGTTCCTGCCTGCCATTTGGAAAATAGGGTAGGCTATTTGAATTAAGTCTGCTATTGGTATATGAACAATTAGATTCCCACCAAGCAGGAACTCTTAAGGTTGGAGTAGCAGCTGGTGAAATCAAAGCAAGCAATTTTGGAGAATAAACTAAAACGGAGGTCCTGTACAGGAAGTTGGTAGTATCCAAGGACATGGTGTCAGAAGCAGCAGCAGTGTGGGCAGACTCCGTGTTTGAGTCTGGATCTGGAAGAGCCCCTAGAAGCCAATGTGTTGAAGGCCTTGGTGCTGCTGGGAGGTGGCAGGAACTTTAAGAGGCAAGGCTCAGTGGGAGGTCTTTGGGGTACCTGGGGCACAACCTCAAAGGCGACTGTGTGACCCAGGCCCTTTCCCTCCCTTTCATTCATGGCCATGAGGTGAGTGGGATCCCTTCAGCACACGCTCGCACCATGATCTGTAGCACCACAGCTCCAAAGCAATAGTGCCCATCATTCATGGGCTAAAGCTCCCACAACCATGAGCCAAAATCAACTTCCTCTCTCTGAAAGATGATTATCCTAGGTGTTTTGTAACAGTGATGGAAAGCTGGCTTACACACTCAGCTTGCCTGAAAAATGTGGTGATATCCAGCAATGGAGAAGAGGAATAATATTAACCCTATGGTGGCTGACTGGGCAGGGCCCAATCACGTGAAGCAGCTCTTCCCACTGTGACTCCCAGGCACACTTTGGGAAGACTTTACAGAGAGGTGGGGAGGGGGCACGAAACACAGGTCACAGAGCAGATATTGGACAGCCAGCAAATAGGTAATCATGAAGACTCTAGTGAAATGAATAGGGGTGTGTGTGTGTGTGTGTGTGTGTTTTCAGTACTGGGGATTGAACCCAGGGCCTTGGCACTGAGCTACACCCACAGCCCTTCATTTATTTATTTATTTTTGGTTTTTTGAGGCAGGGTCTCACTATGTAGTTGAGGCTGGCCTGGAACTCACTGTGTAGCCCAGGCTGGTCTTGAACTCACAGCGATCCTCCTGCCTCAGCCTCCCGAGTGCTGGGATTACAGGCGTGCACCACCATACCCAGCCCTTCATTTATTCTTTGCTACAGAGTTTCACTGAATTGCCCAGGCTGGGCTCAAATTTGTGATCTTTCTGTCTCAGCCTCCCAAAGTACTGGGATTACAGGTATTCGCCTCTACGCTCACCTTGGAATGATGTTTATAACAACAATAGGTGAAGAACGAATACAGATATACCTGTATACTGTTAAAATATGTGAAAATGGAGTGAGAGCTAAAAGAAACACCCCAAATTGGGAAATGTAAAAATTCACTATATTAGGGTAGTGATGATATAAATAATTTTCTTTCCTTTTTGTGGAAAAAAAAAAAACAACAGCTTTTGTAACAGCATTTAATTTTAAAAGTATGTACCGAAAGAGTCAAAAGGAGAAGAAAATAAATCAACAGTTTCTATTCTATAAGAAAAATAGAAAGTTCTTAAAAACCGAACAATTTCAGTCCACTTTCAAGCTTCTTCTCACTCTAATTCCTTCCCTGTTTGGTACAAAACAGGTCCCTGGGGCTTGATTCTTACACATCTGGCGTCTGTTGTGTTTCGCAGGCTTGGTTGGTGTCACTTGCGCGAACCATTCAGGCTCGTACACATCTATGTTGGAACTGTGTTACCCGAAGAGAAAAGGCTGAGCTCTCCAGCTTGTAGAACAGCGGAAGGCCTGAGTGAGATACGGGAGGAAAGGCCGTATTTCTCAGGTGAACAAATCAAAACACTGAGATGGCCAAATTGGAGAAGGGGGCTGCTTCCGATGGGAGTCGGGAACTCAAGGAGAGGGAAGGAAATAGAGTGTTTCACATTTGATGGGTTTAGAAGATACACCAAACTAGATTTATTTCTGAAGATTAAGGATGGATACTACTGTATGTTTCTTTTTTATGTTTAAATGAAAAGCACTTTATTACAGCAAGGGACACATGGCCACGAGGCCCCCTCAAGTCCTGCCCCTCGCATCGATCACACCCCTCCCATCGTCCCCGCCCTTGCCCGCAGCAGCTCTGGAGTCCTCCCCCACCAGGGTCTTTAGTTGCCCTGTCCTGGCTGCCTCCCTGTGCTGTGTGGATTCAAAACGTTTCCCTTCCAGGGTCGTTTTGACCTCGGGGAGGAGCCAGAGTCACGTGGTGCGAGATCTGGTGACCGAGGAGGATGGAGGACAGGGCGTCTTGTGGAGGCAGCGGTCACTGTATTTGATCACGCCTCACAGAGACCCTCAGGAAAGAGGACTCCAGAGCCTCCGCAGAAAGTGTCGCCAATGATGGGGGACGAGGGTGTAGGAAGAGAGAGAAGTATTCGGAGGGGATTCTTGGCAGTGTGTCTCTTCTGTAATAAGTTTTTAAGTGTAAAAACGTTTTAATGTAAACGTTCACTGTATTTTCCAGCCATGCCTGTGTACATGCACTGCAATGTCACACTGTGACTACTGTTTCTAATGTGAAATGAAATACTTACCCTTTTTAATGAAAGTTTAGTATTTACCTTAATCTTATGTGACTCTAAAGTCATACTTAAACTTCGTTAAGGCTTTACAAAAACAAGGGCATAGGCAAAAACTAAATAACTATTTTAAGTTTTTAATTTGCCAAATATTGCCATATAGCCAAGATTCATAGTGCATGGCCTGCCCCATGTAGATTTTGGTAGAGAACTAAAAGTTCTCTCAAGATGCCTTGATTTCATTTTGTTTTCATTGTTTATCAAACCACATATGCTAAAAAGAAGCAGCTGCCTTTTATCTCTATGTAAAAGACTTTTCTAAAACTGGATTACTATTAATAAACCACTGACATTTGAAATAAGTGTATTAAAAACTATAGAAAGAACACAAATGCATTGCCTGCCTTGCAGATTTTACCTAGTGCTCGAATACTTGGTCCAACTATGTGCTGTATATGTCACGAGGCCAGGGATGACCACTCAGTGTATTTCTGCATCCTCTGGCCCTCAATCCCAGATTTCTAATTAGTCACCAAAAGGCTTATCTAATGTGAACAGTGCAGCCTGCTCTAATTCCTTGCTCTCTCTCTACTTCTCCTATCTAGAAGTCCTCCTCTTCCCTGAGTAACACATTCAGACTTGTACCTGAAGCTATCGGCCCTTTCTGAGCTGTGGACAAATATTCTTCTCCCATGATACAATACCCTAAACCCTTGGATCATAGAGACAGAGCCTATGTTTCTTCCATTCTTTCTTTCTTTTTTTTTTTTTTTTTTTTTTTTTTTTCCCTTTTTTTTTTTTTTTTTTTTTTTTTTTTTTTTTGGTCTTCCCATTCTTTACAGGGCTTGGCACTCTGTAGACATGAAACACAAATTAAATGAAGAAAGACTGGACTGAAATAGTAGTTGAAGAGTAAACAAGAGAGTAGGATAACTTCTGGTTCCCAGCCCTACACTTGCTTAAGTATCTCTGATGAAAGAAATTGCTGTGGATGGTTGTACTCGTAAATGCACAGTACAGAAAGCAGATAAAAAAAGAGTCTGTGTTCAAGTGATTTGTTCCTTATAAGAAAATTTCTACAGATCAAAAACTACTTTAAAAATTCATAATAGTTATTATGGGCCCTGCTCTTTCCAAATGTTAGATAATACTAATGTTATGATGGATAATATGCTAAGATAAAGACATCTATTTTTTTTTTGTCTGAATGGGGCTAATCTTCCATCAAAAATGTTTATCTTTCTCCATTTCTTTTAAAAATCTTGCAGTGCCTCTCCATAGAAGACAGATTATTTCTCTTGCGCATTACAAACTTAGATCTCTGCCTTCATAGATTCATTTTCATCAAAGTATTTTTCCATGACTTTTATAGCAGTGAATGTGCAGGAATGGAAAGAACACTAACAAGCATTCTCTGCCTGAGAAGTGTCAAATAGTGTGTTAAGCCCTTTTATATTTGATATATCTCCTTGAAACTTTGTGAAAGATCCCATAAGTCCCATAAGGTATGTCCACTTTACCTATAAAGAAACTAAAGCTCAAAGATAAACTACCCCTCTCAGTATCTCACACCAAATACGTACCACAGCCAAGGTTCAAACCAAGGTTCACTTTATTTTGAATCCCATAGTCTTTCTATTGCATCATGCTAAATTTTTTGCAAATTATTTTCTACAAAATAAGAAAAAGGCCTGAAATACTGTACTCCATTGTGCCTAGAAGTAATAAGGAATGAAGCGTGATACATAGAGTGGCACTGATGACCATAACAATGGGTCTACTTTAAATGATGTGAATCATCTAAACACAGAAAATGCCTTTTTAAAAAACAGACCACAGTATTAAATTTTTTACTGTGAGGATGTTATCTTTTAAAGAGCAACAAAAGCAGTCTTCGTAAAATGTTTTTGTATTTTTTTAAGTGTATGAAAGGTGTTATGGTTTACATCAACAATGTCCCCCAAAAGTCTCACAGTGGGGGTCTGGTACGAAAAAGAGGGTCACTTGGTGTGGCCTGGAAGGGTGGGTCAATCAGGGAACTGTATTAGATAGCGTTTTGTTACTGTGACAAAATACCTGAGATAATAAACTGAAAAGGAGAAAAGGTTTATTTTGGCTTATAGATTCAAAGGTGTCCATGATTGCTTGGTCCTGTTGCTTTAGGCTTGAGGCAGCACAATACTTCACAGAAGGAACACATGGCAGAGAAGTTCTGGTTGTCCTATGGCTTCTGGGAAGCAAGAGGGAAGA
Organism: Fukomys damarensis; assembly: GCF_012274545.1. Lineage (NCBI taxonomy): Eukaryota > Metazoa > Chordata > Mammalia > Rodentia > Bathyergidae > Fukomys > Fukomys damarensis. Next base: position 57,234,280 of record NW_022900927.1, on the reverse strand, counting down.
GAGGCTGTGTCCCAATGTCCCCTTCAAGGGCATGCTCACAGTGTCCTAACTTCCTGCTAATTGGCTCCACCTGTTAAAGTTTCCACCACCTCCCAAAAGCCCCTCAGGCTAAAGACCAAGCCTTCAACACATGGGCAACAAAAGCCCAAAGCTCCATGGGAACTAAGAGTATGATTCTAGACCTGTTAGGGAACTGGTAAACAATGGCATACCACCTGCAGACCAGTGAAGAGAAAGAACAACCATGCTCTGAGACAGGTTTTCTGGATCTAGCTGATGTTGAAACCCATGTATCTCTGCTTTTTGCATTTTAATTAAGTAGAGTACTATGCATCTACTGTTCTACTTTTGGTAAGAACACTTTTTGTTTTGGGGATCCATTCTTCCCCGACTCAGTGCATATGATCCAGGTTAAGGGGTGAAGAACATGTCCAGGCCCTTACCAACCATTCAACTTCCTTGGCCACAGTGATCACCAGTAACTCAAGTTGAGCAACCTAGAGCTACGGTTTGTGCTACTTAAGGATGTTGCTTTTTTTTTTTTTTTTTTTGAGAGTGAAACCTGAAAGAACACAGCTACAGATATTGCAGCCATCTCCTGGCCTAGTGGGTGGGTGACCCAAAGCTGCCAAAGGCTGAGGGAGAGAAACCAGGTTGTGATATAATGTGGGCATTGGCTGAGATGTTGCTGAAACCTACACTACCCTTGGCCTTTTCAGTAATGTACACAACAAAATCCCCTTTCAGTATAATTTTTTTACCACAGAAGAAGTTGCAATGCAGTGTGTTACATTCATTATCTCATTTAATCCTTACAACCTGACAGGGAGGTTAGTGAAAATTCTCAGTTAAGGAACCCAATAGCACCTCACAAGGGCAACGCTAGAACTCCCATCCAATCCAAAGGACTGCAAAGCCCAATTACTGCATAATATCGCTTCGGGGCTACAACTGTGACCTGCTTGGCCTTATGCTTTTTTCTATTCTTTCTTTCTATTGTACGAAGTTTAACATTGTTAACATTTGCAGTTTCTTTACTGCTAATATAAAATTACATTATAATGCTTAGTTCTTCTCTTGCTTTCACCTTGTCTTATCTTTCTTGTCCTTTCTTCTCTTCCTCACTTATTTGTCTGTTTCCAATGTCTGAACACCAAGTGCTTGCAGTAGTCTCCTCCTCAAGAGTCAAATCGGTTCTAAAATGGTCCTGTGGGTCAATGTTGACTTGGACACGGCAAAGTTCTTTGACTGAAAGCTTGCCCTTCTGCCTACCAGCCAACGATATGAAACCTGTAAGTCAATCTGATCACCTGACCTGTAGGCAAATCACTAGGCCAGATTGCAAAGATGACAAACCATGGGGCCACGGCTACTCCCTCCCTTCTTTCATTCTGTACAGGATGAAGTAAATAAGAAAGGTCAGTGCTCAAGCGATCTTTGCCTTTGGGAATATGGCCAATTGCCATGTTCTTGTTAACATGCCTAACCGGAGAAAACCTCCACTGACTGCCCCAGATTGTAATTTTCAGCAAGGTATTTTTTAAAGGGAGGAATTTGTTAAATCTTAAAAGGTGGCTTTGTTTTTTTCAGGAAGCTCAAATAAGTTTTAAATGCATAAAAGAGCCCACTTCTTTTATCAGAGTAGAAAGAACGTCAGCTGACCAGGTAGAGTGAGGTGCACCTGTAATTCCAGAGCTCAAGAGGCTAAGGCAGGAGAAATCACTGTCAGTCTGAGGCCAGCTTGAGTCAAAGCCAGTCTGAACTACATAGCAAGACCCTGTCTCAGTCCATCCCACCCCCCAAAAGAGAACATCAGTCTGATTAAGAGATGGATGGAAGAAGGAAGGGAAGAAGGGAGACCTGTTTATTTTCTCCTTGGTCCCTTATAAAGCCTTATATGGAGCCATACTAGTAGTCTGGAGACTTAACACTCTCTAAGCACTTGTCAGCATTTGAGAACAATTTCATTTTGAAACAAAATGTTTAAAAGTTATATCTTCCTTAGCTGCCAAGACTGTGTTTGACTCCTGGATTCATTTTCCTCATAAGGACACAAGACATCACAGTCTGGAAAACTTTTTCTAATGCTTGTCGGAACTAATATTTCAGATGTTATCAGTCCTCTAGAATTAAACACAGTAGTCCAAATTTGAAATTTTACATGTCAATACGGGTGATATTTCCCTCTCCAAATCCTTATCTAAGTCTGTGGAGAAATTCTGTTAATGATTTTAAGTAGATCTGTAAACTCTGCAGTTAACCTTTAAGAGGTTGTCTAAAACTATGTCATTATGCAAGGTACAATGCTGTTTTGCAGGTCTCAGCATAGGATAAAGCTAGATGGTTTGTTTTCAAAGCAGATTTTAAAAAAATCCTTTGACAATCTCTTTTCTCACCTATAGTTTCATTTTTACCACCTAAAATTATTTTGCTCCAGTGATTTGGGGCAGAGGATAGTTGACTGCTACCCTTAGCTCTATTTGCTTCACTCTTATTGCAAAAAAACAAAGCAAAAAAGCAAACACAAAACAGATTTTTCTCTGTGATACAGTCTCACAAAATAGCGAATAGATCTAGACCAAAAACGAGTTTTCCCAATTTGGTCAGGTAGTTCATTTCTTGAAAGATTTCAAACAACTCAGGCACTCAGAGATGTGGGAATTTGTTTTGTAAGTAGGTCGGTGTGCTGTGTCGATGCTGTGGAGAGCAGTGGCTCTCAAACTTTGTTCTGTAGAGGAATCGCAGAGGACTTCCTAATGCAGTCTGCGGGGTCTCGCACTCCAGCCTCTACTTCCTCTGGTCTGGGGCGGGACCCGAGAAACTTCCTGGTGATGGTGCTGTCGCTGACTCCTGGATGACAGTTTGAAAACTGACCAACATGTTTCTTTTCCATATCTTATCTGAATATGTTTCATATTTGTTTCCAGGCAAAGTCACACCCGGAGTATGAATCAGGGCAAAAAACCTCTCAGTCTCCATCCCCTTTTACTCGCTGTCCAAGGTTTAATGGCCTTCAAATTCTCTCCTTGATTTTTTTTTTTTCTTACCTGCCCAAAATAGGATGTAGGGAAAACATGTTGGGATACACTGATGTCACTGGAAAGAAAATTGTTTTCCTTCCCAGAGCTTTAAATATGTAAATGTGCCTTGTGACTTTCCAGAAGGGAGATAAAAGTATGTGGCATTTCCCAAGTGGATTTCAACTTGCAATTCTTCCTGAATCCTGCTTCACCAAGCACTAGGGAATGTATCAACCAAAATTTGGGGAGTAGTCTAAACAACTTTGTAATATAATTGTATTTTACAATGGAAAAGGCACCTCGACTGCAACCTAGTTAAAAGACCAACCAACACACTCAAAATATTGTGACTTTAAGATCAATTTAAAAAATGAATGAAATGCCCCCATCCATTGATTGTGTGATCTTTTCTTCGCCTCTTTTTTTTTTTTTTTTTTTTTTTTGAGACAGGGTCTCAGAGACTGACCTAGAACTCACTATGTAACCCAGGCTGGTCTAGAACTCATAGTGATCCTCCTGCCTCAGCCTCCTGAGTGCTGGGATTTCAGGTGTGCGCCATCATGCTGGCTGTGTGAACTTTTCTTTTCTTTTCTTTCCTTTTTTTTATTTTTTTGAGACAGGGTCTCACTATGTAGTAGAGACTGACCTAGAACTCCCTTTGTAGCCCAGGCTGGTTTTGAACTCGCAGTGATCCTCCTGCCTCAGCCTCCTGAATGCTGGGATTATAGGCGTGCATCACCACACCCGGCTGGTCTTTTCTTGATCAAATACTTTACTGAGTGACACAAAGCAAGATCCCATGGCTTTAGTCCCTGATAATTAGTCCTTTCCTGCTATTACCATCTAAAATAACCCTGCGGACCTCCCTCCTTCCTTTTCCATTACAGTTTCATTGTGTTCAAAATACCTCTTACTGATTATGAGTTGTAACAAATTTCTTAAGTAGTTCACATGTTTATTGCTTGTTTTCACCACTAGAACAGCTCTGTAAAGGCAGGACCTTGTCTATCACTTTCACATCTGCACCCTCAACATCTAGCAGAGTGCCTGACACGGGATGTACAACTAGTATTTTCTTATTGAAAGAATGAATAGGTTAATAAAATAATCATCTAAGTTCTGACAAGCAAATCTATATTATGGTAGGAGTGGAGAGGAGGCTCTTTAGTGGCTTTGGATGAGGCAGTCTGAACAGTATTTTGATTTCAAATGGAGCAAATCCCATCTCATAATTGGAGGCTGAGATTGTAGATGCTGAAACAGTAGTTTTGTAGACTCTGTTTTGGTGATTTTGAATGTTTACTAAGTGGCCCCCCAAAAGAGAAATATGTAAAAATTCTTGGTATATAAGTGGATCGTGTGAAACATTTTTTTCAAATTTAAAAAGAACTCTGAAATTTATGCTACACTATAAGATTATTTGGCTTGAACAAATTTAAAAAATGCCAAGTGGTTTTTTTTTTAAAAAGCACACTTGCTCTAAAGGAAAGCTTGTTATTACTTTTGCATTCTTCCGTGATAAACAGGTGTTAAATACGTGTAGTACAGCACAATGGTAGCTAAAAGTGAGGTTCTGATAACTTGAGAGCCATGGGAGAAGTCTGATTAGGACTTGAAAGTGCACAGTGCACACACCCGTAATCCCACCACTGTGGGAGGCTAAGGCAGGCCTGGAAAGCCAAACCCAGCCTGGGCCACTTGCAGACCTAAGAGAGTTTCAGCAAGCTTCCCCCCGCCCATCCTCTTCTGGGTGTTACAATGGAAAAACATTTTATATTTCACTTCACAGGTTTTTCATGTGGTTAACATTTTTTTTTTCTTGTTTAGGCTGTCTATATCCGGTTCCTATTCTTTCAATATTCTTATTACAGTGTCTCCTTCTAGGGGTTTAAATTTGCTTTTTACTTTATGCTTCTATCCTTATTTGTGGGGGGAAAAAGTAGGTCAGTGTTACTTTAGTTTGTCTTCACTTTCACTCTGCTGTTCATTCCTGAACTAGCTTTTAGCCTCTGGGAAAGCAGAAAGTAAAAACATTTACAGAAACTGGGCCAACCTCTTGCGGCCCGCCTACCCCAAGAAAACAAAACCCAACCACCTCCAACAGCAGGCCTTATGTTCTCCGAGGGAGTCCAATTTCCCTTCTCACATGCTCACGTTTTGGGGGGTTTGTTTGTTTACATTGTCATCTTTCATTGCAGCTAGACCCTCAGACCTTTCAGGACCTAGCCCTGTTGCAAAGAATATAAGAATACGTAAAACATTGTCGCTGAAGTCAGCACATGCCTCTTACAGGAGGGAGAGCTAAACTAGTCCGGTCCACTCAGACGCGAGAACAGACCGGGCAGCGGTCGGCCTGAGTCTTTTGACACCGAAAATCCGTATTGGAGCATGGCGTTGCCACTCTGTACAGCAGACTCCGGTCGTTCAAGCCAGGGGTCCGCTTTTGCCGGGAGAAGGCTAAGGGGCTGCACTATTCAGAGTCTCCCTCCCCAGCCGCCATGGACAGGTCCGGCCTCGCCTTCCCGCCCCTGGGGTCTCCGCGCCCCTAGCGCAGCCGCAGGAGCGACGCCCCGA
>NW_022900927.1:57185898-57227786 GCF_012274545.1 Fukomys damarensis | reverse complement strand
GGGGCGGCCTCCCGTCGGCGGGTCACGCCCGGGGTGTTGGTCTAGAGCGGGGGAGGAGGGTGTGGGAACCCCAGAGAACGAGGGGGGCGGCGTTGTCTCTTCCGTTCTTGGGGTTTTTATGCCGAAGCTACTTCTCCCCAACTCGGCTGGAGAGCCCCAGATTTCCTCCCGTCACCCCCACACTGCCACCTTGACTTTGCCGTGGCTTTCCCCTGTGCACCCCGCCCCCCACTCTTCGCCCACTCCGTTTTGGTTAAGCAGTGTTTTGCCTTCAGCTTGGGGAACGTTGGGCTAATGACAGGATGCCTGGGCTTGTTCTGACCCTGAACTGCCTTGAACTCTTTTCTCTTCCTCCCACCCTTTCCTTTCTGGGATCTATAATGTCACATGGCCATTAACAATTAGCTTTTCTTCAGCAAAAATGGCAAAAGCGTTTAGCTGAAGTCCGTGGCGCCTCTCCTTCGTGTTAATATGTCCATCGAAGACTTGGTCGTGTTTTATTGCCTCTTAGCCAAATTAATTATCTACATACAGCAGTGGCAAATTTTGAGTCTTGGCCATTTCTATGGTCAGCAAAGTGCATTCCCCACGGGCAGACCTGTCACCAGGAAATGCTTGACTTAGAGACAGACAATTCTTGCCTAAAATTTTACTGTTTGCCTTTTTGAATCTTCGTTGAAGGATTTCTTTTCAAAGACATTTGTGCAAGAAAAAGTAACAAATGAGAGTCACTGTGTTTTGACTTTGTTAGCCACTGGGCAGACGAAAATGAATGGGATTTTAAGACCTTTGATGTCTTGAGTTGACTGAAACCTTCCTGGAAGTTAGATACAAGGCTAAACTCAATTTTAAAGGGAAAAATTGCTCGTGGTAATATCGCTGATTGTGTTTTGTTCTATGAGTCTGAGCTGGTTTATTTATTAAATGTTGGGCTGCTGCTTTGTTAATGAAGCAGTTTCAGTCTTTGTAATTTCAGTGTCTGCATACTTCCTTAAACAATGGCTTGGAACAAAAGAGAAAACTGTTGTATTTAAGGAATATGCTTTTACTTTTTATATTTTAATGCTGTGAGAGAGAACACTGGAATGTAATGAATGTTATGTTATCCTCCCATCTAGTAAACCAAGGTAGGCTAGAAGCACTAACAGTTTAAAGGTTGCCCCCCCAAATATTGCTGTCTATGAATTTAAGCTCTTAAAATTACTATGCAATATAATGTATCACTTACAATGAAAATAACAACATAGCTGAAATACGAATGGGTAGGAATGAAAGTGAAGCCTGTTTGATGTAGGAGCGTTAGTGTTGGTTGCACTGTGAGAACAGTACCGTTGTACTGCTTGTTGCCACTGAAGTGTTGACACGGGAAAAATGAAGAGGTTGCAGTTCAGGGACCAATCTCTGATTTTCGAGACTCCCTGTCCCACCCCACAACTTAAAACATTTTAGAGACCTTCGTGAAATTAACAGGTTATGTGATTAATCTGTGTTTTAGATAACATTTGTCAATGAGCCTTATTGAGGGTCCACTGATTTTTTTTTTAAACAGTGTGTTCATTAGTGTCTACTTAGAACATCAAGGTGTGTGCCGCTGGAAGGCAGTCTTCCGGAAAAAATAACAGAGGTTTCTGGATGGCAGGGCTTATTAATGATTAAAAAATGTTTTTCTCATATTTTACACATTTTCACATTACTTTTACAATGAATAAACAGTAAATGTAGAACCTGCTCTCGTTAATGCCTTAATTGGCCTATTACAGCAAGAAGATTTAATAAAATGTACAGTTTATTGTAATCCTTGGATTCAGGCCCACAAAGTAATTTTTAGTGTTTAGTATTTAAAATTATGTAGCCTGTCATATGTACTCTGGTAATCAGAAGGACAAAAGAGATACATAGTAAGGAAAAATGGAATCGGACAGATGGATTTAATGTGTATGGTGGCTTTGTACACCTACTCTCTTTGTAATAACTCATTGGTTTTACAACACAATTTAAATTCCATTTATTCTATAGCATATGGTAGCTATGCTGACCCAGTGGATTTTGATGTATATCTGTCAGTATATTTATCAGACAGTGGTTTAGTCTCATAGTTACAGTGGGAAAAGATGGCATATAAAATAATTTGCTTTGTCAAGCCTTGTTTTTCCTCTTATTTTCAGCAGTACATTTTTCTTCATTGGTGAAATAGTATTGACTGAGAAACAGTTCAGTTCAAACATTTTATTGTGAACAGTAGAGGCTATTCAAAAGGGAAGCTGATGTCTCAATATTAAAAGTTATCTGTGAGCACACATTTTTCCCATTTTCTCACTGTTACATATTTATAAGGTACTGCATTTTGAATCTTTATTGCTGTTTGATAATTGTTATAAAATTATTGCCTCATGTTGTGGTGTTCTATATAGCTTTTATACTTTCAGGGTAGATAATTACTTAACGAATTGAATGCTGCATTGGAAAAAACCAGCTACTATATGTTAAGTCCAGCTTATAAAAGTATTCTCTAGGGTATTTATTTTACAGATTTTCTCTTCTTTCACACATGGAAAGGAATAATCTTAGGTTCTTTTGAATTTTAAATGGTAATTTTTGCTTACATTTTAAAATAGGAAATAAAGTGCATTTTATAAAGTCATTGAATTTTGCATTTAAATGCTGAAGGTAAGCAGTAGGTTTTTGGCATTTAAAAATCGCTTTGTATTGCATTTGTAAAGTTTAAAAAACTGGTTATATTAGAAAACTTGATATAGCAAACTAGCATTCAACCTGTAATGTTGCCATTTTTTTTAAACTAGTGGAGATAGGGCCAATTAGACTCTATTTTAAGAATTTTAATTGTCATTAGTAGATTATTTGTCACTGTTTTGCTCACAGTATGCATCGATACTTGGTGTTTATTTTTGATGTTTGCACATTGTTGACCTGGAAAGAAATTGCCAAGGACCATAAAAATGTATTGAGTGTAACTTCAAAACAAAACATGTATTGAGTGTAGCTTTCTGTTCCTGTCCTATTTTGCCCTCCTTGTTGGCTGCATCTTGGGAGTCAGTAAACACCTACAAGTAAAACTAATGATGCTATGTTTTGCTGTAATGAATACTGTATCTGAGGAGGTAGATTTATAGATTCATGGCATATTGAGATGATGTGAAAATTATCTTGTCTTCCAAAGTCTCATTTTAAAAGTATTTTTTTATGTAACGTCTTGCCCTAGTTGGGCTGCCAAAACAAAATACCATAGACCGGGTGGCTTGAAAAACAAAAAATATATTTTCTCACTATTCCTTGAGTCCAGAAGTCTGAGATTAGGATGCCAGCTTGGTTGAGTGCTGGGGAGAGCCCTCTTCTTGCTGTGCAGATCGTTGGTTGCTTCCTGACTCTGTCTCCTGGTTTTTCCTCTAGTGTCTGCAGGTGGAGTTGAAGAATGTGAGAGAGGGGTCAGGGATTTAGCTCAGTGGTTCTGCTGCCTGCCTCATAAACACAAGGTCCCAAGTTTAATCCCCGGTACCAAAACAAAACAAAACAAAATTGGAAGAAGAATGAGAGAGAGGGAGAGGAAAAGGGAGGAAAAAAAGGAGCAAGATTTTTATCTCTTCACCTTTTAAGGACATAAATCTCCTTAGAGTGCTCACCTTTGGTACCTAAACTAAGCCTCATTACCTCCCAAAGGCTTACCTCTAGTAACCATCACATATGTTAGGGATTCAACATAAATTTGTGTGTGGGGTGCTCAAACATTTAATGCATAATATAAAGTACAAGAAAGAAGTTACCATAAATGATCTCTTCTGCCAGGCCAGTGGTTGCAAACCTATGACCCATGAGCCTCAGTGGGTCTTTTGTATTGTTAAAAGCTCTGAAAGGTTTACCATCCCTGCCTAGGCACAGTAGTATCAAGTTTTCCTAGGAAGCTCATCATACGTGCATAAATATTTTCAAATGAGGAAACAGAGGCCTTAGGTTAAGTAATTATATCAGGGTCCTGTCACTGTCATGACCCTGAGATTCCACTTAAGGCATTCAGATCACTGTACCGCAATGCCTCCACTGGGATGGAACGCTAAAAAGTTCAGTGTTAATGTTTATTTTCTGTAAGTGGTGGTAACTATACTAGGTGTGTAAGATAGGAAATGTTTAGCACTTAGTGAATTCTGAATAAGTTGTTTGTGTTAACTCTTCATTGCTCTGACCCAATACCTGAGAAAAACAAAGGGAGTAATTATTTTGGATCATAATTTCAGTCAGTGGTCAGCTCCTGCTCCAAGACAGAAACATCACGGCTGAAGGACATGGCAGAGAAGAGCCATTCACTTCTTGACAGCCAGGAAGGGCTTTGGGGGTCAGTGGGGTGAGTGATGTACTACTTCCAGCCAGGCCCCGCCTCCTGATAGCTCATTCAGCTAGGGAACTTATCAGTGGATTCATTGTTAATTAGCTAGGGTCCTCAATGCATGAGTCTTGGGTGGTGGCATGTCATGTTTAAAGCAATTCAGTGCTAAAAAGGTACTTAAGGTATTTTTAGATTTATTTCCAGGCATGGGCTTATCATAGATAGTCTTTGTCCATAAAAGGAAATGAATATGGATGCTGAAAAGCAAAAACAAAACAAAAGCAAAAACAAAAAAACCTTGGCATTGTGGTGCAAGTATATTCTCTTTTTTTTTTAAACTTAGGTTGTTTACTTAGTTTGATTTTACAGCTTGATTTTTGCAAAATTAACTTTCATTATTTGTACATGTACCACCAATGCAAAGCTGTCCGGATGCTTGATGGCATATAGGTTGCTCTAGTAATGGGTGAAATTTTTGCCTTAAGGTAGAAAAATTTTAGGCATACACATGTTAGTTGGCTTTTGGTACCAGTATTACTAAGTAAGATGAAATTTTGAAATTAACGGTTTTTATTCCTATGTGCCTATGTACCCTTGAAAAAGAAAAATATGAGACAAAATTGTACATTTTGTAATAACTTTTTATATTAAAAACTGCCCCTTGTGGCATAAAAATTGCATTTTTTTGTGTATGTAACTGTTAAATCAGAGCTACCTTGTTTCATAGTATTTACTCTTCAGAAATGAGTTATCTTTTTTTTTTTTTTTGCTTAGCATTTGAACTCTTCAGATCTTTCTACTTTAGAAATTCTTTTAAAAAATTAAACTTAATATTTTTTAATAGCAAAGTCTATTTCCTCTATTGCTCTCTTCTTCCTGTTTTGCTCCCCTACCTCTTTTCTTTTTTTGGTACAGGGGATCAAACTCGGATCTTTGTGCTTGCAAGGCAGGTGGCAGAATCACTGAGCTAAATCCCTGGCCCTCCTATACCTCTTAAAGGTAAATGTTTCCTTTAGTATCCTGCTTATACTGTACTTTCTATGCTCTTTATTGCTTTTTGAAAATATAAACATATATATTTGATTCAGGGGCTATTTGTTTCTGGATTTGTCTTCTTCCTCCATCCCCCTGCTCTTTTTCCTTTCTCCCCCAGTACCTATCAGGCCTTGGTGCTGAGCTACAACCTCAGCTACCCTCCCCCGCTTTAAGGACAGGGTCTTCCTAAGTTGTCTAGGCTGCTCCAGCTTGAGATCCTTCTGCCTTTATCGCCCATCACAGGCATGTGGTACCATTCCTGGCTATGAAGATCTTTCTTTTGATAGTTACATAGAATTTCATTCTGTGGAATCCCCGTATTTTGGAAGGTGGGGACTGGAAGATCACAAATTTTAGGGCAGCCTGGACAAGTTAGAGAAAGACTCTACCTTCAAAATGAAAAGTGCTGGGGATGTAGCTCAGTGCAGAGGCCCTCACTTTTTTTTTTTTTTTTAATGTATTGGGGATCGAACTCAGGACCTTGTGCTTGTGAGGCAGGCACGGCACCACTGAGCTACATCCCTGTCCCCCAGGGACCCTGGTTTAATCCCTAGCACTGCAAAAAGTAAGTTAAGTAAGTAAATAAAATTTCATTATTGGCTATGGCATAGTTTAGTTGTTTGATCCTATGTGAACTCTGGATTGTTTCCTGTCTTTTGCTTCTGCAGTACCAAATGAATCTACCCGTCTGCCTGTCTATAAAATCTGTACCTGAACAAGTGAATGTGCTGGATTCTGAGAATGAGCATCACTAGGACATGTATTTCCTTGCTGTATCTGTCAAGAGGGCCCAGCAGCAAAGATGGCACAGCAGCGACAATCTTATCTAGTACTCAGATTTTAGTTTCCAATGCCATTCCCCAATTAAAAGACCAGGCTGTTTTTGAGAAATGGCTGATTCTAGGACTGGGGCAGGGAATATAAATATAAGATGAGTCTAGAATATCCTGTTATGTTGGAATGTAAGGAACATGCAAACAAAAATGATGAGTGCGCTATGTTGAAAGGATACTGAAGCCAACTGAAAGAATTCCCAGGGGCCAATACTGTAAAAATTTAGGTAACAAAATGAAGCGGTCCTGGGTTGTAATCCAAAGTATAAAATAATATCCATGAGTTTGTATTCATATAAATGATTGACTAAAAACATAAATGGTGAAGAATGGACAAATCTGCAGATGATTACTAAAGAATTTATGTAGATACATTGTCCTCAGTGAAGTTCTCACTCCTTAAATATATATTGCCCAAAGTCACTTCATTCCAAAGTGTGGAAAATAGGGAAAAGAATAACTTGATATAGAAGAAACCTGAAAAGCCAGGCGTAGTAGCTTACACCTGTAATCCTAGCACTTGGGAGGCTGAGGCAGGAGGGTTACTGTGAATTTGAGGACAGCCAGCACTATACAGTGAATCCATCTCAAAAAAAAAAAAAAAAAAAAAAAAAAAACTACCTTAGTAATGTGATCAAAGTGTGTATCAGTTATAAGTCATGTTGCAAATATGCTGTGATGAAAAGCATTTCACCTCTCTGGTCTTACTTCCCAATATCATAACCCCAGCCAAATCATGAAAAAATATCAGACAAATCCCACTTGAGGCATTTTTCCACAAAATGCTTGAATAGTACTCCTCAAAACTATTCAGGTCATGAAAAATAGGGAGGTCAGGGAGACTGTCAGAGCCTAGAGGAGCCTATGACGAAGACATGATGATTACAGTATAATGTAAACCGCATAGACTCCTGGAGCAGAAAGTTCATGGGGGTGCAAACTAAGGAAGTACAAATAAAACAGGTACCTTTGTTAATAATGATATCTGTAATCTGTATTGTTTGATCAATTGTGCCAAATTACCACACTAATGTCAGATCTTAAGAGCAGAAACTGTGTAACATAGGGAAACTTGGTTTCAATTTTTTTGTAAACCTAAAACTATTTAAATATTATTTTTAAAAAAAGATAAATGCCTTGATACTTCTGGTAGTCATTGCTAAATTGCCCATTTATACCACTACCTGAATGTATTGAAGGCCTGTTTTCCCACAGCCTGACCAGCTGAATAGCGCAGCAAACTTGGGGAATTTTGCCAGTTTGGTAGAGGAGAACTAGTGTAACTCAGGCTATTGTGTTTTTCACTTTATCAATGATGGGTATTTTTTCATATGTTTAAAAGACATTTCACTTTTCTCCCCCTTTGGTGAACACACATGACCCTTATTTTTTTTTTCTGTTAGGTCACTGGCCTTTTTCTTTTTTGGTTTCAGGATTCTTGCAGGGAGATGAGCCTTTTATATGTGATATGTGTTACAGTTTTTATATTGTGTTTTTATGTGTGTTTACACAATTTTGTTTTTATGCAAAACTTTTCATTTTTCCATGGTGATATAATTTTCCCTTTTATGTTCCTGTGTTTGCAAATAGAAAAGTCTTCATCACTATAAGGTTTTAAGGAAGTTCATCCAAATCTTCCAGTACACATGGTTACCTTTTTCACATTTAGATCTTAAAATTTGAATACTTCAGTTCCTCTCAGTCTTTGAGATAATTTAAATGCTTAGCCTTTTCTTTCCAACTACTTCTACATAAAGATGTCTGTGGTCTTCTAGGTGCTTTAAATGATTTATAGTAAAGAAATGCTTATACATTTACTCTTGGTGGATGTTTCTTTTCACTGTTAAATTGTTTTGTGTATCATAGTATATGTTTACTTTTTCCCTGTCCTAGTTTGTCATACATTCTTAGATTATTAGTCTTGACTGTAATCTATTTCTCAATTTTCTTAGAATTCCTCATTGATATTATGACCTCTCTGATATTGGTAATCTCTTTATTTGGTATTTAGAAATTTAATGAGTGAGTCAGGTTTTTTTTGTTGTTGTTTTGTACTGGGGAGTGAGGGATTGAACCTACGTCCTTTGTAGCAAGCTACATTCCCAGCACACCCTCATTTTTTTAAAATGTTGAGACAGGGTCTTGCTAAATTGCCCAAAATGGGTTTGAATATGCAGTCCTCTTGCCTTAGACTCGGAGTACTGGGATTACAGGCATATTTATTTATTTATTTTTGGTTTTTTGAGACAGAGTCTCACTATGTAGTTGAGACTGACCTGGAACTCACTATGTAGCCCCAGCTGGTCTCGAACTCACAGTGATCCTCCTGCCTCAGCCTCCTGAGTGCTGGTATTACAGGCATGTGCCACCATGCCTGGCAAAGGGTCTTTTTTGTTGTTGTTGTTTTGTGGGTTTGTTTTTGCCTTGTTGTTTTATTTTTTGGTACCGGGGATCAAACTCGGGACCTTGTGCTTGCGAGGCAGGCAGCGGCACCACTGAGCTAAATCCCCGGCCCTGTTTACAGGCATTTTAGAATTCTTTGTAGGATTGGGGATTGAACCTAGGGCCTTTATACTGAGCTATATCCCCAGCCCTTTTTATCTTTTATTTTGAGCCAAGGTCTTTCTAAGTTGCCCAGGCAGAGCTGGATCTTGTGAACCTCTTGCCTCAGCCTCCCAGAATGCTGGGATTGCAGAGCTGTACCATGCTCAGCTGAACTAATTTTTTAATAGACATTTCAGAGCTACTTTTGGTGTTGTGGAAAGTTGGCTTCTGGAAATTACCTGTTTCTCATAGCAGGAGAGGAGAGTACTGCCACTTTTAGAGTTGGTAACATCTGTAGGGTGGAGAAAGTCATGAGGGGTGGTGGTGGTGGTGGTGGTGGTGGTAAGAAGAATAGCAAAATGGGAAGAGGCAGCAACATTGGGGTATTTATTGAGGGTTTGGTGTCTGATTTAATGTAGGTACTATCTCATTTTGAGGCTTGATTAAAATGAGGATAAGGATTATATAATAGTTTAGGATTGACAGACGTAGCAAGGCAAGGGTTCTGACTCAAAGGGTCCTGGAAAGTGAACAGTCATTTACTGATATTTATTAAAAAACTGAATAGTCTGATGTTGGTTTATATGGGTTTTTCGGGAAGTTCTTGAAATGAACAATGAAGTTATTTGCTACTCTTATCTGCTTCAGCAAGAATTTCCTGGAATAGTAAGAGTTATTTGTTGAAGGGAGCTGAATGATAGTTAATGTAGGCTGTAAACTCAGTGTAGACGGTTTTAATTCTCAGAACCATTCAGAACCACAACAAACTTCAAAATATGCAGTAATTATAAAAAAATCTAACTCAAGCTCAGGCTCTTCTACAAAGACAATGCAATCTCTTGGTGGGTGGTTTGACTTTGAATTTTTTTCCCCTGAAGTATGAGGACTAACTTCAACAGTTAAGATATCTAAGATACCTTAAGTACACAGTTACCCAAGTATGCAATTGGATATGGGTTTGTAGTTCTGTGAAAGAGTTTAGGATTAGAGATGGAAATTTGGAAGTTATGTAAATGCTTTTGAAGCTGTATTATTGGATGCACTTGCTGCAGAAGGAAACAGAATGAGAAGAAAAACATTTGGGACTTAAGAGTTCTAGTACTTAATGGCCACACTGGGGTGTGTGTGTGTGTGTGTGTGTGTCTCTGTCTATCTGTCCGTCCGTCCGTCTGTCTGTCTGTGTGTATTTGTGTCTGAGTGTGGCTGTGGATGGGGATGAGAGTGAAACAATGGAATAAACCTGTGAAGGAGATGCCAGAGAAGTTGGAAGAAAACCAGGATATGGTTATAGGGAAGTTAAGGAAAAATATTTTTATTTCTCCCAGTAAGGAGGATAGAATTCAAGGCTTTTGGACTGAGCTATATCCCCAGTCTTTTTAAACATTTTTAATTCTTGAGACAAAGTCTCCCTAAGTAGTTAAGTTGTCCAGGCTCAAACTTTCAGTCCTCTTGTCTCAGTTTTCTCTCAAACAGAAAGTGTTTTTAAAGTTAACGAGAAAGTGATGAAACTCTTGTAAAACAGTGAAGTAGAGATGAAAATATTGGTGTGAATTTATTGAGGAAGTCTCTGTATGAAGGCTTCTGTTTTTCACATTGTGTGTGTGTGTGTGTGTGTGTGTGTGTGTCTGCACTCGTGTACAAGTGCATTCATTTGTGTTTGGGGAGAGGTAGTGTAATTGTGCATAGTAGATGCAGTATGAAGTGGACATTGGGGGAAGTGGATCAAGCTCAGTTGAGAAATTCAGTGGCATTATTGATCCATGTTGAGGTTCCTTTCAGTTTGCTGATTGAATTGCTTCCCTGTGACTATTCAGCAGTGCTGATGTGAAATGTGCAGATGTGGAGAAAGCCTTAAGTAGGTAGGTCAGGATTGGGATGGAAAAACACACAGGCATGCCTCAGTTAATGACAGAGACGCGAGCTGAGAAATGTATCATTAGGAGGATTGTGCAGACATCACAGTGTACTCACACACACAGACCCATAGGGTGCAGGTGTCAGTATGGCTCCTTGATGCAGTTGTATGATTGCCAACGAGATGTGTGAGGTGGCTACTGGTGTACCACACATACTGTTAAATAGCAAATTTTTTTATAAGTAAAGAGAGTACACTGTAATGATAAAAGGTGTAGTAAATACATAGATCAGTAACATGGTGATTTATTTTCATCAAGTACTGTAAATGATTGTATGTATGCTTTCATGTGACTGGCAGTGTAGTAGGCTTATGTATACCTATTATATCACTATTAAGTCACTCCAGGACATCATGGGGTGATGGGAATCTCTCAGCTCCTTTGTAGTCTTGTGAGACCCCCCTTGTATGTGCAGCTGACTCGTCTACATAAATGTGGCACTTGACTGCAGTTGTGCTTTGGAGTAACACAAGTATGTGCACTTGCTCTTGGCTTGTGAGTGGTTGTGACAGAGTGATTGCTGTGCCGCTTCCTTCCTTTCCGATGGGCATCCTCACTCGGCTTTCTCACTTGCACTTGTACAGTACTGCAATACTGACTGGTATTTAGTCTGTCTGAACTTACTTAACAGCTCACTGCACTTTTGTGGAAAAGTAAATTAATTTGCTCTTCCCTCTCCCTGGTTTTCACAGGTCCTTGAGATCTTTAAAACTGCTTCTGGGAGAAAATTTTTGGGTAAAATTATAAATAAAAAGTAGGAGTTTGCCAAGAGGACAAAGGATGAGATAAAGAAGGGAGATTTTTTTCTGGGTGGAGGAATGTGTTTGTGCAAAGCACTGAGGCCTGAGCAAAACACCATAAGCTGAAGGGAAAGAAGCTACAAATAATTATAGAATAACCCTTGAGGTGATGAAACACCAGAAATGTGATCTCAGATGGGGCTGAGCAGTAACAGGGTCGGCACAAAGGCTTGTATGCCTAGGTGGAGAAAGATCTGTTGGCTCTTGTGATGAATTTTAACTTAACAAGTTTTCTGTGTGTACAAAGTAAAAGTTCTACAGAGAACTGAAGTTCTACTTAGTTTGATAAATTGAAAATATTTTTGTAGAAAATATTAATTTTAATACACAAATATTAATTTTAATACACAAGTTATTTAATCTTTTTTTTTCTTTCCCCTTTTGCTGTGATTGGGGACGAAGGGCGTTAGTGGTATGTAGTTATAGTGTGTGTATTTGATGTTCATAATTTGGCAGGTAGAGTGGAGGAAGTAACATTTGTGAAATACTGTGTGCTGGCCTAACACATATAGTCTAATTTATGGCTCAGAACCTTTTGAAGTAGCTGGTAATTCCTTTCTCTAAAGAGGAAAGTAGTCATGACTTTATCTCATCTTCACACTGTTCCCAGTGTCCAAGGGAAAAATTTGGGATTTGAACCTAGGTTAAGCTTACTCTAAAACTTGCTCTCTGTTTTACAAAGTGGACATATTGCATGCTATAAACCTTTCGTCACCAGTGACAAGGTTATAAGTAATTAGCATTTCACCCCACAGGTGTTAATTAACTATCAGGATATGTTCTCTCTCAACTTTTGAGGATCAAGATAAACAGATTATGAGCAATAATGAAGCAAAGAGAATATAGGCCCTAATAGGCAATCTTACATTAATTAGAATCCATTTAATTCCTTTTATTGGAGAATTCAGATGGCCAGAAGTATCCTATTGAAATTCTGGTTAATTCAGGTGTTACTCTTTTAAAATGTTTTTCTATGTCTTCATAGGAAACTTTCTGAACATTTAAAATAATTTGTCATTTGTAATGTTTACTTTATGTTAATTGAATCCACTACTTTACTATTCATAACTAAGTGGAATTAATACAGTGAAACATCCTACGAATAATTTTGAAAATCTTTTGGAACAAAGTTCTGGCTAAGCAGTTTAGTCGGGTCCATATTTTCTTCTTACTATTTTGATTGAACTCTTTTAACCTGGCCTTTATTACAGACCTTATAAAGAAAGTAGAGTGTGCTTGTTGTTTGGCCTGCTGTTAAGTTTCCTCTGTGTTAGGATTGGTATGTAAGCAATTTCTAATTTTCCACTTAGCAAGTAATGTGGACAATTACTCATTCTCCATGCCAAAAAAAAAAAAAAAAAATCACAAAAAAAACCATTTCTGGTGACAGTAGCTTTATAGTTTTGAAATAAACTGACTCAGCCTTAGACCCTTTTTTGGAACATATTTCCAGTATGTTCAGTATTAACTGGCCACATAAGAACGATACCTTTCTTAACAGCCTTTCCTTTTCCCCAAAGAAAAACTTTGCTAGAAGTTTGAAGAGTGCCTGTATTTCTAATGTGTTACCAACTCTTCCACTGTTGCTGAGGAAAGTTGGCCACTATCCAATAGAATCTGTCTTACAAATGCTTTAATAAAATGTTAGTTTTAAAAAATAAGCCTTTATTATACCTTACGAATTATGGAATAACAAAATAGCATGTTTAGTTGTCCAGTCCAGATGTCTCTTAGAGACAAAGACTAGAAAGTTGCCTACTTATATTTCTTTTAAACATAAGAAAATTCATATTTACCTTGTGCCAAGTATGCTGATATTCTCATTGAAACCTACACGAATATTTAGAAAGTAGGTTTTGTGAGACTTGTACTTTAAAAACATTTAGAAGACAAAACATTTTATTTGGTTATTGAAAAATATCTTGTGATATGGATTTTAAATTATTTTGAAGGGAATTTAAATTTCACTTATAGTAACTAAAAATGTGGCCTTTAAAATATGTGAATGTTACTACTTAATTTTTCATACTAAAATTAGGCTGTAAAATACTGTTTTTATTTTTTCTGTTGGAGTCTAGGAGATTAAGAGGGTGAATGAATACCTGGCCTTCACAGGATGTCTTTTTATCAGTATGATCATCATCATCAGGCAAAGTATTCTGTTCAGTTTGAGGCGATGTAGAAACTTTTACGCTAATTAGAGGATATAGGGTAGTGTTCATTTAGAAGTACAGTCCTGTATACAATGAGAAATAGGCTTGATAAAGTTACACACACACACACACACACACACACAGAGAGAGAGACACACACACACACACGGCGTGATGGGGTAGGGTGGGACAAGAAGATTAAAGACAGTTTTCTGTCCATGAAAGGATTATGTATGACATGGGGAAATCCAAGAAATTTTTATTTGCATAGCCCACTTAATTCTGGTGAGTGAATCAACTTAAAAGATCAGATTTGAGATGTGAAGGTAAATTAAAACTAGCTTTAGAGCAATCAGTACATTTTCAGCCTCCTTAGTCTGAGAACCTCTTTCTGCTCTTAACATGATTGAAGACCCTTAAGAGCTTTTGTTTATGTGCATTATATCTGTTTATATTTACTGTTTTGTAAATGAAAATATGTTTAATAAATTATAATTTAAAAACAAATATAAGTTAACAGATATTTTAAAATGAGAAAATAGCTGTTTTTAAAATAATACGAAAAGAGTAGCAGTGTTTTACATACTTGGAAATCTCCTTAATGTTGTCTACATCTTACTGGGAAATAGCTGGATTCTCATATCTCAGTATGTAGTCTCTGGGAAACTCCACTGTACATTCATGAGAGAAGTATGAAAAAAAGCAAATCACTTCTTAGGATCATTATAAAAATTGTTTATCTCAGGACCCCTTGTAAAGATTTCCCAGACCACACTTGGAGAATTTCTTTTGTAGAGATAAATGGAATTATATCCTAATCTTGTCCTTGTTCTTGTTTTCTGGAATCAGTATTCTTAAGTGTATTTCTCTTGAACCACAGTAACCTCACCAAATTTCATTTCTTTGATTTATTCTTAGGTAGCCTTTACCATGAATAAATAGCCTTAGTTCTATAGGCTTTGAAAATGGCAAGGCTTGCTAGCTGTATGACTTCAGACACATTCATTAACATTTTGGACTCTTTGCTTCTGTAAAGTGGATAGAACAATACTAGTTCATAAGGCTTTTGTGTATCAAATAAGATAAAGCAACACACAGTTGCCAGTCAAACCCTGTCAATAGGATAACATAAAAAGCTACCTGAGGTGTTTGCCAATTTTGTCATACACATTTTGGATGTTTGATTTACAAAATACTAAACACTTAAGACTTGTATCTCCCTAGTTTATAAGTTACTCTTTTTAAACCTATGAAAGACTTTCTTAAAAGCCATTTTCTTTTCTCCCTCCTATCACTTACTATACTTGGGCCTTTTAGGATCCTTCACAAGTAAATGGGTATTTTAAAACACAAACAGCAAAATAATTCTTCTCTAAAGTGTTCGTAGTGTTGTGCTTAAACTAGTTAGAAACAGATGGTATATAAAAGCTGCATCTGAAGACTGAGTTCATAGTGAAGAGAATATCGATACTGTCTAGATAGAGAAATATAAAAAGGAAAGGAAAAATTAATTTGTATCTTCTCAACTACAGCTTTGTATAACCCCTAGAAAAAAGAAAAACTTTATCAGGGACTCAGCCAGTTTATATTTATTGAGCCAGATACATGTGCTACCCTATTCTGAGTAATACTGTGTAGTGGTTGAGAGTATGGAACTTGAGTTCCAGGAGGCTTGGTTGCTTACTTGCTGTAGCCTTCTATAAGTTTTTAACTGTTCACTGTTTCTTTATATGTAAAAGGGGGGAATCATTTTAGTAACCTTATAGAGAATTACTGGTATGGTTAAATGAGTTAATTTATATAACATTCTAGAACAAACTGGCAAAATGATATTGCTTAACTGCTTTTTCTGTTATAGATATGCATTAAAAAGAGAAAGGACATGATTGCTTTGACAGTATTAACTTCCAGTAGTCCCTCAGAGATCATATATTTTTAAATGATTGCTGAAAAATTACATACTGTGAAAAGTTCATTTTATCTTTTTTCCACTCCGTGGTTATTTTTTACTTTGACTATGAAAGAGAGAATTGATAAAAGACCAGACCTTTTAGTGGTTAGAATATGTTTTACCTAAAATCATATCAAAGAATTTTTTAAGTAATTGGCCCCCCTTGAATATATAGGTACCTTCTTAGGTGGATATGGTGGATGTGGAAGTACCTAAATTTAAAGCTTATTTATTGAGAGAAAATTGAAGGAAATTAGAACCACAAAAGAGGGTCAACTTTGGATTCCTCTTTAAGAGGTGTCTTCATGTTCCTGGCACTTTTTGGGTATATTTAGTTGAACCTTTACACCTGCTATAATCAAATGATGATTTCTCCTCCAATAATTAAATAAAGTTAATGAGATTATATTAATTCAATGATAAATTGAATTAATGATAATGATAAATTGAATAATAATAAATTATCTCTTTACTACTTCTTGAGAGCCTTGCTGTAGGCCATTAGATTTTCTTTCCTATTAATTGTTTGTACACCTGATGACTTGCATTTTAATAAAATTTGAAGTAGGCTGTTATGAAAGCAGTCGTACAAATGAATATTGCTTAGGAGCCACTGTAAACCTTGACCCCAAAAGCATGATAAGACAGAAATTTATTTTCTATCATTAGGTTAAACCCTACAGTAAATATTTAAAAATTTCTGTATATCTTAGCTGTTGCCTACTTTTCAATCAGTGTTGTAAGAATAAAATTTGTTTAGTTTATAATACGGGTGACATAAAGGGCTGTGCTTCAAAAGTGGCTGTGTACAGCATTAGGAAGGTTAGTGGGGATATAGAAGCTCTTTTAGCAGTCTGGTTAATTTATGGCTTTCCCTTTGTGTAACTGATTGATGGCTATGGTGTATGTAATACTAACTAGTTAGTGAATAGTAGGCTTTTCTCTTGTTTATCCTTAAATTTCTTTTCCTAAAGGTGGCTTGTCCACTTCATTATTATTATTTTTTTAAATTGAGTTTATTGGTACAATCTAGGTATACAGTACAGTTACATTCATCATTGGGATTCTGTACCTTTACATAATAAATAGGTCTTGATTCTCATTTTTTCCCCTTGTCCCTGCCCTCCCTTCATCCCCTCCTCCCCTCCCCTCCACTTCATTATTGTATGTATTAATTTCATCAGAGGTTACATAAGCCAATACCAATGCACAGGATAATGATATTTTGTGAAAATTTTGCAAGTCAGGTTGTGGAAAAAAATTCTGGAATTAGATGTAAGGAAGACAACTAAATGCCTGGAAAGATACAAATGTAAGAGTTTGGCATTCATTGCTTTACAAGTATTTTCAAGCTTCCTTCTAGTTTTAAAGAATTCAGATCGAAGTGGGAGAGTCTGTTGATGTATTTTATATAAGGAATTCTCATAGATGCAAGCCTTCATCTCACAAGGATCCATCAGTCTATTTGAATGTTTTAAGTTAAAATGCTTAAGGCCAATAGACATATTTTTTTCTTTTTGTGGTTCCCTGAATTACTTACTTGATTAGTATAATATCTTTAGTTCATTCACCAAATTATTTTTAGTGACTATACCCTTCTATGTTAGGGCTTTTTTTTTTTTTGCTCTTGAAACACTTTCTCACAGT
This sequence comes from Fukomys damarensis, assembly GCF_012274545.1. Taxonomy (NCBI): domain Eukaryota; kingdom Metazoa; phylum Chordata; class Mammalia; order Rodentia; family Bathyergidae; genus Fukomys; species Fukomys damarensis. The sequence goes on along the minus strand of NW_022900927.1, from coordinate 57,210,571 downwards.
TTTTAATAAGGATTTCATAGAAGATTGGAATAATACATTGATCTCTTTGTACCCTTTGTAGTTTCTAGCAACGATCATAAAATTTTATGCCCAAGCTGTTTCTTTTAAAATGGCAGTCTATAGTTACACGGATATGGGACCCTCTGATGTTTCTTTCCAGTCTTCTTAGTTCTTTTTTTAATAGCTAGACTTCCTTTTAAATTTCGTTTTCTTAACATTCCTTCAACTGATGTTTCTAAAAATCTAAAGATTTTTGAACTTGTATTATTGTTTCATATACAGGTATCAAAATATTTCATTGCCTAGTGAATATCAGGCTAAAATGTAGACTACTTCCACCATTGAAATATCAAAAGGAGGGTATTTCCTATTTATATTTGTTTTACATATTATGTTGTGGAGCTGAAAATACCTTTTAAGAATGAGTAGCAATGATACTGGCTTGCACTCAAATTTTAGGAGGCATGGTGCTGGGAGAAGTCTCCAAAGCTGCTTTGCTGGCTCCCTAGTCTGGAGCAGCTGACTAACCAGCTGCAGAGCACATTGATCTGGTCATGATTGCTTTCATCCTAGAGCAGAGCAAGTTAACACAATTTAAATCAAGAGCCACATTAGAAGCTCCTGACCTCAGGATAACCTCTTTTCCTACTTTTGAAAGGGGGAACAATTCCAGTCACTTCCTAACTTCTAGCCACAAAAATGCATGGGAACATTCAGCCATATTTAAAGATTGTGACTTGTTGACTTTCTTTTCGCCTTATACATGTAGATCCAGAATAGATTCTTTGCTTTTGCAGTCTCCCTACTGTGCTGTTTTGAATGGTCAATTTCATTCCTTCCTCACTCATTTTTTCCTACAATATTAGAGTCTTCCTTGGCCTAATATAAATGCAGCACATAAAATTGACCTGGGACTGTTTGTAAACTCAGCCTTGTCTTAAAAATACACACCAGGATGTGACCACTCTTTTCTGTATTAAATAGCAGATCAAGGTTTTTTGGTACGTACTTTTAAACTCATGCTTTCTTTTGTAAATCTGAGTCTCTCATTCTTTTCTGTATATCCCTGAAGTCACTATAAACGTTTTACTGAGCTTTATTTCTTAACTGAGTATGGTGATCAGTTTCTGCCTTGTAAAGTTGTAAGTCCACTCTTCTCTTCCATTCATTATTGAGTGAGATTAATAGAGTGACCCCGACTCTGCTCTAATTCATGAAGTAAAATTCACAATCTCTTATTTCAACTGTTAGTGACAACTTCAAGCATTCTTGATATGAGCACCAATTATTGATTGAAGGAATAAATCTCAGTTGAGAGTTGCTATAAAATAAATACTTATATAAATAAATATATTAAAATACAGTAAATTATGTAAATAATTTTTTAAAAATCTCTTGGTACTGAAGGAACTGCCATAATTCTGGGAATCTTAATGCTTGACTCTTGAAGGACATGTTGAATTAGAGCAAAATAAGAAGGAAGATCTGAAATCATTAAAAATGCAATGAAAAGAGGAAAGGAAGGAAATGAGGTTAAAAATATAAGTAGGTGTTTGTTAGTATTAAAATTTTGTTCATATCTTTCTACTCAAAACCCCCAAAGGATCTGGTTATTTAGCCAAGATCATACACATTTCAGTTGTGTGCCTTCCTGATAATTGGAATTGAGTGACCTTTAGTCTTGGCTCATAAGATCACATTTCCAGTTGCCCATACTGCTGTGTACATGATATCCACAGTTGAAAATCAAACTGATTTCTATAAGGATCAAATGCTGAGTCATAGCATTGGCTAAATACTTTGTAAAGCATGAGTTTAATTAATTTATAATTTATAATAAATTATAATTTCACTAATTTTTCAAAGGTAATTTTTTCCATCTTTATGCTTTTTTATCCTAGATCTTTTGATACAGTAGATTTAATTATATATCAGATACAACTGAATTTTGAGTCTAAAATGCTCCAAAATCAAGTTTGGAGTGCATGAATGCTGACCCAACACTACGAATGGAAACTCTCACACCATGAAACTTTGTTTCGTGTACAAATTTATTAAACTATTACCTTCAGGAACATGAATTTCATGCTTAGATTTGAGTCATGTCTCCAAGGTGCCTCATTCTGTATAATGCAGATATTCCAGATTCCATAAAATCGGCAATACTTCTGGTCCCAGTGAGTTTGGATAAGGGAAACTCAACCTGTACATGGTAGAGGCTGTGATTTATTATACCTAGAACTAAAAGAACTCCTCATGGATATTTTATTTTACTTTACCTTATACAAAGGACTAGGTCATAAAGCTTCTCCAAAAAAAAAAAAAATAGACTAAATTTGCTTGCTGTGTAGGAAGGGTAACATCTGTGTTCATACAATAAGTGGATGTGGCCTAGTTTTCCTGTGGAATGTCTAAAATTCTCCAGTACTGGCCTCAAAGAGTATAAATAATTGGAAGTAATTTAGATTAATTTAAAAATACTTTGTCAAGGCTGAGTAGCAGCAGAAACTATTTGTTAGAGGCTTTCTAGCTTTCTGTGTGTCTGAAATCTCAGAACTTAACAGTTCAGGAGTAGTTAAACAAAATTTTTTTTTACTACTTATGGAATTGAGGTGGAGTTTGTCTTTATGATTCGGCCCAAGGATAAATGCTTACACAGTTATCAAAGGAATGCCTACAGTTCTCCTACAGAGGTTCTAGAGTGTATGCTTTAATATAAATCTATTTTAGAAAAATTACACATACACACAAATCATGAGGTGCCCTCAACAGGAAATAATTTGGCAAGCATGTTTCAGTAGCACAGTAAGTGAAATTTGTTGACTTTTAGATAATTTGATATTGCTAAAATTGTTTTAAGGTGTGGACTTTCTTTTATATAAGATTATCAGTGACTTGCTCATTTCAAGCATATTATCTATTTTCACAAATATGGAAAAGTTTGTGTCTCACTGATAGTCTGCTTATCAACCAAAATATTTGTATATACTTCAGTGAAAGAATGTAAAATTTGCATTTTGGTTTTATTAAGATTTATTTAGTAGTCTGGAGGTCTTGGATTAATCCTTTGAGTTTTGAGCTTTTTTGTTTCTCATTTGTATAATGGTCATACTTTACCTCACAAAATTGTTCTAAGAGTCAAATAAACAATGAATGTGAAGACTCTTTGTAAACTTTGTAGGACCAGGTACATAGTGGTGTTATGTATGTTATTTTAACAGTAAATTGGTGAATGAGTATATCTATGTTGAGGTATATATTATTTTGGCATTTGGCATAGAGAAGATAATACACTTTTAACAAATATCTTTGAGGGAAACATTTAAAAAATTGAACATTAAATGATATACTTAAGGACAATTTTAGACTATCAAGGTTATTAGATTGGCAAAAATATTTTTGATATATAAGTACACTAAGGTTTGGTGTGAAAACTATTTCCTTTTAACTAAATACTTTTGCAAGTTTAGTACCTTTGTACCTTTTTTTCCTCTCCTATTAGTGATGATCTATCTCATAAGTCCTTGAACGCATATTACAGCTTTTCCATAACACTTGATGAGACTGAAAGACCAAATTAGCAGCCTTTTCCTTAAAAGGAGGGAATAATTTACTGATCTTAATATTTTATTTCAAGGCAGTTTTGGAAGTTTGAGAAACATAGAAGAGATTTCTCCTTTTTTAGGGGGAGTGTACAAGACCAAGCATAGTGAAATTATTTCTTGTAATACTTGGTATCTTTCTTGGTATTACTCATGGGTAAGAGGGTTGTTGTAAAAAAAAGAGATCCATTTTCAAGCACAAAAAATGTAAAGAAACAAGACAGCATTAAAAAACAAATGGAACGGGGCCTGGGATTTAGCTCAGTGCCACTGTGCCTGCCTGGCAAGCACAAGGTCCTGAGTTCGATCTCCAGTACCAAAAATAAAACAAAACAAAAAACAAATGGAATATAGCCAGGTGATTTACATATGTATAATTAGAGCATTTGATGAAATTAATGGAGGGGTAAAGTAAAAACAGTATTTGAAGAAACAATGACTGTTTTTCAAAAATATTAAATCACTGATCCCGGGAAGCTCAGTTAGCTATAAAAAAAAAATAAATAAGAAAATCATACCTGGTTACTTTCTTGACACTAAACAGTGCTTTTAATGTCTCCATAACTTTTTTATAGCATCACTCTATTAGCTTTCCTGTTGTTGGGACACAGTACTTGACACCCACAACTTAAAGGAGGGGAGGAAAATTTGCCTTCTGGTTTCAGCGGATTTAGTTCATTCTGGCCCTAAGGTAGGCACATATGGCTGAGGTAGAGCAAAGCTGCTTAGTTCATGGTGGCCAGGAAGCAGAGCAGGGGAGCAGCGGCAGAGGAAAGAGCCAGGGACCTGTATGGTACCAACGTCATGCCTCCATGACCCACCCAGATACACTCAGGTGTGTGTTCCACCAACCCAGATTCCTTCCCCCAGTGGGGTGCCAAAGCCAGTCAAGTTGATGCTCTACCCTGATGGCCACAACCACTAAACCAAAGAGAGGTGACCGCCATAGCAGTTGTATGTGTTAAGTCCAAACAACTTACTAGTGGCATTTAATACAACGTCTGTCAGATTTTCATATATTTCCCTCACCACACAGTTTGGAAATCATGATGCTAAAATCTTATAGCAATCAGAAGGAAAAAGATGTGTTATTTATAGGTAAGTAACAGTAAGAATGGAAGTTGATTTCTCAGTAGACTGAAAGACAAAAAACAATGGGAAGATATCTTTAAAATGTTAAAAGAAAAATATACTGCCAACACTAATTGTGTACTCAGTGGAAATTCCTTCAGAAATTAAGATGAAATAAAGATATTTTTGGATAAACAGAAGCTGAGAAAAATCATCATCATCAGAATTGCGCTTCAAGAAATATTAATTCAGTTCACCAGGCTAAAGAAAATTTCCCAGATGGAAGCATAAAGTAAGGAATGAAGATGACTAGAAATGTTAAATATGGTTAGGAAGAGTATTTATTGTGTGAACCAAAAGTATTAACCAGTATCTTGTTGGCTTTATTACTGATGTAGAAGAAAATGTATGACTGCAATAACAAAATAAGGAAATAAACAGTTAAATTGTAAGAAACTATCATCATTCAGAACATATAAGTACTAATTAGTATAAGTACTAACTTAAGGTAAAAAATAATATATTTTTGTATCTTTTATAATAACCACTTAAAGATTTATGCTAAAAGTTGTTATAAACCTATAAAATATATAACAATAAAAATATTTCTTTTAACACAAAAGATGGAAAGAAAGGAAGACTAAAGAAAAATGGAACAAATGCAAAGCAAATAGAAAACTGTAGGCATAAACCCAACAGTATCAACAGTTAATGCATACTGATTAACTAAACCTATCCATTACAAGAAGGATTAGGGGTGAGGATGTAACTCAGTGGTAGAGAACATGCTTAGCATGAGCAAGGCCCTGGCTAGAATCCTACCCCTCAAAAGCAAAAAATATTATCAGGCTGACTGAATAGAAAAGCAAAAATCCAACTATATGCTATAAACATGGAGAAAGGCTCATAGTAAAAAAAATACAAAACAGTACCAAGCAGCTATTAACCAAGAGAAGGCTGGTGTGCCTATACTAATATGAGAGCCAGTGATTTTTAAGCTTAGAAGCATTAGCAAGATGAAAAGGGAAAATGCTACAAGGGTCAGTTCATTAGAAATATATGCCTAATTTATATGCACTGAATTCCATGGCTTCAAAATAAAAAAAGCAAAAAGGCACCAAATTAAAAGGATAAAACATACAAGCAGTTATAATTGTGGATCATAGACTTCTTTGACAAAGCAAGCATGGAGAAAAATAGCTTTAGAAAATGAACGCTGACTCATCCAACAAAGTGGAAAAAATAATTTTAAATGGATGGTACATTTTTTTTTTTTTTTACCGGGGATTGAACTCGGGTCCTTGCGCTTGCAAGGCAGGCCACCGAACCGCTGAGCTAAATCTCTGACCCCTAATGGATGGTAAATTTAAACCTAAATTCTAAACTGTGAAAATCAGGAAATGTAGGAAAATATTTGCAACCTACTGATACCAAAAATATTTGTTCTTATAAGACACTATTAAGAGAAAAAAAGTCAAGCCATAGGGTGTAAAAATGAAATAATTGCAATATGTGTATGTAGGAGAAAGGACTCATAATCTATAACACATAAAGAAATATTTTTAAAAGTCTTAATAAGATAATCCAATTAAAAATGGATAAAGATGCAGTGAATGGACAGTAAGCATGTTGAGGTATTTACTAGTCACCCAGAAAATGCAAATTTGAATGACAACACTTATCAAAATGACTACATATAAATACCACTGTTAATGAAGAGGTGAAACAAGTGGAAAGCCTACCTTGTAGGTGACAATATAAAACAGTGCAATCACTTTGGAAAACTAGACATTCCTTAGAAAGTTCAATATACACCTGCCATATGTCCTAGCAGTTTTACTCCGGTATTTGCCTGACAGAAATGAAGACATGGTCCACAAAAAATTTTATAGCAAGTTAAATTACAATATTTAAAAAGAAGTAGGATCAACCTAAATGTTCAGTAACAGGCTAATGAAGAAAATGTGGTCAGTCTATAGAGTGGAGTACTCTTAGGGGTAGAAAACAAACCACTGAGACCTATGACAACATGAATTGATCTCACAATCCTTATACTGAATAAAACAGGTGTAGAAAAGAACATACTGTTATGTAGTTCAGTTTATATGAAATTCTCAGCAGGTTACTGTCTTAAGGGCCTACAGCACAGGAAGCTGGCTAATAGGACTACTTGGTTACCTCCTATCATAGAGGTGCGCTAAGCTGAGAAAACTGTGTGTGTGTATGTATGTTAAGTCACATTCTCTTGAATGAGTAGCACTTTATAGAACCCTGGACTTCTGTGGAATCCCATGTAAAAAACTATAGGGAGTTATTATAATGCTGTTGGTAACACTATACAGTGTTTCCTTTCAAAACTGGAAGTGATACGAACTTTGATTGGATATGGCAAGTGTGTACCTGTGAGTCACTGCTGTAATTATCTTTGTTCCTTGAAATATTTTTTGGAAGTAAATAGCACAGGAATTATTAATGATAAATGTATGAGGTTTTTCTCACTCCATTCGTGTACCTTGGATGCTGAGAAGGTAACATCTAGAATATTTGTTTTATTGTTTTTTGGTACCAGAGATCACATTTAGGACCTTGCACTTTGCAAGACAGTCAGCAGCACTAATGAGCTAAATCCCCAGGCCCATCTAGAATATTTGATTTTTGGTGTAGACATTATTTTAGTCAGTGAACAATACTTCCATCCTTCTACCCCCACCCAGGAAGGAGTACATGAGAGTTTGTATGAATTCCTCCAAGACCAAAACTTTTTGTTTGGTGTCTCCTCTAATTCATATGTAAATATTTTATGTTCAGTTAATTGTTTTATTGATGCAGGAAAGCAGAATTTATAAATTATTTTAGCACCTTTACTGAGATATAATTTATATAGTAGAAAGCTTACCCCTCTGATGTGTACAATTTAATGTTTTTAACATATTTACAGTTGTTTAATCATGCCCTGATTTAATTATAGAAAATTTTCATCACTCCCCGAAGAAATCTTGCATTTATTTCTCCTCAGACTTCTCTTTCTTCTTCCACTCCTTTGTTCCTGAACATGATAGGTGAAATCACAGTTGGTCCTTAATGTCCATGGCTTCTGCATCTGTGGATTCAACCAGCCACAGGTTGAAGATACTCAGGAAAAAAATATGTCTATAATGAACATTTACAGACTTTTAAAAATTATTATTCTCTAAACAGTGGAGTGTAACAACTATTTATGTAACATTTACATTTCATTAAATTTTTGACAAACATGAGAATATGTGCACATGTGTAAATTATGTGCAAATAAAATACCATTTTATTTAAGGGACTTTGAGCATCCATGAAGTTTGGGATATCTTGTAAGACCCCCACACACGCACGCACAGGCAAACTTTCTCTCTCTCTCTCTCTCTCTCTCTCACACACACACACACACACACACACACACACAGACACAGATAACTAGGGATAACCTTATGCAGGTCACTCATTTTGGCGGGGTTCGGGGGCAGTGAGACAAGGTCTCTCTTTGTAGTTCAGGCTGGCCCTCAACACACCATGTAGCCCAGGCTGATCTCAAACTCACAGTGATCCTCCTGCCTCAGCTTCTTGAGTGCTGGGGTTACAGACATGTGCCAGTACACCCAGCAGGTGACTCATTTAAAGAACTAGACTAAAGTGAATCCTTATGCTCTCTTTGGAAAGAGGGATTTGTTAAGTGAATGATAAGGTAAGCAAAGCTATAAGAAAAATAAAATAGGGCCGGGGATTTAGCTCAGTGGTTCGGTGGCCTGCCTTGCAAGCACAAGGACCTGAGTTCAATCCCTGGTACCAAAAAAAAGAAAATAGAAACTTAAGAAACCAAAATATTTATGTGCACTTTGAAAACCAGTATAATAGCAGGTAGCAATTTAAACAGTTATTTAATCAAAGCATTTAGATTATTAATATAAGAAGGCTTTTTCACTTAACTGTGAAGTCGGAGCATGGATGCATGAAGTAACAGTTTAACTTATAGTGATTTTTTTTTTTAGTGATTTGTGTAATAATGTTATGTTCTATAACTGATGGCATCTTAGATTTGGTGAAGTGTTTGAAATGGTATATTTGAAATGATAAATATTAATAGAGAAAGACTTCAGGTAATAAAAATATTAAATAGAGATTACTCTAAAGGAAAAAGCTACTTAAGTTTTAAAGCGATGAAATAGCATTAATCTAAAAAACTAACACTTCAAACCTTTCACTAATCCACTTAATCTTTTCTTCTGATGGTTCTTGGATATTTAAGAGTTTAAAGTTTCCAAATAGAAAGTACAAAAGTTATTCTCAAAGTTTAAAGCATTAATATAAGTGGCCTTATTTTGGTATTTATTATTTATATAATTTTCTCAGAATTAATGAGAAAAATCAAACAACCTAGTTTAAGTAGGTCTATAACTCTAAATATTTAGAAAGCCTTAGCTTAAATATAAAAAGTGGAAATAAAATCATACAGACAGTTCTTTAGCTTCAAAGTTACCCTTCTAAATTTTATTTGTAGGAGCAGGGATCCTACCATCTTTTTTTTTTTTCTTTATTTTTTCAGCTGAATCCCTATTCCATTCTGCCAATAAAAGCTGTCTGTGGAAGACAGGAAAGCAAAAGAGAAATACATATTTCCTTTTCCTTTCTGTATCTACAGCAGGAAAGCGTTACCCTCACAGGAACAGGAGTGGAAAGTGGTTCCATTTTGCAGTCTTTGCACACTCCTGGAGCCATCTCCATCACATCCCCTCAGAGATAGCAGCTACAGTAGTCATTTCCTCTCATAGAGATCTGGGCCTGGGCTTGGCAGGGACCCTTCTTCAAGCTCTTGGCATTTAGTGTCCTTCCAACAGTGCCTCCTTTTCAGTTCAGAATCCAGTTAATAGGGTTTCTCCTTCAAGCTTCTAGGTTTTAATAATTCCAACTACTATCTTTTGTTTACCTCAGTTCCAGGGCTGATAGTTGCTTCTTGAAATTTCTATCTCTGCGATAATCTGTGTGCTCCTTTGTGCCTTTCAGTTCAACAGTTCGTGCATAGCAACTTATGTCACATTCTCTCTGATGAAATTATGGGTGTAGTTTTTGTCTTCTGACTGAGCCCTACTTAATTTATTGTACTTTTCCAGCCAGAGTCTTGGAGATCTCGTTAGACTATCTTTTGTAATAGTTATTGAGTATTTCTTATTTCAAGGTCAGGGGTTGTGTTTGTAATCTCTGTTTCTAGTTCTTAATGTAGGATTTGTATATACTAGAGGTTTAATGAGTATTTTAATTAATGAACACCTTGTAGACAATTGTAAAGGGTAGAAATGATAAAAGTTGTCTGATGAAGGGAAAGATCTCTGATAATTTTTGCATCTAAATTTCCTCAGAATGTGAAATGTTTAAACCAAATTTAATGGGGCCTCAAAGAGTCTATGGCACTCCTCCAAAAGTCAGTGGGCCTTTCTAGTTCAGTTGTTTCTGAGATTGAGTGAGCTTATTTTACCAGAATATGTTCATCTGCTCTTTTATACTCCCAGACTTCAAATATGTTATGGTAACTTTTTTTTTTTGGTAGTGGGGAACTAACTCAGGACCTTGAGCTCCCAAGGCAGGCGGCGGCACCACTGGGCTAGATCTCCAGCTCTGATATGATACTGGGTCTCTGCCTGTCTTGCCTTATTTTTAGTTAAGCCTGCAAGCTTTCTTTCCTTTCTACCTCCATTCTGCCCACAAAGCAAATTCTGTTTTTTGATGTACTTTTGTCATTAGTTCTTGAGGGTGTGTTGGATTCAAGTTCACACAGAGGCTGCTGGCTATACTGCTTGCAGTATTCTTCCTAGTTACACTGGTTGCAGTACACTTCCTAGTATTTAGTAGGGCCACCTTACAGATCCCACCCCCATCATGTGGCCTATTACAGGTTTCTGCATCATTCCTATCCTTATGTCTTTCAGTATAAGCCTCCTCCCTCTAGGTATAATTGCACTTTGTTAGCTTTCTGTTACTGTAACAAAATGCAGGAGCTAATCTGCTCAAAAAGAGCAAAGCTTTATTTGGCTCACAGTTGGAGGTTTCAGTACATGGTAAGTTGGCCCTGCTTTTGCACTAACAGTGAGGCAGTTTGTGGTGATAGGGATGTGTGGCAGAGGAAGTCCTTCACCTTGGGAATGGACATGAAAAGGAGAAGACAGGCCTAGTCAGTGCTGTGTTTGTGGGCAAAGAAAGGACAACTGCTAGATAGTGTTGGTAGGCGAAAAAGGAAATGAAGAAAGGAGTGTTGATCCTTCTTCAAAAAGAGTCCAGATTGCATACCTGATGACATCAGATATTGGTCATTTGTTTTAGGAGAAAGACAATCCATCGGACCATAGCCAAGTTTGGAAACTCAGCTGGTAGGTAACTAGCCTGAGATTTGCACTCAAATGTGGCACTTCTTCCCTTAAGATTTTTAAATCCACTCCTTTTAATTATGGCTCACTTTTCATTTCTGAGTTTTTCCTAACTTAACTTTTTTGCCAGTTACACGAAATTCTCTTAGTCATACTTCTTGGCTCCTGACATTTTGTCCTCACGGATTGCTGCTTGGTCTGCGTATCTGTGCATGTCAGTTCTTACACATCATTAAATTGTTAAGGCCTATCAACTGTCCTTCTTAAAACTGACTTTTTATGTGTTCTTGCTGTCATTGGCAACTTTGTATTGCAGTCCTTTGCTTGTTATAAAAGTATGCACACATATATGTATGTACGCATATAAGTTTTGTGCTTTTGTTTTTATAGAAAGATTATTATTCTACAGGGTTGAGGTGCAATGAGTGTAGAATATGAGTAGTAGAGAGTAGTCACGGTTTACTTGCACCAGAGATGATGAGTGATTTTCAAGAGTAAAAAATAATTATTTGCCAGAGGAAGTATTTTTAAAACAGCCCTTAGTATCTTTCACTGAACTTCTAATTTTACAGTTTAACTTAAAGTTTTTTTAATCAGAGAATTTGATAAAATACATATAACTGGAGTAAATAAATTTAAAGAGAATTTCATTTATGTATAAAAGAATAGGTAAAAACAATGAAGTCTTACCGTTTTCAGAACTCTTTGTACTTTCTAATGGACTTTCTCCTCTTTTGTGTGTGACTGTTTATCAGAGTGAGGAACTAACTACCTCAAGTGAATGCAGCTGCTCTCTTGGCTCCTTCTGAGTGAGACCATTATCAAAAGCATCAGATGACATTTCTGGTAGATGACTTTCTGACTTCTCTGAAACGGAACAGCTGTTTAAAACAAATGCCCTTTTTGTAAGAATTCATTGTCTGCAAATCAATTGGTGATTACTCATGATTTAAGTATCCACATTTTGAGTGATGGTTAAAATCAGGTTTAATTATATTTTGAATTTTAACTTATTGTCCAACAGACAATTTATGCAAAAACATATTTAAAGAAAGTACTTAAGTTTTAGTAGAAAGATATTATCTTCAAAAAGCCAGAGGATTTAGGTGCAATTTGTACAAATTAAGTACATTGAAAAATGCTAATAACCTTGTGAGAAACTTCTCTATGACCAGCAGGTCTTGTAAGTTCCTATTGAACCCATGAAGAGTGATGTCATTTTATACCTGTAGAGGTTCTAGTATACTGAACTATATGTCTTGATTTCTGTGATCTTAATAAAGCCAGCCAGTTAGGTTTTACATGTGTTGTCACATTGGTCAAACAATTTTCACGAGTACAATTTGAGAGTAAGGTATTGATTTTGCTAATAATTATAAAGACATTGAATGTATTAACGTGGAGTTCTTTCACTTGCAGTAGTGTAACTTCCTCTTCATCAAATATAAGTTTATAATGGATGGAGTTCATATCTTTTTTTTTTTTTTGTACCAGGGATCAAACTTGGGACCTTGCACTTGCGAGGCAGGCCACAGAACCACTGAGCCAAATCCCTGGCCCTGGAGTTCAGATCTTACTTGTCTTTCTGTCCACAGTGCTTCCTGTGCAGCCTGAGACATTGTAGGGCCTGTGTGTGAAAGTTTGCTAAGTGAAGGAAACATGTATGTAGAACGCCTATCAGCATTCAGCATGAAAGTGATGTGAAACTTTGCCAGTTAAGAGATAATTAGGGACAAAACACAAGTTATAAAAGATGACTAATGACCATTATTGCTATTCACTGTCATTCATTCATCCCACAGGTGTGTATGATTGCTTATTAAGTGCTTGGTTTTGTTTTAAATGCCAAAGATACAACAAGGAACAAAGATACTATAAGCCCCTTCTCTTATGATTGCATTCTAGTGGAGGGAATAATAATAGGCCAGTATTTCAAATGTCAGGCAGCCAGGCTGTGGAGAAATTTAAAGCAGTTAAGTGGGATAGAGTGTGACGTAGGTTTAGGGTTGTTATTCTTGCTCAGGGTGACCAGAGGATTGATGTTTGAATAGAACCTAGAAGCAAGTGAACTATTAACAGATCTGAGAGAAGTGCATTCCAGGTAAAGGGAAGAGCAAGGACAAAGGCAGGAGCAGTGAAGAGGCTGCACAGCTTGCCTGGAGTGGGTAGAAGCAGAATGATAAAAAGGTTAAAGAGGAAAGTGTCCTCCAGGTCATGTGAGGCCTCATGAGCATTTTAAGGACTTTAACTGTTGATAAAGCTCCAACATGGTAGATAAGAAGAGGGATGAGATTATTTGTGGTTTAATATAATTGCTCTGCCTGCTTTATACAAAGTACAGTATGGGCAGTGAGCAGGTGAGGTGGTAGTGACCAGTTAGGATGCCCACTGGGTCAGAGGCAGTGGGCTTGGCTTAGGATTTTGGAAGTTCATGTGGTCAGACTGTAGGTGTGTTTTGAAGGTTTTGATGATGTGCTGGTTTTGAAGTATTAGGAAAGGGAAGAGCAGTGTTAGCCTGAATTTAACCATTTACTGGAACAGAGAAGACTGCAAGAGGAACAGGCTTTGGGAGAAGTGGAGGTGCGTGTATTATTTTCTGCTTGATAGCTGTCCCTGATATTAGAGCCTAGTTTTGTACAAGAGTTGCTTCCGACTCTGGAAATTTGATACTGTGGTAGGAAAATGTAATTGGAATCCTTAAAGGTGAATTTTAAGACCTGACCCCCTCACTTACGGAGACTTGGCCCTCACATTGTTTGAGCTTCTGTGAACTCATAAATTGGTTGGCCCAACTTCTCTGTTGTTCCTTCAGCTGTCAAAATTGTTGTCTTCATTCATTCCTTTTGGAGCTGCTTTGATAACTTCTCCTTTAATCATTTGTTAATTACAGCATTTCTGAAGTGTGGAACCTACCCTTTTATTATACATAGTCTTCTTAACTTAAAAATGTAGCTCTCAGATCCAGAATTTAAACATGGACTTTTTTTTCTGAGTGCTAGGCCAATTAAAGTTTCTTCTAGTACTTCAGTCCTAACTTAATTTTCCCCCCAAACTCACTCTTCTTTCGGTGCTCAGCAATTCAGAATTGTGAGTATGGTTACTACTGTTATTACTAGACCATTCATCTTCCTATTAGATTTTTAATGTTCAGTTTGCTGAAATATTTAGGTGGAATTGGGAACATTATCCCAGCATATAGGACATTATGCAGTCCATGATCCTGAGACCCTTTCAGGAAGCCTGCAAGGTCAAAACTTAATTTTCATAACACTGAAGTATTATTTACCTTTTTTTGGAAAAGCCACTTTGCATTTGTTTTGGTGGTGTATGTGCGGTACGTGTAAAACTGTTGGCTGCTTGTTGCTGCTAATCGTGGCAGTGGCATTCTTCATCGACATATACTTTCAAAGGAACAGAAACCAACATCCCACTTACTGCCCTTTCAGAAAAAGTGAAATGTACTGTATTAATTCTCTTTTTAATAAGTCTCACCATGAATTTCTTCCTATTCTGTGTGATGGAACAAGAAGCTAGAAACATTTGTGCTACGTAGTACAGCCATAATGGATAGTAAACATCTTTTTAGAAGGATGATGTATGACTAGGTTAATTTATGTAAATGAGTTCCATGGCATAGTTGAGAGGGAAAGCTGAAATATAGTACTTGATGGGAAAAGTTAATGAGGTGGCATGTGTAGCCTGATGTAATTGATTTAAACACATTTGTCTTTGTTGTATGGTATGTTAGTGTTAGATTTATAAAATACTAAAATTATCAGTGATACTATAGGCCAGTATATTAAGTCTTACACTTTTCTACTTTATTTTACCTTTCCAAATGTATCAGAGCCGGGCACAGTGGCATGTGCCTGTAGTCTCAGCTACTCAGGAGGCTTAGTTTGAGGCCAGCTTGGGCAGCATAGTGAGACCTTAGCTTTAAACAATTTTTTAAAAAATTTGACCTCTAAATACTTTCAGGTAACATTTTACCTTAACATTAGTACCTTGAGGGGGTCTCATATTCCACAGATCATTAATGTTAATAGTAGTGGGTAGCATTGCTTTCTTTTAATTTCTGTATAGTAGCATGTATAGTATGGATTTTATATATCCCTTCTAATATTTTTATATGAAATATCAAAAAGTATTTATTATAAAAAGCTTGCACCTAATCCAGCTAAACTACTTCATAAACTCTAGTACTTAAAACATTATCATCTGAGTAAAAAAGTAACCAATTGATACATTGATGTTGAAACTTAACTTTTTTTTTTTTTTTTTTGAGACAGGGTCTCACTGTGTAGTTCAGTCTGGCCTTGAACTCACTTTGTAGCCCAGACTGGCCTCATACGCAGTTGGACAGGATTTCTCTCAACTTTCCATCTTCCTGCCTCAGCCTCCAGAGTGCTAGGGTGCTGTTACAGCATTTTTATTGTTGGTTGTGGGTCACATTTTTCTGTTTCTTGGTCTCAATTTTTTTTTCTCATGGAGTTTATTGGTACATATTAGTTGTACAGCACAGTTACATTCATCATTGGGATCTTGTACCTTTACATGACAGGTCTTGTTTCTCGTTTTTTCCCCTTCCCTGCCCTCCCTTCACCCCCTCCTCCCTTCCCTATTAACAAATACTTTATTTCCATTTTTTCATTTTCTCATTTTTTCCCCTTTTCCTTTATTACCTTTCCCCTACTCTTCCCATTTCCCCTACACTTTTAGCCCTTTTTTTCCTATTTTACATTGTCAATTTTATCACTAGGATCTTATCTACCGTTATAGTTTTTCACACCAGAGAAACTATTCAGTATTTATACATGTATTATTTACTTATTTCATTTAGAGTGTATCCTCAATATGTATCCATTTTCCTATGAATGACTCTAATTTCTCTTTATGGCTGAGTAGTATTCCATTTTATAGAAAAACCACATCTTCTTTATTCAGTCTCCAACTGATAGGCAAATGGGGTATTTCCAAGTTTTAGCTATTACAAACTGTGCTGCTATAAACATAGGTGTGCATATATCGTTGTGATATGATTCTTTTAATTCTTTTGGAAAGATACCCAGCAGAGGGATGGCTGGGTCAAATGGAACCTCTAAACCTAGTTCTCTGAGGTATCTCTATATTGATTTCCACAGTGGTTGCACCAGTCTGCACTCCCACCAACAATGAAGAAGGGTTCCTTTCTTCCCACAACCCCACCAATGTTTGTTATTGGTTGATTTCTTGATAGCAGCCATTCTTTGTGGAGTGAGGTGGAATCTCAGTGTTGTTTTCATCTGTATCTCTTGAATGACCAGTGATGTGGAACTTTGTTTCATATATTTACTTGCTGCTTTTGCTTCTTTGTCTGAGAAATGTCTGTTCATTTCAGATGCCCATTTTTTAATCAGGTCTTTATATTTGTGGGGGCTGGTTGTTTTGAGTTCTTTATATATTCTAGATAATAGTCCTTTGTCTGAGGAGCAGCTGTTAAACATTTTTTCCCAGGGTTGTAGCTTAGTTCTGTTGATGGTTTCTTTTGCAGCGCGGAAGCTTCTTAATAAGATGCGATCCCAGTTGTTGATTCTTTATGGTAGCTCCCGTGCTACTGAGGATTTGTTCATAAAGTCTTTTCCTATGCCAGTGTCTTCAAGAGTTCTGCCTAACTTATCTTTTAGCAAATTTAGTGACTCTTTTTTAATATTGAGATCTTTAATCCACTTGCATTTTAGTGTAGTGCATGGTGAAAGATGAGGGTCTAGTTTTAATCTTTGGCAGGTTGAAATCCAGTTTTTCCAACACCATTTATTAGAGAGGCTATCTTGCCTCCAGTAAGTACGGTTGGCTCGTTTTTCAAAGATGAGGTAGCTGAGTACATCTGCAGTTGCTTTTGTATCTTCTAATCTATTCTACTGATCCTCATGTCTGTTTCTTTGCCAATACCATGCTGTTTTTATCACAGTGGCTTTGTAGTATAGTTTCAAATTGGGAATTGTTACACCCGCTGCCATGTCTCTGTTGCCTAGGGTGGCTTTTGCTATTCTAGGTCTCTTCTGGTTCCAAGTGAATTTTTGGATTATATTTTCTAGGTCTGTGAAATATGGTATTGGTATTTCAATTGGCATTGCATTGAATCTGTATAGTAGTTTTGGTAGTACGGCCATTTTCACTATATTGATTCTTTCTATCCAGGAGCATGGGAAATCTTTACATTTTCTTATATCCTCTTCAGTCTCTTTTTTTTCAGAGTGCTGTAGTTTTCAGTGTAGAGGTCTTTTGCTTCTTTCGTTAGATTGATTCCTAGATACCTCATTTTTTTGGATGTTATTGTGAAAGGAATTGTTTTCCTAATTTCTCTCTCAGTGAGTCTGTCATTTGTGTACAAGAAGGCTATTGTTTTTTGTTTTGTTTTTTTGTTTGTTTTTGAGATAGGGTCTCACTCAGTAGTTGAGACTGACCTGGAACTCACTATGTAGCCCAGGTTGGTCTCAAACTCACAGTGATCCTCCTGCCTCAGCCTCCCAAGTGCTGGGATTACAGGTGTGCACCACCACACCTGGCCTTGGCTATTGATTTTTTGAGTGTTGACCTTGTATCCAGCTTCTCTGTTAAAAGTGTCAATTAAGTCTAGAAGTCTTTTGGTGGAATTTTTTGGGTCTTAATGTAGAGTATCATATCATCAGCAAATAATGACAGTTTAACTTCTTCCTTTCCTATCTTTATTGTTTTAATTTCCTTCTCTTGTCTAATTGCTGTGGCTAAATGTTTCTAGAACTGTATTGAAGAGGAGTGGTGATAGTGGGCATCCTTGTCTTGTTCCTGATTTTAGTGTGGAGGTTTTCAGTATTTGGCCATTTAATATGATGTTGGCTGTTCGTTTTTTATAGATAGCCTTTATTAAGTTGAGATATAGACCATCTATTCCAATTTTTTGCAGGGTTTTTATCATGAATGGGTATTGAATTTTGTCAAATGCTTTTTCTGCATCTATCAAGAGGATCATATGTTTTTTGTCCTTGACTCTGTTAATATAGTGTATTACATTTATTGACTTACATAATTTGAACCATCCTTGCATCCCTGGAATAAATCCGACTTGGTCAGGATGTATGATCTTGATGATCCTTTGTATTCTGTTTGCTAAGGAATTAAGGATTTTTGCATCTATATTCATTAAGGAGATTGGCCTGTAGTTCTCTTTTTTAGTTGGGTCTTTCCCTGGTTTGGGAATCAAAGTAATACTTGCTTCCAGGAATGAATTTGGAAGTATTGTTTCCCTTTCAATTTCATTGAAAAGTTTAAAGAGTAGTAGCAGTAGTTCTTCTCTGAATATCTTGTAAAATTCAGCAGTGGTAATTTCACTGATTGTGATTGGGGTGTTTAGAATTTTTTTATCTTTTTCGTTCAACTTTGGTAATTCCTGAGTATGTAGAAATCTGTCCATTTCTTCTGTTTTCCATTTTATTAGAGTATAGGTTCTCAAAGTAGGTATTGATGATCCTCTGAATTCTTGTTGGATCTGTTGTGACTTTCCCTTTTTCATTCCTAATTGTATGGATCTGAGCCTTTGCTTTTCTATTTTTGATAAGGTTAGCTAAGAGTTTATCGATTTTATTTATTCTTTCAAAAAAACCAACTATTTGATTCATTTATTTTTTGTATGATTTTCTTAGTTTCCACTGCATTGATTTCTGCTCTCATCTTTATAATTTCCTCTCTTGTATGAACTTTGGGTTTTTCTTGCTTTTCTTTTTCTAGGAGTCTAAGATTCATCATTAGGTTGCTTATTTGAGCTTGCTCTGTTTTCCTAGTGTGGGTTTTCAATGCTATGAATTTTCCACGTAAAACTGCTTTCATTGTGTCCCATAGATTCCTGTATGTTGTATTGGTATTATCATGTATTCTGATTTCTTCTTCAATTTCCTCTGTGACCCATTGATTATTCAGGAGAGTGTTCAATTTCCATGTGTTTGTGAAGTTCCTGTGGTTTATTATGTTATTGATCTCCAGCTTGATTGTACTATGATCTGATAATATACAGGGAATAATTTCAATTCCTTTGCATTTATTCAGAACGGTTCTATGAGCTAGTATGTGGTCTGTCTTGGAGAATGACCCATGTGCAGCCGAAAAGAATGTATATTCTGATTTTGTGGGGCGGAACACTCTACAGATGTCTATTAAGTCCATATGTTCAAAAGCTTGGTTCAGTTCTAGTATTTCGCTGTTGATTTTTTTGCTTAGATGATCTATCTATTTGTGATAATGGAGTATTTAGATCCCCCACTACAATTGTATTAGTGGTTATTTGGTTTTTCATGTTACTTAATATTTGTTTTATATAGTTGGGGGCATTAATATTTGGTGCATATATGTTTATGTTTGTCATCTCTTCCTCTTACATTGTTCCCTTTACAAGGATGTAGTGGCCTTCTGTAGTGTCTCTCTTAATCAGTTTTGGTTTGAAATTTACTTTGTCTGTGAATAAGATAGCTACCCCTGCTTTTTTCTGGGCTCCTCTCACATGGAGAATTGTTTTCCACCCTTTTTGCTTTCAGTCTATGGGCTTCTTTTGCACACTAGGTATGTTTCTTGTATACAACATATTGTTGGATTTTGCTTCTTAATCCATTCTGCCAGTCTGTTTCTCTTGATTGGTGAATTGAGGCCATTGACATTGATGATTATAACTGATATGAACTGACTTATTGTCATGTTATTGTCCTTTTGTTGACTCTATTTACTCCCCCCCCTTTTAGTTTTTTGCCTTGCCTATTTGATTTGCTCTGTTGGGCCTCATGGTGTTGTGACCTTCATTGTCTTTTTCTAGGATATTGTTTAGAATTCCTTGTAGTGCTCGTTTGATATTCATGAAGTTTCTCAGGTGTTCTTTGTTGTGGAAGTATCTTATTTCCCCATCCATTTTGAAAGAGAGTTTTGCAGGATACATCAGTCTAGGGTAGAGGTTGTTTTCTTTTAGGACTTGAAATACTTCACTCCATGCTCTCCTTGACCTGAGGGTTTGTGTTGAAAAGTCTGCTGTGATTCTAATGGGCTTTCCTTTGCATGTGATTTATTTCTTTTCTCTCAATGCTTGTAATATTTTGTTCTTCTGTAGGGTTTCTGGGATCTTGATTATTATATGTCTAGGTGTAGTTTTATTTTTTTTAATTTTATTGAGTTTATTGGTACATTTTAGGGATACAGTACAGTTACATTCATTGTTGGGATCTTGTACCTCTACATGACAAGTCTTGATTCTCATTTTTTCCCCTTACCTCTGCCCTCCCTTCACCCCCTCCTCCCCTCCCCATCTACAAACACTTTATTTTCATCTTTTCATTCTCTCACATTTTTTTCTTTTCCCTTTTTGTTCTTCCCCTACGCATCACACCTTCCCTACACCTTTAGCTCCTTTCTTCAAATTTCTAAATGTCAGTAATCTTATTAGAATCTTATGCATTGTTGCAGAATATTCACACCAGGGAAACTATTTGGTATTTACACATGTGTGACTTATTTATTTCACTTAGGAGTATATCTTCAATATGTATCCATTTTCCTATGAATGAATCTATTCTCTCGCCAGGTGTAGTTTTTTTGTTTTTTTGTTTTTTTCTTTTTTTTTATTGTGCCTAGTTGGAGTCCTATATGCCTCACTTATCTGTACGTCAAATTCTTCCCCGCTGTTTGAGAAGTTTTCTGCTATTAATTCTGTGACCAGCTTTTTAAAGTCATTTGTATTTTCTCCTGCTACTTCATGGATTCCTATCAGTCTTATGTTATTCTTTGTATCATCTAGGAGTTGTTGGATCAATTTCTTATGATCTCCTACTGTTTTTAAGAGACCTCTCTTTTCATGCTCACTGACTGCAATCCTATCTTCTATATTTGAGATCTATATCTGAGATTCTATCCTTGCTTTCTTTTATCCTGCTGCAAAACTATCAATAGAGTTTTTAATCTCCTGGATATTTGTTTGAATCTGTTTCATGGATTCCATTTCTTTCCTATGTTGGGTATTTGTTGTTTCCATTTCTTTTTTATGCTGGACCTTCTTGGCTTCTATCATGGTCCTGAGCTCATCTATTTTTTTGTCAGTTTCTGTTCTAAAGTCTCAAATCATGACTTTCATTTTGCTCACCATCTTCATGGTTATTTGGGAAATTATTTCTGTTTTGAATTTTTCTAGAGCCTGATTGATCTGTTTTGTTACTTCCTGTGCTATGAGTTCAGGGTGTCCTGGTGGTTCACTGTCAGACTTTTCATCCTCATTTGCCCTTTTATGCATTTACCTGGTTTTTGTAGTGTACCATTCTAATTCTCTTTTTTTTCCTTTTTTGTGATATTTTCTTAGTAGTTACATTGGGGAATTACAATTACAATATTAAAATTGTAACAACCTTGTTTGATCATTACCAGTTTAATATTACCTAAACATTCTGCTCCTATATCTGTCCATTCCTTCCTTTTTATATTGCTGCTGTCACAAATTACCTCTTGTCCTAATTACTTTTCTCATTCCTGAGATACAGTATGATACCTGACACCCATTGAAGGAGGAATGGTTTATTTCAGCTCACAGTTTGTAGAGGTTTCACTGCATAGTCAGCTGGCTCCAACACAGGGCAGCCTGGCACAACAGGCAGGAAGCAGCAGCAACAAACCTTCCTTTCCCTTTTAGCCCATTCAAGCTACAACCCTTCTGGGCACTGCTACCTACACATAGCGTGGGCCTTCCCATTACCCACATGCAGAATTATAATAAGCCAGTTAGTGGATTAACCCAGGGCCACACACCCTTTATTCCAGTGTCTACACCCTAGATCTAGCCACCTCCAAAAAGCTCCACTGTGAGTACACGAGGCTTTCCCCAAAGGGAAAACCAAATTATACATTGTATGTCCATTAACAGATTATAATTTTGAGGGGGTACATTTGCTTTTTAAATACAAAAAAAAAAGAAAAGAAAAAGTTACAAATCAAATGTACAGTTACACTGACTTTTATAACTCCCTATATAATTACTTTTACTAATGGTATTTCTTCTTATATCCTTTCATTTCAGACAGTAGCCCTCCCTTTATCATTTCTTATACTGCAGGTGTACTGGTAACACACTTCCTCAGTCTTTATCTGGAAATGTCTTTGTCTTGTATTCTGAACTACATATCTTTGTCTTTCATTACGGAGTATGGAATTCTTGGTAAATATTTTCTTTCTCTTGCCCATGTTTATGACATTACTCACCACCTGGTCTTCTTAGTTTCTGATGAGACATCCGTTACTAATCTCATTGAGGAGCTCTTGTGTATGTTGCTTTAAAGTTTTTTACTTGGGCCTGGGATTTAGCTCAGCGGTTCAGTGGCCTGCTTTGCAAGTGTAAGGACCCAAGTTCAATCCCCATTACCAAAAAAAAAATTTTTTTTCTTTGTATTTCTATACTTTGAATATAAAAATGTTGCAGTGTGGTCTCTGTTAATTCTTCTTAGATAACATTGAAGTTCTTAGAGTTATATGTTCACGTCTTTCATTTGAGTTGGAAAGTTTGGGGCCGTTATTTCTTCGGATTTTTTTTTTTTTTTTTGGTCTCTACCTGGAGCTCCTTTGATATGTTGGTGCACTTAATGTTATCCCAAAGGTTTCTCTGCCTTTCTTTGTTTTTTCTTCATTGTTTTACTTTTTAGTGGAGATACTTTTGATTCTCTTACCTTCATATTTGCTGATCCTTATTTCGGTCTGCTAGGTCTTACTGAATTCCTCTAGTAAATTTTTCTTTTCAGCTCTGAAATTTTTGTTAGTTTCCTTTTTATAATTTCTTTTTATTGGAATTCTCATTTTGTTCCTCTTTAGTTTTTCTGATTTCTTTCGTTTCTATCTATGGCTTCCTTTTAGTTTGAAGAACATATTTAGAACATTTTATATTTAACTGGTAATTCCAGATTCTGGGTTTCCCTGGGAATGGTTCCAGTCAGATGCTTGCTTTTGTTTTCCACTTGTTCATGGCCTTGCTTTCTTGTTTGGTTGCAAGTTTTGTTATTATTTGTTGAGACTGGAAATTGTGATTATTGTAATGTAGTAACTGTTAAAGTAAGATTTTCCCATTCCTTAGGTTTTTCTTGCTAGCTAAGGGCTGTTGCTATGCATTTGTGACTTTTTCAAGTGATTTTTGCAAATGGTATATTTCTTATGTGTGACTACTAAAGTTCTTATTCCATTATCTGTATAGTCAGCCAATGACCTGACAAGGCCATCAAGATATCTGACCCAAAAAAGGTGCAGTCTCTTTAAATGGTGTGAGTTGGGATAGAGGAACTAATACTCCGTGCATTTCCAGACGGCCTGAAAAGGCAAGCATGCTTCTCCATCTGTGCCTGTCTCTCAGAATCTGCCAGGACGACCAAAGCATGCAGCTGAAGTGTTTGGAGAACAGGCTTCTCCGCTGACTGCTGCTTCCGGAATGGCAGACTGCAAATCCCCACCCCTGCAGTGGGGCTGAGGAACAAGGGAATGGTAACTGCAGTGTATGTGGTTCTCCTATCAAGATCAGCAGACTCTCTCTTCGTCAGACAGTTTCTTGGTTGTTGTAAGTGTCTGATCGCATTGAGAGTTGATGCTGGTTGTCTCTCTGGGACTCTTGACATTTTGCATCACAAGTTTTACAGTAGTTTTACATTGTCCTTCTCAGGTGGTGTTTATGAGTAGGGGAGTCTGCTGTTTTTGCCACTTTGTGTGGTTGACTATTCATACTGTTGGAGAAAAAAGAGCTTCAATTGAAGCGCATGAAGGACTATGATTTTTAAATGTTTGTAGGAAAAAGTCCATAAGCATGATTGAAATTTTAATTTTTCTGTGGTTTGTTAGTGTTTTATATAACATTTTGTTTTATATGAATGACAAAGTTATGTGAAAAAGCCTTATTTTTTTGTCAGTTCTTACTCTGTATGGTTAGTTCATGTGCCCTTGAGGGTATTAAGTGTTTATCATGGTTTAATCACTGTGAGAAAAGTAGCCGAATATTATGTCACTTTCTGAGTTTACCTCATTTACAATAGGTTTTATTTAAAGCCAGAGTGCTGTAGGAAACATTATAAAGAAATAAAGCTGTCTTTATGGTGAAATTATATTGCTCCACTTGATATTTCAGAAAGATTGACAACAAGAATAACTGGAGAAACATATTTGCCTTTTCGACCTTGGATTTTAACCTTAAATACTCAATTTGTTGCACATGTAAATTTCACTTAATTACACAAAGGCTCAATCTTGAGGCATTTAAAAAACAATATTTAACCTTGAGTTTTTTCCTGCTGTTAACACAAGGCACTTGTTTTAAAAATATTTCAAAGACATAAGCAGTAAGATTGCTACTCTAGTAAGCCCTTTAATCTGTATTTGAATGCAAGATAAATTTGTGTCCAAATTTTATTTTTGGAAGTATTAGGATGAAATATAGCCCATTTTTACAAGTTAAGACCACTAGATGAGGCTCTACTTTGGGAATGTCTATGGTTATTGTCTTTTGAAAAGTGTGTGTGTGGTGGGGCGAGGATTTAGCCTGGTTCCATCTCCTGCTTTGCAAGCACAAGGTCCTGAGTTCCATCCCCAGTACCCAAAAAAAAAAAAAAA